>NC_133133.1:24742313-25942313 GCF_048418815.1 Hemitrygon akajei
TTGACTGTCCTGCAGGGAATCCTTAGCCGAAGCTGAGGATCCAGATAGCAGCCTGTCAAACCAACCCCAGTTTCCTTCACACCTTTTACCTGATCACTGCAACTGAAGTAGTCATATGTATAATGCCTTCAGCATAGTAACCTCTCCCAATGAGACCCATGAGGCAAAGTGGGAAAATAAACTGCATCAGAATCAGGTGTATTATCACTCACAGATATGAAATTTATTGTGTTGTGTCAGTAACACAGTGCAATACGTATAAACACAATAAATCATAATAAGAAACATTTTTAAAAAGAGCAAAATAATGAGGTAATTTTCATGGATTGTCAGGAATCTGATGGTGGAGGGGAATACGCTATTCCTAAAATAATGAGTGTTCACTCTCATCTTCCTGCACCTCCTTCCTGATGGCAGTAATGAGAAGAGGGCGTGTCCTGGATGGTGAAGGTCCTTAATGATTGATGCCACCTTCTTGAGGCACGGCCTTTTGGCCTCGGAGGGTGAAGATTTTGCGATGTATATTAGCATGGATGGCCAATGGCAGAGAGATGGAAACATTTAGAAGCAGCATCCCCAGGGCAACAACACTAACTGAGAATGTTTCTTCTTCCTCATCATTCATCCTTTGCTTCGACGCTAGGATCATGAAATCAGCAGAGTTTTACATTCTAGCAACCTTGTTCATTTTCCTCCCAACCATTACACCATGTAAGAAGATGCTAGGAGTTAGCCGGACACAGGCCAGGCTCAGTAGGACTTTTATATTGAATCTAATATAATATCAGGATCTCCATCTTCCTGCAGTTTTATTTGGATTATAGGTGTCAGTTTTAGACATATCTTTCTCGGCTGAATCAAGTTTGCAGGTCTGGCGAGTGAGACAGAGAACACTGACTGTGAGTAAGCATGTTCATCATTTATTTACAAACAGTAAAAAATTGACCAAACATTCATGTTCTCCAAGTTACAGAAACTACAAAGTTCAATATTCAACAAACATCCTTAGCTAAAAGCGCGTACAGAGCGTACCTTCCCAATAGCTATGTGCCCCACTTGCCTTAAGCAAAGGAAAAGACAGAAAGAACCTCCTGGATATCCTCAAATATCCAGGATATTTGAAACTGGACACTAGGCAGCTATCCAATGGGAAAAGCAGATGCTGCGTCTAACCTAACCAATCACGACAGAAGAAACTTTCCACAATCAGAATGAGCCACACCCCCCAAGGGACATGTAAACAAATAATATTTGCAGTTGAAAGCTGAGACTCTTAAAAAAGTAGCAGGCTATCCATGCACACAAAACACTGAAAATGATCAAGCAGGTTCAGAAAGCAACTAGCAAGGCATGTACTATGATGGCCTCCATTGTGACAGAATGTGACTACACCTGCTATGTTATAAGACTATTGAACAGTCCCTAGTATGGGCGATGACCTGTTGACCTCATAATCTACCTCATTGTAAACTTGCACCTTATTGTCTATGTGCACTGGACTTTTTTCTGTAACTGTGACACTTAATTCTGCATTATGTTATTGGTTTCCCTTGTACTACCTCAATCTACTGATGTGATGAAATGATCTGCATAGATGGCATGCAAAACAAAGTTTATCACTGTACCTCGGTATGTGCGATGATAATAAACCAAAGTTCAAAGTATATTTGTTATTGAGGCATGTATGCAGCATACAACGTTGAGATTTGGCTTCCCACAGACAGCCACGAAACAAAGGAGCACATTGGAACCCATTCAAAACAAGAAACACCCAACAGGCAAAAAAAAGAATAAATCATCCAAACAGCAGAAAGTAAGCGAATAGCACTTCAAATATTAAACATGAAATCGCAAAGCCCTTGGAGCATTTAGGAATGTTCAGTTCAGGCCTGTGTCATTCATTGACTGCAGGCCGCATAGCCAGTCAGCCCGATCAAAATCACACAAAATAGTAATAATAAAAAGGAATAAACATTAAGCAGAAGCACATTATAACATGAACTGCAGAGCCCTTTAGAAACGAGTCCAATCCATAAAATGCACCGATCAAGCTTTGCCTGAGACCTAAAACTCCTGCACATTCCTCCGACAGCAGTGGATGAGAGGGAGAGGGAGACTGTTCAAACACAGGCAAACGGCGCTGTATTCCGCTGTAGTCCTCGTTGGTTTCAATCTTGTTCAAAGCTTCAGTCAGTGGGCTGATTGAGAATTCGCTTCTCTACCATTAGGCCACACGCTCTGCTCCCAGCCTCGTTCCCAGCCATGCCAAATTCCCCCCAGGCCAGCAAAGTCACCGAATCACTCAGTTGGCCTAAGACATGTGATCAAAATGTAAATTACAGGCTCCATTTGCTGATTGGTAGTAGAACTATATTTAAAAGAAGAAGTAGTTTCATTAGTCCATTGGTCACTGGTGCCATCTTGCCAAAGGATTATGTTAGATAAAAGAAGCAGGAAGTAGGAGGGGCTTATGAGAAATATAGGGTAGCCAGGAAGGAGGTAAAGAAAGGACATAGGAGAGCTCGAAGGGGGCATGAGAAGGCCTTGGCATGTAGGATTAAGGAGAACCTCAAGGCGTTCTATGTGTATGTGAAGAATAGGAGGATGACGAGAACGAAGGTGGGACCGCTAAAGGATAAAGAGGGCAACATGTGCCTGGAAGCGAAGGAGGTTGGGGAGGTCCTAAATGAATACTTTGCTTCAGTATTCACAAGTGAAAAAGATCTTGATCAGGATGAGGTCTAAGTAGAGCAGGCCTGTGTGCTGGACAACGTGGAGATTAAGGAAGAAGAAGTGCTAGATCTTCTTAAAAACATTAAGATTGATAAATCCCCAGGGCCGGATATGATACACCCCAGGTTGTAGTGAGAATTGAGGGAAGATATCACAGGAGCATTAGCTATGATCTTTGAATCCTCTTTGGCTGCAGGGGAAGTGCCGGAGGACTGGAGAATGGCAAATGTAGTTCCCTTGTTTAAAAAAGGTAATAGGGAGAAACCTGGGAACTATAGACCAGTGAGTCTTACGTCAGTGGTATGCAAACTACTGGAAAGGATTCTTAAGGATAGGATCTACGAGCATTTGGAGAAGTACAGTCTATTCATGGATAGTCAACATGGCTTTGTGAAGGGAAGATCGTGCCTCACGAGCCTGATTGAGTTTGTTGCATAGGTAACAAAAGAAATTGATGCGGGTAGGGCAGTGGATGTGGTCTACATGGACTTTAGCAAAGCATTTGACAAGGTCCCTCACAACAGACTCATCCAGAAAGTCATGAGGCATGGGATAAGTGGAACCTTGGCTGTTTGGATAAAAAATTGGCTTAAAGGAAGAAAGCAGAGGGTAGTTGTGGAAGGAAAGTATTTTGCCTGGAGGTCGGTGACTAGTGGAGTGCCACAGGGATCTGTCCTGGGACCCCTGCTCTTTGTGATTTTTATAAATGACCTGGATGTAGAGGCGAAGGGATGGGTGAGCAAGTTTGCGGATGACATGAAGATTGGAGGAGTTGTGGATGGAGCTGCAGGTTGGTGAAGGTTACAAGAGGATATAGATAGGCTGCAGAGTTGGGCAGAAAAATGGCAGATGGAGTTCAATCCAGATAAGTGTGAGGCGATGCATTTTGGAAGGACAAATCAGAAGACTGAGTACAGGATTAGATAGATAGATAGATAGATACTTTATTCATCCCCATGGGGAAATTCAACTTTTTTTCCAATGTCCCATACACTTGTTGTATCAAAACTAATTACATACAATACTTAACTCAGTAAAAAAATATGATATGCATCTAAATCACTATCTCAAAAAGCATTAATAATAGCTTAATAATGGTCAGTTACTTAAGAGTGTGGATGAACAAAGGGACCTTGGGGTTCAAATCCATACATCCCTCAAGGTCGTTGCGCAGGTTGATAGGGTAGTTAAGAAGGCCTATGGGATGCTAGGCTTCATTAACAGGGGGATTGAGTTCAAGAGTAGAGAGGTCATGTTGCAACTCTACAAATCTCTGGTGAGACCACACTTAGAGTATTGTGTTCAATTCTGGTCACCTCACCTCATTATAGGAAGGATGTGGAAGCTATGGAGAGGGTGCAGAGGAGATTTACCAGGATGTTGCCTGGATTGGAGAACAAGTCATATGAAGCAAGGTTAGCAGAGCTGGGACTTTTCTCTTTGGAGCATATGGAGAGCTATGGGGTAGTGTGGGTTTAGTACTTTTTTTTTAAGGATTATATGGGTTGGCACAACATGGAGGGCTGAAGGGCCTGTACTGTGCTGTAGTGTTCTATGGTTCTATGATTTACCAGTCTACTGATTTCTAATGAAATGGAGCTCAGGTAATATCACATTTGGAATATTATGTAGTTTCACCAGCAAGAGAATATAGTCAAGGATCACCAGGCTGATTCCCAAAGTCAGGTTTGTTGTATGAGGAGAGACTGAATAAAACGAGTCTATAATCTTTTGAGTTTAAAAGAACGACAGCTGAAATTGAATATGAAATATGCAAAATTCATAAGGGATTTGACAGGATTGGTGTAAAAGTAGTCCTTTCCCTGGTTGTGGTCTCTAGAACCAGAGATCACAATCGTAAAATAAGGGAGTGGGCATTCAGGTCAGAAATGGCAAGCAAAGAGTGGTGTTGCGTAGCAGTTGGCGTAATGCAACTGTGGCACCCGCAGTAAGAACAGGGTTTAACTGCTGCCACTGTCTGTAAGTAGTCCGTATGTTCTCCCCGTGAATGGGTGTTCCGGTTTCCACCCACATCCCCAAGACCATAACTTCCAGTCAAGATGGTGCCAGCGAACAACAATTCCTCAGGCAGCATCTTCCAAATGGTGAATTATTTCACTTTTTCTTTGTCTTTTGCCGATTCGTTTCTATCTTAATTGTGTTTCAGAAACTGCTGGAGATGGTGTTTGGAGCTCAATCGAGTGATCTAGTGTTCTGCTGTCCCCAAGAAAATTCCAGGAGAGGACTGTGAGCACGAGTTGTCCCAAACAAGTCAAGTCAAATCAAGTTTATTGCCAATTTGACCATAAACTGCTGGTACAGTACACAGTAAAAATGAACTAACGTTCCTCCAGGACCCTTGTGCTACATGAAACACAAAACTACACTAGACTATGTGAGACAGCACAAGGCTACACTAGACTACGTAAAACAACATAAAAACTGCACTAGACTACAGACCTGCACAGGACTACATAAAGTGCACAAAACAGTGCAAGGCAGTACAATAATTAATAAACAAGACAATAGGCACAGTAGAGGACAAATTACAATATAATAATAAATGATGTAGATGTCAGTGTGAACTCTGAGTACTGAGGAGTCTGATGGCTTGGGGGAAGAAACTGTTGCACAGTCTGGTCGTGAGAGCCCGAATGCTTCGGTACCTTTTGCCAGATGGCAGGAGGGAGAAGAGTTTGTATGAGGGGTGTGTGGGGTCCTTCATAATGCTGTTAGCTTTGCGGGTGAAGCATGGGGTGTAAACGTCTGTAATAGTGGGAAGAGAGACCCCAATGATATTCTCAGCTGACCTCACTATCCGTTGCAGGGTCTTGCGATCTGAGACGGTGCAATTCCCGAACCAGGCAGTGATGCAGCTGCTCAGGATGCTCTCGATACATACTCTGTAGAATGTGGTGAGGATGGGGAGGGTGGGAGATGGACTTTTCTCAGCCTTCGCAGAAAGTAGAGACACTGCTGAGCTTTCTTGGCTATGGAGCTGGTGTTGAGGGACCAGGTAAGATTCTCTGCCAGGTGAACACCAAGAAATTTGGTGCTCTTAATGATCTCAACAGAGGAGCCGTCGATGTTCAACGGAGAGTGGTCACTCCATGCTCTCCTGAAGTCAACGACAATCTCTTTTGTTTTGTTCACATTCAGAGACAGGTTGTTGGCTCTGCACCAGTCTGTTCGCCACTGCACCTCCTCTCTGTATGCTGACTCGGTGTTTTTGCTGATGAGACCCACTATGGTCGTGTCATTGGCAAACTTGAAGATGTGATTCGAGCTGTGTATTGCTGCACAGTCGTGGGCCAGCAGAGTGAACAGCAGTGGACTGAACACACAGCCCTGGGGGGCCCCCGTGCTCAGTCTGATGGTGTTGGAGATGCTGCTCCTGATCCAGACTGACTGAGGTCTCCCAGACAGGAAATCTAGGATCCAGTTGCAGAGGGAGGTGTTCAGGCCCAGTAGGCTCAGCTTTCCAATCAGGTGCTGAGGAATGATTGTATTGAATGCTGAACTGAAGTCTATGAACAGCATTTGAACATATGTGTCTTTTTAGTCCAGATGGCGATAGCGTCATCTGTTGAGTGAGTGGGACAATACATGAACTGTAGGGGGTCCAGTGAGGTGGGCAGCAGAGTCTTTATGTGTCACATGACAAGCCTCTCGAAACACTTCATGATCATGGATATGAGTGCAACTGGATGGTGGTTGTTGAGGCAGGACACTGAAGACTTCTTCAGCACGGGGACAATGGTGGTGGCCTTGAAGCACGTTCGAACGACTGCATGGCTCAGGGAGATGTTGAAGATGCCAGAGAGAACATCTGTCAGCTGGTCTGCACATCCTTTGAGCACTCTGCCAGGAATATTGTCTGGTTCAGCAGCCTTCCATGGGTTGACCCTGCACAAGGTTCTCCTCACATCGGCCATGGTGAGACACAACACTTGGTCATTGGGAGGAGGAGTGGTCTACCTCGCCACCTGATGCACCATCAATAACTCACTCTGAGATGTAAGAAGCGAGATATCGGCTTTTATTGACTGGAAGAATGAACAACACTACATCCTGGAGAATGAGGCCGGGCACAGGCCTCAATCGCCTTTATACAGGGGTCTGTGGGAGGAGCCACAGGAGCAGTCCAGACAGGTATATGTAGTTCACCACACCACCACACCATTTTCTGCCTCAAAGCAAGCATAGAAGTTGTTCAGTGTATCTGGGAGGGAGACCAGAGACGGAGTATGGGGCCATGATTGGCTCCAGTTCTTGCCAATCAAAGTGTCGAACAAGATTGAAACATCAAGTTGAATGTGAAGGAGGCCAGGTCAATGAGTGCCCTTCACAGGTCAGGCTGGAGGCTGAGAAACCACATCAGGCCAGAGGTCGGGGGGCTGAGTTGGGTTGTTGGTCGCTCTTCACGGGTCAGACCGGAGATCGAGAGACCGCAGGTCATCACTCACACCACATGGACGGCTGAGTTTGAACTTTCACTCTCCTCAATGCTGACAGAGGATGCATTTGGAATTCTGAGACATATGTGATTATTGGTGGGGACTGTATTGGTCTCCTTCAATTTTTCTGTTTCCTTTCTCATTGCAAATTGGCAATTGGGCAATATGCTACCTTCTACAGGCGAGGGAGTGGTTGGGGATTTGAGGTCCGATGTTCTTGCTGTTTTTCTGTGTGAGAGAGGTTGGGGGTTTGATATAATTGTCTCTGTTTTCTTGTGTGGGAGGAGCTTAAGGTTTGCAGTTTGATGTTTTAGCTGCCGCGTCCGTAGGGCAATCTGTTAGTTTTTGTGTGAAGGAGGTGTTGAGGGGCTTGGGACTTGTGAGTTTTGTTTCTTTTTCTTTTTCAGGCAGGAGGGGGTGGTAGATGTCTTTTCATTAAACAACTTCCATGGCTACCTGGAGAAGATGAACCTCAGGGTTGTATTCTGCATGTTAAAATTAAAGCCTTATAGGCTCATCAGGCCAGTGCTTATGCTGGTTTCTGTGGTGTGAAGCGACTGAGAGTACGAGACTCCCCCACCCCCCCCCCCCCCCCCGGATAGGACGCCAGTCTCGTAGGGTTAACCCCCAGCATTTTTCCGGTACCCATTTTCAGCTGGGTGGACTGGAGCAATGTGCCTTGCTCAAGGACACAACACACTGCCTCAACTGGGGCTTGAACTCACGACCTTCAGATCGCTAGTCCAACACCTTAACCACTTGGCCATGTGCCACACTGTAGCCTGCATACATTGACAATAAAATGAACCTTTGAACCTTTGAAGGCGTATGGTATGGGTTAGCGAGTTTTATGCATGTTGGCGCCAGAGGCATGGCAACACCTGCAGGTTACCCTGCATAATCCTCACTGATTTGATTTGATGCAAATAACGCATTTCACTTTATGCTTCAATGTACATGTGACAAATAAAGCTAATCTTTAATTTTATTCATTGGAATCCACCATCCCAGAGGCTGAGGGGGTTCAGTTGCGCAATATATTCAAGACAGAGATCGACTGACGTTTAGATATCGAGGCAAACAAAGATAGGATCTTAAGTGCATGAATGTTGCAGAGGGGTGAAAGATCTGGATAATTGAGACGGTACAAGGAACCAAATGGCCTCCCTCTCTGCTTCTGTTTCTCAAGTTCATTACATCATCGTGACAAAAGCTATTTCTGTCTCTTGTTTCTTGGTTTCCTCTTTTGAGTGAGGGTCAGTCTGAAAAGTGGCAGTTCTTGTCCCCTTGAGAAAATGTAACTATTCTTAAAGTTAGCTTTAGAGGCTGCTGAAGGTCAGATGTGCAGTTGCAAAAGAACAACACACAGGCCAGACCAGGTAGGAATCAGTTTCCCTTCCTTGATGAATGTAACTAATCTAATTAATCTTTACAATACCAGCCATCAGTGAGAGGGTACAGGAGCCTGAAGAGGCACACTCAAAGTTTTAGGAACAGCTTCTTCCCCTCGGCCATCATATTTCTGAATGGTCTGTGAACTTATGAACACTACCTCACTCTTCCTCTTTTGGCATTATTTCTTATTGTAACTTAGAGTAATTTTTATGTCTTGCACTGTACTGCTTCCACAAAACGACATTTCAATGACGTTAAACAAGATTTTGATTCTGACTCTACATTGATGCAATTAGTTTTCACAATCTCCCTTGATTGGATTTGAACTCATGACCATGAAACTATAAAGAGAAAAATAATGCATGAAGAAACAACTCCTCGCAAACGCTAAGGAATTTTTTTTTTGCGTTCAAGAAGGAGGTAAGGGAGACAAAATTGATCCTTGAAAGTTCAATATTTTTTTTTATTTATTAATCAGATTTGCTGTTACCCTGGGGATTATTCATGCAACCACACTCAGGAGCAACTGAGTAATGACTTGACACTAGAAATTACTTGCCTGTGCACAAGATTCAGGCAAGAGTCAAGATTCAAGTTTAATTATCACCTGCAGATCGAAGCATACGTTGAAAGGTGCCATTTGTGTTTACAGCCAACACACCTGAGGGTGTGCTGGGGGCAGCCCACAAGTGTAATCACACATTCCGGTGCCAACATAGCGAGCCCACAATACTTAGCAGAAAGACACAGAACACAACGAACAACAACAGAAGAAACAAGCCCTGTTCCTTCCTCCCACCCACATATATATACGGTCCTTTAGCCCCATCAGGGTGTCACCCTCAGCCTCCAGCCTACAGAGGACTTGGACTCGGGCTTAGGCTTGCAGACGTCAGGCTTCATCTTCGCCAGAGACTCACAGACATAATTGTGGCATGGAGTAGTTCAAGTTCAGGTCGGAGCTCTGGTGGGCTCAGCTGTCCCGCTTCTGTTGGTCGGCAAAGGGCTCCTTTCTCTGGAGGAGACAGGAGGTACGAGAGCTGGCTTGACCTTCTTTGCTTTAGGGCTGCTCACGGAGCACTCACCCTCTAGGCCACAAGATATTCGATCAGTTATCGTAAGAAAACTAAAAAAAAAAGCGATTACAATTACAGGGAACAGGGAGACAAAGCCAGATAAAAAGAGCAATAAGGCAAATGTTCTGATAGCTAACTGATATGCAACATGCTAATTAGCCCATTGCCTTCCAAAAAACAGCACAATCACATTACTGTAGCAAGGCAAGTGAAAGCAAATCTAACCTGCTATCTGCTAATGCTAAACTAGCAAAACACTTAGGGTAAAAGTAGGCCAGTGATTAAGTTACTGGTTCGGCATCCCAAGAAATGGACTACTGAGCTGAAATCATGAATATGAGTCCTCATGTAGGCTTAGGAATTTAAATTCAATATTTAAATCTAGTTAATTAAATAAATTCCGTGATTATGAAACTGCTTAAAGTTTTAAAGCTCTAACTGCTTCACCAACGGGCTTGATAATCAGAAATTAGACCCTCCTTATCCGGCTCAGACTGTACAGTACTGTGCAAATGTCTTAGGCACATATAGGGTGTCTAAGACTTTTGCACAGTACTGTAGTAATCTTATTCATAGGACTGTACTGCTGCAAAGAAAAAGCAGATTTCATGACAGTGAGTGATGATAAACCTGATTCTGATAAGGATCTCTAACGTGGACTGAGAATGGGAAGCGGGCTGGGAGAGGGGAATCATGGTTGGGAAGAGGGTAAGTGAGAGGGGAGGGAGCAGGAAGCACCAGAGAGACATTCTATAATGAACAATAAACTGATTGTTGGGAATCAAACGACCTTACCTAGAGCCTCAGGGATGGGTGTGTCTGCACTCGCGCCACCTCCCCACCCCTGGCACTCATTCTCTGCCACCTGTCCCACACCCCTCTCACAGTACTCCACCCTTACCATTCCAAACCTTGTTCCTGCCAGATTTACAAACTCGCTCTCCACACCATGTTGACAGATATAACACTGCAAAAGTCTTAGGCACCCGAGTGATACATGCCTAAGACTTTTACACGGTGCTGTGTGTGACTCCAGACCAACAGTATTGGTGTAAACACAAGGGACTACAGATGCTGAGGCCTGGAGCAACAATCAGTTGGAAGAGCTCAGCAGTTTGATCAGTGTCCATGGAAGAAAAGGAACTGTGTTTGCCGTTGATTCTCAATTGGCTTTTCAGTGGCCTAACAAGCCACAATGATCAGGGCCTAGCAGAATTAGTTAATAAACACTGAATTTACAAATGACTTCAACAGCACACAGTCATAAATGTTAAGTTTAGAACTTATTCCTTAAAGAATATATTCTCAATCAATTATTTAGAAAGCCCTTCAGACCATCTAGTCTGTGCCAAACCAATATTCTGCCTTGACCCACTGACCTGCACCCAGACCGTAGCCCAACATACTCTTCCCATCCATGTACACACCCAAATTTCTCTTAAATGGTGAAATCGAACCCAAATCCACCACTTCTGCTGGAGGCTCGTTCCATATTCTCACCATCCTCTGAGTGAAGAAGTTTCCCTTCCTGTGTTCCCCTTAAATTATCACCTTCCACCCTTAACCCATGACTTCTAGTTGTAGTCCCACCCAACCTCAGTGGAAAAAGCCTGCTGGCATTTACCCTATCTATACCCCCCATAACTTTGTATACCTCTATCAAATCTCCCTTCGTCCTCCTACGCTCCAGCGAATAAAATTCTAACCTAGTGAAGCTCTCCCTACAACTTTGGTTCTCAAATCCTGGCAACATTCTTGTAAATTTTCTCTGCACACTATCAATCTTATTTATATCTTTCTTATAGGTAAGTGAGCAGATCAATTTGTTGGATTACTTAAACTTTGGTGCTTAAGCGAGTTCAGAGATTAGCAGAATAAATCTTTTGAGATTATTTGCTGCAGCTGTTACAGTGATGCATCAGAAATGATATCACTGTGTCACTAACTGTCGAACCAATTTTATTTTTAGTAACAAATGAGAACTTTACAATTAGGTTTTAAATTTAAATTTTCAGAAGCATCTCTGCCTCAGCATTAAAAACAACTATTCCCAAATTCCTTGTAATCGGACGCATGCGATTCAAGGAAGAATGTTCCCCTTAAGGGTAAGAATCGTCCCCTCACCGAACCTCATGCATGTGAAGTTATTAGCCCTTGTCTCTGTCCCATACTTTTAGCTCCACCACAGTCTTCTGTCTCCTCCTTCCCTTTAGTCAGTCAGGGAGGCCAGTTCTCAGCAAGTTCATGAAGGGCTTGACTCCCTGCTGGAGATGGTAGTTGCTTTGCTGGCTGGGCCAGCAGGGAAAAACGAGCTGACCGACTGTTAGCTTCATTGTCAAAGCAAACAAGATTGATTTCAGAAGAACTAATAACTGAAACACAAGCTGATGCCAGCAGAATCCAGCTTGCTGAATGTGATGGAGGAAACAGCTGCCGGTTGATTAATAGTATGTGGGTGATGAAGGGAACTAAGAGTAAGATTCTACATATCACCAGTCAACGAGCATCTGTTTCCTAATATAGGCTTTAATCATGAGACTGAATGAATCCAGTCCTTTATCAATCTCCTAGGGACTGTGCTAAGGCTAGCAGGGGCAACCTGGCACATAGACAACATGCCTTCTAAAAAGACTGCAACTCCCAATTGCTCTGCGATCTCTGAAATGAGGTTACTACGTAGAGGAGATCTCTTCGGTCGGCTTTCAGCACACTTCACCTTAGCAGATGGTTTCTGACTCGTGCCTTTTTCAAACGTTCGATTCAGGCAGGAGGAAAAAGCAAAACATTTTCGAGAACATCAGACAGAATCAATTTTGGTCACACTGGCTGGTTGCAAAGAGGCGTTTATCCAATCTTGTATTGTAAACATAAACCTAACAATTACTTCTAGCACCAGTCATTCAAGTATAGCCCATGCTATTTCTATATTCTTGCAGTTTGATCGCAGCTTTATTTTCCTCCTTTGCTGGAAGTCCCCCGTGCAGCATGTTCACAGGAATTGCTCAGGGGATTCAATCTGTCTCAAGTGGTTGCACAGAGAAGACGATGGCAGAGCTGTCACCATTTTACACTTCATCTGATTCAGAAGGGGAATTTGGAATAAAACAGTACTGACTGCTTATATGTTATTGTCCATTTCTTGTCCAAACCTTCAGAGACACTGCAAACCACAAAATGCTGGAGGAACTCAACAGGTCAGGCAGCACCAATGGAGAGGAATAACCAATCAACATTCCGGGCTGAGACTCTTCATCAGGACTGGAAAGGAAGGAGGAAGCCAGCATAAGAAGGTGGGGGGGGGGGGGGGAGGGAAAGGAGCACAAGCTGGCAGGTGAGAGGTGAATCAAGTGAGGGGGAAGGAGGATGAAGTGAGGAGCTGGGAGGTGATAGGTTGAAGAGACAAAGGGCTGAAGAAGAAGGAATCTGATAGGAGAGGAGAGTGAACCATGGGAGAAAGGGAAGGAGGAATGCCAGTAGAGGGAGGCGTTGGGCAGGTAAGAAGGAGTAAAAGGGGAGCCAGAATAGGGAATGGGAAAAGAGAGAAGGAGGATGGAGAGGAGAAATTAAGGAAGTTAGAGAAATCGATTGTTCATGCCATCAGACTGGAGCCCCACCAGACTGATGTTCCTCCAACCTGAGAGAGGATAAAGTTGGCAGTAGAGGTCATGGACCACCGTATCAGAATGGGAATGGAAAGTAGAGTTAAATTTGGTGGCCACTGGGAAAACCCGCCTTTTTGTGGTGGACGCAGTGAAGATGCTCAGAGACAATGGTTCACATCTTCTCCTAAACATCAATTGTACAATGTGCATCGTTTGTTGATCTTTTGCGGATATAAAACTCAATCCTCACTGTGGTATTCCCCATTATAATACACAGTGGCTGCCTTGCCTATGCAGGAAATGGAACAGACATCCTTCATCATAAATATCTGAACATTTACCTCTCAAAAGAAGCCTTTCAGGAAAATCCTTGAGTTTCTACATAGGAAGTAGCTCTTCCAAAAATTGATAAGCACGAGGCAAAGACTTCACACACTTTTTTGTGTCTCAGTGATTAATGATTGAATTACCTTGATGAAAAGTGAATATTTCCTGTAACGACCCTTTAAAGAATATTGGGCTTGGTGGATGAAGCCTGATTTCTGCATAGATTAGAAAACCAGTACTCTATTCTTGAACGCTTACTGTATTTTCATTATCCATCTTGTCATATTAATGTAAAATTCTCATCTCTTTGTTGGTTGGCAGGGCATTGCACAACATGAGCAGAGCCCTTTCCAGTTTATATAGGCTTCAGCCTACTGCAAAAGAGCACTCATTCATTAATTGGGAATTTACTTCTGAGATTAATGTAACTTCAATTTGTGGGTAGTAGTATTAAACTTGTCCTCAAGCTGACTTGTACTGCACTGAATTCATAAATAACTTTTCCATCATTTTTCTATTAACGGCAAAAGTCTCTGTTCACTTCCAAAATGAATGCAATTGGGAGTGCAATGCTGATCATGTATAACGGGTCTTCAAACTAATTCTAAACACTTGATGAAAATATCTATGGCGAGCTCACTGTGAATGAAATTGTTGATGATACTGACGCTGGGTTCTGCTCTGCCACCAGTATAGGGTTTACTACCAATGTGTGAAATAAATAGGGGAATTCTGATCAGCAGTCTGAGCTAAACCAAAACTGTACCGCACAGTATGGCCCTCCACCCACAACGTCGTGCTGACCTATGTAAACCTACTCCTCAAGTAGTCTAAATCTTCCCTCCTACACAGTCTATTGCCCTCCGTTCTTCTTACATCCTTATTGCAAAATAAGAGTCTCTTAAATGTCCCTGACCCTCTTCCACCACCACTGGCAGTGCTTTCCAGATGCCCACCACTGTAAAAACCCACCCCTAACATCTTCCCTTAAATTCTCCTCCACTCATCTTTCAAGGACATCTCTGGTATTAGGGATTGCCATCCTGGGAAAAAAAAAGTGCAGGCTGTTAACTCAATCCATTGCTCTTATTAACTGATACACCTCTAACAAGTCATCTCTCATCTTTCTTCTCTCCAAAGAGAAAAGCCCTAGCTCGCTTAACTTTTCCTCATAAGACATATTCTCTAATTAGGGAGCTTCCTGGTAAATCTCCGTTGCACCTTCTCTAAAGCTTCCATATCTCCCCTATAAAGATGTTAAGCGGACTGAACACAATACTCCAAATGTGGCCTAACTGGAGCTTTATAGGGCTGCAACATTAACTCCCCTGACTAATGAAAGCTTTCACACCTTCTCAACCACCCTATCAACTTGTGCTGCAGCTTTGAGAGGTTTATGGACTTGGACCCCCATATCTCTCTGTTCCTTCACGCTGCTAAGAATCCTGCCATTAATCTTGCACCCTGCCTTCAAGTTTGATCTTCAAAAGTGCATCACTTGATGTTTTTCTTGCCCAACTTTCCATCCTGTCTACGACAATCTTCTACACTATCTTCAACACTGCCAAACTTTGTGACTTACCAACTCACCCTTTCACTTCCTCATCCAAGCTATTTATAAAAGTCACAAAGAGCAGATCTAAGCAGAACACCACTAGTCACCAACCTCCAGGCAGAATACACTCCATCTACTTTCACCCTCTCTCTGCCTTCAACAAGCCAACTCCAAATCCATGCTTAAGTTCCCCTACTCATGAGTTGCTGAATGGAACTACTATGGGGAACTTCGTCAAATGCCTTACTAAAGTCCATATGACTCATACTCACTGCTCTGTCTTCATCAATTGTTTAGCCACTTCCAAGAAAAAGTCAATCAGGCTCATGAGGTACATCTTGCCCCTCACAAAGCCATGTTGGCTATAAAGAAAACAAGGAATTTTCCATCCCTCCCCCCAATCCCACCTCCAGTACTTCTCTCGAACATGGTCACTAATGCATTGGGCTGATCTTTCACCTTTGAGTCAGAAGTTCATCCCTTCAAGCCTCACTCCAGAGTCTCAAGAACATAGTATTGACCAAAACATTAACACAGCCTGTGGGATAGATGCAGTTTTAAACAAAAATTGAAGCCTTTATCTGAGGCCCCGCCGTTTATCTCAGGTGGATTAGTAATATTAAAAGGCACTTACTAAAGAAAAATAGGGTGAATCTTCCAGTCTTCTGGTCAACATTATTGTTTCAACAAAATACACGCAAAGAATTTAATGTGCTACTGACGTTGCTGCTGCATTTCAGCACAAGTGACTGCACTTTGATGTGATGCTGTTTGCACATTACTAAATTCTAAACTAGACCACGGAGAGATATGACTGGGGAGGTAGTTGCTGAGTTGTGACATGATGAAGTCACGTGGCATTTGAACACCATGTGCCCGCCTGGTTTTATCCCATGATGCAGCGAAAGGAGATTCACGTTAGTGGATGAGCAAAATGTGGACCATTTAGTCCAAAGCCTTACTGGCATCAACCCCAGCATGCATGAAAGCATCGTCCTCACTGTGCATTTATAGAGAGCACTTCATGTAATCAAGTTCAAGTTTAATTGTCATTCAATCATACATGAATACCAATGAATATAGACAAACAAAACAGCGTTACTCCAGTGCCTAGGTGGAGAACACGGTACCAACAGTCACACAACACGAGGCAGATACAGCACATATAAGATAGCAAGCACATGTAACGTATCAGTAAAATATAATCATACACAAAAATATAAAGTCCAAGACCCTGGGTTCATGAATGTTGCACCAGTCTGCAGCTGAACCCAATGTAGCTGATCTTCTGCCAAGCGAACACTGTTGAGGGGTGGGGGTTGAGGGCAGCAACGACTCCAGCTTCGACGCCATGCCACCTGCTTCTAGGGCAGTGGAACTAGGGTAAAGGATGAACTGAAGGAAATTTATATTAGGCAAGAAACGGTGTTGGATAGACTGTTGAGCCTGAAGGCTGATAAGTCCCCGGGACCTGATGGTCTGCATCCCAGGGTACTTAAAGAGGTGGCTCTAGAAATCGTGGACGCATTGGTAATCATTTTCCAATGTTCTATAGATTCAGGATCAGTTCCTGCTGATTGGAGGGTGGCTAATGTTGTCCCACTTTTCAAGAAAGGAGGGAGAGAGAAAACAGGGAATTATAGACCGGTTAGCCTGACGTCAGTGGTGGGAAAGATGCTGGAGTCAATTATAAAAGAGGAAATTACGACACATTTGGATAGCAGTAGAAGGATCAGTCCGAGTCAGCATGGATTTATGAAGGGAAAATCATGCTTGACTAATCTTCTGGAGTTTTTTGAGGATGTAACTATGAAAATGGACAAGGGAGAGCCAGTGGACGTAGTGTACCTGGACTTCCAGAAAGCTTTTGATAAAGTCCCACATAGGAGATTAGTGGGCAAAATTAGGGCAAATGGTATTGGGGGCAGAGTACTGACATGGATTGAAAATTGGCTGGCTGACAGGAAACAAAGAGTAGCGATTAATGGGTCCTTTTCGGAATGGCAGGCTGTGACCAGTGGGGTACCGCAAGGTTCGGTGCTGGGACCGCAGCTGTTTACAATATACATTAATGATTTAGATGAAGGGATCAAAAGTAACATTAGCAAATTTGCTGATGACACAAAGCTGGGTGGCAGTGTGAAATGTCAGGAGGATGTTATGAGAATGCAGGGTAACTTGGACAGGTTGGGTGAGTGGGCAAATGTATGGCAGATGCAGTTTAATGTGGTTAAATGTGAGGTTATCCACTTTGGTGGCAAGAACAGGAAGGCAGATTACTATCTAAATGGAGTCAAGTTAGGAAAAGGGGAAGTACAACGAGATCTAGATGTTCTTGTACATCAGTCAATGAAAGCAAGCATGCAGGTACAGCAGGCAGTGAAGAAAGCTAATGGCATGCTGGCCTTTATAACAAGAGGAATTGAGTATAGGAGTAAAGAGGTTCTTCTGCAGCTGTACAAGGCCCTGGTGAGACCACAACTGGAGTATTGTGTGCAGTTTTGGTCTCCAAATTTGAGGAAGGACATTCTTGCTATTGAGTGAGTGCAGCGTAGGTTCACAAGGTTAATTCCCGGAATGGCGGGACTGTCATATGTTGAAAGATTGGAGCGACTGGGCTTGTATATACTGGAATTTAGAAGGATGAGAGGGGATCTGATTGAAACATATAAGATTATTAAGGGATTGGACACACTGGAGGTAGGAAGCATGTTCCCGCTGATGGGTGAGTCCGGAACTAGAGGCCACAGTTTAAGAATAAGGGGTAGGCCATTTAGAACAGAGATGCGAAAAAACCTTTTTCACCCAGAGAGTGGTGGATATGTGGAATGCTCTGCCCCAGAAGGCAGTGGAGGCCAAGTCTCTGGATGCATTCAGGAGAGAGTTAGATAGAGCTCTTATAGATAGCGGGGTCAAGGGATATGGGGAGAGGGCAGGAATGGAGTACTGATTGTGTATGATCAGCCATGATCACAGTGAATGGCGGTGCTGGCTAGAAGGGTTGAATGGCCTACTCCTGCACCTACTGTCTATTGTCTATTGCCTCTGATGCCTTTCCAGACATCCCACCTCTCCCGGAAGTTCCGGGAGTCTCCCGCATGTTGATAGCGGCTCCCTGAAGCCCGCAAATTATATACAATATCCCGGAAATCGATATTTTTGAGAGGGAGAGGGAGAGGATGAGGAAGAGCGAGAGCAAGAGGGAGCATCCTGATTGGTCTCTCTTTGTGCTAAGTAGACCTATCAGTTTTCTCTGTGGGCGGGCTTTACAGTCGACCTCAAAAACAATGGCTTTTCTATTGCCCATGGTGGGTTAAAACATAAAAGACATGTTGAGGGGAGTTTAACAGGTGTCGTTCGTTCATTAGCATAGCTAACGTTATTTAAACTAGCTGGCTAGCTGCTAAGGAGCTACTCTATTGATGTCCTACGTGATGAGGCCAAACTCCCTGTAGACTTGCTTAAAGTTGTAATAGGATTAAAAAACGACTCCATGATAATATACCGTAGATTCCGGATTTTAAGCCGCTACTTTTTTCCCACATTTTGAACAGCTTTGAACTTTGCGGCCTTTAAAACGGAGCGGCTAATACATGATTTTTTTCATGCCGCCTCGTAAACATTTTGCCTCATAACAGTAGACCAATAAAATTGATGAGTAGTTCACAGAGGTCCAATGAAATTGTACGATAAATCAAGCGCACTTTCACAATTAAATTATTGTAAATCAGTCATTTGTACTCACCCTCATCAACATGGAAAACACTCGAAGAAAAGCATTGTGCTGCCTTTATTGCAGTTATTTAGTTTATAATATTTTCGCTTAGTAATTCATTTTCTAGTTAAAGTTAGAAGAGTTTTAACTATATTTGTTTTCTGTACTACATCACGGGATGCTATGACGTCACACCCGGTTTCGCCGCGTCTTGTGGGAAAAATGCCGTTTGCGATAAACGGAAAGGAGGGGGTCGAGCGGCGGAGCGCATTACGCGAGCGGCTTTGGATCTGAGCGAACGCTGCTTTTAAGTTAAAGGCGATCAATAACTTTTCCTGGTAGGCTGCAGTATATATATTTTTTACCAGTCGTTAGGAGATATTGGAATGTTGTTCAGTAAAGAAGTATACGCAACGTATATTTAAAAGTAGCCGCGTTACGGGCACGGTTCGAAAAAAAGCATTTGCAATATGTATTTGTTTTTGTTACCATATGGATTTAATTAAAAGTTAAAAAATCCTCACGTGTAATATCTTTCTGTGTAAATATCTCATATTACAACGTGGGACACCTGCGGCCGAAAATCCGGTGCGGCCTAAAATCCGGTGCGGCCTTTACAAGTAAAAAATTGATTTTATTTCTAAAATTAGAGCCAGCGGCTTTTAATCAGGTGCGCTCTGTAGTCCGGAATCTACGGTAAGTACATATTCTAATGTCACATTTCCTGCATATACCCAACTTAGTTAACAGATTGGACAAAATCACTAAACAAAATATTACATACACCCTTGGAGGTCGACGGGGGAGGAGGGGAATATGGGGTTGCGGGGGGGGGGGGGGTGTGGGGGTGCTACCTACCTGAAATGAGTTTTTGCAGGGTGGGATGTCTGCCTTTCTCCTGGGCAACTGTAAACAGGCAAACCCCAGGTTCAAGGCCAAGTCCTTGCTATGGCCAAGGCCTCACAGCTTCCCAACCATCTGCCAATAAGTCAGAGAATCAGACTTGCAGTGCTCTGTAAGCCCATAAGACATAGGAGCAGAATTAGGCCATGTGGCCCATCAAATCTGCTCCACCATTTCATCACGGCTGATCCAATTTTCCTCTCAGCCCCAGTCTCCTGCTTTTCCCCCATATCCCTTCATGCCCTGACCAATCGAGAACCTATCAACCTCTGCCTTAAATATACATAAAGACTTGGCCTCCACAGGTACCTGTGGCAAAGAATTCCACAATATCTAACAGGACCTTGTGATCACAAGAAAAGCAACTGAAATAAACGATCAAATGTACCAACGTATTAATCATCTGAGACCTTGCAAAAGCAGAAATAGCCCTTTTCTGTTTCTCTTATCATCCCAAGTAGTGTTACAATTGTTATCAGTGGATAGGACATCATGCAAACTGTTAGTATCTGGTTATCTAATGCAACAAAGTCTCTAGCCTGCTATCTTGCTCTTATTTTTACTCTGCTCACCAAAATTTTGCAAGCACAAACCCACAACGTGCTGTGATACAGAGAATACTTGAGGGGTGTCTGTGACGTGCATACAGTGTAGTCAGATCCCTTTCAAAGCTAATATTAAACTTGCTGTCACAGATTTCCATAATAACTCACTTATATAAAATTCTGTATCTCCTCCTCAACAATATTTTCCCCCAGCTGGGATTATATCAATAGAAACTTGCATTATCTCAATGTTATCTAGCATTCGTGACATTTTAAGGTGGAAGATTTCTGTGGCTGACATGATTATAAAACACATGCTCCCTGTAAAGGACTCAATATCCCCTCTGACTTTTACAAATCACCGACTCTTATGAATCTCTGGCTAATAACTACTCAAGGTAAGAGCATTTGGGATGGTAATTTGGGAGGGAAAGGTTGAACAAGTTAGGTCTTTATTCTTTGGAGCGTAGAAGGTTGAGGGGGGACTTGATAGAGGTATTTAAAATTATGAGGGGGATAGATAGAGTTGACGTGGATAGGCTTTTTCCATTGAGCGTAGGGGAGATTCAAACAAGAGGACATGAGTTGAGAGTTAGGGGGCAAAAGTTTAAGGGTAACACGAGGGGGAATTTCTTTACTCAGAGAGTGGTAGCTGTGTGGAACGAGCTTCCAGTAGAAGTGATAGAGGCAGGTTCGGTATTGTCATTTAAAGTAAAATTGGATAGGTATATGGACAGGAAAGGAATGGAGGGTTATGGGCTGAGTGCGGGCCAGTGGAACTAGGTGAGAGTAAGCATTCGGCACGGACTAGAAGGGCCGAGATGGCCTGTTTCCGTGATGTAATTGTTATATGGTTATATGGTATTGAGTAGCTGAGGTCCATACTGCGGGTGAATATCGAAACCTTCTAACCTCATCACACCGCTTCACAAACTCCCACTCACCTACCTCATCACGCACCTGTGGAGAGCCTATGTTGGTTCAAAGTTCAAAGTAAATTTATTATCAAAGTACGTATGTGTTACTATATACTACCTTGACAGACGTTTACAAGAAAAGAAGGAGTGCAACAAAGTTTACAAAAAACTACAGATAAATGTTGGTTAGAATTTGGAACAATGAATGAAACATTGATCACACTGGGACTGAACATTATCTGAAAATGGGAAATGATCTAGTTCTATCTGAGACCAGGGTGATGTACAAGACAATGGTAAGGTTACACACAAAGTACTGTGCACAGTTTTGGTTACCCCATTATAGAAAATATATCATTCAGCTGGAAAGCGAGCAAAGAGTGTGTGAGAACTTTGCCTGGACTCGAGGGCCTGAGTTATTGGAAGAGGCTGGGTAGGCTGGGACTTTACTCTTTGGAGTATACACGAAGAGGTGACCTTGAAGAGATACATAAAATCACAAAGGACATGTACAGAACGCACCGTTTTCTTCCTTAGAGAAAGAGATTCAAAAACTAGTTAGCATAGGTTTAAGGCACAAGGAGAAAGATTTAAAAGGACCTCAATGAGAACTTCTTCTCAGAGAAAGTAGTCTATATATGGAACGAGCTGCTAAGTGAAATGATTAAGGCAGTTAAAAGACAGTTGGGCACTTATATGGATGAGAAAGCTTTAGCAGGATATGGCCAACACAGGCAAATGGGACTAGCTTAGATAAACATCTTGGTCAGTATGGATGAATTGGGCTGAAAGGCCTGTTTCTGTGCTGTACTGCTCTATGACTCTTTGCAAATAAAGCAAACCATGATGGCATGAAGTATCACTCTTTGAGCATCAGGTCTATACTCACCTTATCTCGGAACTGATCACTGAACACAAAGTATGGACTCTTTCAAGGAAGCTACAAATCATGCTCTCAACATTATTTATTTGTTTGTTTATTATTTGTTTTCATTTGTTTTCTTGTATTTGTGCAGTTTGTCGTTTGCACATTGGTTGCTTGTTCGTCTTTGAGTGTAGATTTTCATTGATTCTATTGTATTTCTTTGTTCTACTGTGAATGCCCACAAGAAAATAAATGTCAGGGTAGTATATGATGACATATAAGTAGTCTGATAATAAATTTACTTTGAACTTTGAGTTGCTATGGTAAGTTTGGAAATTACATTAAAAGAAGGCATAACAATAAATATACAATGGCTGTCATTAAAAAATCAATATGTAGCTTACTAGCAATGTATGTCATTTTTAAAATACCAACAAGTAAAGTGATTCAGCTGTGGCTATCAAGAAAAGTTAAAGGTGACATTAATAATAGTGATCAGTCTGAGAATTGGGCAAGTTTCAGAATTCAGGATAGGAAGTTCTGAATAGTTCAGCAAGAAACTCAAGAACAGAGAGTAGAAGCTTCTACTGAGAAAAATATAGCTCAGCTGAAGTTAATGTGGATCCTATGCAGCCTGAAATATATATATATATAAAATTGGGGAAGAACATACTTGCAGAGAAATTAAATATTTTGCATTAGCTTTTATAGAAGACACAGAAACCTCTTGGAAATTTACATTGTAAATGAGAATTTCAAAGAAATTAGTATTACTAAAAATTGCTACTCACGGGACAATTTACAATGACCAAGTAACCTACCAATGGGGAGTCTTTGGACTGTGGGAGGTAATTGGAGCACCCAGAGGAGAACCACGCAGTCACAGAGAGAACGTAACAAACTCCTTATAGGCAGTGACGGGAATTGAACCCAGGTCACCTGTACTGTAAAGCATTGTGCTAACTACTGCACTACTGTGCCTCCCCAAAGTTCACTGATCCCTGAATGACATTCATAGAATGAAGTATAACCACACTGTTTAAGAAGGGATTAAGAGCAAATGGGGAAAATATTGGTTAGCCTGACATCAGTAACAGAGAAAAAGCTGGAATCCATTATTAAGGAATTGGAAACAGAGCATTTTGAAATAATAATAGGGTTAGGCAGAGTCAACATGGATTTTTGAAGTGAAATCATGTCTAACTAATCTGTTGTTTTTTTTTTGAAGTTGCAAATAACAGAATACATGAGGGCAAACCAGCTAATATGGTTTATTTGCACTTTCAAACAGTGTTCAGTAATGTCCTACTCAGCAGATTATTAAACAAAATTAAAGTGCATGATATTTAGTGTAAAATAGCAGCGTGGAATGAGTATTGGTTAATACAGAATATAGACAGTACAATTAAACCTTCATTGGTGTGTATGGGGAGCTACATGACCAACTCATGCTGAGGCCTCAGCTGTTTCCCATCTAAATCAATGATTAGATTGAGAGCATCAGGTGTAACTTATCCAAATTTTCTAATGACATAAGGCTAAGAGGCAAATCATAAACACAAGAGATTGTTCAGATGCTGGAAATCCAGAGTAACACACAAAAAGCTGGAGGAACTCAGCAGGTCAAGCAACATCTATGGAGGGGAATAAATGTTCAACGTTTCGGTCAAGATCTGAACTGGAATGAAGACAGAAGAAACCAGAATAAAAAGATGGGTGGGGGAAGGATGACAAGCTAGAAAATGATGGGTGAAGTCAAATGAAAGAGAAGGTAGGCAGATGGGTGAGGAGGGAATTAAGTGAGAAGTTGGGAGGTGATAAGTTGAAAAGGTAAAGGGCTGAAGAAGAAGGAATCTGATAGGAGAGGACAGAGTGGACCATAGGAGAAAGGAAAGGAAGAGGGGCATCAGGGGGAGATGATAGGCAGGTAAGGAGAAGAGAAGGAGTGAATGGGGAGTCAGAATGGGGAAAGGAGAGAAGGAGAGAGGTAGAAATTACTGGAAGTTAGAGAATCAATGTTCATGCTATCAGTGGAAGCTATCCAGATGGGAAATGAGGTGTTGCTCCTCCAAACTGATGGTGGCATCATCATAGCAGTAAAGGAGGCCTTGGATTGACATATCAAGATAGGAATGGGGAAATGGAATTAAAATGATTGGCTACTAGGCCCTGCTGTTGCAGATGGAGCAAAGTTGCTTGATAAAGCCATCCCCCAATCTACATCAGGTCTCACTGATGTAGAGGAGGCTGCATCAGGGGCACTGGATACAATAGATGTCATAGGTAGAAAAAGGGAGGAGGTCCTGAAGAGAGAATTCAGGAAGTTGGGTAGGAAGCTGAAAAGCAGGACCTCCAGGGTAGTAACCTCAGGATTGCTGCCTGTGCCATGTGCTAACAAGTGCAAGAATAGCACGTTAATGTGTAGCTATGAGATTGGTGCAGGGGGCAGGGCTTCAGGTTCCTAGATCACTGGGGCCTCTTCTGGGGGAGGTAAGACCTGTTTAAAAAAAAAGGACAGGTTACACCTGAACCCAAAGAGATCCAATATCCTAGCAGACAGGTTTAATAGAGTTGTTAGGGAGGGTTTAAACTAATGTGGCAGGGGGTGGAAACTGGAGTACTAAGGCTGAGGAAGGGGAAACCAGAAATAAATCAAAGATAGTGTGCGACAGAGATGATAGGAAGTACAGGTAGGAGATGAGACATAATCAGAGCCAGTAGGATTAGTTACAGGGCAATAGAGGTGTAGTGCAGTTAAAACAGAAAGCAACAAATACTGGACTGAAAGTTTTATATTTGAATGCACGCAGCATAAGAAATAAAATGGATGATCTTGAAATTCAGCCACAGGTTGGCAAGTATGACATTGTGGCCATCTCTGAAATTTGGCTAAAGGATGGCTGCCATTGGGAGCTGAATGGAAAGACAGGTTAGATGGCAGAGGGGGTGGTGTGGCCCTGTGTATAACAAATAATATTAAATCGTTAGAAAGGGATGACATAGGATCAGAAGGTGTAGAGTCTCTATGGGTTGAGTTAAGAAATACCAAGGGTAAAAGGACCCTAATGGCAGTCGTATACAGGCCTCTAAACAGCAGCCGGGATGTGGATTACAAATTACAGCAGGAGATGGAAAAGATGTGGCAGAAGGGCAATGTCATGATAATCGTTGGGGATTTTAACATGAAAGTGAATTTGGAAAACCAGGTCAGTACTGGACCTCAAGAGAGAGAATTTGTAGAATGTCTAAGGGATGAACAGCTTGTAGTTGAGCCCACTAGGGAATTGGCTGTGCTGGATTGGGTGTTGTGCAATGATCCAGAAGTGATAAGAGAGCTTAAGGTTAAGGAACCCTTAGGGAACAGTGATCAGAATATAATTTAGTTCACTTTGAAATTTGAGAAGAAGAAACTAAATTCCAATGTGTCAGTATTTCAGTGAATAAAGGAAATTACAATGACATGAGAGGAGAACTGACCAGAGTTGACTGGAAAGGGACACTAGCAGGAAGGTCAGCAGAGCAGCAGTGGCTGGAGTTTCTGGAAAATTGAGGGAAGTGCAAGACAGATATATTCCAAATAAGAAGAAATTTTTGAATTTTTGAAAGTTAATGGGAAGATAGAGGATAGAGAAGCTTTTAAAAACTTGCAGAAGGAAACTAAGAAGGTCATTAGGAAGGAAAAGATGAATTATGAAAGGAAGCCGGCAACTAATATCATAGAAGAAACTAAAAGCTTTAAGTGTATACAGTAAAGGGTAAAAGAGAGTTGAGGGTCAATGTAAGACCAATAGAAAATGATGCTAGAGATATTGTAATGAGATACACAGAGATGGCAGAGGAACTGAATGCATATTTTCTATCAGTCTTCACAGTGGAAGACATCTGCATTATACTAGACATTCAAGAGTGTCAGAGAAGTGAAGTTTGTGCAGTGAAGATTATGACTGAGAAGGTGCTCAGGAAGCTTAATGGTCTGAAGGTGGATAAATCTCCAGGACTTGATGGAATTCACCCTCGGGTTCTTAACAAAGTAGCTGGAAAGATTGCGGAGGCATTGACAATGATCTTTCAAGAATCGACAGATTCTGGCATTGTACCGGATGATTGGAAAATTGCAAATGTTACTCAGCTGTTTAAGAAGGGTGGAAGACAGCAGAAAAGAAACTATAGACCTGTTAGCCTGACATCAGTGGTTGGGAAGTTGTTGGAATCGATTGTTAGGGATGAGATTATGGAGTACCTGGAGGCACATGACAAGATAGGCCAAAGCCAGCATGGTTTCCTGAAAAGAAAATCCTGCTTAACTAACTGCAGTTTTTTGAGGAAATTGTAGACAAGTAGGGTAGACAAGTAGGGTAGACAAAGGAGATGCAGTAGATGTGCTGTATTTGGAGTTTCAGAAGGCCTTTGACAAGGTGCTGCACATGAGGCTGATTAGCAAGATAACAGCTCATGGAATTACAGGAAAGTTACTAGCATGGGTAGAGCATTGGCTGGTTGGCAGAAAACAGAGAGGGGGAACAAAGGGATCCCATTCTGGCTGGCTGCCGGTTACCAGTCGAGTTCCACAGGGGTCAGTGTTGGGACTGCTGCTTTTTACGATGTATGTCAACGATTCAGACTATGGGATTAATGGATTTGTGGTTAAATTTGCCAACGATACAGAGATAGGTGGAGAAGTGGGTAGTGTTGAGGAAACAGAGCCTGCAGAGAGACTTAGATAGTTTAGGGGAATGGGCAAAGAAGTGGCAAATGAAATACAATGTTGGAAAGTGTATGGTCATGCACTTTGGTGGAAGAAGTAAACGGGCAGACTATTATTTAGGTGGGAAGAAAATTCAAAATGCAGAGATGCAAAGGGACCTGGGAGTCCTTGTGCAGGACACCCTAAAGGTTAACCTCCAGGAAGAGTCAATGATGAAGAATGCAAAGGAAATATTGGCATTCATTTATAGAGTATATAAGAACAGGGATGTGATGTTGAGGCTCTAAAAGGCACTAGTGAGACCACACTTGGAGTATTGTGTGCAGTTCTGGGCTCCTTATTTTTAGAAAGGATATATTGACATTGGAGAGGGTTCAGAGAAGATTCATGAGAATGATTCCAGGAATGAAAGGATTATCGTAAGGGGAATGTCTGGCAGCTCTTGGGCTGTATTCCCTGGAGTTCAGGAGAATGAGGGGGGATCTCATAAAAACATTCCGAATGTTAAAAGACCTGAACAGATTAGATATGGCAAAGTTATTTCCCATGGTAGGGGTGTCTAGGGCAAGAAGGCACGACTTCAGGATTGAAGGACATCCATTTAGAACTGAGATGCTGAGAAATTACTTTAGTCAGAGAGTGGTAAATCTGTGGAATTTGTTGCCATGAGCAGCTGTGGAAGCCAAGTCATTGGGTGTATTTAAGGCAGAGATAGATAGGTTCTTGATTAGTCAGGGCATCAAAGGGTATGGAGAGAAGGCAGGGGAGTGGGGATGACTGGAAGAATTGGATCAGCCCATGATTGAATAGCAGAGCAGACTTGATGGGCCAATTGGCCTACTTCTGTTCTTATATCTTATGGTCTTATGACCCCAACAGATTTGCAAATGAAGTGTTGCCTCACCCAGAAGAACAGTTTGTGGCCCAGAACGGTGGTGAGGGAGCAGGTGAATGGGCAGGTGCAGCATTTGAAGGCTGAGGAGGCTTCAGCTTTGGAGGTGGGGATGGATGGATATACAGTCAGGTAACTTGAAGGGATGAAGATAAGGTAGATGGAATATGCTATGCAAAAATGGAAGGCCATGCACTTTAATAGAGAAAAACAGGTAAAAGTGGGGTACATTTTAAATGAGAAATGGAATGTTTCCAGTTTTCAGAAAGATCTGGGTGTGCTTATACACAAATCACTGAATGTACGGGTACAGGAAGCAACTTGGTAGGCATATAGCATGTTTACTTTCATTGCAAGAGGATTTGAAAACTCTTGCTCCAATTACAATGGGGCCCAGGTCTGAACCCATTTGGAAATTTCTGTTTGGGTCAGTCTCCCAAACCAAGGAAGATATACCTGTGACAGAGGGAGTGCAGTGAACTTCTCCAGATTGATTTCTGGGCTGGTGAGCTTGCTGTATGTGGAGAAATTAGTAAACTAGGCCAACAAGATTTTAAGATCTCCTTAAATGTTTTTTTTTCATTCTTACAGGGCTTGACATACAGTGATGATGTGTCTGAAACCAAGGGCCAGGCTCTTAAAACAAGAAGTTGCTCATTTGGGACAGTGAAGAAAGAGCTTCAGTCACTGAGTATATTCAAGGCCAATTTTTATATATATTACGAGTTATGTAGAAGATGTATTCATGCAGAGTGAAAGGTCAGCAACCTCTTTGAAGGCATGAGAAGATGAATGGCCTACTCTTGATTTTAAATTGTTATTTCATTTAGCAATACAGCACAGAATAGGCCCTTCTGATCCTTTGTGCCACACTATCCCAGCAGCCCCACCAGCCTGATTACCCCTAACCTAATCAGGGGACAGTTTACAATGAGCAATTAACCAACCGGGTATGCCTTTGGACAGCGGGAGGAAATCAGTGCACCTGGGGGAAACCCATGCATTCCTCAGGGAGGAGGTAGAAAGACTCCTTGCATATCGGCACCAGAATCGAACTCCAAACTCCAAAACATGCTGAGCTGCAAATCATCGCGCTAACTGCTACCCTACTGTGGTGCCCAATCTAATTTTCTTAACTCATTTAGTTTTTAGATTGTTCAGATTCAGATTTATTTATCACATGTACATCAAAATGTACAGTGAAATGCACCAGCACACACACACACACACTCTCTCCCTCTCTCCCTCTCTCCCTCTCTCCCTCTCTCCCTCTCTCCCTCTCTCCCTCTCTCCCTCTCTCCCTCTCCTGGAGGAGCTCAGCGGGCCAGACAGCACCTATGGAAAAGAGTAAACAGTCGACCGTTCGGACCCTTCATCAGGACCTGCTTGGATATCCAGCATCTGCATCTTCTCTCGGTGAAACGTGTCATTTGCATTAACAACCAACACAACGTAAGGATGTGCTCGGGCAGCCAACAAGTGTTGCCATATTTTGCGGCAGCAACATAACATGGCCACAATGTTCACCAGAACAACTCAAACAAAACAACTATGAAAAGAACAAAACAAGACAACAATGGCAAAACAAGCCCCTTGCCCATCCTCCCAATCACCCACCTACTCACTCACATGACAAACTGCCAGCATCAGGGTAGGCTGCCTCCAGGCTTCCGGTCCTTGGCCCCAGACTCTCAGGCTCACAGACATCGGGCATCCAACTTTGAATCGCCGATTTCAGGGTATCGGCCGCAGGACTTGCTGATGGTGGGTTACATGTTCAGGCCTCAACCCCAGGAATTGCCGATCATTGGTTTGACCATTAGGCTTTAATGCCAGGGATTAATGATCATGGGTTTGACTTTATGGGCTTGACCCCAGGAAATGCCAATCATGGGTTTGACCTTTAGGCTTTGACCCCAGGAAAAGCCGATCATGGGTTTGACCTTCTGGCCTCTACTTCTAGAACTTACATTCTAAACTGTATGTAAGTTTATAAGCATGGCAAATGACTATCTTTGTGGTTCTAGGAACTGTAAACTTTGACATTTCAGTTTGGTCCATTATCTGGCTACCTTGCCCTTGTGACCAGAACACATCACCAACTTTACAGTGGATTTGCTACTTGAAGTATTTCTTCCCCATTCTTACACTTCTCCATCTGACATGTTTTTTCTTCTAATTCATTATTTAGGAATCATAACTTTGCCTTCATTTTTGACATTTCAACAATATGTATTCCTTTTGTATAAATAAAGCAGATTTTTCTCAATGGTGTCGATCTGCTGCTCATGTAGTTTGCCACAGAATGCAGAATGCACGTGATTAAATTGTTCCGGGAGTGACATCTCTGCTACATTCCGACCATCGTTAGTACAGGGCTCCTGCAGACCCCATCTTCTATAAATCTGCCTCTAGTATCGTCATCCCTCATGAATTCAAATGGTTGGCACATTGCTTTACAGCGCCAAGTGATCACCGACTGGAGTTCAATTCTGTAAGCAGTTTGCACATTCTCCCTGTGACTGTGGGTTTTCTCTAGATGCTCCAGTTTCCTCCCAAGTTCCAAAGAGGTATGGTTGGGGCTTGTGAGTTGTGGGCATGCGATGTTGCTGTAGGACGCATGGCGAGACTTGCAGGACGCTCAGTACAATCCTCGTTGATTTGATTTGCTGAAAATGATGCATTTCACTGTAGGCTTTGATGTACACATGACAACTAAAGATGATCTCATCTATAGCAATCCTCCTTTGATACGATTATTATAGAGATTATGTGGGAAAAATATTTTATAGGCGTGCCTTCTTTAACCCTAGTATTATTCACGCATCTTTCAAATTTCATACATTGATGACAGATGAAAAATTCCTCAGAATTATCCAGTAACAACTTCAAACTGCATTCTCCATTCCAAAACTTTGTTTGTTTTGTTCCTATTAAACATTTTTCTGCAGTTTCCAATGTCAATTGCAAATCCCAACAAATTGAAATGTGTTTCCAGATTCCCCATGATTTTATGATCAAGGAGCTATAAATTACCTTGGTTCCTGCAGCAGCTAAAGATTTGAGGTCTGTGGAAGTAATAGCTTTCAGTGCACCGTTCCAAAAACTCAAGAAACTATTGCAAATCAAAATTTAAGACCATAAGATATAGGAGCAAAATTAGGCTATTCAGCCTATTGAGAATGCTCTGCCATTCAATCTTGGCTGATTTATTTTCTCTCTCAACTCATTCTCCTACCTTCTCCCTGTAACTCTTGACACCCTTACTAATCAAAAAACTATTAACCAACGCTTCAAGTATACCCCAGTGACTTGGCCTCCACATCTGTCTGTGGCAATGAATTCCACTGACACTCAGGCTAAAGAAATTCCTCCTCATCTCTGTTTTAAATGGATGTGCTTCTATTCTGAGGCTGCGCTCTCTGGTCCTGGGTTCTCTCACTATTGGAATCATCCTCTCCACATTCATACCTCATATCTTATCTTCCTCATGTGTTAACCCTTTCATTCCCAGGATCATTCTCCTAAACCCCCTCTCGAACCTCCCCAATGCTAGCACATCCTATCTTAGATAGTTGACCCAAAATTGCTCATAAAACTCCAAACGTAGTCTATACAATGCTTTGTGCACTACATCTTTGCTTTTATATTCTAGTTCCCTCAAATAGGTTTGGCAGTATATGCACTGGAGGAACATCTTATTTGATGGTAAACATACAGCTGTAGGTATTGGGAACTTGTCTTAATCTCTTTATTTCAACAAATGCTCAGGCCTTTGTAAACCGCAAGCATTCCAGAGGTCATGTAGAAATAAGAAATTAATTTTGTGAATTATAATTTAATTGGGTACGTGTGAAGTCCCCGTCTACACTGCAGGTTCTACGGTGGCCTCCAGGGCACAGTCTCAGGCTGTTTACAATGAGGCACCAGTTTCAGTGGGACTGAGTTCAAATTTTGTTCATTTATTCTGAGGGCAAGAGGATTTTTTTTTGTCAGCAAGAATACAAAGAAATGGGAAACAAGAAAAACAGCCTACTTAGCCAATTCCATCAAGTACATATATACAATTATTCTAAATATCTCCCCACCACAAATTGCATTCCCACAAACTAAGAAGCCTGCAGGCAACTTTTTATTTTGAAGAGTATTCACTGCAGTAATTGTCAGGCTGGAAATATCTATCAGATGTTCAGGTGGACATAATCTCCCAGACTATAGCAGCATGTAATGCTTAAATTAAAATAGTAACTTTTATGACCTTAGGATGTTCTAAACATTTTCTGCTCAATGAACAGAGCTGAAATATAAGGACTGACAGGCAAGGCCCCACAAATGCCAGGAAGATAAATTACCAGAAAGAAGAGTTGTTTGCAGGATTAATTTTAACCAGGATTATGAGAGAAGTCTGCTGCATTTCATGCACCTGCAACACTGACTAAAATTAGTTTTATTGTCCTGGGACAAGAGGGTAGAGTTTGTTTAGTGTAATAACATAAAATGGATAGTGAATTGCTGGCCTGTTCTGTATCACCTAAGTGTTTAATTTCCATTGGAGTAAAGTTCAGAAGAGAAATAAAACAAGCTTTGGTTCAGCATCATTGGCCAATATGCTGGTGTTGCTAAGACGCTCATTTCAGGCAGATTTAACTTTTTCAACACTATTAGTCAAAGCCAGCATCGACTCAGTGAGCATATTGCCTTTATCTACACTAGTCAACAGAAAACAAACAAACTAATCCTAAAGGGCTGACTGATAATCCCCAACTTCGCCATCACAGGGCAGCACCCACCATTCTCATTCTAATTGCACCCACACCGTGGAACCTCTGAGATCTGCTCTCTGAAAACTACTAGAGCAACACTGAATCATCAACATGAGACAGTCTGCAGAAGCAGGCGATCCAGAGCAACACACATGAAGAGCTGGAGGAACGCTGCAGGTCAGGCAGCACCGATGGAAATGAATAAACAGTCCACATTTCGGGTCAAGACCCGACTCCTACAGTGACTTTAGAGACAGCTGCAAATTGACAGCAGTCCTTAATCTGACTGGAGGCTGGCGGCCCTGAGGCTTGGAGGACTATCGGTGAGCAGCGGCCAGTCAGCGATTGGAATTATGAGAAGATGCAGCTCACTCAGGTACGCTGATTGACTACATAAGGCATCGACTTGTGGCAGTTTGATGCTTTCAGCGATCAGGATTGATTGGCAAGGACAAAATAAAGTAAGGCAGGAGCAAGCAGAGTGGCCACGGTTGGAATGGGCAGTGTAAGAGCGGGGATTCTGGGGCTTCAGCCAGAGAAGGCAAAAAGCTGTAGATAGAATTTTTTTCCCCCCACAGGTTATCTATTGTTTTTCTTTCTTTATATTTGCTCAGTTAGAACAGTAGGGAGGCCTGGCAGGATAGTTGAATCCTCCTCTTACAGAATGTGGGAAGGAAGGGAAACATCCAATGTCCCTGTTGACTAGACCTGCAAGAAGTGCATCCAGCTGCAACTTATAACACTCTGCGTTAAGGAACTCCAGATCATTCGGGAGGCCATGGGGTGATAGATAGGACATATAGAGAGGTAGTTACACCCAAGATGCAGGACATGGGAAACTGAGTGACAGTCGGGCAAAGGAAGAGGGTTAAACAGCCAGTGCAGGGCACCCCTGAGGCCATCCCCTCAACAACTACACTTTGGATACTGTTGAGGGAGATGCCCAGCTGAGGAAAATCACAGCAGTCAGGACTCTGACATTGAGTCTGGCTCAGTGACTCAGACGAGAAGGAGGGAGAAGAGTTGAGCTGTGGTGATAGGAAATTCAATATTAGGGAAACAGAAAGGAGGTTCAGTGGATGAGAATGGGATTCCAGGGTGGTATGTTGCCTCCCGGGTACCAGGGTCCAGGACATCTCGGATTGAGCCCTCAGCATTCTTAAGTGGGTGGGTGAGCAGCCAGAGGTTGTGGTCCATGTCATGGGTAGGAAGAGTGACACAATTCTGCAAAGGGAGTTCAGGGAGTTAGGTAGCAAGTTAAAGGGTAGGGCCTCCAGGGTTGAGATCTCAGATTGCTACCCGTACCACGTGCTAGTGAGTTCAGCAAAGGAAGATCATACATTTTAACGCGTGGCTAAGGAGTTGATGTAGGCGGGATTTTTGGATCATTGGGCTCTCTTCCAGTGAAGGTGGGACCTTTAGAGAAGAGGCAGCTTGCACCTGAATTGAAGGGGTCTATTATCCCAGTGGGAAGGTTTGCCAGTACTGCATGGGGGGGGGGGGGGGGGATTAAGCTAGAGTTGCAGGGGATGGGAATCAGAATGCCAAACCAGATGGATGTGGAGACAGATGTTGTTAAGACCTCAGAGTCAGTTATCAAAAGGTGAGTAATGTCCTGAGCTGCTTATGCAAGAAGTATTGTAGGAAAGGCAGATGAGCTCAGGGCATGAGTCAGCACATGGAATAATGATATCATGGTCATTAGTGAGACTTAGTTACAGGAGGGGTAGGACTAGCAGCTCAATATTCTAGAGATCCATTGCTTTAGATGGGACAGGGATTAAAGGAGGAGGGGTGGTGTTACTAAGCAGGGAAAATGTCATGGCAGTGTTCCATCTGGACAGACTGCAGAATTCATCCACTGAGGCGCTATGGGTGGAATTGAGAAATTAAAAAGGTATGACCGCATTACCGGGGCTAGATAACAGACCACCCAACAGCTTGCGGGATTTAGAGGAACAAATTTGTAGAGAGTTTGCAGACTGTTGCAAAGAACATAAAGTTTTTATGATAGGTGATTTTAACTTATTGACTGGGACATAATGACCGGGACTCCTATACCGTAAAGGGGCTAAATGGGATAAAGCTGGTCAAGTGTGTTCAGGAAAGTTTCCTTAATTGGTATGTAGAAGTTCCAACGGGAGACTGTGCAGTACTTGATCTGCTATTAGATAATGAGACAGGGCAGGTGACAGAAGTTTGTGGTGGGGAACACTTTACATCTAGTGAAGTGCCATTAGTTTCAAAGGCAATATGGAAAAAAGGTAGGTCTGGTGAGATTCTAAATTGGAGAAAGGCCAATTTTGATGGTATCAAAAAGGATCTGGCAAGTGTAGATTGGACCGGCTGTTTTCTGGCAAAGGTGTACTTGAAAAGTGGGAGGATTTTAAAAGTGAAAATTTGTGAATATAAAGCTTGTATGTGCCTGTCAGAATAAAAGCTGAAGATAACAGGTTTAGAGAACCTTGGTTTTCAAGAGATATTGAGGCCCTGGTTAAGAAAAAAGCAAATGCATTGCAGGTATAGGCAGGCAGGAACAAATGAGGTGCTTACGGAGTACAAGAAATGCAAGATTACAGTTAAGAAAAAAAAATTAGGAGGGCTGAGAGAAAATATGAGGTTGTCCTAGCAGACAAGGTGAAGGAGAATCCTAAGAGATTCTACAGATATGTTAAGAGCAAAAGGATTGCAAGGGACAAAATTGGTTCTCTGGAAGATCAGAATGGAAATCCACGTGTGGAGCCAAAAGAGATGGGGGAAATTTTAAATAGAATATATTAATCTGTATTTACTCAGGGAACAAATGCAGAGTCTATAGAAGTGAGGCAAAGCAGCGTCGACTTCACCAACCCTGTACAGATTACAGAGGGAGGATGTGTTTGCTACCCTGAAGCAGATTAGGATGGCTAAATGCCCAGGACCACACAACGTCCCTCTGACCCTGCGGGAGGCTAGTGGAGAAATTGCAGTGGCCCTAGCAGAAATACTTAAAGCATCCTTAGCAACAGGAGATGTACCAGAGGATTGGAGGATAGTGAATGATGTTCCGAAGGCTCTAAAAATAAACCAGGAAATTGAAGGCCCGTGAGCCTGACATCGGTAGAAGGAAAGTTATTGAAAGGTATTCTAAGGGACCGGATGTATGAGTATTTGGATTAATACAGACTGATTAGGGATAGTCAGTATGGCTTTGTGTGTGGTAGGTCATGTCTAACCTATCTTTGAGGAAGTCACCAGGAAAGTGGATGAAGGCAAAGCAATGGATGTTGTCTACATGGACTTTAGCAAGGCATTAGACAAGGTCCCACATGGGAGGTTGGTCAAGAAGGTTCAGTCGCTCGGCATTCAAGATGAGATAGTACATGGGATTAGACATTGGCTTTGTGGGAAAAGCAGAGAGTGGTAGTAGATGGTTGCTCCTCTGACTGGAGGTTTGTGACTAGTGGTGTGCTGTAGGGATCAGTGCTGGGTCCTTTGTTGTTTGTCATCTATATCAATGAACTGGATGATGATGTGATAATGTCGAAATTTGCAGATGACACCAATATTGGAGGTTTAGTGGACAGTGAGGAAGACTATCAGAGCTTTGATAGAAGTACATAAAATTATGACGGGGTAGATAGGGTAAATGCAAGCAGGCTTCTTCCATTCTGGGTGGGCGGGATGACAACTAGAGGTCATGGGTTAAGGGTGAAAGGTGAAAAGTTTAAGGTGGGACATGAGGGGAAACTTCTTCAACCAGAGGGTGGTGAGAGTGTGGAACAAGCTGCCTGCGCAAGTGGTGCATGCGAGCTCGATTTCAACATTTTTAAAAAAAGTTTGGATAGGTACATGGATGGTAGGGGTATGGAGGGCTATGGACCAACGGCCAGGCAGTCTAAATGGTATGGCATGGCCTGCTTCAGTGCTGTACTTTTCTATATCTCTATGGCTCTATATGTGTGGGTCGGTGAGCAGGAGGAAAGGGCACTGATTCTGCCTTTATGGCTTGTTGTGTGTTGTTAAGCCAAATATTGTGGGCATGTTTATTTGGTGCTGGAATATGTAGCAACACTTGCCGCTACTCCCAGCGCCTCCTTAGCCTGTGTTGTATGTTAATGCAAATGACACATTTTACTATATGTTTCAATGTATATGTGATAAATAAATGGACCTGCTTCTGAGCTACCCCAAGCTACACACACATAATGCCGGAGGAACTTAGCAAGTCGGGCAGCAGCTATCAAAATGAATAAACAGTCGACTTTGCGGGCCGAGACTCTTATTCAGGATTGGGAAGGAAGTGGGAAATGCCAGAATAAAAAAGTGTGGGGAGGGGAAGGAGGACAGGAGGTGATCGTTGAAGCTCGGTGGGTGGGGAAGGTATAGGGCTGAAGAGGAGGAATCTGATAGGAGAGGAGAGTGGATCATAGGAGAAAGGGAAGAAGGAGGGGCTCAGGAGGAGGTGATAGGCAGGTGAGGAGATAAGAGGCTAGAGTGGGAAATAGAGCAAGAGGGGAGGGGAGGAGGGAAAAATATTATTGGAAGGAGAAATCGATGTCCAGGGGATCAGATTGGAAGCTACCCAGGAATAATGTCCACTCTAAGGTATGCGCACACACATCTTTTGCTCAATTTAAACTGTGCACAAGAGGTTGTCACTCTCTACCTCATTGGCATGTTAAGTATATCACAATCATACACAATCACATGTCCTTTTCCGGTTTATGATACAGATGGTGTTGACAGTGTGGATTTTGCGATGATTTGTCTGCAGGTTTAGAGCTGGCTTATTTATACTGTTTTTATTGAACAAATTATTGGCTCACTGTGTGATGCACCATCAATAACTCTCGGAGATGTGAGGTGAGATACAGGCTTTTATTGGCTGCAAGAAAGAACAAGCAGCAATTGACCACCACACTGCATCCTGGAGACTGAGACCGGGGCTGTGTCTCCAATCGACTTTATACCGGGGTCTGTGGGAGGAGCCACAGGAGCAGTCAGACAGGTATATGTAGTTCACCACACTGTGTCAAATTCCAAAGAAGCAAAGGGCGTGAAGCACAAAAGAACTGCTTTTATTTAAAGTGGTATGGCTTAATGCAACTGAAGACACTGCTACACCGAAAACTCATGAGGTCAAGAACGTGCAGTTACAAGAAAATCCTTAGAATAGCTTCAGGTTTAATTCCACTTAAAAATTCAGTGTCCATAAAAAATTGCACACATTGGCCATTACAAATTAGAGGGAAATTTCCCAGAAATATGAGGGGCTTCTCTTCCACGCTGAGAGCGGTTTCTTCACGGCACAAGAGGAGGCCAGGGACCGAATTGTCAGAAAGGTAATAGGATTCAGAATTAAAATAGTTGGCCACCAGGAAATTATGCTTTTGGGGGATTGAGCGGAGGTTTTCCATAAAGCAGTCCCCCAATTTATGGCGAGTCTCATCAATGTAGAGGAGGCATCATTGGGAGTACCAGATACAATAGACGACCCCAGCAGACTTGCAGCTTAAGTGTTGTTTCACCAGGAAGGACTGTTTGGGACCCCGAATGGAGGTGAGGGATGAGCTGAATGGGTGGGTGTAGCACTTTGGCCACTTGCAGGGATAAATGCCAGGATGGAGATTAGTGGGGAAGGACGAATGGACAAAGGAATCACTGATGGAGAGATCCCTGTGGAACTTGGGGGTGGGGGGGTTAAGCTATGTTTGATGGTAGGATCCCATTGGAGATGTTGGAAGTTGTGGTGGATGTGGAGGCCCATGGGGTGGTAGGTAAGAACAAGAGGCACTCCATCCCTGTTGAGGCTGTGGGAAGATGGGGTGAGCGCAGGTGTCCAGGAAATGGAGGAGATGTTGCTGTGGGCAGCATCAATGGTGGAGGAAGGGAAACCCCATTCCCTGATGTCCTGGAAACATGCCTACCTCCTCACCCTGGTGCCCTCCTTCTTCCCTGTCTCCTATGGTCCTCTCTCCTCTCCTATCAGAATCCTTCCTCTCCAGTCTTTTACCTTTCCCACCCACCTGGCTTCACCTATCACCTTCCCCTCCTCCCCACCTTTTTACTCTGGCATCTTCCCTCTTACTGTCCATTCCTGAAGAAGGATCTGGGCCCGAAACGTTGACTGTTCCTTCATTTCCATAGATGCTGCCTGACCTGCTGAGTGTTTTCAGCATTTTGTGTGTGTTGCTCTAGATTTCCAGCATCTGCAGAAACTCTTGTGTTTCTGATCAACATCCTGTCCATTTCTGAAAGGGCAATAAACCCATGGACACTACCTCACTAATGTTTTGATCTCTTTTTGCACTATATATATATATATATATACACACAGTGCCTATAAAAAGTATTCACCCCCCCCCCCCCACACCCCCCGGAAGTATTCATGTTTTATTGTTTCATAACATTGAACCACAATGGATTTAATTTGGCTGTTTTTGACACCAATCAACAAAAAATGACTCTTTCGTGTTAAAGTGAAAACAGATCTCTACAAAGTGATCTAAATTAATTACAAATATAAAATACAAAATGATTGATTGCATAATTATTCACCCTCTTTAATATGACACACCAAATCATCACTGGTGAGGTCAATTGGTTTCAGAAGTCACATAATTAGTTAAATGGACATCTGTTTTTGGAGACCCGTGTGCAGACAAGGTGTTGCAATGGAGCTTCTTGGCCATCGGACTAAATGCTATGCTGTGGGGATGCTTCACTGCAGCAGGCCCCGGGCGACTTGTGAAGGTAGAGGGTAAAATGAATGCGGCAAAATACAAGGAAATCCTGAAGGAAACCCTGATGTAGTCTGCAACAGAACTGCAACTTGAGAGAAGATTTGTTTTCCAGCGAGGCAATGACCCCAAGATAAAGCCAAAGCTACACTGGAACGGCTTAAAAACAACAAAGTTAATGTCCTGGAGCGGCCAAGTCAGAGTCCAGTCCTCAATCCAAATGAGAATTTGTGGCTGGACTTGAAAAGGGCTGTTCACTCACGATCCCCATGCAATCGAATAGAGTTTGAGCAGTTTTTTAAAGGAGAATGAGGGAAAATTGCAGTGTCGAGATGTGCAAAGAGACCTATCCCCACAGACTCAAGGCTGTAATTGCTACCAAAGGTGCATCTACTAAACACTGACTTGAAGGGGGTGAATAATTAAGCAATCAATTATTTTCTGTTTTATATTTGTAATTAATTTAGATTACTTTGTAGAGATGTTTTCACTTTAACATGAAAGAGTCTTATTCTGTTGATCAGTGTAAAAAAAAAGCTGAATTAAATCCACTGTGATTCACTGTTGTAAAACATTAAAACATGATAACTTCTTGGGGGGGGGAGTTGTTGAATGCTCTTTATAGACATTGTGTATTATGTGTGTATGTGAAATATATATATTTCTTATTGTAATTTATAGTTTTTTTATTATTATGTACTGGGGCTGCAAAACAATAAATTTCCCAACGTGCCAGTGATATTAATCCTGATTCTAATTCTGGTTTCTTGTTATCAGAATCTTGAACAACCTCCCAAGTCCAAAATGATGAACTCCTGAACTTGTTGTGACCCTTGCACTGCATTTCCTCTGCCTCCACTGCATTCCTCTGCCTCCACTGCATTTCCTCTGCCTCCACTGCATTCCTCTGCCTCCACTGCACTTCCTCTGCCTCCACTGCATTCCTCTGCCTCCACTGCATTTCCATGCTCCACTGCATTTCCTCTGCCTCCACTGCATTTCCTCTGCCTCCCCTGCATTCCTCTGCCTCCACTGCATTTCCTCTGCCTCCACTGCATTCCTCTGCCTCCACTGCAATCCTCTGCCTCCACTGCATTTCCTCTGCCTCCACTGCATTCCTCTGCCTCCCCTGCATTTCCTCTGCCTCCCCTGCATTCCTCTGCCTCCACTGCATTTCCTCTGCCTCCACTGCATTCCTCTGCCTCCCCTGCATTCCTCTGCCTCCACTGCATTCCTCTGCCTCCCCTGCATTTCCTCTGCCTCCCCTGCATTTCTCTGCCTCCACTGCATTTCCTCTGCCTCCATTGCATTCCTCTGCCTCCCCTGCATTTCCTCTGCCTCCACTGCATTCCTCTGCCTCCACTGCATTTCCTCTGCCTCCACTGCATTTCCTCTGCCTCCCCTGCATTCCTCTGCCTCCACTGCATTCCTCTGCCTCCACTGCATTTCCTCTGCCTCCACTGCATTCCTCTGCCTCCACTGCATTTCCTCTGCCTCCACTGCACTCCTCTGCCTCCACTGCATTCCTCTGCCTCCCCTGCATTTCCTCTGCCTCCCCTGCGTTCCTCTGCCTCCACTGCATTCCTCTGCCTCCACTGCATTTCCTCTGCCTCCACTGCATTCCTTTGCCTCCCCTGCATTTCCTCTGCCTCCCCTGCATTCCTCTGCCTCCACTGCATTTCCTCTGCCTCCACTGCATTCCTCTGCCTCCCCTGCATTCCTCTGCCTCCACTGCATTCCTCTGCCTCCCCTGCATTTCCTCTGCCTCCCCTGCATTTCTCTGCCTCCACTGCATTTCCTCTGCCTCCACTGCATTCCTCTGCCTCCCCTGCATTTCCTCTGCCTCCACTGCATTCCTCTGCCTCCACTGCATTTCCTCTGCCTCCCCTGCATTTCCTCTGCCTCCACTGCATTCCTCTGCCTCCACTGCATTTCCTCTGCCTCCACTGCATTCCTCTGCCTCCACTGCATTTCCTCTGCCTCCCCTGCATTTCCTCTGCCTCCACTGCATTCCTCTGCCTCCACTGCATTTCCTCTGCCTCCACTGCATTCCTCTGCCTCCACTGCATTTCCTCTGCCTCCACTGCATTCCTCTGCCTCCACTGCATTCCTCTGCCTCCACTGCATTTACTCTGCAGCTGCAACACTGTATTCGGTTTACATTTTATGGCCGTGATGTGTGGCATGCCCTGTTTTGCTGGCACGTAAACGTATACATTTCACGGTATCTCAGTGACTGCGACACTGATAAACAGTACCATACGCCAGCAGTACTCAAAATATGGACCGTAAAGTAGTGGGGCCATTAGCAGAGATGCTGCCGCAGAACTCCAGGGGCCAGGACTTGAGAAACTGAGCTACAGAGAAAGGTTGAATAAGTTAGGACTTTATTCCCTAGAGCGTAGGAGAATGAGGGGTGATTTGATAGAGGTGTATAAAATTATGATGGGTATAGATAGAGTGAATGCAAGCAGGCTTTTTCCACTGAGGCTAGGGGAGAAAAAAACCAGAGGTCATGGGTTAAGGGTGAAGGGGGAAAGTTTAAAGGGAATATTAGAGGGGGCTTCCTCACGCAGAGAGTGGTGGGAGTGTGGAATGAGCTGCCAGATGAAGTGGGGAATGCGGGCTCACTTTTGACATTTAAGAAAAACTTGGACAGGTACATGGATGAGAGGGGTTTGGAGGGATATGGCCCAGGTGCAGGTCAGTGGGACTGGGCAGAAAAATGGTTCGGCACAGCCAAGAAGGGCCAAAAGGCCTGTTTCTGTGCTGTAATGTTCTATGGTTCTATGGTTCTGTGGGTCCATGTTCAATCCTGAACTTCAGAGCTGTGGATGTGGAGTTAGTTCTGCCTGTGACCACGTTTTGCTTCCATGCTTTTTCCAGTTTCTTCCCACTGGCCTAATACGTATCAGGTGGTAGGTTAACAGGTTACTGTAAAATGGCCCGGCTATGTAGGTGAGCGGTTAAATTTGGGGAAGCTGGATTAGATTGAGGTAGTGGACTAAAGAGCCTTTTCCTGAGTTTTATGACTCTAAGTTTCTGGAGTAGATGGTGGAGTGGGTTCAGATGCACTTCATGAGGTCAGGAAATCAAATCATTGCAGTAACTCCAGGGAGCGGTAGAGCGTGTGTGGTGCTCTCTGGTCTACAGCACCCTGATCCAGGCAAATCCAGCCTGGGCAGCTCAAGATGCAACAGACAAAGCACAACAAATATTGAGGTTGTGTGTTTTCCTGAGAGACGTGGATAGAACGCCAGGCCAGCTACACCAGTGCTGCTTGGCTACAGACTTATCACAGCTATAGTCCAAAACCTGGACCAACAAGCTGAATTCCAGACAGAGCTGAGGGCGGTGTCAAGGCAACATTTAACTGAGAGCGGCATTAAGGAGCCCCAGTAAATGTGAAATCAATGGACCTTGAGGGGAAAATGCAGCACTGGACAAAATCATGTGAAAGGTTATTGAAGGTCTATCAAAGATTCTGCAGCAGGAGTTTCTTTAGCTACTTCATCAATGATTGTTCTACCACAATGCCAGAATGTGTTTATTCAATCTCTGACCATTCGCAACTGCTCCGACAATGAAGCAGACAATGCCTTTCAAAAACGAAGGTTTACACTGTCCCTTAGAACTGATTCCAAACATTTTTGCACTATCCAAGTTAACCAAATGACCTATAATTACTGTGCAGCAGTAATGGCAGAAATGAGTGAGTAGATTAAAAGATTAAAGATTAGCTTTATTTCTCACATGTATATCGAAACACATTGACACTAACCCTTGTCCATTCATCACTCCCTACTGATCTCCCTCCTGGCATTTATCCTTGCAAGCAGAGCAAGAGCTACACCTGCCCCTCCACCTCCTCCCTCACTGCCATTCAGGGCCCCAAACAGTCCTTCCAAGTGAGGCGACACTTCACCTGTGAGTCTGTTGGGCTCATATACTGTATCCCGTTTTCCCAGTGTGGCCTCCCGTCAGTGACACCCGACGTAGACTGGGAGACCGCTTCGCCGAACACCTACGTTCTGTCCACCAAAACAGAAAAAGTGGGATCTCCCAGTGGCCACCCATTTTATTTCCACTTCCCATTCTGACATGACCATCCATGGCCTCCTCCACTGTCACGATGAGTCCACACTCAGGTTGGAGGAGCAACACCTTATATTCCATCTGGATAGCCTCTGACCTGATGGCATGAACACTGATTTCTCAAATTCCCAGCAATGGCCCCCCACCCCCTCTTTCTCTATTCCCCATTTCCTTATCTCCTTACCTGCTCATCACCTCCCTCTGGAGCTCCTCTCCCTTTTTCTTTCTTCCGTGGCCTTCTGTCCTCTCTTATTAGATTCCCCCTTCTCTAGCCCTATATCTCTTTCACCAATCAACTTCCCAGCTCTTTACTTCACCCCTCCCAGTTTCACCTTTCACCTTGTGTTTCTTCCTCCCCTCCCCCACCTTCTAACTCTGACTTCTCGTTTTTTTTTTCTCCAGTCCTGCTGCAGGGTCTCGGCCCGAAATGTCATCTGTACTCTTGTCCACAGATGCTGCCTGGCCTACTGAGATCCTCCAGCATTTTGTGTGTGTTGCTCGGATTTCCAGCAACTGCAGATTTTCTCATGTTTGTGAGTGAAATCCATTGCTTTGTGCAAACTCAAATCAGCGAGGATCGTGTTAGCCAGCACACAAGTGTCTCCATGCTTCCAGTGCCAACACAGCATGCCCACAACTCACCTACACTAACCGTATGTCTTTGGAATGTGGGGGGAAGCTAGAGCACCCAGACAAAACCTACATAGTCACCGGGATAATATGCAAACTTCTTCCAGACAGCAGCAGGAATAAACCCCAATCTTACAGCGGCTGCTGTAAAGTGGTCTGCTAACTGCTACATGGCCGCACTAGCATTATGATAATTAATGATAATCATTAGAATAATTGATGGGATATCCATCAAATGGGTTCATTTTTCTTATGGCGTTGAGTTTCTTCAGAGTTGTAATTATCGTGATACTTCCATGTTTAATAGTACAACATTAGCACTTCCACCAACAACTTGCACCAATCCTTGGAATGAAATATTGTTGTCAGAATATCTGTAAGTTCCTCCCTTGAATCATTTACTAACTTTGGAGCTATTTAATGCAGGTCTTACAATCTAGTCACTAATAAGTGGCAATTTTTTTTCCAAAGTTCGAGGAATTCTGTTAACATCTCAGGTGGTGATGAGAGGAGGTACAGGAGTGGGATAAGCCAATGAGTGGAGTGGTGCCACAGCAACAACCTGGCACTCAGCGTCAGTAAGACGAAAGAGCTGATTGTGGACTTCAGGAAGGGTAAGACAAAGGAACACATACCAATCCTCGTAGAGGGATCAGAAGTGGGGAGGTTGAGCAGTTTCAAGTTCCTGGGTGTCAAGATCTCTGACGATCTAACCTGGTCCCAACATATCGACGCAGGTATATAAAAGGCAAGACAGCAACTATACTTCATAAGGAGTTTGAAGAGATTTGGTATGTCAACAAAAACACTCAAATACATCTATAGATGTACAATGCAGAGCATTCTGACAGGCTGCATCACTGTCTGGTATGGGGGGAGGGGGCTACTGCACAGGACCGAAAAAAGCTACAGAGGGTTGTAAACTTAATCAGCTCCATCTTGGGTACCAGCCTACAAAGTAACCAGGACATCTTCAGGGAGTGGTGTCTCAGAAAGGCAGTGTCCATTATTAAGGACTTCCAACACCCAGGGCATAAGAACATGAGAAATAGGAGCAGGAGTAGGCCATCCGGCCCATCGAGCCTGCCCCGCCATTCAATAAGATCATGGCTGATCTGTCCGTAAGCTCAGCTCCATCTACCTGCCTTTTCCCCATAATCCTTAATTCCCTTACTATGTAAAAACCTATCTAACTGTATCCTAAATATATTTAGTGAGGAAGCCTCAACTGCTTCCCTGGGCAGGAGAATTCCACAGATTCACCACTCTCTGGGAAAACTAGTTTCTCCTCATCTCTGTCCTAAATCTTCTCCCCTGAATCTTGAGGCAAGGTCCCTGAGTTCTAGTCTCACCTACCAATGGAAACAACTTTCCTACTTCTATCTTATCTATCCCTTTCAAAATTTTGTATGTTTCTATGAGATCCCTTCTCATTCTTCTGAACTCCAGAGAGTATAGTCCCAGGCAACTCAATCTCTCCTCATAGGTTAACCCCTTCATCCTTGGAATCAACCTGGTGAACCTCCGCTGCACTGCCTCCAAAGCCAGTATATCCTTCCTCAAGTATGGAGACCAGATCTGCATGCAGTACTCCAGGTGTGGCTTCACCAGTACCCTGTACGATTGCAACATGACCTCCCTGCTCTTAAGTTCAATCCCTCTAGCAATGAAGGCCAACATTCTGTTTGCCTTCTTAATAACCTGTTGTACCTGCAAGCCAACAGGTACATGAACAAGCACTCCCAGGTATCTCTGCACAACAGCATGCTGCAATCTTTCACCATTTAAATAATAATCTGCTCTTCTATTATTCCTTCCAAAGTGAATGATTTCGCATTTACCAACATTGTATTCCATTTGCCAGACCTTGGCCCACTCACTTACCTATCTATATCCCTCTGCAGACTCTCCACATCCTCTGTACAATTTGCTTTTCCACTCAGTTTAGTGTCATCAGCATGCCCTTTTCTCACTGTTGCCATCAGGTAGGAGGTACAGAAGCCTGAAGGCACACACTCAGTGTTTCAGGAACAGCTTCTTCTCCTCTGCCATCCGATTCCTAAATGGACATTCAACCATTGGACACTACTTCATTTTAATATACACTATTTCTGTTTTTTGCATGGTTTTTAATCTATTCAATATACCTAAACTCCTATTTATTTATTTATTTACTTACTTACTTACTTATTTATTTCCCTCTTTTTCTAATTATGTATTTCATCAAACTGTTGCTGCTAAGTTAACAGATTTCACGTCACATAATAAACCTGATTCTGATTCTGATTAATTTTCCAAATTCCTTTCAATTTTATTTCTACAGTTTATACTGTTTTCAATGCATTTTGGTGTCTTGAATACTACATATCTCACAAAACTTCCCTTTTTCATATTTTCATACCCTCTATAGATATTGTTATCTAGTGGGCTCGATATCTGGCAGTTCTCCAACGCCTCATGACTATCTTCTATTGTTCTAACTCCAATTTTCCTTCAAGTTTATTGGTTGTGAATACACTGGATATGGGAATAACTACCATTCCAACAAGGATAGTGGCTGGAAGCATGCAATGTTCTAGTGAGAGTTGATGGGTGAGTTTTGGGCATGTAGGAAGAGACAATATGCAAGCACCACTTTAAGACAATGGGCCTAGGCTCCTGGGACTATCACTGCCAATTCCACACCACCACCCAACATGCAACACCCCAGATCAACATGCTGTTGGAAAATGAGGCTTAAAACTTGCTGGTTCTGGCCATTTTATTAGGTGTTACAAGAACAAAAATGAACAAAAAGCAAGGGAAAAGAAGTTGTGGTCATCTTCAGAGCAGAGATGAACAACGTTCTAGTGATAATGATTAAGCTGCTAGATATCCACTTTCAAGCAGCGTGATACCTACTGCAGAAAAAGTAAAGGGAGCTTCTAGACGCTGCTTGCCATCTCCAAACAAGAAACAGCCCAACCTGACGCATTTCAAATTATAGTCAGAGACTTCAACCAGGCTTGTTTGAAGAAAACCCTTCAAGCAGGCTTCAATCATACTGGTGTCCAAGAAGACCATGGTAACCTTTCTCAATGACTATCATCCAGCTGGACTTCCATCCACAATGATGAATTGTTTCAAGAGACTGGAGCTGAAGCATATCGTCTCCTGCCGGAGAGATGACTTGGATCTGCTCCAATTTGCCTACCGAAGCAACAGGTCCTCAGCAGATGCTATTTCATTGGCTCTTCGCTCATTCCTGGAGCATCTGGACAGCGAAGGTGCATACATCAGGATGCTCTTTATCAACTACAGCTCAGCATTTGATATCATCATAACCTTAAAACTAATCAACAAGTTCCAAGATCTTGGCTTCAATACCTCCTTGTACAATTGGATCCTGGATTTTTTCACTTGTAGACCCCAAGATTTGTCTCCTTACAGGCAGCTGCAAGTCAAAGAAACCCAACAGAACCTGCTAGAAAAGGCCACCCAACCCCCATTATGCAGAAACAAACACAAACAAATAACATTCTAGACTAAAGTTCACAAAAGTGAGTTCACAGCCATGAATCTGGTCATCACTTCAGCCAGTCCAGGAGCCTGTTAGTTGCAGGCCACAGACCCAGTTCAGAGCAGAGATGAGTAAATCTCGCTGAGCTCCGAGTTGTACACTAGCCCATCCATCTCCTCCAGCCTCGACGCACTGACCTTTACAATCTGGCCCGGAGCTTACATCGGCCAAACAGCAAGTCGTTCCTCACTCTCAGACCTAGGCTTTGCCAATTCGGTACACTCTCGGGTCTGGGCCCCACAGGTTCGATTTGGCCTGTGTGCGGCCTTTCCAGTCTGGCCCAGTGCTTAAATCGGTCAAACATCAGCTTGTTCCTTGCTCTCAAGCACAGGCCCCGCGGCCTTGACTCTGCCTTGCCTCAGTTCTGCTGCTTCGAATTGCCTTCAGGTCCTCTCCAGCAGGGACAAACGGTGGCTCATTCCCCACTCTCAGGCCTGGGCCCTGATGCCTCAGTTTGGCCTGTACATGATGCCACAACTGTCCTGCACCTTCAAGGCTTCAGATCACACCACAAAAGTGCCAGGTCATACAGGGAGTACAAAAGTTCAAATCCGAAAGGCAAGTTGCAGGCTTTTGATTGCAGTGATAGTTATTTTGAGAAAGCGTGTGATTAATAAACTAGTTAGTAGTTTTGTTTGCTGTCAGCAATCCATCACCATCTTAAACTGGGAATTATAAACAAGCTTAGAAGAGTTTAACTGCAAGGAGAATAACATTTCTACGCCCTAATCCAAGAATGCCAAACCAGAGGGGTTTGAAATCAGCCCCTACCACAAGCAGAAGCTGGAAAATAGCAGAAGCACATCCTTTCGGGTTCAGCTGTTTGTCAGTGATGAGGCCCAGCTCACAAAACCTGCCCGCAGCCTGGAGCTCTCATCCACTTTCACTCTGCTGACTTACTTCCAAGGCAGCCACCTAACCGACCAGATTTGCAAAGCTGAGCACCTGTAAAATGCAAAACAGAAACACTGCATCAGATGCAAACCACTGCATCAAATGCAAAACAGAAACACCGCATCAGATGCAAACCACTGCATCAGATGCAAAACAGAAACACCGCATCAGATGCAAACCACTGCATCAGATGCAAAACAGAAACACCGCATCAGATGCAAACCACTGCATCAGATGCAAAACAGAAACACCGCATCAGATGCAAAACAGAAACACCGCATCAGATGCAAACCACTGCATCAGATGCAAAACAGAAACACCGCATCAGATGACAACTTCAGCAAATTGTCACCAATTTACTTGCAAATCCAGCTGCTGTGCAAGATAGCCGTAAGGCTATATTTGGAGAACTGCAAGAAGTTCTAGTCACCCTGCCGGAGGAAGGATGTGTTTGAACTTGAGAGGGTCCAAAAAACATCAGTAGAGGTGAACTGGGCCAAACAGCCTCTTTCTGTGCCATCATTCTTTTGGGCTCCATATCTAAGAAACGATGGGCTAGCATTGAGAGGGTCCAGAGGAGATTTACAAGAATGATCCCAGGAATGGAAGGGTTAATGTATGAGGAGTATTTGATGACTCTGGGCCTGTACTTAACAGAGTTTTGAAGAATGAGGTGAGGGGATCTCATTGAAACCTACTGAACACTGAAAGTCCAGATAGGGCGGATGCAGATGTGAAGAAGATATTTCCAATGGTGGAAGGATCTAGAACCAAAGGGCACAGCCTCAGAATAGAAGAATGTCTCTGTAGAACAGAGATGAGGAGGAATTTGTTTAGCCAGAGGGTGGTGAATCTTTGGAATTCATTGCCATGGACGGCTGTGGAGACCAAGACATTGAGTATGTTTAAAGCAGAGGCAGATAGTCAGAGAGGCAAAGGTTACAGGGAGAAGACAGAAAAATGGAGTTGAGAGGGAAAATGGCAGATGGAGTTTAATGCTGATAAGCGTGAGGTGCTAGATTTTGGTACGACTAATCAAAATAGGACATACATGGTAAATGGTAGGGCATTGAGGAATGCAGTAGAACAGAGTGATCTAGGAATAATGGTGCATAGTTCCCTGAAGGTGGAATCTCATGTGAATAGGGTGGTGAAGAAAGCTGTTGGCCTTTATAAATCAGAGCATTGAGTACAGGAGTTGGAATGTAATGTTAAAATTGTACAAGGCATTGGTAAGGCCAAATTTGGAGTATTGTGTACAGTTCTGCGAATTATAGGAAAGATGTCAACAAAATAGAGAGAGTACAGAGAAGATTTACTAGAATGTTACCTGGGTTTCAGCACCAAAGTTACAGAGAAAGGTTGAACAAGTTAGGTCTTTATTCTTTGGGGCGTAGAAGGTTGAGGGGGGACTTGATAGAGGTATTTAAAATTATGAGGGGGATAGATAGAGTTGACGTGGATAGGCTTTTTTTCCATTGAGAGTAGGGGAGATTCAAACAAGAGGACATGAGTTGAGAGTTAGGGGGCAAATGTTTAGGGGTAACACGAGGGGGAACTTCTTTACTCAGAGAGTGGTAGCTGTGTGGAACGAGCTTCCAGTATAAGTGGTAGAGGCAGGTTCGATATTGTCATTTAAAGTAAAATTGGATAGGTATATGGACAGGATAGGAATGGAGGGTTATGGGCTGAGAGCAGGGGTAGGTGGGACTAGGTGAGAGTAGCGTTCGGCACGGACTAGAAGGGCCGAGATGGCCTGTTTCTGTGCTGTAATTGTTATATGGTTATATATATATGGTTTTAAATCAGCCAAGATCAAATGCTGGAGCAGATTTAATGGGTCGAATAGCATAACCACACTAACCAGTTCCCCTTCCCTCTTATTACGGTGCCTGAAATGTTGACATTGCCTCTGGCTCTCTGGGGAAGGGCCACAGCAGCCAGCTGAAATGTTGTACTTTTAGGCAGAGAATGATTGAGCGGTACTTCAAAAGGACATGCTGCTGACTTTTTTCTGCTTAACACACTGTGACTGGACAGGGAGAAAAAAGCCCTGTTGCATTCTTTTAGAGTTTTTATTCCAAATTCTGCTGCATTTCATTTTTTCCTGTAAATGGCTACAAGAAAATGAATCTGAATGTAGAATATGGTAACATATATGGTCAGGGGAAATTTATTATTGAAAGACATATGTGTCACCATATACAACCCCGAGATTCATTTTCTTGCAGGCACACTCAATAAATCCAATAATCACAATAGAATCAACAAAAGACTGCACCAACAGGGCATAAAGCCAGTGTGCAAACTACAATAAACTGTGAAAATAAATCAAAAAAGAAAGAAAAAAAGATATAATAAATAAACAAACAAATAAGCAATAAATATTGAGAACACAAGATGAAGAGTCCATGAAAGTGAGTCCATAGTTTGTGGGAACATTTCAGTGATGGGGCAAGTGAAGTTGAGTGAAGTTATGCTGTTTGATTCAAGAGCTTGATGGTTGAAGGCTAATTTCTCAACCTGGCAGTGTGAGTCTTGGGGCTCCTGTACCTTCTTCCTGATGGCCTCAGTGAGAAAAGAACATGACCTGGGTGGTGAGGGGTCCCTGATGATGGAAGCTGCCGTCTTGTGACAATGCTCCATATAGAAGTGTTCAATGGTGAGGACTTTAACTGTGATGGTGTTAGGGCATTTTGGGGGGGGGGGGGGGTGTTAGGACCTATAACAAATAACTTCAGCAGCTAACTTCAGCCACTAATCTTCAAATCTGAATATGGATGGCAGATTACATTTAAAATGCAGCTCTGAACAATGGGTTCCGAAGAGCCGTGAATCACAGTTAATGGAAAGACCAGACAATGCTGATCCAGATTAATTTGGATATCTGTGGTGTGAGTGTGAAGCAGAAGGTGTGAAGGTTGTGTGTAGTTCAAAGGAAGCATTGTGGATGCATTGTGAATCTGGTGTTGTCCTTTGATCTTTGGCATATAAAATGCTGTGTAGCATTGGGTAAGTCAAGCCTCTTCCTCCAAAAGAGGTCGCAATACGATGCCTGCTGTGTCTCATTTTGTCAAATAGAGACTACTTCATATCTACCAGCTACTTCTCACTGGTAACTTTGTTCACACGACAACAATGGACCAGGTAGTATCGGTTAATTTTTATAGAATTTTCAATACAAGGGCATTGTATTACGGCAACTCCTTTGCTTGCATCTTCGAAACCAGTTCTATTTCCACCTTTAATATTTTTCCTTTTCAGGGTTCTGGAGTTACGCACAGGCTTCGGTTCTTTGCGGGAATGGGACTGTTCTCGGGGTTCCACCACTGGCCGTTATTCAGCATGCCTGAGATCTCGGGGCTCGAGAGACGGGCGGATCGAGGGTCGGTGTCACGGCAGGGAACTTGTGTATTGTCAGGGAGGCCAGAAAATCTTTTACTGTGGGCCCTGAGGTCTTTGCGATCTTTGGACACAGAGCTCGAAAAAAGCGACAAAACTGACTTTTAACATCATAAACCAGCTGGCTGTTGTTATGTCACCCACTCACTGTGAAAATGGGGGACACCTCCCTCTCCCTTGCCAGGGAGAGAGAGAACCTGTGGTTTGTTGAATGTCGGGTGAAATGGGAAGCCTTTGGGGTAACTTTGGCCTGTGTCTTTGCTATTGCTTAGCATGTGTTTGGGCTCAGTGATGGTACCGATGCGCTTTTTTTTGCTGGTGGGGGGGGAAGAGGGAGGATTATTGCTTGCTGCTGCTTACGGGGGGGGAATGGGGGATGGGGTTTGGGGTTCTCAAGTTTAACTGTCGTTCAGTCTTTGGGGCACTTCTCTGTTTACATCGATGTTTGTGAAGAAAAAACATTTCAGGATGTATATTGTATACATTTCTCCAACATTAAATTCGGCCTTTGAACCTTTGAACCTTTATGTTTCCACACTAGGCTGTGATGGAGCCAGTCAATATACTCTCCACCACACAATTATAAATCAGAATTACAAGTGTGTTTAAGGAAACGGGGTTTTAAACTCCCTATACCAACGATCTTACTGGCGAACGTGCAGTCTCTGGTGAATAAAATCGAAGATCTCAGAGCCAGGTTGCTGAATCAGAGGGACATTAGGACCGTGTGTGTCCTTTGTTCCACGGATCCTGATTAACCCCCTCCATACCGAATGCAGCGATCCAGATTGACGGGTTTACTATACACCATCAGAATAGATCTATAGAGTCTCTCAAAAGCAGAGGTGGAGGAGTATGCCTCATGATCAACTCTTCCTGGTGCACAAATATATCAGTGCTGTCCCAATTCTGCTCACCAGACCTGGAATATCTAGCAGTAAAGTGTCATCCTTTTTACCTACCCTGGGAGTTCTCTGGGGTCATTCTGGTAGCAGTTTACATTCCACCTCAGGCCAATGTCAAACAGGCTTTAAATTATCTGAGCAATCGGATCAACATGCACAAAACAGCGCACCCTAACGCCTTCACCATCATTTTGAGAGATTTTAATAAGGCCAGTATGAAAAAATCATTAAGCAATTACCATCAACAGCTAACTTGAAATACCAGAGGAAACAACACACTGGACCATTGCTACACCAACATCAAGAATGCATACTGTGCTATTCCACGCCCTCACTTCAGGAAGTCTGATCATCTAGCTATAGTTCTACTCACTGAGTATAGGCAGAGACTGAAGACTGCATCACCAGTAGTGAGGACCAAGAAGGTTTGGACAGGGAAAGCACAGGAACACCTACAGGACTGCTTTGAATTGGTGGACTGGAGTGTATTCAGGGATTCATCATTGAACCTGGATGAGTATGCTGTAGTTGTTACCGACATCATTAAAACCTGTGTGGATGAGTGTGTGCCCACAAAGACTTACTGTACATTCCCAAACCAAAAGCCGTAGATGAACCAGGAGATACGTCGTCTGCTGAAGGCTAGATCTGTGGCATTCTGGGAACCCAGGCCTGTACAAGAAAACCAGGTATAATTTGCGGAAGGCTATTTCAAAGGCGAAGGGACAATTTTGAATGAAGTTGGAGGTGATATCAGATGCATGGCAACTCTGGCAGGGACTGCAAAACATTACCTCCTACAAAGTAAAACCCAATAGCATGAATGGCAGCGTTGCTTCAGTACCAGATGAACTCAACACCTCTATGCCCGCTTTGAAAGGGAGAACACAACTACAGCTGTGAAGATCCCTGCTGCTCCTGATGACCCTGTGATCTCTGTCTCAGAGGCCGATGTTAGACTGTCTTCAAAGAGAGTGAACCCTTTAAGGCAGAAGGTCCTGATTGGAGTACCTGGTAAGGCTCTGAAAAGCTGTGCCAACCAACTAGCAGGAGTATTCAAGGACATTTTCAACCTCTCACTGCTACGGCCATAAGTTCCCACTTGCTTCAAAAAGGCAACAATTATACCAGTGCCCAAGAAGAATAATGTGGGCAGCCTTAATGACTATCACCCGGTAGCACTCACATTGACAGATGAACATGCTTTGAGAGGTTGGTTATGACTAGACTGAACTCCTGTCTCAGCAAGGACCTGGACCCATTGCAATTTGCCTTTCATCACAATAGGTCAATGGCAGACGCAATCTCAATGGCTCTTCACATGGCTTTAGACCACCTGAACAGCACAGACACCTACGTCAGGGTGCTGTTCATCGACTATAGCTCAGCATTTAATACCATCATTCCCACAATCCTGATTGAGAAGTTGCAGAACCTGGACCTCTGTACCTCTCTGCAATTGGATCCTCAACTTCCAAACTGGAAGACCACAGTCTGCGCGGATTGGTGATAAAATATCCTCTTCACTGACGATCAACACTGTCGCACCTCAGGGGAGTGTGCTTAGCCCACTGCTCTACTCTCTGTATACACATGACTGTGTGGCTAGGTATAGCTCAAATACCATCTGCAAATTTGCTGACGATACAACCATTGTTGGTAGAATCTCAGGCGGTGACGAGAGGGCGTACAGGAGTGAGATATGCCAAATAGTGGAATGGTGCTGCAGCAACAACCTGACACTCAACGTCAGTAAGACGAAAGAGCTGATTGTGGACTTCAGGAAGGGTAAGACGAAGGAACACATGCCAATCCTCATAGAGGGATCAGAAGTGGAGTGAGTGAGCAGCTTCAAGTTCCTGGGTGTCAAGATCTCTGAGGATCTAACCTGGTCCCAACACATTGATGTAGTCATAAAGAAGGCAAGACAGCGGCTATACTTTATTAGGAGTTTTACAATATTTGGCATGTCAACAAATACACTCAGAAACTTCTATAGTTGTACAGTGGAGAGCATTCTGACAAACTGCATCATTGTCTGGTATGGGGGGGGGGGGGGGGCTACTGCACAGGACCAAAAGAAGCTGCAGAAGGTTGTAAATCTAGTCAGCTCCATCTTGAGCACTAGCCTACAAATTACCCAGGACATCTTTAGGGAGCGGTGTCTCAGAAAGGCAGTGTCCATTATTAAAGATCTCCAGCACCCAAGCCATGCCCTTTTCTCACTGTTACCATCAGGTAGGAGATACAGAAGCCTGAAGGCACACACTCAGCGATTCAGGAACAGCTTCTTCCCCTCTGCCATCCTATTCCTGAATGGACTTTGAAGCTTTGGACACTACCTCACTTTTTTAATATACAGTATTTCTGTTTTTGCACATTCTTTAATAATCTATTCAATATACGTAATTGATTTACTTGTTTATTTATTATTATGTTTTTTTTTTCTCTGTCTCTGCTAGATTATGTATTGCATTGAACTGCTGCTGCTAAGTTAACAAATTTTACGTCACACGCCGGTGATAATAAACCTGATTCTGATTCTCGAAGCTTGTCAAAGTTTTAGATGTCATGCCAAATCTTCACAAACACCTAAGGAAGAAGAGGGGCTGTTAAGCTTTCTTCATGATTGCACTTATACACTGGGCCCAGGACAATTCCTCCAAAATGGTAACACCGAGGAATTAAATTTAATGACCCTCTCCACCTCTGATTCCTCGATGATCAGAGGGACCCCTGGTTTCCTCCTCCTGAAGTCAATAATCAGCTCCTTGGTCTTGCTGACATTGAGTGAGGGGTTTTTGTTACGGCACCACTCAGCCAGATATTCAATCTCCCTCCTATAGGCTGATTCATCACCACTTTTGATCCGGCCTATGTCAGTGATGTCAACAGCAAACTTAAACATGGCATTGGAGATATGCTTGGCCACATGGTCCTGTTTGTAAAGCAAGTCCAGATTTTCCAGGGTTCAGTGCAGAGCTATGCACCTAGTGTGGCGGTAAACAAACTGGAGGTCATTCACATCGTTTCTCAGACAGCATCAGCAACCTCTCAAAACACGTCATCACTGTGGATGGAATTCTTACTGTATGATGGCCATTGAGGCAGGTTACCACATTCTTCTACGGCACTGGTATAATTGAAACCGTACCTCGGGCTGCTGAAGTGAGAGGTTAAAGATATCGGTGAACACTGAAGCCAGTTGATCAGCACGGGTCTTTACCACGTCTGGGCTGGATACTTCCTGAAGGATGCTTTCACATCAGCCTCAGAGACTGAAGTCACAGAGCCATCAAGGATGAGGGGCTTGTGATGGTTCCTCCATGTTTTGATGGTTAAAGCCAGTACAGAAGGCTCTTGATAATAGAAGGCATATTTTGCTAATAAATTTAACCTTGATGTATCTCATTCCTGAGTCAGAAGCGCCAGAATCTTGCAGTAACTGTGCCTTACCTGAACAGTTAAAAGAAACTTCAAATGACATTCCTTCATTTCATGGGGTGGCACAGTAATGTAGCAGTTAGCACAATACTATTACAGTGTCAGTGGTCACAAATCGGTGTTTGATTCCCACCGCTGTCTGTAAGGAGTTTTTACATTCTCCCAGTGACCGGGTGCTCTGGTTTCCTCCTACATTCTAAAGATGTACAAGTTAGAGTCAGAGTTAGCTCTTGTGGGAATGCTATGTTGACACTGGAAGCATGGTAACACTAGCAAGCAGAACCAATGACATATGTATTTTAAACACTCGAACCCAGATTATAACACTTGTCCATGCCTGTCTCTTGTCCAGGCTTTTCCTGCAACCAATAAATGAATTGACACTTCCATCCATTTTCTAACCATTTATTCAGCAAACTAATCCAAAATAAAAGATTCACTTCTCGGCCTTTATTAAAACTTGCTAGCCCTGTCTTCACTCATGGCTTGACTACAGAATTCTTTATCTAACATCACAACAATGTGAATATTGGTAGTAGAATCTTTCATTCAGAATAAAATGCTGCAGATGCACCCAAGGTTCTACTATGTCCCATGAGTGGGGACTTAAAGAAGCCCCAAATGGCAGGTCCCCAATTATAAAAGCTGGGAAATATACACTCAATGCCACTTTACTAGGTACACCCGTATACCTGCTTGTTAATGCAAATGTAAAATCAGCCAATTATGTTGCAGCAACTCAACACATGAAAGCATGAAGGCATGATCAAGTTCAGTTGTGGCTTATGGATCAGCGTCATCTTTGAATTTAAAATGTTTGGATGTGACACAAGCACAGGCTTTAAGATTGTGTTGTGGTGCAGTAAGGTCATCTCCTGTCTCAGCTTTACTGGTTGAAAAGGGACAATTACCCTTACAGTTGCGGAGGTAGGTTGAAGTTGTTGTTAACATTCTGGGTTAACTTGAGGGGGCAGAGGAACGATCACCCTGTCAAAAGTGTGTTGGAAGACTGGTGGGAACATCACAAGAAGAGTGTTTTTAATTTTGTGTGGCTGCGTTCTCACCATGCTAAGAATATGGGTTTGTTGGATTACATGATTTGTCCCACTGTAGCTTTATCGGTAACCCCTCCATGGTGTTTTCCAATGGCTTTAGTTGATTTTAGGTTGCATGATTAATGAAATCCAAAGATCCTGATGTGCCTGAGAGTCTGTCGGTTCATCAGTATGTTAGGAAAATTATTGTGAGATATCAACCATTTTTACTGACGGATCAAAAGATAATTTAACAGGAAATGTTGATGTGGCTTCTTTTGTACCTGAATTACAGGTAACAATAAAGAAACGTCTTACTAACTATTTATCAGTGTATACTGCAGAACTGGCTGCCATCATTTTGGGCTTACAGTGGGTGGAGGAGATCTGTCCTTGCAAAGTTATATTTTGTTCAGGTTCTTTTCCTTAAAACTGGTCATTCTAGCAGTAAACTCAAGGAAATCTGCAGATGCTGGAAATTCAAACAACACACACAAAATGCTGGTGGAACACAGCAGGCCAGGCAGCATCTATAGGGAGAAGTGTTGTCGACGTTTTCGGGCGAGACCCTTCGTCAGGACTAACTGAAAGGAGAGATGCTAAGAGATTTGAAAGTAGTGGGGGGGAGGGGGAAATGCGAAATGATAAAAGACCGGAGGGGGTGGGGTGAAGCTACGAGCTGGAAAGGTGATTGGCAAAAGGGATACAGAGCTGGAGAAGGGAAAGGATCATGGGACAGGAGGCCTCGGGAGAAAGAAAGGGGGGGGGGGGTGAGCACCAGAGGGAGATGGAGAACAGGCAGAGTGATGGCAGAGAGAGAGAAAAAAACAAACAACTAAATATGTCAGGGATGGGGTAAGAAGGGGAGGAGGGGCATTAACGGAAGTTAGAGAGGTCAATGTTCATGCCATCAGGTTGGAGGCTACCCAGCCGGTATATAAGGTATTGTTCTTCCAACCTGAGTTCTAGCATTCTAGCAGTAAGTCAGATTTACTATACCAGAACTTGTGGGATAATGGGCATGAGGGGAGACACCTCTACAGAATACATAAAACTGCTGGATTGATGGGAGAAGGAGGTGAGACAAGAAGGGAAGGAATTATATTTATTCATTTTAGAATTTGGCCTAATATATTTAATTATTCCTTGTATTTTGTTGGAAAACATCACTCTGGGGTGTGTAGGTTTTGTCATCCTTATGAAACAGTTTAACACATTATTTTACAATGTGAAGCATAAAAGGTTGAAAGAAAGCAAATGCAAGCAGCACGACTAACTTTAGGGGTTGACAGTTTTCATTTAAAAACTTAGTAATACTAAGTTATGAAAGTGACTTTAATTTAATTCACAATATTGTATCTCATTATCTAAAATCTATAGGGCTTTTGGAATAATTTAGTTTTCATTTGATAAAGAACTAGTCGGGTTTTATTTCCCAGCTCTCCACACCACACTCCAGTCTAGTTAGTGGCAGTAATGCACCTTTAAGTTAGACTGCCAACCACCATTAAAGGTCAGAAGAAGAAGGAAAAGAGGTTCAGTTGTTCTTCAGACCAAACATTATATTGGGTAAGAACTGTGATCTAAGTGATTGTTGGTGCCAGATGAAGTGATTTGAGTATCTCGGAAACTGCTGATCTCCTGGGATTTTCACACACAATGGTCTCTGGAGTTTACAGAGAATAGTGGGAGAAACAAAAATCAAATCCAGCGAGCAGCAGTTCTGTGGGTGAAAGAGTCTTAGTAATGACAGAGGTCATAGAAGAATAGCCAGGCTGGTTCAAGCAGACAGGAGGGAGACAGAAACTCACATGATCATACCTTATAACAGTGGTATGCAGAAAAGCATCTCTGAATGCACAACACGTAGAACCTTGAAGTGGATGGACTACAGCAGAAGACTATGAACATACAATGAAGTGCCACTTTACTGGCTACAGGGGATAGTGATAAAGTGGCTATCTGACAGAACTTCTCAATGAAGCAACTGGAGAAATATCACAAGATACAGGCACAGAATGAGGCCATTTGGCACATCCAGTCCACTCCGCCATTTCATCATGGCTGATCCATTCTACCTTTCAACCCCAGTCTCCCACCTTACCCTTCATGCTCTGACCAATGAAGTATCTATCAAACTTTGCCTTAAATATACCCAGTGATTTGGCCTCCACAACCACCTGGGCAACGAATTCCATAGATTCACCACCCTCTGGCTAAAGAAATTCTTCACCTCCGTTCTAAAAGGACGCGGCTCTATTCTGAGGCTGTGTCCTCTGGTCTCAGACTCTCCCTCCAGAGGAAACATCCTCTCCTCATCCACTCGAACGAGGCTTTTCAGCATTCTATAGGTTTCAATCAGGTCACCCCTCATTCTTCTGAATTCCAGTGAGTACAGCCCAGTGATATCAAACACTCTTACAAATAACCGGGCCCCAAAATTTAAGAACTGTGCCTTCACTGACCGACGAACGACGTGATTCCACCTTCCTGTTCCGACACCACTATCACCCAGTCCACCTGCCCTGTGTTTCACGTCCTACCCTTACATTCCCTTTCCCCACTAATCCTTGTGCAGCTGCTGGTCAGGGTGCGGTGTGGAGACGCATAGTTCACAGCTCCCCCACCCCCATCAACTCACGTCGCTGCAGAAATCTGCCACTGACATGAAGGCATGAGAAGCCGAAGGCATTTGTAAACTGCGAGACTTCAGCCCTTGTAACTGAGATTAATTTTAACAGAATCAATGCCGAGCACAGTGTAAACACCGCCGCTCTGTTTATTATCGCACCCACGTATTGGACATGCCCAGCACGGCACACAGTCTTAAAGAGGAAATGTACTTTCTCTGTTCTTAAAAGGGAAATGTACCGACATAGAATTAAGCAAAAATATTTTTCAGGTTGCTTTCTCCTTTCTTTATGGCACGGATTTCCTGCTCAGTTCATGCTGTAGATTGAGTGCATGTGTGATTAGACAGAATGAAGGATAGTGGTAACTCAGAGCAGCTATAGAAACAGTCTTCTCTGCCTCAAATCCGGAAAGGTTACAAGAGAAGTCTGAGATGTCAAAGTTCAAAGTAAATTTATTATCAAAGTACATAAATTGTATGTCACCATATACAACCTTGAGATTCATCTTCTTGTGTGTATTCACAGTAACAACAAATAACTACAACAGTCACTGAAAAAGCACACACAAAGTCCGACAAGTAACAACATGCAAAAGAAGTGGTTATGGATAAGGCCACTTGGTTAACTTTGAGTTTCTGCTTAGAGTTACCACTACACTCATGCATCATTCTATTTAATCACACGTGCGCTCGCCCTACAGCACGAACTGAAGAGGAAATGCATACCATAAATAAAAGAGGAAGTAACAGGTGCAGATTAAAAGATAAATAAAATAAGTAAATAAATAATACTGAGGACGGGGGTTGTAGAGTCCCCTGAAAGTGGAATCAGTTCAGAGTTGAGGTGAGTGAAGTTATTCATGTTGGTTCAGGAGGCTAAGGCTCCTGTACCCCCTTCCTGATGGTATCAGCATGGATGATGGGGGTCTTTTGATAATGGATGCTGCTTTCTTGTGGCAGTGCTCCTTGTTGATGTGCTCAGTGCTGGGGAGGGGGCCTTGCCTCTGATGGCTGTGCCCACAGTTATGTTTTGTAGCTCCAGAAACCAATTGAAAGAAAAACATAGGAGCCGGGATCGTTTGTACTTAGTTTTACTTTAGTTTCGCTTTAGTGAGGCCCTCACATATGACGTGGTGGCTTGATTATGTACACCAGTCACAAACTTTTACAAATAACCAGTATTGAATTATGCAAGCAAACACAAATGCTTAATCAAACAATATATTTACAACATTATTGATATATTAAATACACAACAGCTGCCACGTTTTGTTGGCATTTTCTTCATACCAATCCATGAAGCCGCTAGTCAGGGTACTTTCCACTGTGAATCTATAGAAGTTTGTCAAAGTTTCAGATGAATGACAAAGCTGTGCAAACTCTAAGACAGTAGTATTATTGCCATGACTTCTTCATGTTGGCACTTACTTACTCATCCCAGGATAGATCCTCTGATATGATAATGCCAAGGATTTTAAAAATACTGACCCTTTCCATATGAGGTCTGGCTTATGTAGTCAATAATTAGCTTTTTGGCTTTGCTGACATCGAGTGAGAGGTTGTTTTTGTGGCACCACTCAACTAGATTCCCAGTCTCCCTCCTATATGCCAATTTATCACCACCTTTGATTCAGCCGATGACAGTGGTGTCAGCAGCAAACTTAAATGTGGCATTGGAGCCCCACAGTCATAAGGCTAAGCACGCAGCCTTGTGGTGCACCTGTGCTGATAGTAACAATGGAGGACGTGTTGTTGTAACTCTGGCTAGGATCTGCAAGTGAGAAAATTGAGGATCCAATTGCACAAGGAGATATTAAGGCCTAGGTCTTGGAGCTTAGTGATCAGATTTGAGGGGATGACTGTGTTGAGTGCTGAGCTGTAGTCAGTGAAGCGTGTCCTGAAGTATGCATCTCCATTGTCCAGATGTTCCAGAGCTTCAGGAACACTGATTGAGTTTGATCAGGTGAACATCAGACAGGACTGAAGACTAGTTCACATAGTTCAAGCAGGTAGCTCTCTGATATCACAACAGAATTTTCATTCTCCCCAGCTTTTCTTCTTTGCGACATACAGTATAACTGCTCTGTTTCTGTACTGTACATATCTATAGAACTATATCAACAGTAGAGCAAGTCACAAATTTTATTTTCAATTTGAATCTCAATAGTGAGTACTAAATTACTCACAATACCACCAGGCTTCACTACCACATTTCCCTTGCTATTTAAAAATACAATATGTAAACGACATTCATTTCTTTAAACTGCAAGCACTGAGAATGCGAAATTCAAACACTCAGCAAATTAGGTTGCTCTGCTTTCTGAAGTCAATGATCAACTCTTTAGTTTGACTGACATTGAGGGAAATGTTGTCTTGACACCACATGTCGCTAGGCTCCCTTTCTCCTTCCTGTACTCCGTCTGGCCGTTGTTTGAAATCCAGCCATGATGGAGGGGTCATCTGCAAACTTACAAATGGAGGTAGAGCAGAATTTGACCACGTGATTATGAGAGTATAGTGAGAATCGTAAGGGCTGAGGAAAACAGCCCTTAATCACCCTCTTCTACCCCCTCCTGTTAGGTAGAGGATACAAAACTTTCAGAACACATACCAGCAGCCTCAAGAGGAGCTTCTGTCCCAATGTGTTGGACTCTTGAACAGACGTCGCATGCGCTAAAACATGAGCTCCTGATCTTCAGTCTAACTTGCGGCCCTTGCACTTCATTTGTCTACCCGCACTGTAATTTCCCTGTAAATGTAACACTGTATTCTGCATTTCATTTTCCTTGGTAACTCAATGTACCTATGTGTAGCATGATCTGCTGATTGGCACACAAGCAAACGGTTTTCAAGCACACATGACAATAATAAACCAATTCTAGTTCCAATTCTGACTCCATCTGAGGAGAGAGAGAAACTGAGTTAATGCTTTAGGTCAAAGACCTGACGTAGAATCATTAATTATGTTTCCTTTTCCGTAGTTGCTGTGTGACTTACTGAAGTATTTCTATGATTTACTTCACTTCAAATACAAACTGCAGTCTTTGTCGTCTCCTCTGAGGACTGTACATATAGCCTTACATGTGCACCCTGTCTGCTTTGTGCATGAAGGTCAAGGTCTCTCTCTTCGCTTCCTAATCTCAGAGCTTCTCCGGACCGATACTGCTGATCTCTTCCATATTTCATGGTCTGATGCTCACTGCAGATTAGAGAAGTCTCCCAATCTCCATGCTCAAGGAGAGGGGTCATCTACTTTTCCTTCAGCCCATAAGAGTAGATGGAACATGTGCAAACAGTTGTCTGCATTTCAGGCTTCCCCAGAATGGAAGGCTCCACCCATATCCTTACAGAGATCTCCCTGGCAACCTCCTGTCAGGAGTACCCAGCTGTAACAGTCGCCTGCAGGAACTGTCTGACCTCTTGGAAGTATTCCCCTACCCCCGCCTCTTCAATGTAATATCAATTCCTCAATGGCTTGTTGCAACTAGACGGTTGTTTGCATTGCAATAAGTCCCTTTAAAAGCTCTCTGCAAAGATAGCATTAGCCATGCTAAAATGCTGACAGCACTAAAGTTACAGCACTCGATTAGGAATAAGTCACTGAAACCATCTATAGTGCAGAGTTACAGAGCAAACCTCAGCAATATTGCTCTGTGAACTTTGCAGTTGAAGGTCTCATTCTTTCTGCAAACTTTTATAATGTTGGGTGTCCTTCAATGCTGTTTTAACGTTTAGAACATAGAATAGCACAGCACTGAATAGGCCCTTCGTCGCACAATGTTGTGCCGACCTTTCAACCCACTCCATGGCCAAGCTAAAGCTCCCCGTCCACGAGCCCTCCATTTTTCTTTCATCCGTGTGCCTCAAAAAGGCAATTCCTACTTACAGGCCAGACTTGAGGACTCATATAAGATGATCACTCTTAAGTCTAATAGAGAATTCAGTAACTTCTTTTTACAGAATGACTGAATCACTAAGTGATTGTAGCACAGAAGGAAACCAACCAGGCCTTGAACCCATACAAACTCTATGCAAGAATGGTGCATTTGGTCCCCTTCGTGGTAGTCTTGAAAATTCAGCTAGAACTTGCAGAACTATGGTGAGATGGCAGCAAAAGCTGAGCTAGCTCTCGTTTGAGTTCTACAATTAAATCTGCCTCCACTACCTAACCCTGGTAGTGCGTTCCAGATTTTCATAATGTTGAGCGATGGGAGGAGTACATCAATGTGATACTGTCAGCAGAACGAGCTGTTTATATCCAATAAATATTACGTAATACTTCGCGCCACTTTGTCTTTCAGAATTGGCGAGACTCGTTCTGCTTTCAGTTCCCATCCTAATCTTTTCGCTGCTTCCACATTAGCAGGTGTTTGGCCAGTATTACACTGGGGAAACTATCTCTTGAATCCTTTTCGATGTGAGGATCCTCCTGGATCCATCAAATAACGCCTGGTGCAGGAGGCTGTGAATTCCCATTCAATGCGAATTTTGGGGCAGAGTTTTAAGAGGAAAGTAAATTACTCAAGTAACGCATACTATGTGCTGGAGGAACTCAGCAGGTCAAGCAGCGTCTGTGGAGGGAAATGAACTGTTTAATTCAGTCAGGACTATTCATCAGAGTCTTTAATCTAATCTTTTAAAACTGGCTACCTAATTTTCACACAACAAGATCCCACATGAAACAATGGGTAACAATCAGATAATCTACACAGGGGAAAACACCAGAAGAATCTCTGCTCTACTTCAAATAATACCGTGAAATCTTTATATCCATCTGAGAATTGTGTAATTCAAATGCCTCCACTTCTAACAATGCTTCTTTATTACGGCGCTGAAGTGTCAGCCAAGATTTTGTGTTCATATCGCTGGAGTGGGACTGAACTCCCAGTCTCCACTATCAAAGGAACAACTGCTACCAGCTGAGCCACACCCACAGTGAGGTCACTCTCTTTGGTCCCCTCCATGCCAACTGCACACCATCACATGTTCGGAACGTTTACAATTGCTGACAAGTGCTAATGTTTGCAAGTTTGCAGTCTAGAAGAGGTAACAAATTTAGTGTCTGACTTATGAGATATGCTTGAGATGAAGGTGGATACTTGAGCCAATATTACTTCCATGATGTAAAGCCTTTTTTTGGCATATAGCATGTCATTGCAATTCAATATTACTGTTCATTAACTTCAAATCTGCTTCTAAGATTAGCACTTTAAAACTTACCGTAGGGAGGAATTTTACTTCAGTCTGTTAAAAAGATAAAAGTATTAACAAGTTTATGAAAAGAAGTTCTGGGAAAATGCTGGTGATCAGACAAGGAAGAATTATTTTCCAAATACAACATTTTATGCACAGATATATTTTCATTGTTTTCTAAATAATGCAATATTTTCACTTGTCTGCACTCTATTTATAAACCTGTCCATTTGTGTTAGTCTGGATATGATAGTCTAGCTAAAGCTGTTGATCGACAACAGATCCATGTTGTATTAATCCATAAAGAAAGAGTAGCTGTGATATACTGTTCAATTTGCAGGATAATGACAGGTTTCAGTTCTTGAGAGCTTTGATCGTTCTGGGTTGCTGGAAGTGACACTAAATTATTGCAGAAATCAAAGAGATTTCAAATCAGCTTTTTGGGTTCGCAAGCGGAATGCAGAGATCGTCATTAAAATGGAAAACTGGATGAGGAAGGTTATTGAATGCAACACAGTGAGAGAGGTGAATTATCACCTCTGTAGATGATTCTATTAATGCAGGTTACAGGACAATATTCAAAACATGGTGTAAGTTGAAGGAGATACCACACACCACAAATAAAGAAGATTAATATGATTAGCTTTATTTGTCACATAGAGTCATAGAAAGTATCAGATTCAGAATCAGAATCAGGTTTATTATCATTGGCATGTGGTATGAAATTTGTTAACTTAGCAGCAGCAGTTCAATGCAATACATAATCTAGCAGAGAGAGAAAGTAATAATAATGAATAAAATAAAACATAATAAATAAACAAGTAAATCAATTACATATATTGAATAGATTATTAAAAAATGTGTAAAACCAGAAATACTGTATATTAAAAAAAGTGAGGTAGTGTCCGAAGCTTCAAAGTCCATTCAGGAATCGGATGGCAGAGGAGAGGAAGCTGTTCCCGAATCGCTGAGTGTGTGCCTTCGGGCTTCTGTATCTCCTACCTGATGGTGACAGTGAGAAAAGGGCATGGCCTGGATGCTGGAGGTTTTTAATAATGGACGCTGCCTTTCTGAGACACCGCTCCCTAAAGATGTCCTGGGTACTTTGTAGGCTAGTGCTCAAGATGGAGCTGACTAGATTTACAACCATCTGCAGCTTTTTTCGGTCCTGTGCAGTAACCCCCCCATACCAGAAAGTGACGCAGCCTGTCAGAATGCTCTCCATGGTACAACTATAGAAGTTTTTGAGTGTATTTGTTGACATGCCAAATCTCTTCAAACTCCTAATAAAGTATAGCTGCTGTCTTGCCTTCTTTATGACTGCATCAATGTGTTGGGACAAGGTTAGATCCTTAGAGATCTTGACACCCAGGAACTTGAAGCTGCTCACTCTCTCCACTTCTGATCCCTCTATGAGGATTGGTGTGTGTTCCTTCATCTTACCCTTCCTGAAGTCCACAATCAGCTCTTTCATCTTACTGATGTTGAGTGCCAGGTTGTTGCTGCGGCACCATTCCACTAGTTGACATATCGCAGTCCTGTACGCCCTCTCATCACCACGTGAGATTCTACCAACAATGGTTGTATCATCAGCAAATTTGCAGATAGTAATTGAGCTATGCCTAGCCACACAGTCATGTGTATACAGAAAGTAGAGCAGTGGACTAAGCACACACCCCTGAGGTGCACCAGTGTTGATAGTCAGTGAAGAGGATATGTTATCACCAATCCGTATAGACTTTGGTCTTCCGGTTAGGTAATTGAGGATCCAATTACAGAGGCCAAGGTTCTGCAACTTCTCAATCAGGATTGTGAGAATGATGGTATTAAATGCTGAGCTATAGTCAATGAACAGCATCCTGACGTAGGTGTTTGTGTTGTCCAGGTGGTCTAAAGCCGTGTGAAGAGCCATTGAGACTGTGTCTGTCGTTGACCTATTGTGATGAAAGGCAAATTACAATGGGTCCAGGTCCTTGCTGAGGCAGGAGTTCAGTCTAGTCATAACCAACCTCTGAAAGCATTTCGTCACTGTCGATGTGAGTGCTACTAGTCGATAGTCATTAAGGCAGCCCACATTATTCTTCTTTGGCACTGGTATAACTGTTGCCCTTTTGAAGCAAGTGGGAACATCTGCCCATAGCAGAGAGAGGTTGAAAATGTCCTTGAATACTCCTGCTAGTTGTTTGGCACAGGTTTTCAGAGCCTTACCAGGTACTCCATTGGGATCTTCTGCCTTGCCAGGGTTCACTCTCTTCAAAGACAGTCTAACATCGGCCTCTGAGACAGAAATCACAGGGTCATCAGGTGCAGCAGGGATCTGCACAGCTGTAGTTGTGTTCTCCCTTACAAAGTGGGCATAGAAGGCGTTAAGTTCAGCTGGTAATGAAGCATCGCTGCCATTCATACTATTGGGTTTCACTTTGTAGGAAGTAATGTCTTGCAAACCCTGCCAGAGTTGTCGTGCATCTGATGTTGCCTCCAACCTCGTTCGAAATTGTCCCTTCGCCCTTGAAATAGCCTTCCGCAAATCATAACTGGTTTTCTGGTACAGGCCTGGGTTGCCAGACTTGAATGCCGCAGACCTAGCCTTCAGCAGACAACATACCTCCTGGTTCATCCACAACTTTTGGTTTGGGAATGTATAGTAAGAAACAGGCCATTCAGCCCATCTAGTCTGTGCTGAACCATTTAATCTGACAACTTCATAACATATCGACCTGCACCCAGGCCACAGTCCTCCACACCCCTACCATCCATATACATATCCAAACTTCTCAAGCGTTGAAATCAAGTTCACATGCACACTCCACAAGCAGCTCATTCCACAATCTCATAACGCACTGACTGAAGAAATTTCCCCTCATGTTCCTCTTAAACTTTTCACCTTTCACCCTTAACCCATGACTTCTGGTTGTAGTCCCACCCAACCTCAGTGGAAAAAGCCTGCTTGCATTTACCTATCTATAACCCTCATAATATTGTATTCTTCTATCAAGTCTCTCAGCCTTCTATATCCCAAGGAATAAAGTCCTCTAACCTATTTAATCTTGTTTTATAACTCAGGTCCTCCAGTCCCAGGAATATCTTGTAAATTTTCTCTGTATTCTTTCAACCTTATTTACATCTTTCCCATAGGTAGGTGACTAAAATGGCACACAATACTCTAAATTAGGCCTCACCAATGTCTTATACAACTTCAACATAACATCCTATATCCTGTATTCATTGCTTTGATTTATGAAGGCTAATTTTCAAAAGCTTTCTTTATACAGTAACCTTATTTACCTGTGGCACTATTTTCAATGAATGATGGACATGTATTCCTAGATCCCTTTGTTCTACCATACTCCTCAGTGCCCTACCGTTCTCTGTGTAAGACCTACCCTGGCTGGTTCTAACGAAGTGCAACACTTCGCACTTGTCTGCATTAAATTCCACCTGCCATTTTTCAGCCAATACTTCCAGCTGGTCTAGATACTGCTGCAAGCTCTGGGAGTCTTTCTCTCTGTCCACTAGGTCCCCGATCTTGGTGTCATCCGCAAAATTGCTGATCCAGTTAACCACATTATCACCCAGATCATTGATATAGATGGAAAACCGCAACAGACTCAGGACCGATCCCTGTGGCACTCCACAAATCACAGGCCTCCAATCAGAGAGGCAACCACCTACTACCACTCTTTGGCTAATGTCTAATCCAATTTACTACCTCACCTTGAATGCTGAGTGTCTGAATCTTCAGGACCAACCTTCCATCCAGGACTTTGCCTAATGCCTTGCTAAAGTCCATGTGGACAACATCCACTACCTTGCCTTCATCAACTTTCCTGGTAGCTTCCTTGAAAAATTCTGTAAGGTGGGTTAGACACAACACACAAAGCCCTAATCTGTCCTAACAAAGCCCTAACAAAGACTGTCTCTAATCAGTCCATGTCTATACAAATACCCATATATTGGGTCCCTTAGAATAATTTTACCACTACTGATGTCAGCCTCACCAGCCTACAATGTTATATTCAGTGGAGCAATATAAGCAACCTTTCAATCCTCCAGTACCTCACTGGTCACTAGGGATGATTTAAGTATCTCTGTTTATGGTCCCTACAACTCCTGCACTTGTCCCCCACAGGGTCCAGGGGAACACCTTGTCAGGCCCTGGGGATTTCTCCATCCTAATTTGCCTCAAGGCAACAGGTACCTATTAAAGTGCCACTGAGTGTATAGCTGAAACAATAAATTTGCTGAATTACACCAGCGATCTCCATAGATGTCAACTCACCATGTGGTGGCATGGTAGCATAGCAGTTAGTGTAATGCTGTAAAACATTAAGTTATAAGATTGAGGTTCAATTCCTACTGCTGTCAGTAAGGTGTTTGTATGTTCTCCCTGTGACTGTGTGGGTTTCCTCCATTGCTCCAGTTTCCTGCCACATTCTAAAGACATACCAGTTAGAGTTCTCTTAGTAAGTTGCAGGCATGCTGGAAGCTGCTTCCATCAGAAAGAAGGTTCAGAAGCCTCAGGACTCACACCATCAGGTTCAGGAACAGTTATTACCCCTCAACCCTCAAGCCCTTGAACCAAAGGAGATAACTTCACTCAACTTCATCTGACCATCATTGACATGTTCCCACAACCTATGGACTCACTTTCAAGGACTCTTCATCTCACGTTCTCGATATTGATTGCTTATTTATTTATTATTATTACATCTTTCTTTTTGTATTTACAGTTTGTTGTCTTTTGCACACTCTTTGAACACCCAAGTCGGTGTGGCCTTTCACTGATTCAATTATGATTCTTATTCTATTATGGATTTATTGAGTATGCCTTTTGGTAATAAGTTTACTTTGAACTTTGAAGTGTATAATTCAATACTGAGTCCAGAAGGCTGCAGTGTTCCCAGACAGAAGATAAGGGGCTGTTCCTGAAGTTTACATTGATCTGTGGATTCATCATTCAAGAAGACGAGTGAACTTCGCCTTTTCTCCTCCGATGGAGGATGAGAGGTGACCTGATAGAGGTGCATAAGATGATGAGGGGCATTGATCTTGTGGATAACCAGAGGCTTTTTTCCCAGGGCTGAAATGGCTAACACAGGGGGGCATAGTTTTAACGTGCTTGGAAATAGGTACTAAGGGGATGTCAAGGGTAAATTTTTCACACAGGGAGGCGTGGGTGCGTGGTATGCACTGCCAGTGGTGGTAGTGGAAGCTGATACAATAGGGTCTGTTAAGAAACTCTTAGATAGGTACATGGAGCTTAGGAAAATAGAGAGCTATGCGCTAGGGAAACTCTAGGCAGTTTCTAAGTAAGTTACATGGTTGGAACAACATTATGGGCCGAAGGGCCTGTAATGTGCTGTAGATTTCTATATTCTATGTTCTAAGAATGTTTTGCTTCCAAGTTTATACAATACTAGAACTCATCGACTCAGACAAGATTTAATTTAGACTAGGCATTCTGGTGCTTCTCCTGTTACTTCCAAATGATCTTTAAAATGGAAATGTTTTCTCCTATGGCACAAGATTCCAATGAGGAAGAGGAAATTCCATGACAATCCATGGGCAGAATCCAAGAAAAGTGATGGTTTTTACAGGCAGTGGCCACTTGATTGGATACCTCCTGCACCTAATAAGGAGACCACTGAGTGTACATTCATGGTCTTCTGCTGCTGTAGCCCACCCACCTTATGACTCAACACATTGTGTGTTCCAAGATCTTTTTACTGCACACCACTGTGGTAACTTGAGTTACTGTCCCCTTCCTGTCAGCTTGAACCAGTCCGGCCATTTTCCTGTAACCTCTCTCATTAACAAGGCATTTTCACCCACAGAACTGCCGCTCACTTCACTGAATGTTTATTTGTTTTTCACTTCATTCTCTGTAAACTCTAGAGACAATGTACATGAAAGTTTCAGGACTTCAGCAGTTTCTGAGATACTCAAACCACCCTATCTGGCACCAACAATCATTCCACAGTAGACGTCACTTGGACCACATTTCTTCCCCATTCTGATGTCTTGTCTGAACAACAACTGAACTTCTTGAGCATGTCTGCACTCTTTTTTGTATTGAGTTGCTACCACACGATTAGATGATTAAATATTTGCATTGACAAGCATGTGTATCTAATAAAGTGGCCGCTGTGTGTAATTGGTAGAGTTTCCTTGGATCAAAAAGCATATTGAAGCACTCAATTGTTCCGTATTTTCTGTGTGTGCTGTTTTCACAGGGACATTGCTTAGTAAATTCTGGCCAGAAAATGGAAAATCCATTTAATAAATGAGTATTAATTAGCCCTTCACATTGAAATTTCTTGGAGCAAGTTAGCCCATTTTAAGCCCTTTCCCAGCGTGAGGACTTATTAGTACTATTTGCTGCTTACCTCCAGGAAGACCATGAACTTGCCGTAGAGTTTGGAGGCTTGAGTGCCTCAGTGACCTGCAGGGCGATGTTGGCTGGAGTCAACTTTAGAGCTTTAGGCTTTGGCTCTTGGTAGGGTCACCCATTCCAAACAGGTCAAAGGTTAGAGGCCAGACTAAGAGTTGTCCACTGGTCCTCCAGGGTTGGGGGTCCAGCTCAGGGCCTACAACCCTGACAGGTAAAACAAAATTGTTACCTGAGTGTGATGGTATTCCTGAGTCTCCACCCAGGACTTGCATAGCTGACTAAAATGAAAGCTGAGAGGAAGCTGCTGACACAATGAATGGAGCCCTGAACACTGCCAGAGATGTCAGACCTTCTGTGCTGCCCTAAACGACAGTGGCATAACATGCAGTTAGTAAATAACCATGGAAATTTCATCAGTGGTATCTTTGCAAACACTTTTAGTCAGATACTCAAAGCTCCCACTGTAAGCAACTCTCTAATTGAGTTGTTCTCTTTAAAAACATTCTGAGAACAACTCTTCTTTAAAATCACCCCCTTCTTTGGGGGGGGGGGTACTGATCTAAGATGCCTCCTTAAAAGTAGGCTGTTTGGCATTTGGAAGAAGTTGATACCAATTCTATGCAATCAGCAAATTGTGGTAAGTCTCATCACAAATAAGCAAATGATTTTTAACAGGATACAAATTTACCTGGTTTGAGGACCACTTAGCATTAAAAGGGTTCGAGTTATTTGTTTTTACCATTGCTCCCACCGATAGGCACGGATTGGTGGATGGACAGAAGAAGAAGAGTGTGTGGTCGACAATTCATGAACATGACAAATTCTGCAGACACTGAAACTCCAAAGCAACACATACAAAATGCTGGAGGAACTCAGCAAGTCAGGCAGTGTCTATGGAAATGAATAAATAGTCAATGTTTCAGGCCGAGACCCATCAAGACTGGGCCCATTCAGCTAGGTCAATGCTGCCTGACCTAGTGAGTTCCTCCAGCATTTTGTGTGTGTTATACAAGTTAAGAAATTTGCCTTGTTTTCTTCAGAATAAATAACAGTTGAATCCAAAGTTTCTTAATTACGGAGGGTTTTATCAAAATTGGCTGGGATCTACTATCTGGGAATGAACCCACCCCCACCCCCCCCCCATAAAAATAAGAGCCATAGATGGAATATTATGGAAGATTGTCAACACAAGGCTATAAGGACCTAATCTGCTGTGTGGTAATTGGCTGTTATTACCCCAAGTAACTGTTCTGAAATCTTTAATTAAGCATGAAATTGCCTTGCACTGACTTAAATAGAAAATACTTGGAAGAAATCAGCACAAATCTCAAAATGTGTTTGCGAAAGTAACTGACACAACAGCAATAATATTAATTGCATAAAGTTACAAGTACAAACAAAGGAATCTAAGAAAACCTTCAACAAATAGCATAATACTGAAGAAATTTAAGGGGTCTAAAGCTACTGCAAGGGTATCAAACTGCTTTAAGAATCAGTTAGAAACAATAACATGGAAAGCAGGTGTTACGACTGTGATCGAAGACACAGGAGAGACACTGAAGCTGATGATATCGAAGTCTTTAATCATCATACTGGAGGAACTCAGCAAGTCAGGCAGCAGCTATGAAGGGAATTAAACAGTTGATCTTTTAGGCTGAGACCCTTCGTCAGAATTGAATAGTTTAGGTCCTGATGAAGGGTCTTGGCTTGAAACTACTTCTTAAGCCCATCATCCTTAATAGGGCTTTGGCTGCCGACAATAGCTCGCCAGAGACCTCTGTCCTGGGCTAGGCTTTCAAAATGTCTGCAGGTGTAACCCATCTTCAAGGATCCTTCCTCTCCCAGGAATGAGGTCTTTGGAGATTCTGCTGGTGTTTCTGTAGCTCTGGATTTCTACAGGATGGGGTTGTTAGACCCATGCCCAAACCTCCTCCTTTCACAGCCAGGCTTGGAACCATCCTTGGCAGAGTTTAACTTGAAACCGCAACCATTTATTCTCCACCATAGATGCTGCCTAACTTGCCGAGTCCCTCTAGAACAGGGGTTCCTAACCTTTTTTTCATGCCATGGAGCCCTACCATTAACCAAGGGGCCTGTGGACCCCAGGTTGTGAACCCCTCCTCTAGAAAATGGATTGAACAGCTGACTGGCCTGTTCTGTACCATATTTTCTCTTCAGGCACACGCCAAAGCAAGACGCCAAGATCATTTTACCTTGTAAATCCAAGCGTTCTAAATACCTTTGACACATTTGGGAAATGAAACTATTTAAACCCAAGCATAGGTAGAAAATAACATAACAGAAGCCTTCTCCTCCTGTCTATGTACTTTCCAGTACACTGACTTGGGGTGCTGATGGTGTACTCCAGTGCCAGCACACAATGGCTTCTAATTTGATTCCAGTTGGCATATACACATATAAATAGGCAGTAGGCCATTGGCTTCATAACTCCCAGCTGGCAGTCTGTTCTCTGTTGTGTTGGAAAGCCTCAATCTTCAACACCGTTGCTGCTCAGTACACATCTGTGGGTGTGATTGCACACAGGATATACAGAGGAGGAAATATTGGTGCAGCAAAAATAAAATTATTGGTGAGAAATTGCAAAGTTTAGACCAAGTTTGTGGGCTGCAGATCATGAGGTGAATATTTTTAGCAGATGATATTTCCTTGTAACAAATTTTCTCTCCTCCCAATTTGTTAAATACTATTGGGTGCTTTGTGTTTATGATGTTCAGAGATAGAAGGGTAAATTAGTGTGATGGTTTAAAAAAACTGGATAAAGTATGCAAAAGAAGATCAATCCACTACCAAATCCATTTGTCATCAACAGTCTGTATTAAAATCAGCCATCAGAGATCTTAACTTCTTAGTTCACCTCCATTCTTGACCATTATCGTTGACAAACACCACATGCAATGTATAACACTACAGATTCCATTGTCACTAAAAGGCAGAACCTCTACAGGTTTCTGCACAAAACAGCAGACAATTAGAAAGTGCCACTAACATTCTAACCATTTCATTTATTCATGTCACCACTTAAAATTTCTGCCCTGGAAAATCTATGGGTATCCTGGAGTAAGCTTCAGACTGTTATTGAATTAGGAAGTTAAGGTAGGTTACATAGATCCTCAAGAAAGAGATAAAGTAAAAATCTAACAGATGGTTTCAGAACACTGATAGGAAAATTCCATTCCTTATTCAGGCTCCCCTTTATCCTTTCTCTTCTCCTCGCCTGCCTATTACCTACCTCTGGTGGCCCTCCTCCTTCCCTTTCTCCCATGGTCCACTCTCCTCTCCTATTTTCAGCCCTTTACCTCTTCCACAAATCACCTACCAGCTTCTCACTTCATCTCCCCTCCCCCACCTACCTACCTGGCTAGCCCTATCACCTAGCTTCCACTCCTGCCCCTCCCACTCCTCCTTATCCTGGCTTCTTCCCCCTTCCTTTTCAGTCCAGATGAAGGGGGTCAGTCCGAAACGTTGACTGCTTGTTCCATTCTGTAGATGCTGCCCGACCTGCTGAGTTCCTCCAACATTTTGTGTGTGTTACTCTGGATTTCCTGCACCTGCAGAATCTCTTGTGTTTAGGGCTCAAGTGGCACAGAAAGAGGCCCTTCAGCCCATAGAATCTGTGCTGGCTGTCAAGTAGCCATCTTACATCAATCCCATTTTATTCTTCCCACATTCCCATCAACAAGTCACAGATCTACCATTCATCTATGCACTGGGCACAGTCTATAGAGACCAATTAGCCTACTAATTGTCATGTATTTGGGAAGTGAGAAGAAACTGGAGCACCTGGAGGAAATCAAAGATGCTTATGCAGCAAACAATCCTGTTTACATGTTGCCTCTGTGTGTCACCGAGTGCACCCAAGGTCAGGACTGAACCTCCCTCACTGGAATATGTGAAGCAGCAGTTCAAGGGAAAATTAGATGGAATGAGAGAGGAAGGAGAAAGACAGTCAAAGGAATAAAGGGGGATGGGAAGGAAGCAAGAAGACAGATGTGGTAAGAGAAGGAAGTTAAAAAAAAGCATGAGAAAGAGAAAAAGTGAGGGAATGAAGAGATAAGGCAGGAGGGAATGGAGACATGGGCCAAGCTGCAGGAGTTGGGAGAAAGGGGCTAATCCAAAACTCCAACTATTGAGTGAGGATCATTTGACCCACAGGATTACTGTATTGTGTGAGAGATTAATTATCATTTGAAAATTGAAACAATTTATTTCCCTGTAGTACAAACAATCAAAACAATGGAGACATAAATGTGTTTAAAAAAAAGAGTTACAGACTTAAAGAAATGGATATTGATGATTTATGCGGAGAATAATAGTCACTTGGTAAATCACAGCACTCACTGCAGTTGTTCATCTATTTCCCATTGTAGCATTTTCTATTAACAAGCATTTTGCCATTGCTCAGGACTGCAAGTAAACACTTATCTCTTTCCTGTGCTACTAAATAGAATTGGAAGTAACCTGTTTAGATGGAGCAGAGTGCACTTAGCCCTGGATATGTTGTAAGCAAAGCCCACAGGTCGCTTTATTATCCAACCAGATCCTTTCATGCGATGTGAAAACAAAGTTCTTGGGATCTTTTTAGGGGATGACGATTGTGCTAAATTAGACAATACTTTTGTTGCCTTTGTGAAAATCCTCTTGTTTATGAGAAGAACTTTCCTTTTGCGTCAAACATATAATTAACCTTTTCTGCCTAGCAGCTGGACAATGGTGCACAAGCAGAAAGGTTCAAACCTTGCATGCTTCATTATTGCCATGTGCATCATAGCTCTTAATGGAACAATTGCTCAAAAGCACATATAATGGGATTCTTCTGCCTGACCTACGTAATCTTGTTATCTTATCAGTGCATGTGTAGGAGTATTTTTGCAGACATCAGAAATTAATTTTGCTTTTTGGGATGCATCAGGTCATATTCATCCTGAACATGAGTGTGGGACTGAAGTGTAATGTATAAGGTTGGAGAGCTGCACAATGCATTGACGTTTTGCTGCTCTGTAAAACTTTGCAATAATTGACAGTGCTCTTCAGCTAATGCCTTGCTGAATGTATGTCCAGTCCCTATCATGCTACTCAGTGTGAGGTCCTCTCACTGCAAGTCAGATCCTTGGCTGTCGCTGGGTGGCCTCTTACAAAGACAAAAATTTGGAAGGTTTTTAGACAAGTTTTAACTGGTTGGCACAATCGCTTTACAATGCCAGCGATCACCGACCGTGGTCCGAATCTGCCCACAGTCTGTAAGGAATTTGTATGTTCTCCCTGTGACCGCATGGACTTTTCACCAGGCTCCCAGTTTCCCCCCCGCATTTCAAAGACGTCCGGTAAGGGTTAGGAAGTTGAGGGCATGCAATATTGGCCCCAAAAGCATGAGGACATTTGTGGGTTGCCTTCAGCACAATGATTCAATGTCTGTTTCAATGTACATGCTAATCTTTAATCTTTAAACCCACTGCTTCACTGTGAATATAGAGCTAAATATATGTTTGTCCACTGTTGAATTTGCTAAACATAAAATGTCATCATGTGTCAACTTAAAATAAATTTTGCAATTCAGTGGTATTGAAGGTTAAGGTCCACTTCAGGCATTTAAAAACCACAAGATTTAGGAGCAGAATTAGGTCATTTGGCCCATCGAATCTGCTCTGCCATTTCATCATGCGTAATATATTTTTTATCAGGCCAAACAAGAATCTATCAACCTCTGCCTTAAATATACAAAAGACATGGCCTCCACAGCTGCCCGTGGCAACAAATTCCACAGATTCACCATTCCCTGGCTAAAGAAATTCCTCCTCATCTCTGTTCTAAAAGGACACCCCTCTATTTTGAAGCTGTGTCTTCTAGTCTTAGACTCTCACACCATAGGAAACATCCTCTCCACATCCATTCTATCAAGGCTTTTAACCATTTGATAGGTTTCAATGAGGCCACCCCTCATTCTTCTAAATTCTACTGAATAAAGCCCAGAGCCATCAAATGCTCTTCATATGACAAGCCATTCAATCTTGGAATCATTTCCATGAATCTCCTTTGAACCCTCTCCACATCTTCATAAGATAAGGAGCCCAAAACTGCTCTCAATATTCCAAGTGGGGCCTCACCAGTGCTTTATAAAGTCTTAACATTACATCCTTGTTTTTATATTCTAGTCCTGGTGAAATGAATGCAAACATCACATTTAGTTTCCTCACCACTGACTCAACCTGCAAATTAACCTTTAGGAAGTCCAGCACAAGGACTCCCAGATCCTTCTGTGCCTCAGATTTTAGTTAATTTTCTCCATTTAGAAAATAGTCAACCCTTTTATTTCTTCTACCATACACTTCCCGACACTGTATTCCATCTGCCATTTCTTTCCAGTTCTCCTAATCTAAGTCCTTCTGTAGCCTCCCTATTTCCTCAAAGCTACCTGCCCCTCCACCTATCTTCATATCATCTGCAAACTTTGCAACAAAGCCATCAAGTCCATCATCCAAATCATTGAATCAGTCCCAGCACAGACCCCTTTGGAACACCTGCAGCCAGTCAGAAAAAATCTCCCTTTATTCCCATTCTGAGCTCCTGCCAATCAGCCACTGCTTTAACCATGTTAGAATTTTTCATGTAATACCATGGGCTTGCAGCTTGTTAAGCAGCCTCATGTGTGGCACCTTGTCAAAGGCCTTCTGAAAATCCAAGTACACAACGTCAACCGATTCTATACTGCTATACTGTCTATACTGCTTGTTACTTCTTCAAAGGATACCAACAAATTTTCCAGGCAAGATTTTCCCTTGAAGAAACCATACTGACTATGGCCTATTTTATCATGTGCCTCCAAGTACCCTGAGACCTCATAGTTAATAATCAACTCCAACATCTTCCCAACCACTGAGGGCAGACTGACTGGCCTATAATTTCCTTTGTTCTGCCTCTCTCCCTTCTTGAAGAGTGAGGTGATATTTGCAATTTTCCAATTTTCCCGAACCATTCCAGAATCTAGTGATTCTTGAATGATGATTACTAATTCCTCCACAATCTCATCAGCCACCGCTGATCGATCTTCAGACCTTTCAGTTTCCCAAGAACCTTCTCTCTAGTTATGGTAACTTCACACGCAATGAATACTACAGATGACTAGAGAGCCAAATGTCACATATTTGAGTTGAGATTGATTCTGTATTGAGTCGGAGTTTATAGTGAAACAGGGAGGAGTGTAGTGTATTTCATATTTCAGTAATAATTGAGCAATACTGTAAATATATTGTTTGATTAATCATTCTTTGTCTACATCATTCATTATGGATTAAATGGAAAAGTTTGTGAATGGCATATGTCATTATACTACCGCATCACATGTGAGCACCTCACTAAAGTGAAGCCACGTACACACGTTGAAGAAAAAAAAATGCAGATGCTGGAAATCCAAAAAATGCTGGAGAAACTCAGCAGGCCAGACAGCATCTATGGGGAAAAGTAGTCAATGTTTCGGGCCTGCCAGTTCCCTCCAGCAATTTGTGTGTGTTGCAACATACACACATAATCCCAGGCTCCAATGTTTTTCCTTCGATTAATTTCTGGAGTGACAAAACATAACAAATGCACCCTTGTTGTTGTTTGAGGTACCTTCTCATGAATGGGCTGACTGCCCATCCCCACTAAAGCCAGTTTCCTGTGCAATACATCATTGAATTAAAAAATAAAATAAAATGTAAGGTCTTGCTGTGAGCTGCAAGAACCACAGTTCTGGGTTCCAGGCCCTTTGTACATACGCACACAAAGAAGTCTAGTCAGCAACACTTTCACCCAATGACACGCATGCGTGACCTGGACTGCAGGAGTCACTACACAGCAGCGAGTTGTGAAAACTCCTGAAGGCAGTGTAAAGAGGCCTTTCTGAGGAGGTCATAGCTGGCCCAGTCTGGTGCTAGGGATCTGCTTCTGGTTGGACCTTAACTAATATTCTGTGCCTCCCTCAGTCTTGTTTCTTGAAATGCTATGTCCTCAAAGACAAAGAAGACACTGTGGTATTAATAGCTGGTAATTGGTTTATTATTATCTTCTGTACAGAGATACAGTCAAAAACGTTGTTTGCACGACATCAAGACAGATTATTCCATTCATAAGTATACCAATGTAGAACAAAAGGGAAAACAATAACATTTTTTTATTAGGTGATGGAAAGGGAGCTGAGTCTGGTGCCAGGAATATGCTTCTGGTTGGACCTTAACTGATTACCTGGGTGTCACTCAATGTAACAGAATATACTGTTGCAGTTTCAGAGAAAGTGCAATGCAGGTAGACCAATAATGTAGAAGGGCCATGATGAAGTAGACTGAGAGATCAGAAAAGAGGTCACCTGTATCATAAAGAAGTCCCACCATTCAAGAAGAAAGCTTTGCTTCCGAGTTTATACAACAGTAGAACTCATCCACTCAGACAAGATTTAATTTAGTCTAGGCATTTTGGTGCTTCTTGTGTTACATCCAAATGATCCTTAAAATGGAAATGTTCTCTCTTAGGGGCACAGATCCCAACAAGGAAGAGGAAACTCCATGACAATCCATGGGCAGAATCCAAAAAAAACGTATTGTTTTTACACTTAGTGCCCACTTTATTCAGTACTTCCTGTAACTAATAAAATGCCCATGGTACGTTCATGGTCTTCTACTGCTGTAGCCCTTCTACTTCAAGGCTCGGTGTGCTGTGCATTCAGAGATGCTGTTCTGCACACCACTGTTGAACCATGGGATTATTTGAGTTACTGTCACCTTCCCGTCAGCTTGAACCAGTCTGGCCATTCCCCTCTTACCTCCCTCATTAACAAGGTGCTTTTGCTGTCAGAACTGCCACTCACTTTTCACAACATTCCCTGTAATCTCTAGACACTTTTGTGTGTGAAAATCCCAGGAGATCAGTAGTTTCTGAGAAACTCAAACCACCCCATCTGCCCGCAACAAGCATTCCACAGTAAAGTAACTTAGATCACATTTCCTCCCCGTTCTGATGTTTGGTCTGGAGAACAACTGAACCTCTTGACATGTCAGCATGCTTTTATGCATTGATTTCCTGCCACGTGATTGGCTGACTAGATATTTGCATTAACAAGCAGGTGTACTAATAAACCAGCCACTGAGTGTATTTGCCAATTATGGAGACCTGAAGCTCCCAGTTAGGGAGGATATTACTTCTAACTTGAGGGCCTTTCATCCTTATTCTCATTTATGGCAGCCATGGTTTGCTGCTAGAGCTGAATCATGGTGAGATCAAGCTGCAGGTTTGCCATTTGAAGTAATGCCTCATAAAGTCAGCTGACAATAACAGAAGAGGGTAGTGGGGCACATAGACCAAACTGCTGGCAAGCAGTGAAGGGCCAGCTCATGACACAGCAGAAAATGGTGAATTACCAAAGCAACAAAGATGAGTGGCTAACACCACAAATCTCCAGTCGAACTTGTGCACAGAATAACCATGACACACAAATTATGCTCACAACCATCATGTGTCGCACAGGAATTAAACTTGCCTTCAACATGCCCGCTCTTGTCTTAATGGTGATGCCACTATGATCTTTGGGCTTCTTGCCAATTGAAGTGAATCAATGTTGCCAACGGTAGACAAAAAGATTGGCGAGAGAAAAATGACAATTCGAATCAGAAGTGTGACAAGCCAACAAAATGCTAAACAACACTTAGTCTCAGCTTTAAGAGTCCAAGTTCAGTAGCAGGCTGCATGGAAACCGCAAAACGTCTGCTTTCTACAAGGAATTGTCAAAGAGACCAGAAAGCACAAAGGATTCTTTGTGAAGACAATTTGGCTTCATTTTTAATAGACAGACTTATAATGAGCTGCAAGTATACTCTCTTGCATTGATTAACAGAACTAGAGCAAGGCAACAATGACATTTGAGGCATCCTACCCAATTCTGTGATGCACAAGCACTATGTGTAGGTGTGCAGAAAGAGAAATCAACCTTACTTTTAAACCGTCAGAGATTCTTCATCAGATTCTATTCTACACTCAGATCCATCACTTGCAGGGGCTCCCAACCTGGGGTCCAGGGACCCCTCTCAGTTAATGGTAGGGGATCATGGCATAATAAAAGTTGGGAACCCCTCATAAATAGATATTTTGCTTGCTTTTTTCCCCAATCCATCAATTTCAGAATCAGGTTTGTTATTACTGACACATGCTGTGAAATTTGTTGTTTCGTGGCAGCAGTACAGTGTAATGCATAAAAGAGCTACAATAAAAAGTATAAAAAGTGTAATTAAGTAGTGCAAAAAGGGAGCAAAATGGTCAGGTTGTATTCATGGACCGTTCAGAAATCGGACAGCAGAGGGGAAAAAGTTGTTCCTCAAGTGTTGAGTATTTGTTTTCAGGCTCCTGTATCTCCTCTTTGATGGTACCATTGGGAAGAGGGTATGACCTAAGTGGTGGAGGTCCTTAAGGATGGATGCTGCCTTCTTAAGCCATCGCCTTTTGAAGTTTTCCTCTCTGAGAAAATGATGTAAAACAGGATAGTGTCGCTTGGTTTAGTGTAGTATAAATTACTGCAACCAAGAATAGTAGAGCATGAAATATCCAGGACATAAAGACATAAGCTGGATTAGACTATTCATAAGATTGTAACTAATCCACTCTTGGTCCCAACACTGTTTGCCTTCCTTTTTATTGGTGTTGGTATTGGCTTATTACTGTACCAAGATACAGTGAAAAGCTTGTCTTGCATGCTGTTTATACCAATCGAACCATTACACAGCGCACTGAGCTAGAAAGAGGTACAAAGTAACAATGGAATAAGTTGTAAAAGCTGCCAAAAGAGCACAGTGCAGGTAAACAATAATGTGCAAGATCATAATGACATAGATTGTGATGTCGAGAGTCCATCTTATCATACAATAGGACTATTCAATAGTCTGATAATAGTGAGATCGACTGCTTCTAGCCGTCTGTTATCAGACTTTTGCCCAACAGCAATATGTCCACAACACACACATATCCTTCAATGAAGTCTGCGATATAAATAATAATCAGGGGACATCCCAGCGCAGATCCTGGAGGTACCCAATTTATTACTTACTGATTGCCAATCTAAAAATGAGTCTTTTATCCTGAACTTGCTTTATGTTAGCTACGCTTTTATCCCCAACAGATTAGTCCTAAACAGAACACTTCAGCACAGAATTGTACAATACAGCAAAATGCAATTTTGAATCGTAACACTCCCGTTTCTAGAATACAATTCAATTCAACACTTTCAACCACTGAGTCTACATAACTCTCAAAAACATATTTGGTCCTGATTTTTCTTGGCACAATGAATAAAATGTCATCTGGGAAAAGGCTCTGAAGCATTTGGGCTCTCACGACCAGACTATGTAACAGTTTCTTCCCCCAAGCTATCAGACTCCTCAATACCCGAAGCCTGGACTGACACCTTGCCCTATTGTCCTATTTATTATTTATTGTAATGCCTGCACTGTTTCTGTGCACTTTATGCAGTCCAGTGTAGGTCTGTAGTCTAGTGTAGTTTTCTCTGTGTTGTTTTTTACATAGTTCAGTCTAGTTTTTGTACTGTGTCATGTAACACCATGGTCCTGAAAAACGTTGTCTCATTTTTACTATGCACTGTACCAGCAGTTATGGTCGAAATGACAATAAAAGTTGACTTGACTTGACTATATAAATATATTATATAGTCAATATAATATAATATAATAAATATATAAATAAACTATATATTGTTTATAAAATAAACAATAAATAAGGAGAACATGAGATGAAGAGACTTTGAATGAGAATCCATAGGCTGTGTGAAGTTGAGTGACGTTATCCCAATAGTTTTAGAGCCTGATGGTTGGAGGGTTTAACTGTTCCTGATCCTGGTGGTGTGAGTCCGAAGGCTCCTGTACCATCTTTCTTACGGCAGCAGCAAGAAGAGAGCTTGACCTGTGTGGTGGGGGTTCCTGATAATGGATGCTGCCTTCTTGTAAATGTACTCAGTGATGGAGAGGCTTTACATGTGATGGACTAGGCCATATCCATTACTCTTTATAAGATATTTCCATTCAAAGGCACTGGCATTTCCATGCCAGACTGTGATGCAACCAGTCAATATACTCCTCACTACACATCTTTAAGCTCATTAAACAGAATCCAGTGGGATTTGGGTGGGTGTGAGTAGGAAACATCCAAGGGTCTTTTCTATAATCAACAACAGGAAGCAGATTTGTGAAACTTACCCTGCATGTAAACTGTTAAAACTGAATTAATCTATGACTAACTGCTCAATACCTGCACTCCCACATCTAATCGGGTTATGCCTTTATGTTCTGATCCTCTAAAGGTTAATGCCTTAAACCCCAGGAACATCCAACAGCTGCAGATATCCTGCAAAGGTTATGAATGAACACATGCTCATTACAGATTTTGACCTGGAATTTCCCGCAATGTCAGAACCAGGAAGTTGCACCCAAAATTCCTGCACATTCCTGTCTCTAGAGTCAAATTATGCTCAAAATCCTGTCAATCTGAGTAGTGTGATTGGAATAGTAAAGGAAAAATCATTGTCACAAATACCGATTCAGTTTAATTCAGTTGCTAAGAAGAGGGACAATATCAAAAACTAATGAATAGAGTTGGATTCATGGAGGCGTAAGTGCCAACCATTAAGCACCCATTTACACTAAACCTTCACTATTTTTGTTTCCCCAAACTCCTGTGAACTCTCCATGAATTCTAACTCTCACCTGTATAGTAAAGACACTTTACACTGCTCAGTTGATTTACTAAACAAAACAGAAGCAGGAAGGCAAACCATTGTAGGCAATCATCTGGTTATGGTGGGACAAAATGAGGGGATAATAAGCTAGTGAAGCTCTATCCAAGAATACAGTGGTGAAGAGGCTTGAACAGGGAAGTTCAAACAAGTCCAAGACTGCAGGCAGATCAAGAAGGAGAAAGAAGGATAGTGCTTTTGACTTTGTCAACATCACATGGTGTGGCACTTATGGCCTTGATTAAATCTATTCAATTATAATGAAAGGGATGTAAGCATAAATGAAGGAGTCAAACCTTCATTTCTGCCAAGTATTGAAAGGCCTAGATAGAGTGCACATGCAGAAGATGTTTCCAATAGAGGGAGAGTCTAGGAGCACAGGGCACAGCTTCGGAAAAGAAGCACGTCCCTTTGGAACAGGGATGAGGAGGATTTCCTTTAGCCAGAGGGTGGAGATCTGTGGAATTCATTGCCACAGATGGCTGTGAAGACCGATCACTTGGTATATTTAAAGTAGAGGTTGATAGGTATTTCATTTGTAAGGGATTCAAAGGTTGTGGGGAGAAGGCAGGAGAATGTGGTTGACAGGGAAAATAAAGCAGCTGTGATCGAATGGTGGAGTGGACTCGGGCCAAATGCCCTAATTCTGCTCCTTTGTCTTATGGTCACATGGAATTCTAGGATATATGGTCATAGATTTGTAAGTTTACAACATATTTTAAGACTTTGGATAGGAAAAAGAGATTCATAATATCACTTTTTTAGAATTAAATTATGCTGCTAAGGCTCAAGAAATTTACCCGCGCACGAAGGCATTCCCTGTTTGAGCAACACACACAAAATGCTGGTGGAACGCAGCAGGCCAGGCAGCATCTATAGGGAGAAGCGCTGTCAACGTTTCGAGTTGAGACCCTTCATCAGGACTAACTGAAAGGAAAGATAGTAAGAGATTTGAAAGTAGGAGGGGAAGGGGAAAATGCGAAATGATAGGAGAAGACTGGAGAGGGTGGAGTGAAGCTGAGAGCCGGAAAGGTGATTGGCAAAAGGGATACAGAGCTAGAGAAGGGAAAGGATCATGGGACGGGAGGCCTAGGGAGAAAGAAAGGGGGAGGGGAGCACGAGAAGGAGATGGAGAACAGGCAGAGTGAGAAAGAAAAAACAGGGAGGGGGAAAAAATTTTTTAAAAACTAAATATATCAGGGATTGGGTAAGAAGGGGAGGGGGGCATTAATGGAAGATATGTCTATCCATGGCCTCCTCTACTGTCAAGATGAAGCCGCACTCAGGTTGGAGGAACAACACCTTATATACTGGTTGGGTAGCCTCCAACCTGATGGCATGAACATTGACTTCTCTAACTTTCATTAATGCCCCTCCTCCCCTTCTTACCCCATCCCTGACATATTTAGTCTTTTTTTTGTTTTTTCTCCCCCTCCCTTTTTTTTCTCTCTCTCTCTGCCCATCACTCTGCCTGTTCTCCATCTCCCTCTGGTGCTCCCCTCCCCCTTTCTTTCTCCTGAGGCCTCCCGTCCCATGATCCTTTCCCTTCTCTAGCTCTGTATCACTTTCGCCAATCACCTTTCCAGCTGTCAGCTTCACCCCTCCCCCTCCTGTCTTCTCCTATCATTTCGCATTTTCCCCTCCCCCTCCTACTTTCAAATCTCTTACTATCATTCCTTTCAGTTAGTCCTGACGAAGGATCTTGGCCTGAAACGTCGACAGCGCTTCTCCCTATAGATGCTGCCTGGCCTGCTGCGTTCCACCAGCATTTTGTGTGTGTTGCTTGAATTTCCAGCATCTGCAGATTTCCTCGTGATTCCCTGTTTGATCTGGTCCAGTAATAAATATAAGATGCCATTAAGTACAAACTGCATGTGAGGTTTTTGTATCAAATCACTTTCCATTGGTTCACAAGTCAGAAGCAGGACATCAGTCTACACGTGGTCCTGTAGGATTTAAAGCACTAAGCAGAACCACAGCTGGAAGAACTGGGGCAGCTTGGGATGACCTGATAAGAAGAGTGTCTGAGAGGTGGATTGGGGATCACAGTAGCTGAAGTAGATGTCCAATGTGAAGATTGGAACATTCAGGATCTTCACACTAAAAATATAGAAGGTTGCATAGGATAATATTCAAAAACTTGTTCTGCCATTGTATTGGTGACAAACCAGCTGATGCTTTCTGCAAGTGGCCCTCAACAATAGGGCTGGTAATTTGTGTCCCTTTTTAGAATCTCTTTTTTTTTAATGGGTCGCTGTTTGCTCTGCTGAAACCCTCGTTTTTGTATAGGACCTATAACATAGAAGACAGAGGGTTGGACAATGTTACAGAGGTGGAAATAGGCAGATTTTGTGATATACCGTAGATTTCGCACTACAGAGCGCACCTGATTAAAAGCCGCTGGCTCTAATTTTAGAAATAAAATCAATTTTGTACTTGTACAGGCCGCACCGGATTTTAGGCCGCACCGGATTTTCGGCCGCAGGTGTTCCACGTTGTAATATGAGATATTTACACAGAAAGATATTACACGTGAGGATTTTTTAACTTTTAATTAAATCCATATGGTAACATAAACAAATACATATTGCAAATGCTTTTTTTCGAACCGTGCCTGTAACGCGGCTACTTTTAAATATACGTTGCGTATACTTTTTTACTGAACAACATTCCAATATCTCCTAATGACTGGTAAAAAATATATATACTGCAGCCTACCAGGAAAAGTTATTGATCGCCTTTAACTTAAAAGCAGCGTTTTGGCTCCGCCGCTCCGCCGCTCGCCCCCCGCCTTCCCGTTTATCGCAAACCGGTATTTCCCACAAGACGCGGCGAAACCGGGTGTGACGTCATAGCATCCCGGGATGTAGTACAGAAAACAAATATAGTTAAAACACTTCTAACTTAGAAATTACTAACAAATGAATTACTAAGCAAAAATATTATAAACTAAATAACTGCCATAAAGGCAGCACAATGCTTTTCTTCGAGTGTTTTCTATGTTGATGAGGGTGAGTACAAATGACTGATTTACAATAATTTAATTGTGAAAGTGCGCTTGATTTATCGTACAATTTCATTGGACCTCTGTGAACTACTCATCAATTTTATTGGTCTACTGTTACGAGGCAAAATGTTTTTGGCGGCATGAAAAAAAATCATGCATTAGCCGCACCGTAGTAAAGGCCGCAGAGTTCAAAGCTGTTCAAAATGTGGGAAAAAAGTAGCGGCTTATAATCCGACATCTATGGTAGTACTTTTGTGGTCAAAAACTCCCCTCAAGGATAAACATGGCAATGGTGGGGGGGGCAGGAGGGTGCAAATAGAATAGTTTAACCTCATGCAAGAAGTGTGACAAAGATGATAAAAAAAACTTGAGGATCTGGAAATCTGAAATAGAAACAGACTATGCTGGAAACACTCAACAGATCAGGCAGTATCTGTGCAAACAGAAATCGAGCTCATGTTTCGTGTCAAGGGCTCTTCATCAGAATTGGAGAAAAGAGGGAAACAAGTTAGTTTTAAGAGTTGGGGAAGGAAGTGGAGAGGACAAAGGAAATAGGATGAGATCAGATTTGCAGTGTGGATAAGTTGTAGAAGTCAACCCAATAATGAGGGCAATTAGAAAGAGAGAAAATGACATAAGCTTTGAAATGAAACACTGGAGGACATGTTGAGTTCCTCCAGAATTTTGTGTGTTACTCAAGATTTCCAGCATCTACAGAATCACTTGTGTTTATGTAGGACATGCCCAGTAGGTCAGTTTGTGCTAGTGGAGAAAGAAAATCTCAGCTCATGTCTCAGCTGGATGACCTACAGCAGAAACAGCTGGTTCTGGTACAGACAGAGGAAGCCAGTTATACACCCCCCTCCACAGTTTTAGAAATTGGTATTGAGTTCAGAAGGCTGCAACATGCCCAGATGGAATATGAGGGACTGTTCCTCAGCTTAGATCAGGCCTCATTAAAACAGTGCAGGACTGATGGGTCAGTGTGGTAGAGGGATGGAGAATTAAAGTGATGGGCAACATCGAGATAGTCTGAAGTCCTGGTTGCAGTGTTTCAGCTGTAGAATTAAAGGTGACCAATATTGCCAACTTCTGTGTATTTGGATCCTAACCAGCATTTGCAAGGAACTGTGAGACTTGCAATAGAGGGCCTGCATTTGGCAGGTGACTCATATCCTGTTCTGAAAGGCTTGGGTTTTATCAGCATTGAAAACAACCAAGGCATTGGAAATAGAATTGGTTTTCTATTGTCACATATACCAAGATACAGTGAAAAAGCTTGTCTTGCATTTTCTATATACAATTCACATCATTACACAATGTACTGAGGCAAAATAACAGGATGCAGAATGAAGTGTTGTAGCTACAGAGAAAGTGCAGTGCAGGTAAACAATAAGGTGCAAGATCATAACAAGGTAGATTATCAGCTCAGGAGTCCACCTCATCCTACGAGGGAACCATCCAATAGTTATATAACGAGAGGATAGAAGCTGCAGCTGAGCCTGGTGAGACATGCTTTCAGGCTTTTTCTGCTGGATGGTAGGGGGAGCAGAGAGAATCACAGGGCTCGGTGTCATCTTTGATTGTGCTGGCTGCTTTGCTGAGACAGCGAGAAGTATAGACAGAGTCTGTGAAGGGAAGGCCATTTTCCATGATAGGCTGAGTTGTGTCCACAACTCTCTGAAGCACCCAGATAGGATGCTCTGTATGGTGCATTGATAAATATAGGCAAGGAGTGATGAGGACATGCCAAGTTTCTTTAGCCTCCTAAGCAAGGCTTTCTTGGGCTTGACATCCACATGGTTAGACCAGGTTAAGCTTTTAGTGATGTTCAATCAGTTCAAACCTTGATGAAGTCAAGAGCATGCTCAATGACCCTCATGGTCTACTCCTGTCTTATGTCCCTTCTTTCTACACCTGATCAATGGAAAGGTTACACTTCTGCAAGGACTGCTGACTTCTCCAGCATGCGAGGTGTGATTGCAGAAATCAGAAATCAGTGCAATACCACCCAGCACAGCCAGAGATGACGTCAGCGACATACTTACAAGAGGCATCATTTTCAATGTAAAAGCGACAACATTACCACAGGGGTCATAAAATGATGAAATTCAGATTCAAAGTATATTTATTATCTGAGTATGTATATGTCACCATGTATTACCTTGAGGGGTTCATTTTCTTGAAGGCATTCACAGTAGAACATAGAAATGCCATAGAATCAAAGAAAAGCTACGAAGACTGACAGTCAATGTGCAAAGGAAGACAAACTGCAAATACAATAAATAAATAACACTGAGAAGATGAGTTGTAGAGTCCTTGAAAGTGAGTCCATAGATCCTAGGACCAGTTCAGGATTGAGATGAGTGAATTTATCCACACTGATTTGGGAGACTGGTGGTTGAAGATTAGTAACTATTCCTGAATTTAGTGGTGTGGGACCTAAGATTCCTGTACCTCTTTCCCCATGAGAGTAGTGAGTAGAGAACTTGGCCTAGATGGTGGGGGTCAGATGAACAGTCAAACCCAGTTTCTTCTAACTTCAGGACCTTTTTGTTTTGTATTTAATATATTAGTAGTATTTGAGTAATATTATAAATTGTATTGCTTCATTAAGCATTCTTGTTTGTTTACATAATTCATTACAAGTAATATGTAAGAAGCATGTGAATGCCATGCCATTATGCCACCACGTCATATGTGCACACCTCACTAAAACAAAATAAATGAAGTAGACAAGTGAGAGTAAAGTGAAGCAATGAGTAATTTTTAGAACAAATCTGAGACAAGTACCTACCAGTTGAAGTGCAATACATTTCTTTTTTCTACGCAAGAGGAGAGACATGGTTGAGTTTTTCAAAAGTGGATGAAATTCATGTGTTCATAAACAGAGAGTACTGGGTGATGATCTGATGATGATAATCAATCAATCAATCAATCAATAAATAAATAGCAGAAATGGCTGGCTACATTGGAAAGATAGATTACTCAATCTTGTAGACTGAATGAATTGAACAATATTTTGAAGTGAATCAAAGCCAATGAGAAGTGAGTGCTAGTTTTTCTGAGTGTAATAGGTGGAGAAGCATACAGTTTGCTTAGAAGTTTGACTGCTCCAACCAAACCAGTTGAAATGAGCTTTGCTGTGTTGTAAATGCAATGCAGGAATATTTAGAACTGAAACTATTGTTGATTGCAGAACATTGTAGGTTTCACACGTTGATTCAAAAAGAAGGGGAGTCCATTTTAGCTTATGTGGCTGGATTGAAGAGATTGAGAATTATCAGTCCAGTAATGGGCTTAATGATGCACAGTGCAATTGTTTAGTTTGTGGAATCTCAGAAGAAAGCATTCAAAATTGGCTCCTAATAACTCACATTTAAAAGAGCAGTTGAAATCATTGTATCAATGGGAATAGCAGCCAGAGACACAACTGAGTTACAGTCTAGAATGAAAGTGAGTGTGAACAAAATAACAACATTTAAACAGAAACCTACCTGGCCCAACAAATAGTGTTACCATTGTGGCAGGGGCTCACATACACCATATCTATGCAGATTTAAAGGCAAAACTTGCAGACAAACAGCATATCGGGCAGACAAAAATAAATGAACTGTACAGGGAAGAGAAAAAAAATAAAATGTCAAATTGCAGTTTCAAAAAGAGCACTATTCTGCAGGCTATTAATGAAAAGTCTGATAATATGGGAGTGGCACAGGACCAGAAAGCCTTGAGATTTATATTGTGAAAACTAGCTAAAGACAAGCAAATCATAAACATGAGATATTCTGCAGATGCTGGAAATCCAAAGCAACACACACAAAATGCTGGAACAACTCAGCAGATTAGGCAGCATCTATGGAAACTAATAAACAGTCAATGTTGTGGGCTAAGACCCTTCTTCAGGACTGAAAAGGAAGATGCCAGAATAAGAAGGTGGGAGAGGGGAAGGAGGGTAGCTAGAAGGTGATAGATGAAGCCAGGTGGGCAGGAAAGGTAAAGGGCTGGAGGGGAGACAATCTGATAAGAGAGGAGAGTGGACCATAGGAGAATCGGAAAAAGGTGGGGGCCCAGCAGGAGTTGATGATGGGAAGTGGTATGGGACCAGAGTTGGGAATAGAAGAAGAAGGGATGGGGAAGGAAAACATTTTACCATAAGGAGAAATAGACACCATCTTTTTATTCTGGTGTCTTCCCCTTTCGTTTCCAGTCCTAAAAAGCGTCTCAGCCCAAAACTTTTTGACTGTTTATTCATTTCCATAGATGCTTCATGACCTGCTGAGTTCCTCCAGCTTTTTATGTATGTTGCAATAGACAAGCAATATGGCTGTCACTAGAATTAAAATGGAATTGGACACTGGCTCAACTATTTTAGTCATTCCACAAAATGAGATTGAACAGAATTTCAAAAATACTAAACTGAAGCCCACAGATATCCAACTAAGAACTTATACTGGAGGAAAAAATAACTCCTGTGGGAGTGACATTTGTAACATTGAAATACAACAACCAATAAGCCACATTCAGCAAATTTACTAACCCATCCCTTCACTTTTTCATCCAAGTCATTTATAAAAATCACCAAGAGTAGGGGACCCAGAACAGATTCCTACAGCACACCACTGGTAACCAACCTCCATGCAGAATATGGCCCATCTACAACCACTCTTTGCCTTCTGTGGGCAAACCAGTTCTGGATCCACAAAGCAATTTCCCCTCGGATCCCATGCCTCCTTACTTTCTCAATAAGCCTTGCATGGGGTACCTTATCAAATGCCTTGCTGAAATCCATATACACTAAATCTACTGCTCTACCATCATCAATGTGTTTAGTCACATCCTCAAAAAATTCAATCAGGCTTGTAAGGCATGACCTGCGTTAGAGAAAGCCATACTTACTATTCCTAATCATATTATGCCTCTCCAAATGCTCATAAATTCTGCCTCTCAGGATCTTCTCCATCAACTGGCTCTCCTAATTTCTTTCTTGAGCTCCTTCATGCTATCCTAATAATCTTCTAGCTCTCTATCATTACCTATCACTTTGAACCTTTCGTAAGCATGGGATCCAAGGGGAAATTGCTTTGTGGATCAAAGTCTTCTTGACTAGATTTACAACAGACTTTGTACACCATGTTTCCTGTACCCTACCATCCTTTCCCTGTTTCATTGGAATGTACCTATGCAGAATGCCACACATGTATCCCTTGAACATTTACCACATTTCTTCCATATATTTCTCTGAGAACATCTGTTCCCAATTTAAGCTTCCAAGTTCCTGCCTGATCGCCTCATATTCCCCCTTACTCTAATTAAGTACTTTTCTAACTTTTCTGTTCCTATCCCTTAATTAGAGTAAGGGGGAATATGAGGTGATCAGGCAGGAACTTGGAAGCATAAATTGGGAACACCCACAGAGACTCAGTAGGCAATCCCTCCATGTCTTCCTCCTTTTATATGGCTGTGACACTATCTCTGATCAACAGAGCCATGCCCCCACCTCTTTTGCCTCCTTCCCTGTCCTTTCTGAAACATCTAAAGCCTGGCACTCGAAGTAACCATTCCTGCCCCTGAGCCATCCAAGACTCTGTAATGGCCACAACATCATAGCTCCAAGTATTGATCCATGCTCTAAGCTCATCCACTTTGTTCATAATACTCCTTGCTTTAAAATAGACACATCTCAAACCATTGGTCAGAGCGTGTCCCTTCTCCATCACCTGCCTATCCTCCCTCTCGCACTGTATCCAAGCTTTCTCTATTTGTAAGCCAACCGCCTCTTCCCCAGTCTCTTCAGTTTGGTTCCCACCCCCCAGCAATCCTAGTTTAAACTCTCCCCAATAGCCTTAGCAAACCTGCCCACCAGGATATTGGTCCCCCTGGGTTTCAAGTGCAACTTATCCTTTTTGTATAGGTCATTCCTGCCCCAAAAGAGGTCCCAATGGTCCAGAACCCCTGCTCCAATCCCTCAGCCATGCATTTATCCTCAACCTCATTCTATTCCTATACTCACTGTCACGTGGCACAGGCAGTAATCCCGAGTTGACTACCTTTGTGGTCCTGCTTCTCAACTTTCTTCCTAACTCCCTGCAGTCTACTTTCAGGACCTCCTCCCTTTTCCTGCCTACGTTGTTGGTACTGATATGTACCACGACCTCTGGCTGTTCTTCTTCTCACTTCAGGATATCTTGGACACGATCAGAAACATCCCAGAACCCTGGAACCTTGAAGGCAAACTAACATCCGTGCTTCTTTCCTGCATCCACAGAATCACCTGTCTGACCCCCTAACTATATAGTCCCCTATCACTGCTGCCTTCCTCTTCCTTTCCCTACCCTTCTGAGCCACAGGGCCAAACTCTGTGCCAGAGGCGCAGCCACTGTTTCTTCCCCCAGATGGGCCGTTCCCCCCAACAGTACTCAATCAGGAGTACTTATTGCCAAGGGGTACAGCCACATGGGTGCTCTCTCTAGCCTCTGACTCCTGTCATTCCCTCTCCTGACTATTACCCACTTATCTGTCTCCCCAGGCCCTGGTGTGACTATCTGCACTTAGCTCCTCTCTATCACCTCCTCACTCTCCCTGAACAAATGAAGGTCATCGAGCTGCATCTCCAGTTCCTTAACACGGTCCCTAAGGAGCTGCAGCTCAACGCACCTGGCGCAGATGTGGCCATCCGGGAGGCTGGGAGTCTGGTCAACTGAAAGCGAATTAAGAAAGGTACTGGATGATGCCACAGCAGTGTTCAAGGATGGCACTGGAAAACTCAAACATATCAATGGTAAAATAGTGTTAAATGAAAATGCGCACCCAAGTTTTACAAAGCCCGCCCAGTTCCTTATACTATCTGTGACGAAGTAGCCAGTGAGCTAAATCAATTCTTTCCAAGGTTGAGTGGAGTGCATGGGCAATGCCAGTGGTCCCAGTAGCCACGAAGTATGATTGGGATCTGTGGTGATTTTAAGGTCACCATCAACCCAGTACTGAAAGTAAATCAATACCCTCTGCCCAGGACAGAAGATATCTTTGCAAATCTTTCTGGAGGGAAAGCGGACTAAGCTGAGGGCTACCTACAGATGAGTCCAAAGTGTTTCTCAGCATAAGCACTCACAGAGAGCTTTACTGCTATAATAGGCTTATTTTTGGAGTAGCATCTGCACCTGAACTCGTGTATACGGTGCAGCAATGCTGCCCAGGCTCTCATTATTACCTGGATGGTATCACTGTTACCAGTAAGGATGGCAGAGAACATCCCCAAAGTCTCAAGATAGTGTTAAAAAGATTAGAAGATTATCGGCTCAGAGCACAATGTAGTAAGTATGAATTCTTAAAGCAAAGCATCACTTCCTGCGGTCACACCATTGAGGCACAAGGATTACACAAGTGTGCTAAGAAAAAAGCAGCAGTGGTGGAATGTCCCAAAGCCAAAGGATGTGGCACAGTTGTGGTTCTTTTCAGGGTTTGCCAATTACTATAACAGGTTTCTGTCAAACCTGGCTACTGTGATCTACCCCTTGAACTTTTTACTACAGGTCAGAAGAAATGACTACGGACAAAGCAGTGTGAGGGTGGCTTTTGCAAAGGTAAAGGAAATGGTGACACAGACACTACACTCACACATTATGATCTGCATTGTCTAGTGAAGCTCGTTTCTGATGCCTTGCCTTATGATGTAGGTGCAATCATGTCACATGTTGTAAGTATTAGAAGTGAACGCCTCATTGCCTTTACATCATATTCCTTTACTGCTGTGGAGAAAATTTACCCACAGATTGACAGAGAGGCCTTGAGCCTGGTTTGGAGTGTAAAACATTTCAACCAGCACTTGCATGGGAGAGAGTTTACCCTCATTACTGATCATTAACCACTTGTACCCACTTTCACTCCACAGAAGGGCGTTCCACTAACAGCAGCAATACAAATGCAGAGATATGCTCTCTTTCTTGGCAGACGCACTTACAAGATTGAATTCAAGAGGGCAACTAATCATGGAAATGCTGATGGGTTGTCTGGATTTCCTTTGGGAAAGGAAATGCCTGAAAAATTTACAAAAGAGAACACTTCCCTTGACGTATTCACCCTAGGGCAAAACAAAAGTCTCCCAATTACAGCAGAGATGATCAAAAGAGAAACCAGAAAAGACCCCTGTCTCAAGTCTGCATGGTAACCCAAAATGGCAGGGATGTGCAGCAGAAATTCCAGTTCCCACATTTTTATCAGTGGCAGTGTGAACTTACCTCAACAGGTGTTGCCTTATGTGGAAATTGAGAATTGTTGTAACGTCCAAGCTGAGAGCTAAAGCTTTGGAGGGGCAATGTACCAGTCATCTAGATGTGGTCAAATTGAAAGCATTGGCTTGAAGCTTTGTCTTGTGGCCTGGGATCAATCAGCAGATCGAGCAGCTTGCCGTGCACTAGGAGAGGATTCGTGTGGATTTTGCTGAAGCATTCATGGGCACAAATTTCTTGGTAATAGTGGATGCAGCTACAAGGTGTTCCCAATAACCTCCACTACAGCCTCGCATGCTGTTGATGTGCTATGAAGCCTCTTCACAAGGACTGGTGTTCCACAACACTTAATCAGTGACAATGGGCCACAATTTGCTGTGGAACAGTTTCAGTCATTCCTGAAAATGAATGAATTAAGACATATTCCATCTGCACCGTACCACCCAGCCACAGCTACAAAAAGGTGTAACAGCAGCGCAGTGGTTAGCACGACACTTTACAGTACCAGCAATGCGGGATCGATTCTCACCGCTGACTGTAATGAATTTTGTACGTTCTCCCCATGACCGCATAGGTTTCTTTTGGGTGCTCCAGTTTCCTCCCAGAGTATTGTCCACGTTTCAGGCCAAAACCCTTCGGGTTTCATCCCGAAACATCGACAATACTCTTTTCCATAGATGCTGCCTGGCCTGCTGAGTTCCTCCAGCATTTTGTGTGTGTTGCTTAAATCGGGGGGATTGCTGGGCGGCACAACTTGAAGGGCCAGAAGGGCCTATTCTGCGCTGTATCTCAATAATGTTGCAAGAAAAAGTTTGTGAACCCTTTGCAATTACCTGGTTTTCTGCATTAATTACTCATAAAATATGGTCTGATATTCATCTAAGTCACAATAATAGACAAACACAATCTGCCCAAACTAATAACACACAAACAATTGTATTTCCTCTCATCGTTACTGAGTGCACCATTTAAGCAACAGTCTAGTTCAAAAAATTATGTGAACCTCTGGGGTAATGTCTTCTACAAAAGCTGCTTGGAGTCAGGTGTTCCAATCAATGAGCTGAGATTGGAGGTGTGGGTTGTAGAGGCGTCCTGCCCTTTAAAATAGACACACTAAGTCAGGTTACTGACAGAGTCTGCGCTTCTCAAGGAAGATCTGTTTATGTGTACCATGCCTCGATCAAAACAACTTTCAGAGGACCTTAGAAGAAGAATTGTAGAGATGCATCAAGCTAGAAAAGGCTACAATATCATTTCTAAGGACCTGAGTGTTCATCAGTCCATAGTAACCAAAATTGTCTCCAAACGGAGGAAATTCAGTACTGTTGCTACTTTCCTTAGGAGTGGGCATCCTACAAACATCAAACCAAGAGCATAATATACAATGTTGAAGGAGGTAATAAAGAACCCAAGGGTAACAGCAAAAGACCAGCAGAAATCTTTAGAACTTGCTAAAGTCTCCACTCATATGCCCACTATAAGGAAACCACCGAATAAGAATGGTGTTCATGAAAGGACTCAATGGAGGGAACCACTGCTCTCCAAAAAAACATTGCTCCACGTCTCCAGTTTGCAAAGACTGCATGGGTGTTACACAACGCTTCTGGGACAATATTCTGTGGACAGTCGAGACAAAAGTTCAACTTTAAGGCAGAAATGCACACTGTTTGGAGGAAAAAGGGCACAGCCCACCAACACCAAAGTCTCATCCCAACTGTGAAGCTTGGTGGAAGGAGCATCGTGGATTTGCTGCCTCAGGGTCAGGGTAGCTTACAATCGTTAAGGGAACAAAGAATTCAAAATTGTATCGCATACTTTTTCCAACAAATACATGTAATGTTAGATTATTTTTCTCAATAAGTAAATGAACAAGATGAACAAGTGTAATGATTTTTTGTGTTATTTATTTAATTGGGTTTGCTTTATCTGGCTTTAGGACTTACATTAAGATCTGATCACATATTAGGTCATATTTACAGAGGAATAGAGAAAATTCTAAAGGGTTCACAAACTTTCTAGCACCACTTTAAATAAATTAATAAATAAATAAACAAACAGATAGAAAGATAGATAGATAGATAGATACATATATAAATAAAATGGCTTTGCAAAAAGGTTTGTCCAGAATCCAGAGAACACACTGTGAGCAACATCAGCTGAACACACTACACTGACACTGAACCAGAAGTTCATGAATGTTGTCCTTGCATAGCACAGTGCAACACACTCCTCAACCAACAACCCGCCTGCTATGCTGAATCCGGGCAATCCCTTGCACGCACGCTTGGATCTCCTCAAATCCAATCTCAGAAGGAGTATGCAGGACAAACAGCTGAGACCAATTCTGAGTTCCTCAAGCAAGGAGCTTCAATATTTCACTCCTGTTCTATGCTAGCAATTCTGCTGAGGGACTACAGTGGTGATCAAATGTGGGTACTTGGAAAGATTAAGGACAGAACTGAACCACAATCCTACACAGTGGCGATTGCATCTGTTGTCATCTGGAGAAGACATATTGATCAACTGAGCAGGGCAGGGTCGATTGTTAGAGATGAAGGGTGTCCAGAACTGTCAGAACCACTTTCTGCAGTCCCGGAGTCAACTCCGACAGCCATCATGGAGGAGGCTGCAATTATTTCACAGCCACAAGTCTCACCTGTCAGGCAGAATGAACCACCTTGTTAGGAAAGATGTGATCCCACAAGAGTAAAATATCCTTCACAATGATCAAATCTTTAGGCCTGAATGTGACAATTTAAAATTCACTTTGTTGTAGATGTCTATATAGTAGTTGTATTATATAGTACACTGTGCATACAGTGTGAGTGTGTGTATATATATTTATGACTCTCTATATATGAATAGAGAGAAGTATGTTACATATTTGAGTTGAGATGCATTCTATATTAAATTGTAGTTTATTGCTAAGCAGGGAGGAGCATTGTGGGTTTTGCACATAAATGGCAAAACTCATAATGCCAGCACATCATATGTTTGTGCCTCACTAATGTGTAAAACAAAATCGGCATGTTTTATCCCTGGGCTCCTGTGTTCTTCTTTCAATTAGTTATGTTTTGGAGCTACAAAACGTCACAATTTTATCACAAAATCTGTTTAGTTTTAAATAAAGTATGAATAGCAAAGTCTGCTCAGCATGTTGCAAAAATATGCGGAGCTGTTGAATGATAATTTAGGTGACTATTTAAATCATCTGCTAAAGTAGGCTGAAACTCTGCTGAGTTCCTCCAGCAATTTGTATGCATTGCTTTAGATTTCCAGCATCTGCAGACTTTCTCATGTTTAAACTCTAAAAGACAAAGTTCTTAAAATTCAAAGAGGTAAACCTTTCTGTACTTAATGGAAAATCAGCATGTAAAATCGAGTGTCAAATTTAATCAGGACTTCCCTGTGCAAAGTAGGACTGTGCATCACCCACACAATGTCTGTTATGCGCCTACACACATAAAGAAAACTCAGCACTTAACAGCAAGAGTAAGCATTGTGAAACCAGCACAGGAAACACTCATCAGGCTGGGCAGCATCTGTAGAAAGAGAGACAGTTTCAGGTCCAGAATCCTTCATCAGAGGAGGAGTAGTAGTCATCCTGGACCCTCAAACCTACACCCACTCCAGTCATGCCTGTCTTGTCCCGGCCTCATTGTCCATATCTTTCAGATTCCCTAAACTTGTTTCATAAATGCTTTGACCTCTTCTCTAGCCCCCATGATCCTCTGGTATACAGAATTTCAGAGATTCACCTCCTTAGCTCTCTGTCTATGCCCTCTCATAGGACATAGAGCACCATAGCTCAGCACAGTACAGTCCCTCCAACTCAGGACGTAGTGCCGATCATTTAGCCTACTCTATGATCAATATACAGCTGTCAAATTGTCTTTAATAAAATACTTGTGAAGTGCCTTGAGATATCCTATATAATTAACGCAGATACATTAATGCTTGCTGTTGTTGTGACTTAGACAATATACTATTTAAAGGTTACACGTTTCCTCTTTAGAACCATGAAGTGAAACCTCCAGTTCGTCCTGTCCTTGGAGCCTTGTGCCCCAACTCTAAGCATTTTAGGGTCCAAGTGCCTTAGAGTTTTATTCCTTTTCTCTCAGTGATACAATTTCCAGGCACTTACTAAAGGAGAGGCGCCGAGCAGAACTAGTCACTGCCCGACAAAGAAGGGAAGTTAGAGCAGTGGCTCCACTACCAGATCCAGGACAGTTCATATTGTGGACCTCCATGCTGCTCACTAGTTGGAATGCGCAAGGGACGAACTGCACGAATCCAACTGTCATCGTCGGATAGGACACTATGTATAGGGCAAGTGGAGGAGTCCAGCTTAAACTTCTACACCTAATATATGTCAGTTTTGTAAAAGAATTTCTAACAACGGGGCTTTAAAAAATTACTAAATCACACTGCACAACCAGCCAGAGCCGCTTGGGCTGTGCGCGCTATTTACTGTACATCTGAATGCTCTCCCATTGCGCGCTCCCATTGCGCGCTCACGATCACACTGTTGCTGGGCAGAACAGAAAGCGAGGACGCGCCGCAAACCAAAAACCGAAGGAGAATGCATTTGCGTTTGGGTTAATTTTTTTTTAAAACATCTCTCACACTCCTGCAAAAGACTAGCAGTGTTACCGATTCCAATGACGTCTTACTCTCAAAAGGCCTTTTGATCTTTCAATCATTTTGCACCGAGCAGCAGTAAATAGATCAGATATGATCTAACTGCATCTTGGAAGCCCACCTCCGCAGCGCTCTCATTGGCCCTGCGGTACCCCCGTTCTGCCGCTGTCTGCACCGTCTCGGATCGGCCGGCTGCTCCTGCCGTAAACCCGCACACCTACACAAAATAATCAACAGATCCCCAAATGAATAACCCCTGCCTTCTCTGGAGAGGAGACGCAGAGCAAAAAGCAAGAGTGGGTTATTTCCAAGATAGTGAGTGAGAGCGGTTTACGATGGCATTCCTGGCCAGGAGCACTTTGCAAAGTGCGTTCGGTGAGGTAAAGCCCTGTCTAAATTGTGAGATGAGCCTATCAATAAGACTGAAAGAATACATAGAAAATTTACAAGGATGTTTCCATTCCCCATTCTCCTCCCATCTTCTCACCTGCCCATCACCTCTCTCAGGTGCCCCTTTCTCCCAGGGTCCACTTCTCTCCTAATTGATTGGTTCTTCTTCATCACTTTACCTCTTCCACCTATCACCTCCCAGCTTTTCATTTCATTCACCCTCCCCACCCACCTTCCCCCTTGCCTGATTTCACCTGTCACCTTCCAGCTTGTACTCCTCCCCTCCCCCCCACCTTCATATTCTTCACTGTCCCACTTCCTTTCCAGTCCTGACAAAGGATCTTGGCCTGAACAGTCGACTGTTTATCCCTGTCCATAGATGCTGCCCGATCTGCTGAGTTCCTCCAGCATTTAGTGTGTGTTATTAGGATGCAGTTGGGTCTTGAGGTTCTGAGTTATAGGGAAAAGTTGAATAGGTTATGACTATTCCCCGGAGCATAGAAGAATAAGGGGAGATTTGATAGAGGTATACAAAATTATGAGGGGTATATATAGGGTAGGGTGGCAGGGTGGAGATACAGCTCTATCAATGGAGGTATATGGTGTTCCTTCCCTCCACTAGCCTGTAGGTCACCCTTGGACAAGGTGTAGCACCTGCGTAGTCCTCCCGACCAGGGTCATGTGAAGCCAAGGGAGCAGGTGGTGGATGGTCGTATGAGCCATTGGTATATATCATAAATCCTGGTTAGACAACCACGGACACCAAGCGATCTCTGAAGAGTATTGATAATGAATGGGGCCATGCATCTTGTAAAGACACTGCCCAGAAGAAGGCAATGGCTAACCACTTCTGTAAAAAAATTTGCCAAGAAAAATCTTGGTCAAAAGACCATGACTGCCCATGTCATAGAACACAGCACATAATGAAGATGACGACGATAGGTGGATAAATGCAAGCTTGCTTTTTTACATTGAGATTGTTTGAGACTAGAACTAGAGGTCACAGGTTAAGGGTGTGAGGTGAAATATTTAAGGGGAACCCAAGGGGGACTCAGAGGGTGATTGAGTTGCCAGTGGAAGTGGTTGGTGTGAGTTTGATTGCAACTTTAAAAAGAAGTCTGGATAAGTACATAGATGAGAGGCGTATGGTAGGCTATGGTCCTGGTGCAGGTCGATGGAACGAGGCAGAATAATGATTCAGTGCAGACTAGTTGGGCCAAATGGCCTGTTTCTATCCTACGGCACGCTCTAACAATATGATTCTATAACTTAAAACTGTGACCTTGACTGACAAGATTACCAAAAAAAGTAATTATTACTTTTATTGATTCCATAACACCATAAGATATAGGAGCAGAATTAGCAATTTGGCTCATTGCGTCTGCTCCACCATTTCATCATGGCTGATCCAATTTTCCTCTCGGCCGCAACCTTCTGACTTCTCCCTGTATCCCTTCACGCCCTGACCAATCAAGATTCTAGTAATTTGTAAAAAAAAAAATCTGGCTTCTGCCCTTTTCTTCTCAGTCCTGATGAAGGGTGTCAGCCCAAAATGTTGACCGTTTATTCCCCTCCATAGATGTTGTCCTAACCTGTAATGTTCCTACAGCATTTTGTGTGTGGAAACAATACCGCTTAAACACTCTGCGTATCTCCACAACATTTGAACTGGAGTGTTTTACCTTAATGATGTATTTTTATCTACACTGAAGTCTGTAGTCTGTTTGGTTTTGGAGGTCCTCAACAGAAAGAGTTGATTGGGACTGATGGACAAATGTGTTCCACAGAGACCCTGGGAGCAAAGAGGCACAATGGATGTGACCTTCACCTCGTGAGAATTCCATGAGAAATACAGGGAGCAGCATCAATCATTCTACATGGACCTTGAGTGTCTTGATCAAGAGGGACTGTGCTGTGGCCTAATCAGTTTGACTGCACATGGATAAAGACACAACATGCTGGCAGAACTCAGCAGGCCAGAGACAGCATCTGTAGGAGGAGGTAGTGACGACGTTTCGGGCCGAAACCCTTCATCAGGAAGCCAGATTTTTTTTGCATATTACCAGAATCTTGATTGGTCAGGGCGTGAAGGGATACAGGGAGAAGGCAGAAGATTGCGGCCGAGAGGAAAATTGGATCAGCCATGATGAAATGGTGGAGCAGACGCAATGAGCCAAATGGCTACCTCCTCCCATAGATGCTGTCTCTGGCCTGCTGAGTTCTGCCAGCATTTTGTGTTTTTAATTATTTTTATTTATTTCCAGCATCTGCAGATTCACTCATGTTGACTGCACATGGAAATTGGTAATTCATTTATTATTGTCACATGTACCAAGATACAGTGAAAAACTTCTGTTTGCATGCGGATCATTTCATTCATATGTACAATACTCTGCAAAAGTCTTAGGCTCATGTATATATAGCTAGGGTGCCTAAGACCTTTACACAGTCCTGTAGTAATTTTATGCATTTCACTTTACTACTGCCACAAAAAAAAACAAATTTCATGACATATGTGAGTGATGATAAACCTGATTCTGATATGTGTCTCTATTGTGGACTGAGAGCGGGAAGGGGGCAGGGAGAGGGGAATAATAGTTGGGAAAAGGGGAAGGGAGAGGGGAGAGAGCAGGATGCACTAGAGATATTCCGTCTAGAAATATTTATATGTGCACAAGACTTTTGCACAGTACTGTACTTTGAGGTAGCACAAGGGGATAAAAATAACAGAATGCAGTATATATTGTTCCAGTTCGGGAGAAAGGACAGTGCATTTAGGAAAATAAAACACATGGGCCATGATGAGGTAGGTCAAGAGTTCATCTTCAAGAAGTTGTCTCCCTTTTATTTATGCTGCATAGTCAAAGATACTACGGCGTGGAAATAGGCACTTCGGTCCATATGCAACACACACAAAATTCTGGAGAAACTCAGCAAGGGAGACAGTATCTATGGAGGGAATTAGGGAAATAAGCAGATGGGCATTTTGGACCGAGACCTTTCATCATTTATTTTCCCCAATAGTTGCTGCCTGACCTGCTGAGTTCCTCCAGCATTTTGTGTTTTACTCAAGATTTCCAGCATCTCACAGAATCTCTTGGGTCCTCCTTTTAGCTCACATGCCCATACTGCCATCGAGAACCAATTTATACTAACCCTACAACTACCACGTTCCATTTTCCCCACTTTCTCAGCAAATCCCACAAATTCTACCTCTCACCTACACAACAGGAGCAAGTTACAGTGACAAGTTTACCCCCCGACCTTTGGAATGGAAGGGAGGAACCAGAGGAAATACATTTGGACACAAGGAAAACATGCACACTCTACTCAGACAGCACCAGAGATCAGAATGGAACCCAGGCTTCTTGAGCTGTGAGGTAATAAATTATGATTTTAACCAATGGGTCCAGACTCAGTCTCAGTGCAAAAGCAAAGATTTGAAGAAGTTATCAGATCAGGCAATATTTGTGGAAGCAGGGTCTCAACCCAAAATGTCAAACTTCTATTTAAAGATTATAAACATAAGAGATTTTGCAGAAGCTGGAAATCTAGAGTAATACACACACACACAAAGTGATGGAGGAACTCAGCAGCTCACAGCATCTATGAAAGAATATAAAGAGTTGACATTTCGGGCTGAGACGCATCATCAGGACTATTTAAAGAATACAGTGAAATGTATCATTTGCATCAATGACTAACATAGTCCAAGGACGGTGGAGTAGATTGATGGGCTGAATGCAATGTTCCCTCTAAAGTGTGCATGTGCACACACCTTTCGCGACTAGAGCATGAAGGAATTTAAACTGCGAACAAGTGGTCGTTGCCCTCTACCTCGTTGGCATGTGAAGTACATTTCACGATTGTATGCAATCACATTTCCTTTTCTGGTTTCTGATTCGGATGGTGTTGACAACATGGAGTTTGCAATGATTTGTCTGCAGATTTGAGAACTTGTTTTTATTTAAGAAAATATTCAGTGTGCGCTTGTTGTTGTTGTTGGTAAAAAATTACACAGCACAAGATTTTTGTGCACACTTATCATTACAAATTAGAGGGAACATTGGCTGAATGGCCTAATTATGCTTCTATGTCTTATGGTCTTATGATCTATATACCATATATGTTCCTAAGACTTTTGCATAGTACTATATATATATAGATATTTCTTCAAAGTTCAAAGTAAATTTATTATCCAAGTACATATATGTCACTTTATGCTATCTTGAGATTAAATTTCTTGTAGGCATTCACAGTAGAACAGGGCACCACGATAGCATTGCAGTTAGTGTGACGTGATTATAGCTCGGGGCTTTCTGGAATTTGGAGTTCAATTCTGGTGTTGTTCTGTAGGAGGTCTCTGTACAAATTTCACAACATAAGTCAGTGAATAATTTGATTCTGAGTCAGCTCATGGCCAGTATGTTGATAAATCCAAATGACCACTTGCCATCAATCTTTGGGCTGCCCAGTTCTAGAGAGGGTTGAATATCCAGAGTGTAGTTTGGATCAGGGAACGACGATGTGATCTTACTTTAATAGTTTATTTTTATTTTGTTGAATGTCAATAAATAATCAGATAACTTCTTGAAGATTAGAATGAAGTAGGACCAAGTGAAGAACGAATCTCTTGTAGAATGTGTAAGCTGATACACCCCTGTCGTGTTTACATTGGTTTCTGTGAAAGGTTGTGTTTGTTTGAATAAGAGCCTTATGAGCAGGATGCCATTGTAGTCAAGTTAGGCTGGGATGTTCTGCCTGAATAGACTCGTCAGATGAGAAAAAAACCTAGGAGAGACTAATGCCTCAGTTTAGAATTTAAATTCTCCCCATACCCTTAGTTGGGTTTCTGTGTCATAAGCACAATACTTAGGGCTAGCAAGTAAAGGCTTGTTGTGGGTAAACAGGGAGAATTCTAATCATGTGGAATAGTCAGTATCGGAGGCATAGCAACAGCAGTTTTTATCTTTACTTTTGTGAACCTCTAGGCAAAGACTGGTTTAGGGAGTTAGATCACAGAATACTGAGTCAGCTATTATTTCAATGTGTTAGCTGGCAGTATCCTCAGAAAGTGGAGCCCATGCTTGCATGCAACATGATTCAGGCAAAATTCAGGTACGGCCTAATAAGTGGTGAGTACCACAAGAGTACCAGGCACTGGTCATCCCCGACAAGGATCTAACCACTTATAAACACAAGAGATTCTGCAGATGCTGGAAATCCAGAGCAAAGCACACAAAATGTCAGGCAGCATCTACAGAGAGGAATGAACAGTCGAGGTTTTGGACAGAGACCTTTCATCAGGACTCAGTACCCTTACCATTGATAATCCCTGTTGTCATCAGGACAAGTGCCTGTCACCACTGATACATATTTTGGGTAGAAAGCAGAGCAGAAGTGGAATAGCCTGGCACCAAATGGTCTTTTCGCTGTCAACAGTCAAGAAACTCAGCATCCACCAAGAAAATCCCTTTGATTCAGTACGTCAAGCATTCATTCCTCGCTGCCAGCAGACAATGGTTACAGTGTGCACCATTTACAAAATGCACTGCAGTTACTCACCTTAACTGCCTTGAGAGCACCTCCCAAATCTCTGATCCCTAGCAGCTCTACTAGCAATGCCACTGTGTCATCTTTACTCTGGAGAACACCAGCTCTAAGTCCTGAAACTGTTTGACATTTCTATCAACCACATACCGTACCATGATCCAGAGATATTTAGAAAGGTTGCTGAGTAATCAGTTAACTCATTTTATTTATCAAATTGTTAACTAACTCTTGATGAATGTACTTGATGACTCTTGAGTGCTGGAATGTAGAATGTTTTCTGTCTGGTGGTATTGATGACAGCAACAGGTCACCCAATTTAAAATGTCTAGTATAAACAGTAAAGGTCTTTCTACATTACCTAACAGAAGGATTGAGCTAAGTCTTTGAAATTTTTTTTTCCCCAAGAGAGGGGCCATTTTCTACAGCAACCATTCCTGAAAGGGATTAACAGTGAAATTTAAGATTTCATGCTGGTTCCTTGGAGATTTTGAGCAAAGAGATTATCTTTATTGGTCACATGTACGTCAAAACAGCTAAACATACAGTGAAATGTGTCACTTGCATCAGCGAGGATTGTGCAAGTGTCACCACACTTCTGACACCAATGTAGCATGGCCACACTCACTAACCCTAACCGTATGTCATTTTGGAATGTGGGAAAGAACCGGAGCACCCAAAAGAAACCTTTGGGCATTGAATAGAATGAACACAAACTAATCTGGAACAAGGTTGATGATGTCCAATCATTTAACTTTAGACTTTTACAACAAGTAACAAGGATATTGTCTCTCCATCAGTCACTGAAATGCAGTACAAGAAAGATAAACGATTTTAACCTTGTGCTCCTTCAGTTTACATCAGCCTTTGCTCTTATCCTACTAGGATCTTAATTAGACATCATTTAAATGGATGGAAAAATCCAACAAACTGCAATGGTCATCAATAATCTAGACAACCACACTTTCTTCATTTTGACAAGCCAAATATACCAAGTGGTTCTGCTATACACCCACTATAATTCCTGATTTTTTTTGCAAGAGATAGATCCTTTCCCAACACATGCTAGGAATTCCTAGCCCAATGACAGAGATAGAACTCAAAAGATCTCAGAATCAGAATCAGGTTTATTATCACTAACATATGTCATGATTTTTTTTTGTTTTATGACGCAGTACAGTGCAATATGTAAAATATACTATAGGTTACAATAAGAAATATTAAAATATAGATATATAGATAGATAATGCAAAAAGAAGCAGTGTTCATGGATCCTTCAGAAAGACAAATGATCTGTTGGCTATTATCCACTAATTGATCAGACTACCGTCAAGTTTGGGGAACACTATTCTTTTGCCCACTAATTGTAGATAAATGCAGAGAACATGAATTGAAGATACATTTAGGTGATTCGTGCCTGCTTCATTCATTTAAGTGTTTATCAATTGACCCAAAACAAAATTCTGATTGTCTGTATATTGGATTTCAACAACTACCAGTATCCCCTCCTAACCCTAAGATTATTTTGTGAGATACAATCCCAACATTTATATGAGGTATTGGCACCCACTGTCCATAAGAGATCTCAGCTTCTCTGTAACTGTATCAAAACTTAAAGCAAACATGTAAACCTGCTAGACACTGGGTTTTTAACGTAAACCTGAAATAACTCTGTTTCTTTCTCAACAGATGTTGTCGAGCCTGTTGAATATTTCTGCTTTCATTACTAACTTTTAACCCATCACTTGGAATGAGAAACTAGGCAAAAACAAATAACCAGTTCTTCAACATCTTCTCGTGGAGATACTGGGAAGCCTCTGTGTGCAGGACAGAAGCCGAAAAGTTACTAATCTTCTCACTCGACCATTGAGATCTGGAAATCATATCAGAAGCATATGAACTGATGTCCCACATGGAAACATAATAGAATCACTGAAAGGCTGCACTGAATAGAGCAAACAAACAAACAATGTGTAAAAGACAACAAACTGTGCAAATGCAAAAGAATAAAGAAATAATAATAATAATAAATAATTAAGCAATAAATATTGAGAACATGAGATGAAGAGTCCATGAAAGTGAGTCCATAGGTTGTGGGAACAGTTCAATGAAGGGGCAAGTGAAGTTGAGTGGTTATCCCTCTGGTTGAAGAGCCTGATGGTTGAGGGGCAATAACTGTTCCTGAACCTGGTGCTGTGAGTCCTGAAGCTCCTGTACCTTCTTTCTGATGGCAGCAGCAAGAAAAGAGGATGATCTGGGTGAGGGTTCCTGGTGATGAATGCTGCTTTCCCATGACACTTCTCCATACACTCAATAGTGGGTGGGGTTTACCCATGATGGACAGTCCACAGAAGATTACAAAAGATTTTACTCTTACTTTTTTCTCACTCATTTTCACAGAGAGTTTCTAGATTATTTAGAGGCAGAGATGCCCTCACAGCTGGTGGCAGATTTGCTGCTTCTTGGTATGTGTGTAGGGGAACAGTAACACTAAACAGAAACAGCACCAGGCAAGGCAGTGCTATTTTCATTTTCTTTTTGTACAACTCTCACTTCTAGTGGGGCGGCAAAGGTCAAAGAGAGTGATGCCTAAGCTATTTTGAAGTCACTGCATGAGTCACTCACTCTGAAACCTGAACATCCCTGAACAAGCTAAAACTGAACAGGAGGAATTCTGCAGAAGCTGAAAGTACAGAGCAACACATACAGAATGCTGAAGGAACTCAGCAGGTCAGGTAGCGCCTATGGGAATGAGCAGACAGTCGATGTTTCAGGCCGAGACCCATCTTTCGGGCTCACTCTCACTGAGAAATTCTAGATTATTTAGAGGTGGAGATGTCCTCACACCTGGTTGCAGATTTGTGCTTCTTAGTGTGCAAGTAAGGGAACTGAAGATCCAATGGAAGTGGCCAAATCAATGTTTGTTGCATCCTTACAAAGACAATGCTCATTAAATACGGTGGGAGGCTAGCATGTTGAGGGTCTCAAGTCGCAAGGGTACAGAGGTTACCTTGAGGAAGGGTTTCAGCTCCAAATGAGCAGTGACATGACGGTCATGGAGGTAGCAGGCTTGCAAAGGGTATGATGCCAGAACCTAAAGGCAAACAGCGTAATGAAATGGAGAGAGAAGAGATTCATGAGAAGAAAAAAATACTTACAGCAAAAGTTCTGTGCTGTGAAATTGCTTTCAAGGACCTCAGGTGACCCTGAGTTACTTTTGGAGACCTTTGACCCTGAGAACGGTCACTCTTCTTTAAAAGGACCTTTGAAAACAAGCTCTTCTAGTATGGCAGTAGGAAATGCCAACTTCATAAGACTTTAGTGGGTCTCTGAGTGATTGACTGCACATGGCAAGAAAGAAATATCAGAAGAGGAAACTGTTGCTGGAGACGATGGTCTACAAGTACTGGAGATCTGGAATAACTTGGCATGAGACAAATGGTCCAACAACAGTGAAGTAAACTAACTATGTCACAAGTTTAAAACCCACCTTGTTTTTTCAGAAGTTTAAATTCCACACATGGACGGACTGTTCAGCACAATTAGACTAAGGACCAGAAGGAGGATGTTATGCTATAAATCATATTGTAACAGAGAGTAAAATCAACAGAGGTAAAGATAAAAATGTAATGCCCATGATGTTGATGAGAAATCAGGGGAAAGTTGCATCAGATGGCAGTTTTGAAAGAAGATGTGTTTCCTTGCATAATCTGTACCAGCAAAGGAGCCAAGACAAAACTGCCACAGAGTTGTAGAGCATTACAGCACAGAAACTGGCCCTTCAGCCCATCAAGTCCCTGCCAGACTGCTATTCTGCCTAATCCCATTGACCCACATGGACCATTCTCCTCTATATCTTTTCCATCCATATACTTCAGATTCCTTAGCCAACGGGTATATGAATCTATAAAATCCATTGCAACTACCAGCTGTGGAGGCCAAATCACTGGGTATATTTAAAGTAAGTGGTAGATCATAGGTTCTTGATTAGTAAGGATGTCAAAGGTTATGGGGAGAAAGCTAGAGAATGGAGGTTGAGAAGGATAATAAATCAGCTGAGATCGAATGGTGGACAGGATTCAATTGGCCAAATGGTCTAATTCTGCTCCTATGTCTTATGGTCTTATGAAAAGTTCTCTTAAATGTTGTAATTGAACCCACAGCCACCACTTCCACTGGCAGATCAGTCTGCATTTACACCATCCTCTGAGCGAAGAGGATCCCCCCTCAGGTTACCCTTAAACATTTCACCCTTCACCCTTATTCTATAAACTCTAGTGCTAGTCTCTCCCAACCTGGCCCGTATCTAGATAGAAGCTATACAAACCATAAAACATGGAAGACTAGAGCACCCTAAAGAAAATAATATGAGATTTCTAGACACATAGATTATATGCATGGTAGTTAAAAATAGTGCAGTGTTACTTTCATAGGAAGAGCAAGGACAGACAATATAAGACAGAAGACACAATGCTTAAAGGTGCACAGGAACAGAAAAATTAGTGTTTGCATGTGCACTGAGGTTCGGTCAGACTGCATCTGGAGTACTGTGAGCCATTTTGGACCCCTTATCCAAGAAAGGATCTGACAGGAAGTCCGGGATCCAGCTACACAAGGCAGGGTGAAGGCCAAGGTCTCTGAGCTTCTTGTCGAGCCTGGAGGGAATTATGGTGTTGAATGCTGAACTGTAGTCCAAGAATGGCATTTTCACATTAAGCATTCCTCCTCTCCAGATGTGTAAGGACGGTGTGTAGAGCTGTGGCTATTGCGTCGTCTGTCAATTGGTTGTGTCAGTAGGCAAATTGTAGCGAGTCCAGTGTGGGTGGCAGCAAGCTGCAGATGTATTCCTTCACCAGACTCTCAAAGCATTTGCTTATTATTGAGGTGAGTGCGACAGGACGCCAGTTGTTCAGGCATGTTACCTTGGTCTTTTTAGGTACAGGGACAATGGTGGATGTTTTGAAGCAAGAGGGCACTCTACACTGGGAGAAGGAGAGATTAAAAATGTCTGCAAACTCACCTGCCGGTTGTGCCGTGCACATCCTGAGTACTTGCCATCTGGTTCCGCCGCCTTGCGACTGTCTACTTGTTGGAAACACCTGCGCACTTCGGCTTCAGAGATGACCAAGCTGCCGGTCACATCACCTGCAGGTTTCCTCAGGGGCTCAGTATTGGTAACATTGAATCAAGCGTAAAAAAGATTTAGCTCATCTGGGAGAGATGCATTGATGTTGGAAACTCTACTGCGTTTAGCTTTGAAGTCTGCGATGGTGTGCAGACCTTGCCGTAAGCTGCATGTGTTGTTGGCGGAAAGTTGAGTTAGAATCTCGTCTTTGAATTGTTGTTTCCCTGCCTTGAAGACTGTGCTGATCGTAGCTGTATTTCTTGAGCTCTTGCTGATTACCAGCAATGTAAGCTCTGTCTCGTGCAGTAAAAGCTGCTCACATGGAACCGTTGACCCGGGGTATCTGTTTGGAAATACCCTGATCAATTTTGATTTTGTGTGTATTGAGAAGAGCATGCTGTCTACAATGCTGAAGAAGGTTTCCCATTTCAAGGTGCCACCTTTCAAATGGAACATGAAGATTCCACGACTTCGAGAAGAATTGAGGAGCTTCTTGGGGTCCTACCCAATTAGGCCCCCCTCAGCCAACACCAGATTAGGTAAAGACCACAGGCATCCTTTGCCCCTATTGGTTCCCTCCAGCCTTCAACTTCAACATAAAACCTTGTTTGCACTTAAATATATTCGGCAAACACATTAATCAAGAAAAACAAACAAATGAACAATCTAACTATGATACAGGACTCTCATATAGATTACTGATTCCCAGGTTCAAAGGCATTTCACAATATTTAACACAATAAATCTTTTCCTCTATGCTCAAAGGGCAATATTGTTTCTTATCATCAATCCTACATTATATAAAAAAATAGAGCTACTAGATATTATCCACCGTTATCATTTAATCCTTAACACACTGTCATTTTTTTTAATCTCCTGCTTCATAATTAAGTTTATTATCACTGATTTGGTTTTTTTGCTGCAGTGGCTGTACAGTGCAAAGCATAAAATTACTATAAATTACAAAATAAATAGTGCAAAAGAAAGGAATAATAAGGTAATTAGCGTTCATGGACCATTCAGAAATCTGATGGCAGAGGGAAGAAGCTGTTCCTAAATCATTGATTGTGAGTCTTCAGCCTTCTGTACCTCCTCCATGATGTCAGTAATGAAAAGAGGGCAGGTCTCAGATGGCGATGGTCCTTAGCAATAGATGCTGCCTTCCCGAGGCAGTGCCTTTTGAAGACGTCCCTGATAATGGTGAGGGTTGCAGCCATGATGAAGGTAGCGGTCTATAACCCTCTGCAGCCTCTTGCTATCCTATACGTTTCCAGGCTGTGATGAAACTAGTCAGAATGCTCTCCCCATACATTTATAAAAATTTGCAAGTCTTTGGTGATATACTATATCTTCTCAAACTTCTAACACAGTAGAGCACTGGTTTGCAGTCTTCATGATTGCATCAATGTATTAAACCCAGGGTGAACACTTTTGATGTGATTGGAACTTGAAACGGCTCACCACAGAACTCTAGTGTGTGTTCTCCTGACTTCCACATGCTGGAGTCTACGATCAGTTAATTTATCTTGCTGACATTGAGTGCGGGGTTGTTGGTGTGACACCAGTCAACCAGTCATTCTGGCCACTTTATTAGGTACACCTTTACACCTGTTCATTGATGCAAATATCTAATCAGACAATCGTCTGGCAGCATAAAAGCATGCAGACAATGTCAAGAAGTTCAGTTGCTGTTCAGACCAAACATCAGAATGGGAAAGAAATGTGATCTAAGTGACTTTAACCAAGGATTAATTGTCAGTGTCAGACAGGGTGGCTTGAGTATCTCTAAAACTGCTGATCTCCTGGGATTTCCATGCACAATGGTCTCTAGAGTTTACAGAGCATAGTGAGAAAAACTTAAAACATCCAGTCAGCAGCAGTACTCTCTCTTGTAAATGGGAAAGGTCAGAGGAGAATGGCCAGACTGATTCAAGCTGACAGTAACTCAGACAGCCACACGCTACAACAGTGGTGCGCAGAAGAGCATCTCTGAACGCAAACCTTGAAGTGGATGGGCCACTGCATCAGAAGACCACGCCGAGTTCCTCTCCTGTACCTAATCAAGTGGCCACTTAGTATATCTCGCTACAGTAGGCCTCCTCATTACCACTTGAAGAAACTACTTATCCAGCTCTCACTGATATGTATTATTCAGTTTGCCAGAACTTCCCGATGCAATTTTAACTCCTATATTCTTATCAATTTCTGTGTAAAGTAAAAGCCTCTCACAAAATTTTCTGTTTATGGCCAAATTGTTTTCGGGATAATTCGAAGGTGTGTCTTACATTTTAACATGGCATGTCATAGAATCAGTGAGCCCTAGAATTATAGAAAAATACAGCATGGAAACAACTAGTCAATGCAGACCAAAACACCCATCAAAGCTATTCCCATTTTCCTGCATTTGGCACATATCCCTCTAAACCAGGGGTCCCCAACCTTTTTTATGCCATGGACCAATACCATTTAGCAAGGAGCCCATGGACTCCAGGTTGGGAACCCCTGCCCTAAACCTTTCACATGCCAAATGCTTTAAATGTCCTTAATGCACCTCTGGCAGCTCCTTCAGTATACAGACCACCTTCTGGGTGAAAAGGTTGTCCCTTGGGTGCCTCTCACCCTAATCCTATGCCCTCTAGTTCTTGATTCCCATAGCATGGGAAAAAGACAGTGTACTTTCATACATGCAGAGCGGTGTAGACCTGATGGGCCATATGGCCTAAGTCTGCTCTTATCAAGACCATGTTCATTCAAGTACAGTCATAGAATTAGACAGCATGGAAGCAAGCCCATCAGCCAACAAAATCCTTGCCTACATCAACCACCCATTTACACTAATCCTACAGCAATCTCATTTTTTATCCTCCCCACATCCTCATCAACTTCCACCAATTCTACTTTAAACACTAGTATAGATTTTAAATAAATAGATAAGTACATAAGTATCTAATAGATACTTATCTATGTTAACTCTTTAATTGTGCTGACCTCGTATTGCTACCTTGAGATTCATTTCTCTTCTTGCACTATTCTACTTTGACTAAGTAACTAAGCTACTTCAGTGCAGCCTTGACATTGGTGTTGACAATTTCTCATGTTCCAGGAGCAGCAGCTTTACATTTTTATAGCATGTTCCCTGTCAGTTAGGAGCTCATTGTTGGCCAGGAAAGGAATGTGGACGGTAGGTGAACACCACACAGGCCTGGTGCATTCAAGTGTATTCTGAGTCCCCTGTGTTGAAGAGACATGCAGAAAAATAATTTACAAAACTAACAACAAAACCCAATCTGTGTGATCAATCAGATTCAGATTCATCTATTTACCATGTGTATATTGAAACATAGAGTTTAATATGTTGTCCGCGTTAATAACCAACTCCATCTAAGGATGTACTGGGGGCAGCCTGTAACTGTCGCCACACATTCTGGCCCCAACAAACACAGTGTTCAGCAGAACACAGAACACAACAAGAAACAAAATAACAACAGCAAAACAAACAAGAGAAAATCTGCAGATGTTGGAAATCCAAGTAACACACACAAAATGCTGGAGGAACTCAGCAGGCCAGGCATCATCTATGGAAAAGAGTACAGTCGACATTTTGGGTCAAGACCCTTCGGCAGGACTGAGTTCAGTACACCAGACTATTACAGCACCTCCCTTATCTGTGGGTTTGATGGTGAGGTTAGGATTAGTGCAGAGGGAGTGGAGAGCAGAGCGTTCGGAAGGAGTGAGGTTGGAATTGGAGAGAGGATTGAAGAGAATTGGAATTGGAGAGAATTGGAATTGGAGTATTGAAGTTGGGACAGTTGATATCCCATTGACAGTTGGCAATGAAAAGGTCCAGAGCAGGCAGAAGACCAGGGTGCAGTTCCAGGAAGAGGAGGAGAGTTGAAGACAGGAAAAGGGGTCATTGGTGCGGGTTGGAGAGTCCTTGCCAAAGAAGTAGGCTTGGAGGCAGAGGCAATGGAAGATGAGCTCAGTGTCGTGGCAGGTGAGGAACTCACTGAAGTGTGGGTGCAGGGGGGACAAAAGTGAGGCCCTTACTGAGGACAGAATGTTCTGTCTCAGAGAGGGGAAATTCAAAGGGAATGATGAAGACATGGCATGGATAAGAGCTGGGATCGGAGGGGGAAGGGGTTGGTAGTGCCTGAGGAGAAGGGAGGTTTGGGGTGCTCAGCAAAGGTGGAGCGAGAGGAAGGTGGAGTTTCCGAGGATCCAAGAGCTGGCAGTGGGGGAAGGGAAGATGGGGCAGCACGTTATGACCTGGCTTGGAGTTCAAGGTCAAAGTTGGAGTTGAAGATTGCACAATCAGCCCTTTGGAGATGTCCAAGGTAGGTGGAACCTGCTCTGATGGCAGCAGAGTCCATAGCATGTTTTGAATCTGCTCTGGGTCATTAGAGCTGTTGAGGTCGGTAGCAGGGATCACGGTTTGGAGATATCCAGGCCTGCCAGTGTTAGAGACAGCAGGGTCAGTGGTCTGTGGATGGGTGATATTCCAATCCTTGCAGGACATGAGAAAGTCAAAGAATCGGTGATTGAAAGCGAGGATCCAGCGGGGGATTAAGTAGCAGACAGGTCCATTGTCATGGTCCAGGCTGGCATTTCCCACCTTTCCCCTTTCCTCCCTAATTGGTCCTTAATCCCCACACTTGATTTCCAATCTTTCCCAATTCCTCTCAATCACCAGCACCTGGTTTCCATTAGCCACCCGAGGATAAGACTCCGACAGCTCCGGTCAGCCCTTGCCAGGTTGTTGGTCGACTCTCAGAGAGAGAGGAACCTTGCTCCAAGTCTTCACCCCGTATCTCTCCTAAACCAAGTCTCCCAGGTCCTGACTCAGCCTGGTCCCGATTCTACACTCGCTACGGAGATTCTGCCTCCTGATCCTGCCTCCGCGTCAGAGTCCTGCACTTGGGTTCATTTTCCTGCCACGTCCGTCTCACAGAACAATCTGGCCAGCCATGAACCCAGCGGACTCAGATCCCATGGAACAGGCCCTCGCCGGCCACTCGCTAGCTGGGGCCAGTTACTGGGCACCCACGACCAATTGCTCCAGGAAGTTACGGAACACCTCCATATGCTGGCCACAAGTGTGGGGAAGGTCAGTGAGCAGGTGGACCAGATGTTCGTCTTCCTTAGTCCACCACACCCCCCGAGAACTCCGATCAACCCATCCGGGCAACCTGGATCGTCTGTGCCCCTGGAACCGGCAACAAGATCCCCTCGAGAGCCATATGTTCCGGAGCCAGAACCCTACGTGGGGGACCTAAGGAGGTGTAGGGCATTCCTCCTACAATGCTCCCTGGTTTTCGAGCAACAGCCACGAACATACGCATCGGATAAGTCGAAGATCGCGTACGCCATGGGGCTGTTGCGAGGGGATGCCCTGGCATGGGCTACGGCTATTTGGGGCAACCAACCCAAGGTTTGCGCCTCCTTCCCCACCTTCGTCTCGGAGATGCGGAAGGTTTGCGCACAGCCCCTTCGCGGAAAGGACGCCGCCAGGCGCTTGCTGACCCTGAGTCAGGGTCCACGGAGTGTGGCTAAACATGCCATCGAATTCCGCACCCTCACAGCCGGCTCAGGATGGAACGATGAGGCCCTACAGGAGGTGTTCCCACAGGGTCTCGCAGAAAGGATTAAGGACGAACTGGCAGTGAAAGATGACACAGACAGCCTAGACGCATTAATCTCTTTAGCAACCAGGCTGGACGACCGGTTGTGGGAGCGTCAGAGGGAAATGACTAGTCACCCAGATCCTCGGGTAAATCCACGCCCCGTTTCCCTACCTTCCACCAATTTGCCTTCCCCAGCTCCCCCAGGTTTCCTTCCTGCTCCGTCTGTCCACCCCGTCCTGGAAGAAGAACCAATGCAGCTGGGTCTGACAATACTCCCTGCAGCCCCCCAAACCTGGATGCAGATCCCGGCCACTGTGATCTTCCAGCAACAGTCCTTGCCCCTATTGGCCCCAGTTGATTCCGGTGCTGAGGGCAATCTGTTGGATGAGGACGTAGCCACCCGGGCCGGAATCCCTCGGGAACCACTCACCACCCCCTTGGAGGCCCGGGGCCTGGACGGTAGGCCACTGGCTCAGGTAACCCACCGCACTCCGCCCTTAACACTAGTCCTGTCCGGTAACAACCAAGAGAAGGTTAGATTCGATCTAATCCACTCGCCTTGAGCCCCGGTGGTACTAGGATACCCCTGGCTGGTCCACCACAATCCCCAGTTAGACTGGACTGCCGGGAGGATAGCCAGATCCACTGTCCATGTCACGCCCACTGTCTGCAGTCAGCCACACCTCCCAGGGAGGCTCCGGCGACCCCACCGGTCCCCGAAGACCTGAACCTCTCCAGGGTACCTGCTGAATACCTCGACCTGGGACAGGTGTTCAGCAAACAACGAGCACTTGTCCTGCCTCCGCACCACCCTTATGACTGTGCCATCGACCTTCTCCCTGGGGCCCCGCTGCCCACCAGTCGCCTCTATAATTTATCGCGATCAGAAAGGGAGGCCATGGGGAAATACCTGGGCGAGTCCCTCGCATCGGGCCTCATCAGGCCCACTTCCTCCCCTGTGGCCGCCGGGTTCTTCTTTGTGGAAAAGAAAGATGGATCGCTTCGCCCCTGCAATGATTATGGAGGCTTGAACAATATAACCATTAAGAACAAATACCCACTATCTCTCATTAGTTCAGCCTTCGACCCGCTACACGGAATGACCATCTTTTCCAAGCTGGGCCTACGGAATGCCTACCACCTCGTTAGGATACAGGAAGGGGATGAATGGAAGACAGCCTTTAACACCCCTCTGGGCCGTTTTGAATATCTGGTAACACCGTTTGGCCTTGCGAATGCCCCTGCCGTTTTCCAGGCCTTCATCAACGATGTGTTAAGGGACTTCATTAACCGTTTCGTATTCGTCTATCTAGACGACATCCTGATCTTTTCCCGCAGCCTGCAAGAACATGTTCGCCATGTCCGTAGAGTCCTTCAGAGGCTGTGGGAAAACCACCTTTTATGTGAAGGCGGAGAAACGCGAGTTTCATGTCCCTTCGGTCAGCTTCCTGAGATACATCATCGAAGACGGGCAGGTGAGAGCGGATCCCGAGAAGATCCGTACGGTGGAAGAATGGCCTAGGTCCACGACCCACAAGCAACTCCAGCGGTTCCTGGGGTTCGTGAACTTCTACCGCCGTTTTATCAGGGACTACAGTTGGGTGGCAGCCCCCCTCACCCGGCTTACCTTGCCCTCCACACCCTTTTCTTGGGACGCCGAAGCGGAAGCAGCATTCACTGACTTAAAGAGACGCTTTACCACCGCCCCCATCCTGATCCATCCGGACCCGTCCCGACAATTCATCGTGGAGGTGGATGCTTCAGATTCTGGGGTAGGAGCAGTCCTGTCCCAACGGTCGGGTACGGACGAAAAGGTTCACCCCTGTGCCTTCTTTTCCCGCCGATTGTCCCCGCGGAACGGAATTATGACATGGGAAATTGAGAGTTATTGGCGGTCAAACTGGCGTTGGAAGAGTGGAGGCACTGGCTGGAGGGGGCAGAGCATCCATTTGTTGTCTGGACAGATCACAAAAACCTGGGGTATATTCAGACCGCCAAGCGCCTGAACTCCCGTCAGGCCGTTTGGGCATTATTCTTTGGGCGATTCAAGTTTACCATCACTTACCGCCCAGGGTCCAAGAATGGAAAGCCGGACGCGCTCTCCCGCCAATATGACCCCAGGGAGGACACCTCCAGTCCAGAAACGATCATACTGCGTGGTGGCCTCCCTCACCTGGGAGATCGAGTCCGTGGTAAAGGAAGCCCAACGGGATGACCCGGACCCAGGTAAGGGACACAACGACTGCCTCTATGTGCCCGAACACATCCAATCTCAGGTCCTCCAGTGGGGGCATTCATCTCGATTTGCCTGCCGCCCCAGAAGTAATCGAACCCTGGCACTCCTGAGAAGACATTTTTGGTGGCCCTCCATGGAGGCAGACACCCGCTCCTACGTCGCGGCATGCCCCGCCTGTGCCCGGGGAAAGGCCTCTCATCAGCCGCCTGCGGGATTGCTTCGCCCCCTGCCTGTTCCTGGCTGCCCGTGGTCGCACATCGCCCTGGACTTTGTCACAGGTCTGCCCAAATCCAGCGGAAGTACGACCATCCTCACCGGGGTGGACAGATTTTCTAAGGCTGTGCATTTTGTAGGCCTACCTAAACTCCCCTCGGCCCAGGAGACCGCTGACCTCCTTGTCCGCCACATCTTCTGCCTCCACGGAATCCCCGCCGACATCGTCTCGGACCGAGGTCCCCAGTTCGTCTCCAAGGTGTGGAGAGCGTTCTGCCGAGCCCTGGGTGCATCAGTCAGCCTGTCATCCGGCTTCCACCTCCAGACTAATGGACAGACGGAGCGGGCTAACCAAGACCTGGGAGCGACGTTGCATTGTGTGACCGAAAACAACCCAGCCACCTGGAGCGACCAACTCCCGTGGGTCGAGTACGCCCACAACTCCCTTGTGAGTTCAGCCGTAGGAAAGTCCCCGTTCGTGTGCTCGCTGGGGTACCAGCCCCCGTTGTTTCCCGTGCAGGAAGCAGAGATTACTGTACCATCCGTCCGCAATCATATCAACCGGTGCCGCAGGATTTGGGAGGAGACACGCGCGGCCCTAGCCCGTTCAACAGATCCCTACAAGGAAACAGCCGACCGACACCGGACCCCGGCACCGGAGTACCAACCTGGGCAGATGGTATGGCTGTCCTCCAAAGACATTCCGCTCAAGAATGAGCACAGCAAACTCGCTCCTCGCTTCCTAGGACCGTTCAGGATCAAACGGGTTATCAATCCTACGGCGGTCCGACTGAAGATACCAAGTTTCCTACGCATCCACCCTACCTTCCATGTTTCCCGAGTTAAACCAGTCTCGGCCAGCCCCTGGTGTCCACCGCCCGATACTCCCCCACCAGCCCGAATCGTTGACAACCATCCAGCTTACACTGTCCGACGGCTATTGGATGTGCACCGAAGGGGCAGAGAGTTCCAGTACTTGGTGGATTGGGAAGGGTATGGTCCCGAGGAGCATAACTGGGTTCCCCGCTCCTTTTTCTTGGATCCTTCTCTCATCCAGGACTTTTATCGAGACCATCCTAACAAGCCGGGAAAGTTGCCGGGGGGCTCCCCTTGAGGAGGGGGTACTGTCATGGTCCTGACTGGCATTTCCCACCTTTTCCCTTTCCTCCCTAATTGGTCCTTAATCCCCACACTTGATTCCCAATCTTTCCCAATTCCTCTCAATCACCAGCACCTGGTTTCCATTAGTCACCCGAGGATAAGACTCCGACTGCTCCAGTCAGCCCTTACCAGATTGTTGGTTGATTCTCAGAGAGAGAGAGAGGAACCTTGCTCCAAGTCTTCACCCCGTATCTCTCCTAAACCAAGTTTCCCAGGTCCCGACTCAGCCTGGTCCCGATTCTGAGTCCTGCACTTGGATTCGTTTTCCTGCCACGTCCGTGTCACACCCATTGCCAGCGGTGGAGAGACAATCCCGGAGTTGTGGAAGTGACTGGGAGAGAACACCAAATAATTCCTCGTGGCGGAAAGCATGGCATGTAGAACCCAGCAGGAGGAGCAGTCGATTGAACATGAGTACCTGCGGTCCTCAGAGAGTCCAAATCGTGAAGCTTGAAAACAAATCTGGAAACCGTGTGGTACAAGCTGGCGGCGAAGACACGTTCCCAGGAGGGAAACGTGGCTGTGGTAGCGGGTCTGAGTAAGTGTGTACTCAAAGAGTCGGAGGGTCGCAAAGATCACAGAGGGGGACCAGTGAGAGAGGGTTTCACAGAACTCCCATCAAAGGGAAGACTTAAACAGCAAAACAAACTCCTTTCCTCTTTCTCTCCTATCCACTCACCCACACAAAGTTTTCCAATGAAAGACGGGCCTCCAGTCTCCTGTCTCCAAGCTTTGAATCTTGGATTTCCGATCAACTTTTGGACTTTGATCTTCCTTATCAACCCCCTGACCAGCTGATGAAGGGACTCCAGGCTCACTGACCCGCTGGCCCCTGTACTTTCTGCTCACACGGGCATCTGTCCCAGGACCTGCTGACGTGCACTGGTTATTGCTGGACCGAGTGCAGAGCAGATGGTTAGACTCTGGATGTCCTTTGTCACCAGTCAATGTCGCTGGACATTGAACACGGAGCAGAAGGCTAGATTCCAGACATCCTTCGTTACCCATCCACATCTCTGGACACTGAGCACACAGCAAGTGGCCAGACTTCAGATGTCCTTCATCACCCATCCACATTGTCTGACTTTGCTTGCAGAGAAGAAAGCAAGACTCCGGGCGTCTTTTGTCACCAATTCCACATCGCTAGACTTTGAGCACAGAGCATCCTGGACTCTCGTTGTCTTTCATCACCCATCCACTTTGCTTAACTTTGTGTGCAGAGAAGAAAGCTAGACTCCAAATGTCTTTTGTCACCTATCCATGTCTCTGGAGTTTGATCTGGATGTCCTTTGTTACTCATCAACATTGCTGGATTTTGAGCGCAGAGTGGAGGTCTAGACTCCAATCTGATCTCTTAACTCCTTCACATCCCTAAAACCCAAATCTGACCTCTAATTCCCCCATATTCCTGTCCTTAAATCAAACCTGACCCCTAACCCTCCCACTTTGTCCCCAAAACCATCCCAAAGAACTTCAAAAACAAACATTTCTGAAACACGACCTCAATGAAGACTGCAGCTCAGCGCCATCTTGACCAAAAGCACCAAATCATTGCCAGATGATGGACTGTATTTAAATTTTATTGAGTTTTCCACTCATTGGAATTTAAATAGAGTCAGTCACCACTATATGTCACAGAATAGCAGCCATGACTAGATGTTCCTAACATAATCTTGCTGTTTGCAAATGCACTGGAGGCCATGCAGCGTTATATGTCCGGTTATCTCCTCCACCACTGTAAGCAGATGCCATACAAGTAGTGGGAAGTGAAGACCAAGCAAAGTGTATCTCAAAACATCTCCCAGCTTCTATGTTTAAGGTCTGCTGGAGTGAGATTCCATAATTTCTGTAAAAGTCCATGTTCTTTCTGTATTCTTACCAAGTCCAGCCAGGACAAACAAAGTTACGGTATAATTTATCACAGTGGGACCTTCTGTACAAATTATTTGTCAAATCAGCCTATATAATGCCAGAAACTACATTTCACATGTAGCCCAGTGGTTGTCACTTTACTTGTAATTAATTTTTAAGATATGAGAATTGCTGACAAGGCCAGAATTTATCACCCTTCCTAGGTTGCCCTTGAGAAGGTCTGAGTGGGTGTTCTTATTGAGCTGGTTCAGAATATCTGATGTACATACATTCAGGTCATGTTAAATAATTGCAGGTATATGAAGCAGCCATTATGAAGGGACAAAAGAGAATAGCAAATTTATATTCATGGACACAGTTTGCAGTGCGGTGATTTAGAGTCATCGAAGCACTTGTGAAGTGCAGTCTCTCTTGCAATGTCAGGCATGCCACAGCCAATGTGTTCTCTGCACAGTGCCACAAACAGGAATGCGATAATGACCACATAAACTGTTTTATTAATGTTTGCTGAGGGATACATATTAGTTAGAAGCACAAGATATTCTGCAGGTGCTGGAAATCCAGAGCAACAGATAAAGGAGAAGGAAGAAGGGGGGGGGGGCACCAGAGGGAAGGGATGGGCAGGGAGGAGAAGAGCAGAGGTGGGAAAGGAGCCAGAATGCAGAATGGAACAAAGAGAAAAAGGGGGGAGCCTGCCTTCCCCCTCACCTAGTCTCACCAATCACCTGCCAACATGTACTCCTTCTCCTCCCCATCGACTATTTATTTCTCTCCATAGTTGCTGCCTGACCTGCTGAGTTCCTCCAGCATTTTGGTGTGTTGCTCTGGATTCCCAGCATCTGCAGAATCTCTTGAGTTCCTGGTCTTCTCAAGTCCAGTGGGTACAATGTAACTAATAGGTTTACATCAGATATTTTCCCCCCATCTGTCCTGCTTGCTCGGCCCCTTCCTGGATGTCACCTACCTCTCCGTCCCTCTCCCCAGCCTGAACGTGACTCAGACAAAGAAAGAGAAGGTGTAGGCCTTCTTGTAACACTGAACACTAGGAGTCAGGCATGCAGCTGTATTGCTTTGAAGTATGCCTCAGTTATTTTGATGGAAGTGGTTTCACGCTGTGTTGGCTCTAATGATGCCTTTATTCCACTGTTGGCCACACTTAAATAACTGAGCATGTTACAAAAGTCTCACAGCTCAACCTTAACTACCTCTCCTAGGCTCTTCTCTGATAGAGGAACAGCATTAACTGAACCTAGTGATGAGTAGACTGTGAACACTGCCCGCCTCTGGTCTTGACCATTCTATTGTTTCCTATAATGGGTGAGTCTAGGACCAAAGAGCACAGAATAGAAGGCCATCTCTTTAGAACAGAGATGCGGCAGAATTTCTTCAGCTAGAGGGTAGTGAAACTGGAATTCATTGTCACTGCCAGCTGTGGAGGCCAAGTCATTGGGTATGCTAAGTGCAGACTCATGTGTTTTTGAATTGTCGAGGCATCAAAGGTTATGGAGAGAAGGAAGCTGAAATGGGTAGAGAGGGATAATAAATCAACATGATGAATTGGCACAGCAGAATTGATGGGCCGAATTGCATAATTCTGCTCCAACGTTTTATGGTTTTATTGCATAATCAGAGCCCAGCAGCATCAAAGGTTGAGCTGGAGGTACTTCCCTGCTAAGTATCCCAGGGTTCAAAGTTCAAAGTAAATTTATTATCAAAGTCACCATATATAACCGTAAGATTTTTCTTGCGGGCAATCCCAGTAAATAAAAGAAACACAGTAGAATATGAAAAACTGTACCTAACAGAGCGGACAAACAACCAATGTGAATAAAGAAAACAAACAATGCAAATACAAAAGGGAAAATACTAATAATAAATGAACAATAAATATCGAGAATATGAGATGAAGAGTCCTTGAAAGTGAGTCCACATATTGTGGGAACATTTCGATACTGAAGTGAAGTTGCTTGAAGTTGTCCCCTTTGGTTCAAGAGCCTGATGGTTGAGGGGTATCAACTGTTCCTGAACCTGGTTGTGTGGGTCCTGAGGGTCTTGGCCCAAAACGCCAGCTGTTTATTCTTCTCCATGGATGCTGCCTGACCTGCTGAGTTCCTCTAGCATTTTGTGTGTGTTGCAGAAGAGAACATGGCTTGGGTGTTGGAGGTCCTTGATGAAGGAGGCTGCTTTCCATGTAGATGTAGATGTGCTCAATGGTGAAGAGGATTTTACCCATGATGAACTGGGCTGCATTCATTACTCTTTGAAGGACTTTCCGTTCAAGGGCGTTGCTGTCTCCATACGAGGCTGTTATGCAGCCAGTCAACATACTCTCCAACATATATCTATAGAAGTCTGGCAAAAGTTTTCAATGTCATGCTGAATCTTCACAAACCTCTAAGGAAGTAGAGTAGCTCCTGTGATTTCTTGGTCATTGCACTTGTGCAGTAGGTCCAGGACAAATTCGATGAAATGATAACATCAAGGAATTTACAGTTGTTGACCCTCTCCACCTCTGATCCCCCGATGAAAACTGGCTCATGGACTTCCAATTTCCTCTTCCTGAAGTCAATAATCAGCTGCTTGGTCTTGCTGACATTGAGTGAGAGGTTGTCGTTGAGGCACCACTCAGCCAGACCTTCAATCTCTCTTCTATATGTTGATTCATCACCACCTTTAATTCACCCAACAATAGTGACATCATCAAACTTAAATATGGCATTGGAGCTGTGCTTAGCCTCAAAGTCATAACTGTAGAGCAGGGGGCTAAGCACACGGCTTTGTAGTACACCTGTACCAGTGGAGATTGTGGAGGAAATGTTGTTGTCAATCTGAACACACTGAGGTCTGCAAGTGAGAAATCGATGATCTAGTTGCACAAGGAAGTATTAAAGCTTATTGAGTAGCTTTGACGGAATGATGGGATTGTATGCTGAGCTGTAGTCAATAAAGAGCATACTGATGTATGCACCGGTGCTGTCTAGATGTTCCAGGGTTGTGTGGAACATCAATGCAGAAGGAATTCTAAAGGGGTGAATAGGACTTGTCTCTGCCGTAAATTCTATGCAATAGCCCAGATCATCCAGTGGATCTCAGTGCCAGTATCAACTTGTTTTAGTACAGTGCTCCCTTCAGAATCAAAATAAATGCAGTATTTATTGAAGCCCACTCAACTTAGGAAGTTACTTGTTTCTTCTGTTTTAGAGCTAATGGAATCAAGTCAAAAAGATTTAAAACACCACTGAAGAGTTCTCGTTCAAGTTCAAGTTTACTGCCATGCAACCATATACATGAATACCACCAAACGAAGCAATGTTCCTGTGGACCAAGGTGCACAACTAGTACGGATAACTCACACACAATATGTAAGATAATATTACCACAAATAAATGAACAAATGATAAGGTGCATTTATGACTCATAAAAGAAAATAGATAAATTTTATACACACACACACACATACGTATATTCAGATTATATAAAAGAAACAGACAGATTCATAACGTAGCAGTGGTAATGAATGAAAAAAATATTTATCTGGGTTCTGGCACAGCGGGCTTTCTTTTTTATCTTGTGCCAAAACAGCTCCTGCTGTGTTAAAAGCTTTCTTGCTCATTACTGTCACATTACTAACCAGTGGTGCGTAATAAAAAGTTTCAGTCTTGAAAGGGAAATGTTTCTATTTACAGTCGACCATTCCCAACCGTTCCCCTGGGTACTTGTTTTCTCACCTTCCCAGAGGGATGTTACTGACCATATGAAGAGTATACAGTCTTTCAACTTTGTCACCGAGACTTCACAAATAGCTTAACGGAAAGCCAAAGGGATAAACATGCTTCAAACAATGCTGAAGAATACAGGACTGGTAACCCTGCACACCTGGATGAGCACACTCAGTAGCCACTCCATTACCTGCTTCCTGTACCTAATAAAGTAGCCACTGACTGTACAGTACTGTGCAAGTGTCTTAAGCACATATATGAATGGCTAGGGTGCCAAATACTTTTGCACAGCACAGCATAGACAAGTTTTACAAGAAAGAGCACCATCAGAACAAAAAAAAACCCCTAAAGATATGGAGTCAGCTCTGTAAGATTGAAAGATGAAAATTTCCTCCTTTAATTTCAGGTCCAAACTCAAATGCCATTTTTTTTCCGATTTTGTTCAGTGAAAGATTTAAATCCCAATTGAAGAAAGGAGCTTCAGTTCATTTTACTTCAAGTTTTTGCAAGTTGCTGTGTGCTGGTTAGATGCCCAAAACTTACATTATCTATACTTTGAAAAGTCGACATCTGAACGGGGCAAGTTTCTACCCTTCTCAATAACAACTTAATAAGGTGCCACAGTAGCATAGTGGTTAGTGCAATCCTATTACAGTTCAAAGTATACTTATTATCAAAGTATGTGCACATTAATCAACCTTAAGATTCCTCTCCTTACAGACAGCCACAAAACAAGAAACCCAAAAGAATTCATTCAGAAAAAAGACTGACAAACACCTAATGTGCAGAGAGAATAAAACAAATCGTGCAAACAATAATAGTAAGCAAATAGCATTTAGGACAAAAGTGGGTCCTCAGCTACAAAACCCAGACAGCCGGAGCAGGCCCTCAGCCTCATCCTCGGTTCAGTACGTAGCACAGTAAACGTCATGGAGCAGCAAGCAGAACTGGCTCTTGCCTCCCAGTCCTGACACCCTGACTTTTCAATCCACCTGTCCCGGAGTTTAGATCATCCAGACGTCAGGTCGCTCCTCACTCCTGAGTCCTGGGCCCTTTCACATCTGAGCCTGGACCCCACCGCTACGTGACAACCCTCACCTGATCTTTCCAGATCAGCCCGGTACTTAGATCGATCAAACCTTACTCTCGGTTTAGATGAGCGGGCCCCAAATTTGCCTCTCATCCTTTTCTTCAACTTTCCTCCGCTCTGCTCACCCTGACAGCTCGGTTCATCGAAGGTGTGATGCTCCATCAATAACTCTCTCTGAGACGTGAAGTCAAGATATCGGCTTTTATTGACTGGAAGAAAGAACAAGCAGTAGTTGACCACCATACTACATCCTGGAGAATGAGGGCCGGGCTCAGGCCTCAATCGCCTTTATACAGGGGTCTGTGGGAGGAGCCACAGGAGCAGTCAGCGGGGGGTCTGTGGGAGGAGCCACAGGAGCAGTCAGCAGGGGTCTGTGGGAGGAGCCACAGGAACAGTCAGCAGGGGGTCTGTGGGAGGAGCCACAGGAGCAGTCAGCGGGGGGTCAGTGGGAGGAGCCACAGGAGCAGTCAGCAGGGGTCTGTGGGAGGAGCCACAGGAGCAGTCAGCAGGGGGTGTGTGGGAGGAGCCACAGGAGCAGTCAGCAGGGGTCTGTGGGAGGAGCCACAGGAGCAGTCAGCAGGGGGTCTGTGGGAGGAGCCACAGGAGCAGTCAGCGGGGGGTCAGTGGGAGGAGCCACAGGAGCAGTCAGCAGGGGTCTGTGGGAGGAGCCACAGGAGCAGTCAGCAGGGGGTCTGTGGGAGGAGCCACAGGAGCAGTCAGCAGGGGTCTGTGGGAGGAGCCACAGGAGCAGTCAGCAGGGGGTCTGTGGGAGGAGCCACAGGAGCAGTCAGCAGGGGGTCTGTGGGAGGAGCCACAGGAGCAGTCAGCAGGGGTCTGTGGGAGGAGCCACAGGAGCAGTCAGCAGGGGGTCTGTGGGAGGAGCCACAGGAGCAGTCAGCAGGGGGTGTGTCCAGACAGGTATATGTAGTTCACCACAAGTTGGGAGTTCAGTTCCATCTGAAGGAGTTTCTACAGTCTCCCCATGACCGTGTGGGTTTCCTCGCACAGTCCAAAGACGTACTGGTTACTCAGTGAATCTGTCCTGTGATTAGGCTAGTGCTAAATAGGTGGGTTCTGGGCAGCACAGTCAGAAGGGCCAGTTCTGCACTGTAAACAAAATAAATAAATAAATAAATTCTGCAGTGTATGGACATGGAATCAGAAATAGATAATTATTTTCAATTTCCCAAAATGGATAAAACCTACATTATTTCAAAACCAAAAATGAAAATATTTCATTTTATGTTTGTTTTTTTCCTGTTTGGAAAGTTCAAAATGAAACATTCTTTCTTTCCCAAATGAATGTACTGTGGTTGATTGCTGACATTCATTTCTGATATAAATATTTCTATTTCAGAAGTTTTATCAAAGGTTACTTTAAGGTACTTTGTGGCATTGAAATATGTATGGGACCAGACATAAAATAGCCATCAAATCAACAATTCTTTGTTATTAGTTCCAATTAACTGCATTTGATTTGAGCACAAGGTGCTTTCTGTACTTCAAGTTATACCACAGACTGAAGTGATTATCTACCTGTAACTTTTAGCCTTTTTCCACAGATGATGTAAAATTCAGAAAGACACAATATCTGATAAACTAATTAACAATTATTACCTAATTTTATATTTTTAAAAATGTAAGCTAAACATTTTTGAGCTCACTTCGATGGCGGGATGGGACTTTCCATGATTGCTGTAATCAAAGTAAATTTATTATCGAAGTACAGATACAGTGCCTATAAAAAGTATTCACCACCTTAGAAGTTTTATGTTGATTGTTTTACAGCATTGAATCATAATGGATTTAATTTGGCTTTTTTGACACTAACCAACAGAAAAGACTCATTCGTGCCAAAGTAAAAACAAATCTGTCTAAATTTGAATTGAATTGACTTTAATACTTGCATCCTTCACATCGATGAGTAAAAATCTTTACATTGCATCTCCGTCTGACTGTGCAATGTGCAATTTATAATAAGTAGTATGTACAACAGGACAGTCAATATGACATAGAAATACAATTGTATCAGCATGAATTAATCCGTCTGGTGATCTGGTGTGAGAAGCTGTTCCAGAGCTTGTTGGTCCTGGCTTTTATGCTGCGGTACCATTTTCTAGATGGTAGTAGCTGGAACAGCTGTGGTTGGGGTGACTCAGGTCTCCAATGATCCTTTGAGTCCTTTTTTACATACCTGTCCTTTTAAATGTCCTGAATAGTGGAAGGTTCACATCTACAGATGCGCTGGGCTGTCCGCACCACTCTCTGCAGAGTCCTGCGATTGAGGGAAGTACAGTTCCCATACTAGGCAGTGATGCAGCCAGTCAAGATGCTCTCAACTGTGCCCGTGTAGAAAGTTCTTAGGATTTGGGGGCCCATACCAAAGTTCTTCAACCGTCTGAGGTGAAAGAGGCGCTGTTGTGCTTTTTTCACCACAGAGCCAGTATGTACAGACCACGTGAGATCCTCAGCAATGTGTATACCAAAGAACTTAAAGCTGTTCGCCCTCTCAACCCCAGATGCAGTGATGTCTATAGAGGCTAACCTATCTCCATTCCTCCTGTAGTTCACAACCAACTCCTTTGCTTACGCGACATTGAAGGAGAGGTTGTTTTCTTGACACCACTGTGTTAAGGTGATGACTTCTCTGTAGGCTGCCTCGATATTATTTGAGATAAGGCCAATCAGTGTAGTATCATCAGTAAATTTGATTAGCAGATTGGAGCTGTGGGTGGTGACACAGCCATGGGTATACAGAGAGTAAAGGAGGGGGCTTGGGACACAGCTCTTAGGGGCACCTGTGTTGAGGGTCAGAGGGGCAGAGGTGAGGGAGCCCACTCTTACCACCTGCCAGCTACCTGACAGGAAGTCCAGGATCCAGCTACACAATCCAGGATGGAGCTTGTTACAATTATTAAACACAAAATAATTGATTGAAAAATTACTCAACCTCTTCAAGTCAGTGTTTAGTAGATGCACCTTTGGAAGCAATTACAGCCTTTGAATCTGTGTGGATAGGTCTAGATCAGCTTTGCATATCTGGACATTGCTTTTTCTCCCCATTCTTACAAAACCACTCAAGCTCTGTCAGGAAGTCATGCATGAACAGCCCTTTTCAAGTCCAGCCACAAATTCTCAATTGGATTGAGGTCTGGACTCTGATTTGGCCACTTCAGGTCATTAATTTTGTTGTTTTTAAGCCATTCCTCTATAGCTTTGGCTTTATGCTTGGAGTCATTGTCTTGCTGAGAAAACAAGTCTTCTCCCAGGATTTCCCTGTATTTTGCTGCATTCATTTTACCCTCTACCTTCACAAGCCTTCCAGGGCCTGCTGCAGGGAAGCATCCCCACAGCACGATGCAGCCACCACCATGCTTCACGGCAGGGATGGTGTGCTTTTGACGACATGCGGTGTTTGGCTTACACCAAACATAGCATTTAATCTGATGGCCAAAATGCTCAATTTTAGTTTCATCAGACCATAGAACCTTCTTCCAGCCGACTTCAGAGTCTCCCACATGCCTTCTGGCAAACTCTAGCTGAGATTTCATGCGAGTTTTGTTTTCCAACACTGGCTTTCTCTTTTCCAGTCTCCCATAGAGCTGCAACTGGTGAAGCACCCAGGCAACAGTTGTTGTATACACTGTCTCTCCCATTTCAGCCACTGAAGCTTGTACCTCTACCAGAGTTGTCATAGGTTTCTTGGTGGCCTCCCTCACTAGTCCCTTTCTTGTATGGTTACTCAGTTTTTGAGGACAGCCTGCTCTAGGCAGATTTACAGCTGTGCCATATTCTTCCATTTCTTGATAATTGACTTAACTGTACTCCAAGTCATATTCAGTGACTTGGAAATTTTCTTGTATCCACCTCCTGACTTGTGCTTTTGAATAATCTAGTCAGAGTTGCTTAGAGTGTTCTTTTGTCTTCATGGTACAGTTTTTACCAGGATACTGACTCACCAGCAGTTGGACCTTCCAGATACGGGTGTATTTTTACTACAGTCAATAGAAACACCTTGACTGCACACAGGTGATCTCCATTTAACTAATTATGTGACCTCTAAAGCCAATTGGTTGCACCAGTGATGATTTGATGTGTCGTAATAAAAGGGGTGAAAACTTATACAATCAATTACTATGTGTATCATATTTATAATTAATTTTAATCACTTTGTAAAGATCTATTTTCACTTTGACATGAAAGAGTCTTTTTCTGTTGATCAGTGTCAAAAAAGCCAAATTAAATCCATTGTGATTCAATGTTGTAAAACAACAAAACATGAAAACTTCCAAGGGGGGGGGGTGAATCCTTTTTATGGGCACTGTATGTTACCATATACATCCCTGAGATTAATTTTCTTGCAGCCATACTCAATAATCTATAATAGAATAATAACCATAATAGAATCAATGAAAGGCCGCACTAACTCTGGCATTCAATCTTTGTGCAAAAGACAAAAAGAAAGGAATAATAATAAATAAATAATAAAAATCGAGAACATGAGATGAAGAGTCCTAAAATATGAGTCTACAGGCTGATGGGGCAAGTGAAGTTGAGTGAAGTTACCTATCCTGTTTGGTTCAAGAGCCTGAAGGTTGAGGGGTAATAACTGTTCCTGAACCTGGTGGTGCGTGTCCTAAGGTTCCTCTAACACCTTCCTGATGGCAGCAGTGATGGAGAGCACAACCTGGGTTGTGGGGGTCCCTGATGATGGATTCTGCTTTCCTGCGACAATGTTCCATGTAGATGTGCTCAATGGTGGGGAGGGATTCACATGTGATGGACTGATCCATATCCACTACTTTTTGTAGGATTTTCCATTCAAGGGTATGGGTGTTTCCATACCAGGCTGTGATGCAGTCACTCCATATACTCTCCGCCACACATCAACAGAAGTTTATCAAAGTTTTATCAAAGTAGATTCAGGATCAGTTCCTGAGGATTGGAGAATGGCTAATGTTATCCCACTTTTTAAGAAAGGAGGGAGGGAGAAAACAGAGAACTATCATCCTGTCAGCCTAACATCAGTAGTGGGGAAGATGCTAGAGTCCATTATTAAAGATGAAATAGTGGCATATCTAGATAGCAGTGATAGGACTGGGCCGAGCCAGCATGGATTTACCAAGGGCAAATCATGCTTGACTAATCTATTGGAGTTTTTCGAGGATGTAACCAGGAAGTTAGACAAGGGAGATCCAGTGGATGTAGTGTACCTCGATTTTCAGAAGGCATTTGATAAGGTCCCACATAGGAGATTGGTGGGTAAAATCAGAGCTCATGGCATTGGGGGGAAGATATTGACGTGGATAGAAAACTGGTTGGCAGATAGAAAGCAAAGGGTAACGGTGAACTGGTGTTTCTCGGAATGGCAGGTGGTGACTAGTGGGGTGCCACAGGGCTCGGTATTGGGGCCACAGCTGTTTACGATTTACATCAATGATTTAGATGAAGGCATTGAGAATAACATCAGCAAGTTTGCTGATGATACTAAGCTGGGTGGCAGTGTGACATATGATGAGGATGTTAGGAGAATTCAGGGTGACTTGGATAGGCTGAGTGAGTGGGCAGATACTTGGCAGATGACGTTTAATGTGAATAAGTGTGAGGTTATCCACTTTGGGAGTAAGAACAGGAAGGCAGATTATTATCTGAACGGTGTAGAGTTAGGTAAGGGAGAAATACAAAGAGATCTAGGAGTCCTTGTTCATCAGTCACTGAAGGTGAATGAGCAAGTGCAGCAGGCAGTGAAGAAGGCTAATGGAATGTTGGCCTTTATTACAAAGGGAATTGAGTACAAGAGCAAGGAAATCCTCTTGCATTTGTACAGAGCCTTGGTGAGACCACACCTGGAGTATTGTGTACAGTTTTGGTCTCCAGGGTTAAGGAAGGACATCCTGGCTATAGAGGAAGTGCAGCGTAGATTCACGAGGTTAATTCCTGGGATGTCCGGACTGTCTTACGCAGAGAGGTTAGAAAGACTGGGCTTGTACACGCTGGAATTAAGGAGATTGAGAGAGGATCTGATTGCAACTTATAAGATTATTAAGGGATTGGACAAGATAGAGACAGGAAATATGTTCCAGATGCTGGGAGAGTCCAGTACCAGAGGGCATGGTTTGAGAATAAGGGATAGGTCATTTAGGACAGAGTTAAGGAAAAACTTCTTCTCCCAGAGAGTTGTGGGGGTCTGGAATGCACTGCCTCAGAAGGCAGTGGAGGCCAATTCTCTGGATGCTTTCAAAAAGGAGCTAGATAGGTATCTTATGGATAGGGGAATCAAGGGATATGGGGACAAGGCAGGAACTGGGTATTGATAGTAGATAATCAGCCATGATCTCAGAATGGCGGTGCAGGCTCGAAGGGCCGAATGGTCTACTTCTGCACCTATTGTCTATTGCCTAAAGTTTTAAATGTCATGCCGACTCTTCACAAACTACTAAGGAAGTAGAGGAGCTGCCATGTTTTCTTCATAATTGTACTACGTGCTGGGCCCAGGGCAGGTCCTCTGAAATAATAACACTGAGGAATTTAAAGTTGTTGACCCTTTCCACCTCTGATCCTCCGATGAGGACTGGCTCATGGACCTCCGGTCTCCTCTTCCTGAAGTCAATAATCAGCTCCTTGGTCTTGCTGACATTGAGTGAGAGATTGTTGTGGCACCACTCAGCCAGATGTTCAGTCTCTAGCCCTTATGCTGATTCATCACCACCTTTGATTCGGCCTACAGCAGTGGTGTTAGCAGCACACTTGAATATGGCATTGGAGCTGTGTTTAGCCACACAATCGGAAGTGTAAAGTGAGTAGAGCAGGGGGTTAAGCACACAGCTTTGTGATGCACTGGTGCTGATAGAGATTGTGGAGGAGATGTTGTTGCTCGTTCAGTCTGACTGGGGCCTGCAAGTGAGGAAATTGAGGATCCAATTGCACAAGGAGGTATTGACACCAAGGTCTTGAAGATCATCAATTAATTTTGAGGGGATGATGGTGTAGAGCTTTAGCTGATCGGTAGGAGGCAGCGAGAGTGAATAAAAGGATCTTTTTCTGGTCGGCTGCCAGTGACTCGTGGTGTTTCGCAGGGGTCAATGTTGGGACTGCTTCTTTTTATGCTGGAAATCAATGACTTAGATGATGGAATAGATGGCTTTGTTGCCAAGTTTACAGATGATACGAAGATTGATGGAGGGGCAGATAGTGTTGAGAAAACAGGAAGGCTACAGAAACACTCCAGCCAGTTGATCAGCGCAGGTCTTTAGTACTTGACCAGGTACTCCATCTGGGCCAGAGTCCTCTTGTGGGTTCAACTTCCTGAAGGCTGCTCATATGTCGGTGTCAGAGACTGAAATCACAGGATCATTGGGTCTGCGGCAGTTTGTGATGGTTCCTCTGTTTTGATGGTCAAAGCGAGCGTGGAAGGCGTTGAGCTCATCTGGATGCAAAGCCCTGTTGGCACCTATGTCGCTTGATTCAAGCCCTGCCACAACTGTTGAGGATCCTTCATTGATTCAGGTTTAGTCAGGGATTGCCACTTGTGAGATTTGCTCTCTGGGGTCATACCTGGGGCTCCTGTAAATGCCTTGGTCACTAGACTAGAAAGATCCGGCCCTCAGCAGATTGTGAATCACATGATTCATGCAGGACTTCTAGTTGGAGAGGACCCTGAATGATTTTGTAGGACACACTCATCTACAACTATTTCCATAATCCAGTCGCATTACAAAGTTCATCTAATGCATGCTCCAAAGCAACATTCTTCAGGAGATTATCTGCTTTCCTGGGTACTGGGATTGCAGATTTGCTTGTTGAAGATGAGTTTTCAGCAGAGCTCAGAAATTAATCAGAAATAAATCTAGTGCATTGTTATATTTGGAACTTGCTCTCAGTGACCAGTTTATTAGGTACACCTGTACACTTGCTCGTTAATACAAATGTCTAACCAACCACTCATGTGACAGCAACTCAATACAGAAAAGCATGCAGACATGGTCAAGATGTTCAGTTGTTGTTTAGACCAAACATCAGAATGGGGAAGAAATGTTATCTAAGTGACTTTGACTGTGGGATAATTGTTGGTGCCAGACGGGGTGGTTTGAGTATCTCAGAAACTGCTGATCTCCTGGAATCTTCACACACAACCATCTCTAGAGTTTACAGAGAGTGGCAGTTCTGGCACTCCGGTGAGTGGTAACTCTGTGGATAAAATGCCTTGTTGATGAGAGATCAGAGTAGAATGGCCAGACTGGCTCAAGCTGACAAGAAGGTGACAGTAACTCAAATAATCGCACTTTACAACAGTGGTGTGCAGAAGAGCATCTCTGAATACACAATGCATCGAGCCTTGAAGTTGATGGGCTACAGCAGCAGAAGACCATGAACATACATATGTCACCATATACAACCCTGAGACTCATTTTCTTATGGTTATACACAGTAAATCCATTGTCAGAATTTTACCCATAGTCTTCTAAACCTTTCCAATCCAATCCAGTTGTTCAACTGTCCTTTCAAAGTTGTTATTGTTTCACTTCCACTGGCAGCTGATAGATACCACCCTATATTTTAAAAAGTTGCTCCTCAAGTTTGTCTTAAATCTCCCCCCCCCCACTCACTTTTTATGCATGTCCTCCAGTTCTTGATACTTAAATTAACAGGAAAAAGACAGTGCATTCACACTATCTATATCCCTCATGATTCTATACATCTCTATAAAGTCACCTCTCAGTCTCTTACACTGCAGGGAATAAAGTTCCAGCCTGTCCAACCTCTCCCTATAACATATCGTGGAAGATTACCTTGTAAATCTTTTCTGTACTCTTTTCAGTTTACCCACATCTTCCCTACAGGGCTATGACCAAAACTGTACGCAATAGTCCAGGTGAAGCCTTGCCAGCATCCTTACAGCTGCTCCCTGAACCTCCTAACTTTAAACTCAATATCCTGACTGATGAAGGCTCACATGTCAAAAGTTTTCTTCACCATCCTGTCTACTTGGGACTCCACTTTCAGGAACCATACCCTTGTACTGCAAGGTCAATCAGTTCTATAGCACTGCCTCGTGCCCTGCTGCTCATACAGACAGATAGACAGACATACTTTATTGATCCCGAGGGAAATTGGGTTTCGTTACAGTCGCACCAACCAAGAATAATGTAGAAATACAGCAATATAAAACCATAAATAATTAAATAATAATAAGTAAATTACTCCAAGTGGAAATAAGTCTAGGACCAGCCAATTGACTCAGGGTGTTTGACAGTCCAAGGGAGGAGTTGTAAAGTTTGATGGCCACAGGTAGGAATGACTTCCTATGATGCTCAGTGTTGCATCTCGGTGGAATGAGTCTCTGGCTGAACGTACTCCTGTGCCTAACCAGTACATTATGGAGTGGATGGGAGTCATTGTCCAAGATGGCATGCAACTTGGACAGCATCCTCTTTTCAGACACCACCGTCAGAGAGTCCAGTTCCACTCCCACAACATCACTGGCCTTACAAATGAGCTTGTTGATTCTGTTGGTGTCTGCTACCCCCAGCCTGCTGCCCCAGCACACAATAGCAAACATGATAGCATTGGCCACCACAGGCTCGTAGAACATCCTCAGCATCGTCCGGTAGATGTTAAAGGACCTCAGTCTCCTCAGGAAATAGAGACAATTCTGACCCTTCTTGTAGACAGCCTCAGTGTTCTTTGACCAGTCCAGTTTATTGTCAATTCATATCCCCAGGTATTTGTAATCCTCCACCATGTCCACACTGACCCCTTGGATGGAAACAGGGGTCACCGGTTCCTTAGCCCTCCTCAGGTCCACCACCAGCTCCTTAGTCTTTTTCACATTAAACTGCAGATGATTCTGCTCACACCATGTGACAAAGTTGCATTGCATTCATCTGACCTGGATTTGATTTTCCAAAATGCAACACCTCATATTTATTGGAATTAAACTCTGTTTGCCATTCCTTGGCCCATGTTCTTAGCTGATCAAGATTCTCCTGTAATTTTTGATAGCCTTCTTCACTCTTCACTATACCACCTATCTGCAAACTGATGAACCATACCTTGTACTACCTTATCCAAATCATTGATGGGTCCAGCATCATCCCCTGAGACACATCACTAGTCACGAGTCTCCAGTCCAAGAAACAACCTTAAACTTCACCCACTGCTTCCCACCATCAATCCATTTGTGTGTTGAGCTCTGCCTGGATTCCACGCAATCTAAATCCCAGAGCATCCTACCATGTGAAACCTTATCAAAGGCCTTACTGAAGTCCACATTAACCACATTTACTGCTCTTCTCTCATCAACCTTCTCAGTCACCTCATCAAAAAACTCAATCAAGTTCATAAGACAGTACCTCCCATACACAATTCCATGCTAACTACCCCTACTCAGCCCTTGTATTTACAGATATACCTTATCCTTCAGAATCCTCTCCAGACACACACCACCAAGTTTAGGAACAGATATTACACTTCAACTGTCACGCTCCTGAACCAATCACTTCACTCACCTCAACTGTGAAGTGATTCCATAACCTATGGACCCAGTTTCCAGGACTCTACAACTCATGTTTCCAGTATTAATCAATTATTTATTTATTTATGTATGTATGTATGTATGTATGTTTTGTGCTGCAGTTTGTTGTCTTTTACACATTGGTCATTTGACAGCCCTTGTGTGTAGTTTTTCATTGATGCTATTGTATCTGTCTGTTCAGCCATTAACGCCTGCAAGAAAATGAACCACAAGGTATATGGTGACATGTCTACATCGATAATAAATATACTTTGAAGTTTGAACTCTGAACCTAACTGCCATAGATGTTAGATATACTGCGCTATAACTCCCAGGTTTTTCTATGCTGCCCTTCTTGGATAAGTATATTAAGAGAAAAGCAGTAATGAGAGAGAGGGAATAGACCAAAGAGGACATCTTTGTATGGAACCGCAAGAGGTGAGCAAAGTTCTCATTGAATATTTCTCCTCTGTCACTACCCCCCAGTTTACTAGCACCTCACCTATGATTAATTATAATGCAAATACCCCATCAAGGGTTCCCACAGATTCTACTTTAGCCTCCCACTGTGTTTTTGGAAAAATCTGATCAGGTTTTGGGGATTTCTCTCTCATGACATCCAGTGCCTCCTCTACTGTAATGCAGGCTATCCCCAAGACCTACCCATTTATACTTCCTAGCTCCAGTGTCTTCATATCTTTCTCCATGATAAATAGAGGAGAAATATTCACTAAAGACTTTACTCACCTCATGCCTTTCCACAGAAAGGTGACCCCTTTGGTCACATATGGACTTCGGTCTAATTCCTTTTTCTCTTTACTGCTTTTCTCTTAATATACTTAAAAATTCACTTTGTCTCTCCCAAATTAGAGCTTGAACCTGTCTACCAGTTTTGTCCTTTTCCATAACTATTTTAAAACTGATAGAACTGTGGTCACTCATCCCAAAGTGCACCCCCAATGTCACCTCAGTTACTTACCCCATCACATTACCAAGAGTAGATCAATCTTTGCTTTCCCCTTAGTACGATCCTTCATCCATCAAGTCCCGATGAAGAGTCACGGCTCAAAACGTCGATTGTTTTCCATAGATGCTGCCTGGTCTGCTGCGTTCCTCCAGCACTTTGTGTGTGTTGAAAGAATAAATGTTAACCATTAAAGAATAGCTTTATTAATCGCATGCACATCAAAACATACATTTGAGAGCATTATTTGTGTCAGCGCCCAGCACCATCTGACTTGTGCTGGAGGCAGCCCGCACAGAAGCAGAGGGGTAGCATAATGCTTTATTGCACCAGAGGTCAGTGACTGGGGCTCGATCCCACTGCTGTCTGGAGGAACTGGTATATTCTCCACATGACCATGTGGATTTCCTCCAAGTGTTCCAGCTTCCTCCCACATTCCAAAGGCAAACGGGTGAGGGATCTGAAGCTGTGGGTATGCCATGTTGCCATGGTGAAACTTGCAGGCCACCCACAGCACATATTCAGATGTGAGGAGAACCCTGGGCAGGGTCAACCCACGGAAGGCCGCTGGACCAGACAATATTCCTGGTAGAGTGCTTAGAGGATGAGCAGACCAGCTAGCAGATGTTCTCACTGACATTTTCAACATCTCCCTGAGCAGCGCCATCATTCCAACGTGCTTCAAGGCCGCCACCATTGACTCCATGTCAAAGAAGTCTTCAGGGTCCTGCCTCAATGACTACCATCTCATTGCACTCACATCCATCACCGTGAAGTGTTTCGAGAGGTTCGTCATGAGGCACACCAAGACCCTGCTGCCCCCCTCACTGAACCCCCTGCAGTTTGCATACCATCCCAACTATTCAACAGACGACACTATTACCATCACCCTCCACCTGGACAAAAAAGACACGTATGTTCGAATGCTGTTCATAAACTTCAGTTCAGCATTCAACACAATCATCCCTCAGAAACTGATTGGAAAGCTGAGCCTAATGGGCCTGAACACCTCCCTCTGCAACAGGATCCTAGACTTCCTGACTGGGAGATCTCAGTCAGTCCGGATCGGGAGCAGCATCTCCAACACCATCACACTGAGCACGGGGGCTCCCCAGGGCTGTGTGCTCAGTCCACTGCTGTTCACTCTGCTGACCCACGACTGTGCTGCAACACACAGCTCGAACCACATCGTCAAGTTCGCCGATGACACAACCATGGTGGGTCTCATCAGCAAGAACGATAAGTCAGCATACAGAGAGGAGGTGCAGCAGCTAACAGACTGGTAAAGAGCCAACAACCTGTTTCTGAAAGTGAACATAACAAAAGAGATGGTTGTTGACTTCAGGAGGGCACGGTGCGACCACTCTCCACTGAACATCGACAGCTCCTTGATAGAGATTGTTAAGAGCACCAAATTTCTTGGTGTTCACCTGGCGGAGAATCTCACCTGGTCCCTCAACACCAGCTCCATAGCAAAGAAAGCTCAGCAGCGTCTCAACTTTCTGCGAAGGCTGAGGAAAGTCCATCTCCCACCTCCCCATCCTCATCACATTCTACGGGGGTTATATTAAGAGCGTCCTGAGCAGCTGCATCACTGCCTGGTTCGGAAATTGCACCATCTCGGATCGCAAGGCCCTGCAGCGGATAGTGAGGTCTGCTGAGAAGATCATCGGGGTCTCTCTTCCCACCATCACAGACATTTACACTACACGCTGCATCTGCAAAGCAAACAGCATTATGAAGGACCCCACACACCCCTCATACAAACTCTTCTGCCTCCTGCCATCTGGAAAAAGGCACCGAAGCATTCGGGCTCTCACGACCAGACTATGTAACAGTTTCTTCCCCCCAGCCATCAGACTCCTCAATACCCAGAGTCTAGCCTGACCCCAACTTACTGCCCTCTACTGTGCCTATTGTCTTGTTTATTATTTATTGTAATGCCTGCACTGTTTTGTGCACTTTATGCAATCCTGGGCAGGTCTGTAGTCTAGTGTTGTTTTTTGTGTTGTTTACATAGTTCAGTGTAGTTTTTGTATTGTTCCATATAGCACCATGGTCCTGAAAAACATTGTCTCATTTTTACTGTGTACTGTACCAGCAGTTACGGTCGAAATGACAATAAAAAGTGACTTGACTTGACTTGTTTATAGACGCAAATGATGCATTGCACTGTATGGTTCGATAAACATAAGACAAATAAAGCGCATCTCGCTTAGACAAGTTACAGAAGACTAAAATTAAAGGAATAGACCATAAGACTATGAGGTATAGGAGCAGAGTTAGGCCATTTGGCCCATCGAGTCTTCTCCACTATTTCATCATGGCTGATCCAAATTTCCTCTCAGCCCCAATCTCCTGTCTTCTCCCCGTATCCCTTCATGCCCTGACCAATCAAGAATCTATCAATCTCTGCCTTAAATATACATAAAGACATGGCCTCCACAGGTACCTGTGGCAAATAATTCCACAGATTCGCCATTCTCTACCTAAAGAAATTCCTTCTCATCTCTGTTCTAAAAGGTCTCTCTTCTATTCTGTGTATATGACCTCTGGCCTTGGACTCTCGCACCATAGGAAACATCCTCTCCACATCCACTCTATCAAGGCCTTTCATCATCTGATAGGTTTCAATGAGGTCACCCCTCATTCTTCTGAATTCCAGTGAACTTAGGTCCAGAGCCATCAAATGGTTTTCATATGACTAGCTGTTTAATTCTGGAATCATTTTTGAGAACCTCCTTTGAACCCTCTCCAGTTTCAGCACATCCTTTCTAAGATAAGGGGCCCAAAACAGCTCACAATACTCCAAGTGAGGCCACACTAGTTCTTCACAAATTCTCAAAATTACATCTTTGTTTCTATATTGTAGTCATCACAAAATGAATGCTAATATTGTATTTTCCTTCCTCACCACTCAACCTGCAAATTAACCTTTAGGGAAGCCTGCACAAGGACTCCCAAGACTCTTCGCTCATCAGGTTTTTTTTGTATTTTCTCTCCATTTAGAAAATAGTCAACCCTTTTATTTCTTCTACCAACATGCATGACCATACACTTCCTAACACTGTATTCCATATGGTACATCTTTGCCCATTCTCCTAATCTATCTAAATCCTTCTATAGCCTCTCTACTTTCTCAAACTACCTGCTCCTCCACTATCTTCATATTATCTACAAACTTTGCAATAAAGCCATCAATTCTATCATCCAAATCATTGATATATATGAGGGATGATTGATAAGTTCATGGCCTAAGGTAGAAGGATTCAATTTTAGAAATCCTAGCACATTTATTTTTCCTACATTTACACACTTAGTCCAGTGGTTGTGGAGCATTCAGATCCCTTCTTTGTACAAGTCGATGTCTTGGACCTCCAGAAGTGGTCTGCAGCATGGGGTGATTGATAAGTTCATGGCCTACGGTAGAAGGAGATGATTTATTAACTTAAAACTTTCTACATTTTCACTCAAAGAGTTGAACTGCACGTCCATGTAATGAGAGCTGTATAACGCATCTCCTTCTACCTTAGGCCACAAACTTATCAAACACCCCTGCTGTGGACCACTTCTACAAAGAAGGGATTAATATGCTCCATGACCACTGGACTAAGTGTGCACATGTAGGAGGGGACTATGTTGAAAAATAAATGTGCTAGGTTTTCTAAAATTGACTCCTTCTACCTTAGGCCATGAAATTATCAATCACCCCTCGTAATGTAGAAAGAATCGGTCCCAACACAGACCCCTGCAGAACACCACTAGTCAATGGCAGCCAGCCAGAAAAGGCTCCCTTTATTCCCACCTTTTACCTCCTGTCAATCAGCCACTGCTTTATCCATGCTAGAATCTTTCCTGTAATACCATGGGCTCGTAGCTTGTTAAGCAGACTCACATGTGGCACCTTGTCAAAGGCCTTCAGAAAATCCAAGTGCACAACATCAACCAAATCTCCCTTGTCTATCCTGCTTGTTATTTCTTCAAACAATTCCAACAAATCTGTCAGGCAAAATTTTCCCTTGAGGAAACCATGCTGACTATGGCTTAGTTTATCATGTGCCTCCAAGTAGCCCAAAACCACATCCTTAACAATCGAATCCAACATCTTCCCAACCTCTAACTGGCCTATAATTTCCTTTCTTCTGCCTTTCTCCCTTCTTGAAGAATGGAGTGACATTTGCAATTGCTTGGTCTTCCAGAACCAATTCAGAATCTAATGAATCTTGAAAGAACATTACTAATGCTTCCACAATCCCTTTACCTACCTCTTTCAGAACCCTGGCGTGTACACCATCTGGTGCAGGTGACTTATCTACCTTTAGGCCTTTCAGTTTCCCAGAAACCTTCTCCATAGTAATGGTAGCTTCACACACTTCATGATCCCTGACACCTGGAACTTCCACCATACTATTAGCATCTTCCACAGTGACACTGATGCGAGATACTTATTCAGTTTGTCCGCTATTTCCTTGTCTCCCATTACTACCACTCCAACATCATCTTTCCAATATCCACTCTCACCTCTCTTTTCCACTTCATGTATCTGAAGAAACTTTTGGTACCCTCTTTCATATTATTGGCTACCTTACTTCCATAGAGCATCTTTACCTTCGTAATGACTTTTTTAGTTGTCTTCTGTTGGTTTTTTAAAAGCTTCCCAATCCTCTAGCTTCCCACTAATTTTTGCTCTATTATATGCCCGCTCTTTGGCTTTTACATTGGCTTTGACTTCTGTGGTTAACCACAGTCATGTCATCTTTCCTTTAGAACACTTCTTCCTCGTTGGGATGTATATATCCTGTGCCTTCCGAATTGCATCCAGAAATTCCAGCCATTACTGCTCTGCTGTCTTCCCTGCCAGTGTTCTTTTCCAATCAATTCTGGCCATCTCCTCTCTCATGCCTCTGTAATTCCCTTTACTCCATTGTAATACTGATACGTCTGACTTTAGCTTCTCCTTCTCAAATTTCAGGGTGAATTTAATCATATTATGATCACTTCCCCTAAGGGTTCTTTTACCTTGATCTCTCTAATCAATTCTGGTTCATTGCACAACACCCAATCCAAAACAGCTGATCCCCTAGTGGGTTCAACCACGAGCTGCTCTAAAAAGCCATTACATAGGCATTCTAGAAATTCCTCCTCTTGGAATCCAGCACCAACCTGATTTTCCCAATCTAACTGCATATTGAAATCCCTCATGACTATTGTAACATTGTCCTTTTGGCATGCATTTTCTAGCTCCCATTGTAACTTGTAGACCACATCCTAACCACTGTTTGAGGGTCTGTATATAGCTTCCATCAGGGTCTTTTTGCCCTTGTAGTTCTTTAGCTCTCTCCACAATGATTCAATACCCTCTGACCCTATGTCTTCTCTGTTGTGGAGACAGGGTTGGCAGTGCATGATGCTCATCCTGTCTACTAATTTTCAGATTCCAGCATCCAGCCACTACTAACTATGTGTCTATACCAGGTCCAGTTTCATGATTATAGATTAAAGATTATCTTTATTTATCACATGTATATTGAAACATACAGTGAAATGTGTTATCTGCGTCAGCAATCAATAGAGTCCGAAATGTGCTGGGGCAGTCCCCAGGAGTCACCGTGACTCCAGTGCTAACAAAGCATGCTCACGACTTCCTAACCTTAACCCTTACAGTATGTCTTTGTCTATGAGGAAACCGGAGCACCTGGAGGAAACCCATGTGGTTATGCGGAGAACATGCAAACTCCTTATAGATACAATCGGAAATCGAACCCCAATCGGTGATCGCTGATGCTGTTAAGCGATTGTACAAACAAGGACCTGCCACGCGAGCCCTGATGAAGGGTCTCGGCCGAAACGTTGACTACACTCATTTCCATTGATGCTGCCTCGCCTGCTGAGTCCCTCCAGCATTCTGTGTGTGTCGCCTGGATATCCAGCATCCGCAGATTTTCTCCTTTTTGTAAAAAGTGACTGCTGTGTGATATTCAGCCAAAGGTACCAGTCCTTAACTTTAAAGCATAACCTCTCCCCTAACAGAGATGCAAATAATATACAAGCTGAAGAGGTTCTTTTCCCTGCATAAAATATGTGAGTAGTGAAGATCTGGAGACTGTTGTGAAGATTGAAAAGATGCATAGACCACCTGAAATATGTCACAATAATTATATATTTTATATTAAACATTATAATATCAGAGCATATTATATGCAGATGTATAAACTATGGATGCCGTAAACTTGAAATATAAACAGAAATGCTCAAAATGCCCAGCAAGTAAGGCAGCATCTGTGAAGAGGGAAACAGAGTGTTGCAGACTGATAGTTATTTTTTATTTGAACCTGGCACACAAATAGATCACAGTTTACATAACGAAACCATAACCACTTGCAATTAATAGAACAGTAAAACTAGTCTATGCCTGTGTTTACCCTCCCCACCGATCTCCTCCTACCCCACTTCCTCTTACTCTATCACATAACCTGCTGCTTCATTCTCCATTTTGTGTGCCCAGCTTCCCCGTGAACGCATGTGGTGCATCTTATTAGACTTAATTGCTCCATAAAGTAGTAAGTTCCACATTAGAACCACTCCCTGGTGAATAGGCAACAATTAAATAGAAAACTACTCTTGAAATGTTATTGTACGTGCGTTGTTGAGTCAATGTAATTAATACAATACTTAATGGTTCTTTGGTGTCTTCACAGGTAGCAGAGAATGCAATGGCCTTGAGGACACATCTGCAGAGACCAAAGAGCACATACATTAACCAGCCAGTGAGATACTCAATATACACACACAAAATGCTGGGGGAACTCAACAGGCCAGGCAGCATCTATGGAAAAAAGTACAGTTGACATTTTGGGCCGAGACCCAAGGTCGACTGTACTTTTTTCCATAGATGCTGCCCAGCCTGCTGAGTTCCCCCAGCATTTTGTGTATATTCCTTGGATGTCCATCATTTGCAGATTTTCTCTTGTTTGTGATATTAAAGAGTTAGCAATGGGCTTCTTTTCTCAAATGTGTCAATAGATGAGGCTGTTTCCTAAAGGAGTAACTTTTAATATCTGTGTTTCATTGCCCTCCAAGTGAATGACATGTAAGAGTTAACTGTGCAGTCGATTCGGGGTTATATTCAGGGAAGAATGACAGATTATTTTCCCTGAAGGATATCGCGCTTCATCTTCTCACTCTTACCAATTCTTGCTTTGTACTCTAGATCCATGGTGGGATTTCAAGGCATGTGCCAAGTTAAGGGACACTTGGTAGTGTAGCGATTAGCATTACACTATAATAGCGCTGGAAAACACTGATCAGGTTTGTTAAGTTTTGTAACTCCAAAACATAAAACCAAATTGAAAGGAAACAGGGAGCTGGAAAAATGAGTCTAACTTCATTTTTACTTTAAACCAGGCACATACATATGACATGGTGGTCTGATGTTATACTGTATGTCATTTACACGCTTTTATATATAACACATAATGAATTATTTAACCAAACAAAATTACTGAAATATTAAGTACACAGCGGGGTTGAAATCCCCCCGCAGCCTGTAAGGAGTTTGTACGTTCTCCCAGTGAATGTGTGGGTTTCCTCCAGGTGCTCCAGTTTCCTCCCGCAGTCCAAAGACAGACGGTTAGGGATAGAGAGTTGTGAGCATGCTATGTTAGTTCTGGAAGCATGGTAAAACTGGAGGGCTGCCACAGTATAATCCTAGCTGATTTGACTTGATGCAAACAAAACATTTCATTGTATGTTTCAATGTACATGTGACAAATAAAGCTAGTCTCATCTGAATCTTATTTGGCTGGGTATCAGACAAAATAATATCATAACATCACCACTTCGATCTCACACTCCTTTATATGTAGTGAAGCAAACAAGCTTACTGACTTCTTCTTAACTATGATGCTTTATGAATGAGCATGCTCTTAAGTGTGATGCCCCTAATAGTACAATGGGCGAATAGTCAGCTGAGTGCTCTGCAGTTTGCTGAAGGGTAAAATGCAATGGCAATAATCCCTGTGTTCTCTACAGCAATGAGAATTCCATAGGTCACAGTTGCAATGTATGAATATTTCACGATAATTTCTCTCCCCTCTCCTCTCCTTTTCCATTCCCCATTCTATCTCCCCCCTTACCCCTTCTCATCTCCTCACCTACCCATCACCTCCCTCTGTTGCCCCTCCTTCTTCCCTTTCATCCATGGTCCACTGTCTTCTCCTATCAGATTCCTTTTTCTTCAGCCCTTTACCTCTTCCACCTATCACCTCCCACTTTCTTACTTCATCCTTCCTCCCCCATCCACCCACCTTCCCCTTCAATTGGTTTCACTTATCATCTGAGAACTTATAATCCTTCCCCTCTCCACCATCTTCTGATTAAGACTTCTTCCCCTTCATTTTCAGTCCTGATGAACGGTCTCGGTCCAAAACATAACTATTTATTCCCCTGCATTTTACTCAAGATTTCCAACATCAGCAGCATCTCTTGTGTTCATGAACATTTCACAGCTCCTTTGGAGGATTTAGAAGTCCACAACCCCAAATATGCCCAGTGCTGGCCTCGATTCATTTGGAGAGCAAACTCTGTAAACCCATAGAGATGAAGTCAAAGACCTCATAGATGTTCCTCTGCTCAGAAAAAGCCTGTTTGGAGGTGAGTAGTCTGGACAGTGCAAGAAGAATGGAACGACTGTGATTTTCAGGGCACCATGTTCTCTAGGTTTTGACTATCCATTGAGAGTGTCCTGACCAGCTGCATGATCGTCTGGTATAGAAATTGCAATGCATCAGATCACAAGACCCCGAAAACATCATCGGAGTCTCTAACCATCTCCCCCCACCCCCACACCATTCAGGACATGGATGAGAAGAACTGAATACATAGCACCCCCAGCGTTGTCAAAGATCCCTCTCATCTCTCCCACAATCTCTTTGACTACTACCATCAAGCAGAGGGTACTGCAGCGTGAGAACAGGAACCAGCAGGGTGGGTAGCAACTTCTTTGCCCCCAGTCTGTTAGGTTCCTTAACACCTTCTGCCAACCGGCACACATGTACGGCCTGTCTGAATGTCTTGTCATCACCCCTCCCCAGCTGCCCAACTCACAGACACTCATCCTGCACTGGTCACTTCTCACCTTCTGCTTCTGCCGGTTTACATGATTATACAACCGCTTGTTTTATTATAATAGTGACAGTAACTGTTTGACATAAACTTGCACCTCGCAATTCATGTAAACCGGACAGTTTTCAGGCCACACCACTCAGGGGCTTGTGCTAATGTTATTTTGTGACTGCATGCGCCAGATCGTAACTGTACGTGCCGTGTGTGAGTACATGTACTGTGTTTTTCACCTTAGTCCCAAAAGAATTATGTTTGGTTTAGCTGTATACATGTGTATGCTTGGATGGCAATAAGCTTGAACTTGAACTTACAACCTCAGAAAGCAATGATTGCACAGTGCTAATGGAGATATATTTTAAGAATTAAGCCGATCATGTGACCTCTGAATAGCAGGCAGCTTGTTGTTTTTCCTCACATTCATCTAATAGGCTGTTCAATTTATTCTGGGTTTTTTTAACAATCTCAACAATTGCATTTACTTCTTCCTCACCTAAGTGCATGAGTAGAAATTACTGTACTGCATTTGTATGGATAGAGTTGGTCAGTGTATGCTCATGTAAGATAGAACTAGACCACGTGCAGGCAAACAGGCTCCGCCTCAGGTAGTTACTGCTCAGCTGATTAAAGTCCATGAGGCAGAGTGTTGTCTCTTCTTCTTATCCTGCATAAAGTTATCAAAGTGGTCACACTGTGGGCTGTGGCCAACAAGATTTAATCGTTATTTACTTGTTGAACAAACTCTCTCTTCCCAGTTACTTATGACCTAAGAATAAAAGACGGAACATGAGGTTAGTTCGGTCAATATCCGAGGATAGGTTGTATGAGCTAGGGCTTTTCTCGCTGAAGGGAAGGAGGGTGAGAGGTGTACAAGATGATAACACACACACAAATAGAGTGGATAGCCAGAGACTTCTTCCCGGGTCAGAAATGGCTAATATGAGGGGGCCTAACTTTAAGGTGATGGGAGGATGTCAGTGGTCAGTTTTTTTTATACAGAGAGTGGTGAATTCATGGAACACACTGCCAGGACTGGTGGTAGAGGCAGATATATATGGGGCACTTACAAAACTCCTGGGGAGGCACGTGGATGATAGAAAATGGACAGCTATGTGGGAGGAAAGGGGTGGATGGTTTGACTGTAAAGTAGGTTAAAAGATAAGCACAACATCATGTGCAAAAGGGCCTGTAATTTTCTAGCAACACATACAAAATGCTGGACCTCCTGACGAAGGGTCTTGGCCTGAAACGTCGACTGTACTTCTTCCTATATATGCTGCCTGGCCTGCTGTGTTCCTCCAGCATTTTGTGTGTGTTGCTTGAATTTCCAGCATCTGCAGATTTCCTCGTGTTTGCGTTTTGTAATTTTCTATGTAGCATTGTCATACCCACGGACACCGCCGTGGAGGTGGCCAGCTGAAAGCGGTCGGCAAACATGCTCAAGAGAGTGCACGTTCCAGCCTATTTGTGGTTGTATTTAACTCTGTTCCTTTTGTTTCAGTCCTGTCGAGTCTTGGCCAAAGCATAGTAACAGCACGCTCCCTGCTAACCCTAGTCCACATTCCGGAAAAGAAGATTACCATTTAGATTGACGCTCTGAAGGAATGGTATTAGTATAGTACAGTATTAGGTTACTACTTCCAAACTGCAGTGACGGTGTTACATTTTAGTTTGAGAGTTTTCGTTAGTGGCCCTTCCAGCCTAGAGTGTGTTATTTTCCTTTTGTTCTACACCCTAGCTAAAACTCTGTGAACTGTTTATTCTGCTTCAATGTCCCTCCCTCTGCACTTGGGCCATCACCAAGCATTGTCAGCAAGCCTTGGACATCAAAATGGAGTGACAGCAGCTCAAATCAGCCTTGAGTTTCATCGGGCAGGTAGGAGAGAAGTGAAAGTCAGTTGGAGGCTGGATTGGAAGAAAAGACTCTTGCAGTGCGACCGCTGCTTGCAAAGCGGCAGAATCAGCCCAAACAGGAAAAACAGGTGCCGGCATTTGTAGCAACGGCTCAGCAGCTCACCACCGACAGCCAAAATTAGGTGGCAGCCATTACTGCTCTCACTGCCTTTATTTAGCAGCCTTCTGCCAGGACAGTCCCACTCTCAGCATCAGCACCTCCCACATCCTCCTCTGTAGCAGTCACATCAGCCTCAGCCACTAATGCCCTGATTTCCTGGCAGCATCTGGACCTGAACTGAGCGTTTCTCCACCAGACAGAAACTCCTGCGATCTCGACAGCTGCAGAAACTTTTTTTACCCAGTATGAACTAAGTTTCCAAGTCCAGCCAAGTCAGTTCAGTGATGTTGCCCATAAACTGCCCTACATGGTAAATCCCCTAGACGGGCCCCCATCAACGCTGTACAAGTTTCGGCTGCAGCCCAGACTTTATAGTCAAGTTCAAGAGAGTGTTTGATCTTCCAGTATGGGATCATGAGGCTGCCCACCAGCACCTGGACGTGTGCCAAGGGAAAGGGACAGTGAAGGACTATACAGTGAAGTTCCACAGTCCCGCGATTGAGACAGAGTGGTACAAGAGATCCCTCATCACTGCTTTCCAGTGTGGGCTGAGCGCAGGGGTCTGGCATGAGATCATATTGTGTGATGAACCAGACAGCCTGAATGACCTGATAAATCTGGCCATTCGAATAGACAACCACACAACTGAGTGGTGGAAAGAGGGAATGCCCTGAGCCTCCTACTCTTTAGATCCCCGGTGTCTTCATACTCTCTCCCGTCAGCCAACACACAGTCTGTGAAGGAGCCTTTGCCAGTGGGGTCCTGCACCTATCTCAGAACGAGCAAGATCAGCATAAGTGAACAAGTTACTGCCTCTACTGTGGCTCTCCCGGACACTTGTGGGCGTCATGTCCCAGGATGCCCCATAAGAGAGGGTACCTGTCAGCAAGAAGGGGAACGCTCTCAGATCAATTGTCTCTGAAAGCATCTTCCCTTGATCAAGTAATGCTCCCAGCTTCTTGGTCATGAGTATCCCAGATTCCCAAGCTTCAGTCATTTGTTGACTCGGGGGCAACCGGGAACCTCACGGATATCTCTCCGGCTCAAAAATGGGAAGATCGCACTCAACAATTGAGGGAGAAATTTGATGTCAGGGCTCTGGATGGTTGATCTCTGGGCACCGGCAGGATCCACCTATCCACAGTAGCTTTGCAACTACATGGAGCAGCTCTCCTTCCACCTTGCTGATTCAACTGCTTTGCCACTGGTGCTTGGCCTTCTCTGGCTATCTCGGCACCACCCACAGATCAATTGGTCTCTAAAGGCACTCCAAGAGTTGAGACCAGATGCCTGTCTACCTCTCTGGGTCCAGCTCAAGCCCATATCCCCTCCTGTGCCAGCTGCAAGTGTTCCGGCTGAATATGTGGACCTTCTTGAGGTCTTCAGTAAGAAGGCGGCCACCTTTCTGCCTCCAGACCAGCCATACAACTGTGCCATTGACCTCTTGCCTGGTGTTAGTCCACCCCGGGGCCGACTCTTTCCCTTCTCTCATTCTGAAACAGTGACCATGGAAGTAGGCATTGGCCTTAGGGTTTATCTTGTTTGTGAGTAAGAGGACAGCAAACTCCGTCCCTGCATTGATTAGCGGCTCCTCAACAACATCAGAGTGACGAACCACCCTCTTCCCCTGCTTGCCTCTGCATTTGAACATCTCCAGGGGGCAACCACATTCTCCAAAAAAAGATCTGCACAATGCTTACAGCTTAGTTTGTATCTGATGAGTGGATGAGTGGAAGACAGCATTCAATACCTCCACTGGCCATTATGAGTACTTAGTGATGCCATCTGGTCCAGCCAACACCCCTGCTGTTTTTCAGACTCTGGTCAATGATGGGCTCCAGGAGATGTTGAATCAGTTTGTCTTCGTGTATTTGGATGACATTCTTCCCTATTCCTGCTCTCACCCGGAGCACATCCAGCATGTCAAGAACAAACTTTCTGCCAAGCCAGAGAAGTGTGTGTGTCATTAGGAGCAGGTGTCGGCCTGGGCTACATCCTCGCCCCTTTCAGCATTCAGATGCAATGTTCAGGCAGTTACAGAGTGGCCCAACAGGTCAAACAGGTGAGGCACTTCATGGGGTTTGCAAAATTTTCTTCACTTCATCACAGACTTTTGTTCCATCATGCACTCACCAAGAATACTTCTGCAGGATTCTTATAGATATGAGAAGAAGACCAAGCATTCTCAGAAATAAAGTGATGCTTCACCTCTGCCTTAGGGCTGCAACGTCCGCTCCCATCTCATCCGTTCATCGTTGATGTCGGTGTATCAGATGTCAGCATTGGAGCTGTCCTCTCCCAGTGCTCTTCTTTTCTTTCCTATTGCTTGACTCCTACAGAGTGTAACTATGGTGTCAGGAACCAAGAAACTTCTGGCTGACAAGGAGGCCCTGTAGGCATGGCAACACTGGCTGGAAGGGGGCAGAGCACCCCTTTCTGTATGGACAGATCACAAAAACTTCTCCTACATGCGTGACCCCAAGAGACTCAACTCCCATCAGACCCATTGGGCTCCCTTATTCGTCCGGTTTAATTTCACTTACCATCCCTGCAGCAAGGTTACTAGGCCAATGCTCCCTCCCACCAATCTGACATTGCCGATGACAATGCCCACACCTATCAGCCCATCCTTCCCCACTCGTGAATGGCTGCTCCAGTGATTTGGGGAACAGAGACAAAGATGAGCTCTGCACAAGTCAGATCGAGGCCCAGGTGGGGGAAGCCCCCAGCAGCCTGTTTGCCCCTGCCACTGTGCGCCCCAGAATGTTGGAGCGGGTTCAGTCGTCCCATCTGTTTGGACATCTGAGAATTCAACAGACCCTGGAGTTTCTAAAAGAGTCGATGTTGGTGGACATCTTTGTCTGACTTCAACTCCGCCTATCCCACTTGTGCCCAAAGCAAGACGTCACATCAGCACCCTGCTGGTCTGCTCTGCCCGCTACCTGTGCTTCACTGGCCCTGGTCCCTCCTCTCAGTGGATTTCTCGCTGGTCTGTCTCCGTCAGATGAAAACAGTACCATTGTGGTAGTTGTGGACTTGGTCACCAAAGCTTTACACTTCATTGCTCTCCCCAAGCTCCCATCAGCTCGTAAAAACAGCCACCCTCATGGTTCAGCTAATGTTCAGACTTCCCTCAGGAGATAGAATCTGATTGTGGACCACAGTTCATGTCTCGTTTTGGGTGCCACAACCATCCTCTCAGTTTCCTACCCCCATTCTAATGGCCAGACTGAAAGAGTGAATCAGGAACTGGAGACAACCCTGTGCTGCCTTGTCTCCTCTAAGTCCACGATCTGCAGCTCTCAAATAGTTTGGACAGAGATTGCCCACAATAACCTCAAGTCATCCTCCACAGGCATGCCCTTTGAGCGCCAAAAGGGATTCCAGCCACTGTTCTTCTCTGACAAAGAGATTGCTGTGGGAGTTCCTACTGCTGAACAGTTCATCCACGGCTACAAGTGCACGGAGACTGACCAGGGCTTTTCTGCCACTCACTCATAAACAATATGCCCAGCAGGCCGATCAGCTCCAGCAAACACATAAGGCCTCTCAAGCCAGAGGAAAAATTCTGGCTGGCACCTTGAGAGTAGAGAGCTTCAAGCTGACACCACACTGTGGGACCATTGGTAGTACAGAAGCCTCATAGGCTGCACCTACCTATGAAAATACACCCAATATTTCATGTTTCCCAGCTCAAGCCAGTGACTTCCTCACCCCCTTGCTTGTCAGCCCCCACCTCTCTACTTAGTAAATGGGCCCCTGATCTATTCTGTGCAGCACCTCCTGGCATCTCGCTGGGTTTGGGACAGAGGTACAGTACCTCATAGACTGGGAAGGGTCTGGCCCAGAACAATCTCGGGCTCCAGCTCAGGACACCCTAGACAGGTTTCTCATCCGGGACTTCCAGTGGGCACAGCTCTCTTGAAAGCTGTGCCTAGGGAGGGGGGGCCCTGTCACAAGCAGAGACTCTGCCGCAGAGTCTCGGCGCCCTCACAAGTGGGCAGCTGAAAGGTGTCAGCAGTCACATTTGTGAGTATGCACGTTCCAGCCAATTTGTGGTTGTATTTAACTCCCTTCCTTTCATGTCATTATTGGTGAGTCTTGATTGAAGCACAGCGACGGCAATGCTCCCTGCTTACCTTAGTCCACGTTTCAGGAAAGAAGATTACAATTTAGACTGACACAGTAAAGGAGCAGTATTAACCTAGTGCTAGGTTTACTGCTTTTGAGCCATGGTGATGGCATTAGAGTTTAGTTAGAGGCCCTCTTGGCCTAGCATTTGTTATTTTCCTTTTCTCCTGCACAGTTATTAAAACTCAGTGAACTGTTCATTCTGCTTCTGTGTGTCTCTCTCTCTCTACACTTGAGCCATCATCAAACACTATGTTAAATGTTGTACATGTCCACAGAAATCACAGAAAGCTGCTGAAGAATATGATGATAAATAGTTTCAGATACCTGGAGAGGAAACCTCCTAGCACCAATACAATGAGTCAAATTGACTGCTCCACGATCTTGGTTAGATAATTTCCCATTGGTGCAATAGAACATCTTCTCAGTGTTCAATGTTCCTTGTTGTAATTGCATAATGAATATTTATTATGCCCAGTATCATTGAATGGAAATGTCAAATCCATTTTTAAATCAGAACTACCGTTTCAAAAATCAAACGTCATAATCATAGTTATTGACTTTTACGTTGAGAACAGGCTCTTTAGCCCATCATGTCAATGATGAGTTTTTTGATCAACTATTCACCTGATTTGCCTGAGTCAGGATCACTGTATACTTCTGTACCTTACCTGTTTAAGTTCCTATTTATGACGGTGAGGACAATATGAGTGAGGTTGATGTTCTGGAGCATGTTGTAATTAAGGGAGAGGAGGTGTTGGAGTTGTTAAAATACGTTAGGATGGATAGGTCCCCGGGGCCTGACGGAATATTCCCCAGGCTGCTCCACAAGGTGAGGGAAGAGATTGCTGAGCCTCTGGCTAGGATCTTTATGTCCTCGTTGTCCACAGGAATGGTATCGGAGGATTGGAGGGAGGCGAATGTTGTCCCCTTGTTCAAAAAAGGTAGTAGGGATAGTCCGGGTAATTATAAACCAGTGAGCCTTACGTCTGTGGTGGGAAAGCAGTTGGAAAAGATTCTTAGAGATAGGATCTATGGGCATTTAGAGAATCATGGTCTGATCAGGGACAGTCAGCATGGCTTTGTGAAGGGCAGATCGTGCCTAACAAGCCTGATAGAGTTCTTTAAGGACGTGACCAGGCATATAGATGAGGGTGGTGCTGTGGTTGTGATCTACATGGATTTTAGTAAGGCATTTGACAAGGTTCCACATGGTAGGCTTATTCAGAAAGTCAGAAGGCATGGGATCCAGGGAAGTTTGGCCAGGTGGATTCAGAATTGGCTTGCCTGTAGAAGGCAGAGGGTTGTGGTGGAGGGAGTACATTCAGATTGGAGGGTTGTGACTAGTGGTGTCCCACAAGGATCTGTTCTGGGACCTCTAATTTTCATGATTTTTATTAACGACCTGGATGTGGGGGTAGACGGGGGGGTTGGCAAGTTTGCAGACGACACAAAGGTTGGTGGTGTTGTAGATAATGTAGAGGATTGTTGAAGATTGCAGAGAGACATTGATGGGATGTAGAAGTGGGCTGAGAAGTGGCAGATGGAGTTCAACCCGGAGAAGTGTGAGGTGGTACACTTTGGAAGGACAAACTCCAAGGCAGAGTACAAAGTAAATGGCAGGATACTTGGTAGTGTGGAGGAGCAGAGGGATCTGGGGGTAGATGTCCACAGATCCCTGAAAGTTGCCTCACAGGTAGATAGGGTGGTTAAGAAAGCTTATGGGGTGTTAGCTTTCATAAGTCGAGGGATAGAGTTTAAGAGATGCGATGTAATGATGCAGCTCTATAAAACTCCGATTAGGCCACACTTGGGAGTACTGTGTCCAGTTCTGTTCGCCTCACTATAAGAAGGATGTGGAAGCATTGGAAAGGGTACAGAGGAGATTTACCAGAATGCTGCCTGGTTTAGAGAGTGTGCATTATGATCAGAGATTAAGGGAGCTAGGGCTTTACTCTTTGGAGAGAAGGAGGATTGCAGGAGACATGATAGAGGTGTACAAGATATTGTGGCGACCCACTTTCTGTGCAGGCGAACCAGCTCACAAATAGCCAGCGCACGGGGGGAGACTTTGGTAATGCACCTCTGACATCATTTCCGCCCAGAGAGGGCGGGCGCTAGGGATTAAATGCCAGCGCCGCGAAGTTTGAATAAACTAGTCTCGAAACGACTTACCAACTGCGTGTCGTTATTTCAGCGCTGTGTGTAGCACATCGCTACATTGGTGACCCCAACAGTCCAAACGGGATTTGGACCAAAGATGACCGACTCTTCATCTGTTCACGCGGTTTCATTAAAACTGCCGACTTTCTGGACGCTGCGACCACGCGTGTGGTTTAGCCAAGCAGAAGCCCAGTTCCAGATTCGGCAGATATCTTCTGATTCCACGCGTTACTACCATGTGGTGAGCGCCCTTGACCAGGAGACAGCCGCCCAGGTTGCGGATTTCATACAGTCGCCCCCGGAAGAAGGCAAATATGAAGCATACAAAGCGCTGCTCATTGGGACCTTTGGCCTCTCACGGCGTGAGCGGGGTGCCCGCCTGCTTCACCTGGACGGTTTGGGAGACAGACTGCCGTCAGCATTGATGAACGAGATGCTGGCCCTGGCTAATGGACACAAGCCCTGCCTCATGTTCGAGCAAGCGTTCCTAGAGCAACTGCCCGAGGACATACATCTGCTGCTGGCCGACGCAGATTTCAGCGACCCCCAGAAGGTGGCAGCCCAGGCAGACATGCTGTGGAAAGCCAAGAGGGAGAGTGTGGCATCCGTCGGTCAGATTACCAGGCCACGCGCCCAACAGCAGACCAGACCAGACTCAGCAGGGGGGCGCACACAACACAGAGGCAGGAGTGAGGAGGCCAGTGAACAGTGGTGTTTCTACCACCAGCGGTGGGGCACAAAAGCCCGCCGTTGTCGCCCACCCTGCAAGGGCCAGGGCCAGAGCCAGAGCCAGCTGCCGCTAATGACTATGGCAGCTAGCCACCAGGACAGCCTCTTATACGTCTGGGACAAACAGTCGGAACGCTGCTTCTTGATCGACACCGGAGCGGAAATCAGCGTCTTGCCCCTGACGGGGTACGACACCCACAACAGGAAGCCAGGATGCACCCTGAGGGCCGCAAATGGCAGCACGATACGGACCTACGGCACCCGCACAGTGCAGCTGCAGTTCGGCGCCAGCCGGTTCACGTGGGACTTCACGCTGGCTGCGGTGGCCCAACCACTCCTGGGGGCGGACTTCTTGCGAGCTCACAGCCTGCTGGTCGACTTGCAAGGGAAAAGACTGGTACATGCCGAGACTTTCCAGACGTTCTCCCTGGGTGAAGCCAAGTTGCCGGCCCCACACCTGGACTCCATCACGCTGTCGGACAACGAATTCACCAGAATCCTGGCGGACTTTCCATCAATTCTGGCACCGCAGTTCACGGCAGCCATGCCCAGACACGGGGTTCAGCACCACATCCCGACCAAGGGACCACCCCTCCACATCCGCGCACGAAAGCTCCCCCCGGAAAAGCTCCGCCTGGCGAAGGAGGAGTTCAAGAGGATGGAGGAATTGGGGATAGTACGGAGGTCCGACAGCCCATGGGCCTCCCCCCTGCACATGGTGCCCAAAGCAGCCGGGGGTTGGAGACCATGCGGCGACTACCGCAGACTGAATGAGGCTACAACTCCAGACCGCTACCCCATGCCGTACATACAGGACTTTGCAGCAAACCTGCACGGGGCAAGAATATTTTCCAAAGTAGACCTCGTCCGGGGATACCATCAAATCCCGGTGCACCCTAAAGACATCCCCAAAACAGCACTTATCACCCCGTTCGGCCTGTTCGAGTTCCTCCAAATGCCGTTCGGCCTGAAGAATGCCGCACAGACGTTCCAGCAGCTAATGGATGCGGTGGGACGTGACCTGGGTTTTGCGTTCATCTATTTGGACGACATCCTTATAGCCATCAGTAGTCGCCAGGAGCATCTGTCCCACCTCCGCCAGATCTACTCCCGCCTGAGTGATTTCGGCCTCACGATCAACCCGGCCAAATGCCAGTTCGGTCTCGATACCATCGACTTCCTGGGCCACAGGATTACCAAAGACGGGGCAACACCTCTGCCCGCCAAGGTAGACGCGATCCGCCACTTTGCCCGGCCCAACACGGTCAAAGGCCTACAGGAGTTCGTTGGTATAATGAACTTCTACCACCATTTCTTCCCCTCAGCAGCCCGTATTATGCACCCTTTGTACACCCTGATGTCGGGTAAAGGCAAGGACATTACTTGGGACAAGGGGGCAGCGGCCGCTTTCGTTAAAGCCAAGGAAGCCTTGGCAGATGCCGCGATGCTGGTGCACCCCAGAACGGACGTTCCGACCGCACTCACGGTGGATGCATCCGACACAGCAGTTGGTGGGGTGCTGGAGCAGCTCATCAAGGGGCGCTGGCAACCCTTGGCGTTCTTCTGCAAGCACCTATGACCACCCGAACTCAAGTACAGTGCTTTCGACCGGGAGCTGTTGGCGCTGTATCTGGCAATCCGGCATTTCAGGTACTTCTTAGAAGGCAGGCCGTTCACCGCGTTCAAGGACCACAAACCGTTGACCTGCGCATTCACGAAGGTGTCCGATCCCTGGTCGGCTCGCCAGCAGCGACATCTGTCCTACATCTCCGAGTACACGATGGACATCCAGCATGTCTCGGGAAAGGACAACGTCGTGGCGGACGCACTCTCCAGACCAGCTGTCCAGGCCCTGTCCCTGGGGGTGGACTATGCAGCACTGGCGGAGGCGCAGCAGGCAGACGACGAGATGCCCAGCTACAGGACCGCAGTCTCGGGTTTGCAGCTGCAGGACTTTCTTGTAGGCCCAGGTGATTGGACCCTCCTGTGTGACGTGGCTACCGGCCAACCTCGCCCCATCGTCCCGGCAGCCTGGAGGCGGCGAGTTTACAACTCCATACACGGTTTGGCGCACCCATCTATCAGGACAACCGTCCGACTGGTCTCCAGCAAGTTCACGTGGCACGGACTTCGCAAGCAGGTCAGTGAATGGGCCAGAACGTGCGCGCAGTGCCAAACAGCCAAGGTGCAGCGGCACACTAAAGCCCCGCCGCAGCAGTTCGAACCCACCCACCGGAGGTTCGACCACATTCATGTGGATATCATGGGCCCCCTACCAGTGTCCCGAGGAGTGCGGTACCCCCTAACTATGGTAGACCGGTTCACAAGATGGCCAGAGGCAGTCCTGCTCACCGACACATCTACCGATTCCTGCGCCCGAGCACTGATCGCAACCTGGGTAGCACGCTTCGGGGTACCGGCCCACATTACCTCTGACAGAGGTGCCCAGTTCACCTCCAGCCTGTGGTCGGCTGTGGCCAGCCTGTTGGGGACGCAGCTACACCACACTACTGCCTACCACCCACAGTCGAACGGACTGGTGGAACGCTTCCACCGTCACTTGAAGTCAGCTCTCATGGCCCACCTGAGAGGACCTAACTGGGTGGATGAGCTTCCCTGGATCCTGCTCGGGATTCGTACAGCGCCCAAAGAGGATCTGCACGCCTCGTCGGCCGAGTTGGTGTACGGTGCGCCCCTGGCCGTCCCGGAAGAGTTCATACCATCCCCAAGGGGGCAAGAGGAAGAACCCGCAGCAGTCCTGGACAGGCTATGCGAAAGGCTCGGCAACCTGGCCCCCGTACCAACTGCACAGCACGGACGGACGCCGACCCATGTACCCAAAGAACTGTAAGTTTGTGTTTGTATGAAGGGGCGGACACCAGGCACCGCTACAGTGGCCGTACGAGGGGCCGTTCAAGGTGATCAACAACGGGTCCACGTATGTTCTGGACATTGGGGGGTAAGAGGAGGTTTTCAAGGTGGACCGACTCAAACCAGCCCATGTGGACTTGGCGCAGCCGGTCGAGGTTCAGGCACCGCAGTGTAGAGGTAGACCCCCCAAACAGAGGCTGATCCAGACTGTGGACATTGGGGGGTGTATTGCCGGTTCTGGGATGGGGGGGTTATGTGGCGACCCACTTTCTGCGCAGGCGAACCAGCTCACAAATAGCCAGCGCGCAGGGGGAGACTTTGGTAATGCACCTCTGACGTCATTTCCGCCTGGAGAGGGCGGGCGCTAGGGATTAAATGCCAGCGCCGCGAAGTTTGAATAAATTAGTCTCGAAACGACTTACTGACTGCATGTCATTATTTCAGCGCTGAGTGTAGCACATCGCTACAATATTAAGAGGAATAGACAGAGTGGACAGTCAGCGCCTCTTCCCCAGGGCACCACTGCTCAGTACAAGAGGACATGGCTTTAAGGTAAGGGGTGGGAAGTTCAAGGGGGATATTAGAGGAAAGTTTTTTACTCAGAGAGTGGTTGGTGTGTGGAATGCACTGCCTGAGTCAGTGGTGGAGGCAGATACACTAGTGAAATTTAAGAGACTACTAGACAGGTATATGGAGGAATTTAAGGTGGGGGGTTATATGTGAGGCAGGGTTTGAGGGTTAGCACAACATTGTGGGCTGAAGGGCCTGTAATGTGCTGTACTATTCTATGTTCTATGTTCTATTTTTAACTGTCTTTTAATCATATTGATTGTATCCAACTCACCACCTCCTCGTGGAGTGAGTTCTGGGATATCAACCACTCTCTTTCTAAGGAAAAAAACTTCTCAAACTACATCCTCTAACCTTAAACAATGTTTCAATTAATTGTATACATGTGTTTGGTTGAACAAAAATAAACCCGAAATTGAATTTGAACTTGATCTCAAACCTCTGCTCTCTTGTTTCTGATAACCCTAATATGGGAAAAACATTATTGCCTATCTATGCTTCTTATAGTTTTACAAACTCCTATCAGGTCTGTCCTCAAGACACAAAAAAACCGTAGAAGCTGGAATCTGGAGCAATGCACAATCTGCTGGAAGAGCTCAGTTACTGCTGATTACCTGCAGCAGATTGTTTCTTGTTCTCTTCAATAGCCTCTCCTCCAGGAGAAGCAAGCGTAGCCTCCCCAATCTCTCCACGTATCTCTAATCCAGACAATGTCCTAGACTGTCTTCTCTGCATTCTCTCCAGCACAGCCATATCTTTCCTGCAGTACGGCAAAATGAAATGCACGAATTGTCCAAGTGTGGCCGATCCCATTTTGTGTTCTACGCCCCATCCTATGAAAACAAGTATGTCATATTCCTTCACAAAATGCCGGAAGTGCTCAGCAGGTCAGGCAGCATCTATGGTGAGAAATAATTAATTCTTATTTAGAGATACAACATGGTAACAGGTCCTTAAGGCCCAACAATCCCACACTGTCCAATTACATCCATGTGATCAATTAACCTATTAACCCGTACGTCTTTGGAATGTGGGAGGAAACTGGAGCACCTGGAGGAAATCCACACAGTCATGGAGAGAACATACAAACTCCCCACAGACAGCAGCAGGACTGAACCTGGATCGCTGCTATTGTAATAGCATTACACTAACTACTATGCTACTGTGCACCCATTCTTCATCAGGAATTCTTCAGCAAAGGCTGAAACGTCGACTGTTTTTTCCCCCTCCATAGATGCTGCCTGACTTGCTGAGTTCCTCCAGCATTTTGTGTGTGTTGCTCTGGATGTTCAGCATCTGTAGAATCTCATGTGTATCCTTTTCAAGTCAAGTCAAGTTTATTGTCATTTTGACCATAAACTGCTGGTACAGTACACAGTAAAAATGAAACAACATTTCTCCAGGACCCTGGTTCTACATGAAACAACACAAAACTACACTAGGCTATGTGAGACAGCACAAGGCTACACCAGACTATGTAAAACAACATAAAAACTACAGACCTGCACAGGAATACATAAAGTGCACAAAACAGTGCAGGGCAGTACAATAATTAATAAACAAGGCAATAGGCACAGTAGAGGACAAATTTCAATATAATAACAAATGATGTAGAAGTCAGTCTAGACTCTGGGTATTGAGGAGTCTGATGGCTTGGGGGAAGAAACTGTTGCACAGTCTGGTCGTGAGAGCCCGAATGCTTCGGTACTTTTTGCCACATGGCAGGAGGGAGAAGAGTTTGTGTGAGGGGTGCGTAGGGTCCCTCACAATACTGTTAGCTTTGCGGGTGCAGTGCGTGGTATAAATGTCTGTAATGGCAGGAAGAGAGACCTGATGATCTTCTCAGCTGACCTCACTATCCACTGCAGAGTCTTGCGATCCGAGATGGTGCAATTCCCGAACCAGGCAGTAATGCAGCTGCTCAGGATGCTCTCAATACATCCTCTGTAGAATGTGATGAGGATGGGGAGTGGAAGATGGACTTTTCTCAGCCTTCGCAGAAAGTAGAGACGTTACTGGGCTATGGAGCTGGTATTGAGGGACCAGTTAAGATTCTCTGCCAGGTGAACACCAAGAAATTTGGTGTTCTTAATGATGTCAACGGAGGAATCCTCAATGTTCAGTAAAGAATGGTCACTTTGTGCTCTCCTGAAGTCAACAACCATCTCTTTTGTTTTGTTTACATTCAGAGACAGGTTACCTGTCTACCTGTGTTGTCACTTTCAAAGAACCATGGACTTAAACCCTAACCTCCCTCTCTTCATCAAAATTCCTTAGTGGCCTTACTTCTCCCACCCCTAAATGATTTCCCAAAATACATCACCTTGCACTTGTTGGGATTAAAGCCATCTACCAACACGCTGCCCAACTTTCCATCTGATCTACATACTGCTGTAACCTTGGACAACCTTCCTCACGATCCACACCACCACCAACTCTCATTCAATCCATAGCCTTACTAATCATACTTTCTATATTCACACTCAAGTCTTTTATATATCAAAAACAATAAGGGTCCCAGCACTTATCCCTGTGGTACACCACTGATCGCAGAGTTCTAAACAAATAGGCACCCTTCCATCTCTACCTTATGCTTCCTATCAGCAAACCAAATTTGGATCTATTTAGAGCTTTATAGAGCAGGCGCTAAAGTAGAGGGAGACAGAGTAGGAGGGCTTTGGCAATAATGGGTCAAGGCGAGGTAGGTTGTCTGTGTAGAATATAGACAGGAAGTATGTATGTGAGGTCTGTGTTCTGTACTGGGGGTCAGATGTGGAACATCCTGGAGTCTCTCAGCCTCCCAGACGGCCACATCTGCTCCAGGTGCATCGAGCTGCAGCTCCTTAGGGACTGCGTTAGGGAACTGGAGATGCAGCTTGGTGATCTTCATCTGGTCAGGGAGAGTGAGGTGGTGATAGATAGGAGCTATAGGCAAGTAGTCACACTGGGGCCTCAGAAGACAGATAAGTGGGTAACAGTTAGGAGCTGGAAGGACAAGTACCCCTGTGGCTGTCCCCCTTAACAATAAGTACTCCTGTTTGAGTAATGTTGGGGGGGGAACAGCCTACCTGGGGGAAGCAACAGTGGTCGTGCCTCTGGCACAGAGTCTGGCCCTGTGGCTCAGAAGGGTAGGGAAAGGAAGAGGATGGCAGCAGTGATAGGGGACTCTATAGTCAGGGGGTCAGACAGGTGATTCTGTAAATGCAGGAAAGAAACTCGGAAACATGGTAGTTTGCCTCCCAGGTGCCAGAGTCTGGGATGTTTCTGATCGTGTCCACGATGTCCTGAAATGGGAAGGAGAACAGCCAGAGGTTGTGGTACATATTGATACCAATGACATCGGTAGGAAAAGGGAGAGGTCCTGAAAACAGACTACAGGGAGTTAGGAAGGAAGTTGAGAAGCAGGACCACTAAAGTAGTAATCTCGGGATTACTGCCTGTGCCATGCGACAGTGAGTACAGGAATAGAGTGAGGTGGAGGATAAATGCGTGGCTGAGGGATTGGAGCGGGGGCAGGGTTTCAGATTTCTGGATCATTGGGACCTCTTTTGGGGCAGGTGTGACCTGTACAAAAAGGACAGGTTGCACTTGAATCCGAAGGGGACCGATATCCTGGCAGGGAGGTTTGCTAAGGCTGTTGGGGAGAGTTTAAACTAGGATTGCTGGGAGATGGGAACCGAACTGAAGCGACAGAGGAAGAGGCGGTTGGATCACAAATAGAGAAAGGTTGGAGACAGTGCGAGAGGGAGGATAGGCAGGTGATAGAGAAGGGACATGCTCAGACCGATGGTTTGAGATGTGTCTATTTTAATGCAAGAAGCATTGTGAACAAAGCGGATGAGCTTAGAGCATGGATCAGTACTTAGAGCTATGATGTTGTGGCCATTACAGAGACTTGGATGGCTCAGGGGCAGAAATGGTTACTTCGAGTGTCAGGCTTTAGATGTTTCTGAAAGGACAGGGAGAGAGGCAAAAGAGATGGGGGCATGGCACTGTTGATCAGAGATAGTGTCACGGCTGCAGAAAAGAAGTCATGGAAGGATTGTCTACTGAGTCTCTGTGGGTGGAAGGTGGGCACAGGAAGGGGTTAATAACTCCACTGGGTGTTTTTTATAGACCGCCCTATAGTAACAGGAACATCGAGAAGCAGTTAGGGAGATAGATTCTGGAAAGGTGTAATAATAGAGTTGTCATGGTAGGAGATTTTAATTTCCCAAATTTTTATCTCCCTAGAACAAGGGGTTTAGATGGGGTAGATTTTATCAGGTGTGTTCAGGAAGGTTTCTTGACACAATATGGAGATAAGCCTACAAGAGGAGAGGCTGTACTTGATCTGGTATCGGGAAATGAACCTGGTCAGGTGTCAGATCTCTCAGTGGGAGAGCATTTTGGAAAAAGTGATCACAATTCTATCTCCTTTACAATAGCATTGGAGAGGGATAGGAACAGATAAGTTAGGAAAGCGTTTAATTGGAGTAAGGGGAAATAAGAGGCTATCAGGCAGGAACTTGGAAGCATAAATTGGGAACAGATGTTTTCAGGAAAATGTATGGAAGAAATGTGGCAAATGTTCAGGGAATGGAGTTCTGCACAGGTACATTCCAATGAGGCAGGGAAAGGATGCTAAGGTACAGGAACCATGATGCACAAATGGCTGTTGAAGAAAAGAAAGAAGAAAATCTTATGAAAGGTTCAAAAAACTAGGTAATGTAAGAGATCTAGAAGAATATAAGACTAGCAGGAAGGAGCTTAAGAATGAAATTAGGAGAGCTGGAAGGGGCCATGAGAAGACGTTGGCGGACAGGATTAAGGAAAACCCCAAGGCATTCTAGAAGTATGTGAAGAGCAAGAGGATAAGACATAAGAGAACAGGACCAATCAAGTGTGACAGTGGAAAAGTATGTATGGAACCAGAGGAGATAGCAGAGGGACTTAATGAATACTTTGCTTCAGTATTCACTATGGAAAAACACCTTGGTGATTGTAGGGATGACTTATAGTAGATTGAAAATTGTTTTTCAATTGAAAATTGAGCATCAAGTTGAATAAGTCACCAGGACTGGATGAAATGTACCCCAGGCTACTGTGGGAGGCGAGGGAGGAGATTGCTGAGCCTCTGGCAATGATCTTTGCATCATCAAAGGAGACAGGAGAGGTTCCGGAGGATTAGAGGGTTGTGGATGTTGATCCCTTATTCAAGAAAGGGAGTAGAGATAGCCCAGGAAATTATAGACCAGCGAGTCTTACTTCAGTGGTTGGTAAGTTGATGGAGAAGATCCTGAGAAGCAGGATTTACGAATATTTGGAGAGGCATAATATGTTAGGAATAGTCAGCATGGCTTTGTCAATGGCAGGTCGTGCCTTACAAGCCTGATTGAATTTTTTGAGGATGTGACTAAACACATTGATGAAGGAAGAGCAGTAGATGTAGTGTATATGGATTTCAGCAAGGCGTTTGATAAGGTACCTCATGCAAGGCTTATTGAGAAAGTAAGGAGGCATGGGATCCAAGGGGATATTGCTTTGTGGATCCAGAACTGGCTTGCCCACAGAAGGCAAAGAGTCGTTGTAGACGGGTCTTATTCTGCATGGAGGTCAGTGACCAGTGCTGCGCCTCAGGGATCTGTTCTGAGACTCCTACCCTTCATGACTTTTATAAATTACCTGGATGAGGAAGTGGAGGGATGGGTTAGTAAATTTGCTGATGATGCAAAGGTTGGGGGTGTTGTGGATAGTGTGGAGGGCTGTCAGAGGTTACAGTGGGACATCAATAGGATGCAAAACTGGGCTGAGAAGTGGCAGAAGGAGTTCAACCCAGATAGGAGTGAGATGGTTCATTTTGGTAGGTCAAACATGATGGCAGAATATAGTATTAATGATAAGACTCTTGACAATGTGGAGGATCAGAGGGATCTTGGGGTCCGAGTCCATATGACACTCAAAGCTGCTGTGCAGATTGACTCTGTGGTTAAGATGGCATACGGTGCATTGGCCTTCATCAATCGTGGGATTGAGTTTAAGAGCCGAGAGGTAATGTTGCAGCTGTATAGGACCCAGGTCAGACCCCACTTGGAGTACTGTGCTCAGTTCTGGCCACCTCACTACAGGAAGGATGTGGAAACTATAGAAAGGGTGCAGAGGTGATTTACAAGAATGTTGTCTGGATTAGGGAACATGCCTTATGAAAATAGTTTGAGTGAACTCGACCTTTTTTCCCTTGGAGTGATGGAGGATGAGAGATGACCTGATAGAGGTGTATAAGGTGATGAGGCTTTGATCGTGTGGAGAGTCAGAGGCTTTTTCCCCAGGGCTGAAATGGCTAGCATGAGAGGGCACAGTTTTAAGGTGCTTGGAAATAGGTACAGAGGAGATGTCAGGGGTAAGTTTTTTTACTCAGAAGGTGGTGAGTGTGTGGAATGGGCTGCCGGCGACGGTGGTAGAGGCAGATACGATGGGGTCTTTTAAGAGACTCCTGGATAGGTACATGGAGCTTAGAAAAATAGAGGGCTATGGATAATCCTAGGTAATTTCCAAGATAAGGACATGTTTGGCACAGCTTTGCAGGCCGAAGGGCCTGTATTGTACTGTAGGTTTTCTATGTTTCAATGTTTCTATTTAGCCAGTAACCTTTGATCCATGTCCCTTCACCTTCAGATCTGGCCTACCATGCAGGAAACCGTCAAATGTCTTTCTAAAATCCTTATTGATAAATATCTATCACCCTCTTTTACTGGTTTATCAGGGATTCTCTTTAATTCTACTTGCAAGGATATTTCATGGTTCGGTTTTCCCCCTCCTAATTCTTTTCCAAGTAGAAGGTGGATTGTACATTCCTATTCATGTGATGTGCCCACACGTCAAAATATTAAAACAGACAGAGAGATCTTCAGTGGGTTTGTTAAAAGAAATAGTCTGCCAAAGGGACAGGCAGGTTATGTTCAGACAGACATAGGAGAATTTATAATGTGAGTGAAGCAGGGAAATTAAACAATTGCTTTGTGCCTGACAGCATTGTTTGCAGTTCCACGGGTGAAGAAATTGCTTCTGAACTCAGTTCTGAATGGCTGAACCCTTATTTTGTATGTCTCAAAGACATCACCTCTTAATCTTACAAACTCAAGGGAGTGAAAGCCAAGTCTGCTTTATCTCTGCTAAAAGGCAAACTTTCAGTCTCAAGGGTTATTCTGGTAAACATTCGCTGCATTCTCCCTGTCTGAAATATAACTTCCTTTTGATCAGGAGACCAGATCTTTCAATCTCATACCGCTTGAAGAAACCTCTGCTTTTCTACTATTTTCTCAAAAATAATGGTGGAAATAAATAAAGTTGATGTTGTTCTTCTGCCCAAGGCAAAAGGCAACCCTGCAAACAGTTACACTAGCTGGTAAATACATTCAGAAATACCATAAAGGTATTACCAAAAAGAAAGTCTTATTATCAGTGCCCACCCCTGCAGTCAGTTTGAGGAAGGATCCATTTATTCCCACTCTGTTTTCTGATTCATAATCAATTACCTCCCAATTATTTGTTGACTAATCTCCTGTATAGGAGCTTATCAATAGCCTGAAAACACGAATATGCCACATTAAATAAAGATACACTTTATTTGCCACATGTACTTTGAAAAATTGAAACAAACAGTGAAATGCATTGTTTGTGTCAACAACCGAGATAGTCTGAGGACATCCTGGGGCAGCATGCAAGTGTCTCCACACTTCCAGTGCCATCGTAGGATGCCCATGCCTCACTATCCTTAACCTGTATGTCTTTGCGATGTGGGAGGACATCGGAACACCCGGAGAAAAATCATGGGGAGAACATAAAACGCGTTATAGACAGCGGCGGGCATTGAACCCAACTGTAAAGGTTTCGCTAACCACTACACTACCAGGCTGCCCATGTTCACTAGTTCCCCCTTCTATCAGCCATATTCAACAAACCCCAGTAGATTATTCAAATGAACAACGCACATAATATGCTGGAGGAACTCAGCAGGCCAGGCAGCATCTCTGGAAAAGAGTACAGTCAACGTTTTGCACCGAGACCCTTCATCAGGACTGGAGAGAAAAAGATGAGGAGTCAGAGTTAGCAGGAGGGGGGAGGGGAGGAAGAAACACAAGGAGATGGGTGAAAACGGGAGGTTGGGGGGAGGGGTGAAGAGCTGGGAAGTCGATCGGTGAAAGAGATACAGGGCTGGAGAAGGGGGAATCTGATAGGAGAGGACAGAAGGCCACGGAAGAAAGAAAAGGGGAGGAGTATCAAAGGGAGAAGATGGGCAGATAAGGAGATAGAGCGAAAAGGAAATGGGGAGTGGTGAAGAGAGAGGGGGCATTACTGGAAGCTCGAGAAATCTATGTTCATGCCATCAAGTTGGAGGCTACTCAAATGGAATATAAGGTGTTGCTCCTCCAACCTGAGTGTGGCCTCATCACGACAACAGAGGAGGCCGTGGACTGACATGTCAGAGTGAGAATGGGACGTGGAATTAAAATGGGTGGCCACTGGGAGATCCCACTTTTTCTGGCGGACCAAGCGTAGGTGCTCGGCGAAGTGGTCTCCCAATCCACATAAGGTCTCACCAATATACAAGAGGTGACACCGGGATCAGCAGATTCAGTAATGACTCCAGCAGACTCAATGCCCCCTCTCCCTCAGCATTTCCGGAAATGCTCCTCCTCCTTCACCATTTCCCATTCCCTTGCAATTCAAGGACATTCAGTTGCTATTGGCTCCAATTTTTGTTTCTATTAGAAAGTCCTGCTGAAGGGTCTCAGCCCGAAACATCGACTGTACTTTTTTCCATAAATGCTGCCTGGTCTGCTGAGTTCCTCCAGCATTTTGTGTGTGTTGCTAGTGTCTCCAATTGCCCATCCGTGTGACTGAGAAACTCATCCTGAGGGGCCTGTATCATGAAGTTCCATTCTTTTGAGAAGTGATCGTCACTCAGACAAAGCAAATGAAAACGGACCAAAAACACTGAACAAAACAGTGAAGATGGTGCCTAAGTGTAGGTCAAAGGTGAAGAACAGAGCAACTCCTTCAGTAGAAGAAAGAATATGGTAAACTACTCTTCACTAGAGAGGAATTTTTATGCCTCTGTTCTTTGCTGTACACCACAGACTCCAGACTACTAAAATCATAGCAGTATCCTACTAACCTCTTTCTTTTGCAAATTATCTACGAGCAGGTGAACGTTAGCCAAACTGATTCAAATAGTAATGCAAAAACTCCTGTCCAGAAGACCCCTGATCTTGATGACCTGGACCCATTCAGTTGCTATGAACTCCAACTCTTGTTTCTGTTAGAAAGATGTGGGTTCAAATCCTGCTCCGGGCGTCTGAGCTACTCATATGATGCTGTGTGCCTGTGATGCTTTTGGAAGAAGGTTTTTCATCGCATCTTTGCATACTTGTGCCCACGACAATAAACTCGAAGTTTGTTTGATTTTGCATACTCGGGGGGCTTTGCACTGTCAAAGGTGCTGCCTTTACGATTAGACTCAGATTCGGATTCAGAGTCAGAGTCACTTATCACGTGTACATACAGTGAAATGCGCCATTTGCGTTAACAACCAACACACCTAAGGTTATGCTGGGGGTAGCCCAGAAGGGTTGCCACACGTTCCTGTGCCAACTTAGCATGCCCACAGAACACAACAAAGCAAGATATACTAAGCAACAAGGCAACACCAGTGAAACAAGTACCATACCACTCCCCCCCCCCCCCCCCCCGTCACTCATCCACCCACACACATACACAGTCCTCCAACCCCAGGGCAGGTTGTCTCCAAGCTCCAACCTCCAGTGGTCTCGTGGATACACACTATGTTAAACTGAAGGCCTGGTCTCTACTTCGTTGATACAGTGCATTCTGGTTAATTGGGACAAATCAGGACCAGTACATTTTGCCCCAGTTAAATGACTGTCCCAATTAGCCAAAGTTTCATTGAAATACTTAAATAGGTATAAAAAAGATAACTACCATTTAACTAAGTAACAAATGATGTATTTATGTGAAATACAGAACAAATTAGAATACCCATACCACTACAGTACTATAAAACTGTATTATTTCAGAATCAGGTTGATTATCACCAGCATGTGTCGTGAAATTTGTTAACTTAGCAGCAGCAGTTGAATGCAATACATAATATAAAAGTAAATAAATAAATTACAGTTTACATATATTGAATAGATTAAAAATCGTGCAAAAAACAGAAATAATATATATTAAAAAGTGAGGTAGTGTTCACAGGTTCAATGTCCATTTAGGAATCAGATGGCAGAGGAGAGAAGCTGTTCCTGAATTGCTGAGTGTGTGCCTTCGGGCTTCTGTACCTCCTACCTGATGGTAACAGTGAGAAAAGGGCATGCCCTGGGTGCTGGAGGTCCTTAATAATGGACGCTGCCTTTCTGAGACACCACTCCCTAAAGACGTCCTGGGTACTTTGTAGGCTGGTACCCAAGATGTAGCTGATTAAATTTACAACGCTCTGCAGCTTCTTTCGGTCCTGTGTAGTAGTCGCACCCCACCCCCACCTTACCAGACAGTGACGCAGCCTGTCAGAATTCTGTCCACGGTACATCCATAGAAGTTTTTGAGTGTACTTGTTGATATACCAAACCTCTTCAAACTCATAATGATTGTGGTCTTCCTAATAGTTATCAACAGAAGAATTCATTCAGTTTACGATACCATGTTTTTTTCATTGACTGTAAATAAACAAAGGGGCACGTGGGGTGTCCAGGGAGGTGTAGTATCTCTGGTGAAGGGGCATCTCATGTCCAGTCCGCGAAGGTCACTCACCTTTGGTCCCCACCAGAACTTGGCGCTCAGCTGTGGCTCCAAGTAGCTGTCACTGTTTTGACTGTCACTATTTTGCATTGGTACACTGTTTCGACAGGCAGGCTAAACCAGGGTGAGGGACATGCCTGTCTTAGCATGTGAAGTCGGGTCCGGTGGACAGGGCGGATGAGATCCAACGGCTAGGGAGGTGTTCTGCAATGCTACGTGGAGAGCAAAGGGCATGACAAGAGACAGATAAAGTCATGGTCATCCTCTGCAACCAAGGAAGATCCCAGTTCTGACAACCTCTCGTTCTACTGGACCCAGACTTCCAAGGCTAAGAAAGTGGAACTACCCCAGTGCAGTGGCTTTTCCACTTTAAAATCTCTCCAGCAGACATCCCCTTTCACTGTCAGATATGACGGACAGCCACCAAATGAACAAGATCAGTGCAAACACCCAGTGCAGATAATGGACTGCCTTCATACAATGCCTTAGATGACTGAACCCATCAGATTTTCATTTTCATTGTAATATTCAAGATGATTGTCGATGTCTTCGAATTCTTCATAATTCCTAACTTGTTGAAAGAGTGAAATAATTTCACTTTCACTCTCGGCCAATTCTGGTATCTCCAAGCCAGAATGTTTGGCAGAGAGCAAAACAGATCTGAATTGTATTACTGCTTACTTCTTGCAAATATCAGTAACAAAAATCACTGCCCTTTGAACACAAGCACAAGCTACTGATGCCATTTGAGAAGAGTTTGATCTAAACATGGTGTAATGTCTAATGGCCATGCAAGTGCACATGACTGAAAGTAGTTAGAAACTGTTTGGCAACTGCCTCCTGTCCCAGTTAAATCGCACAGTGACCAAAATAAATGGAATTAATCCACTATTTTCTCAGTTCCATAAGACTACAAGATATAGGAGCAGAATCAGGCTGTTTGGCCCTTCAATTCTGCTTTGCCATTTCATCATGGCTGATCCATTTCTCTCTCAGCCCTAATCTCCTATCTTCTCCCCGTATCTAATCAAGGATCTACCAATTTCCACTTTAAATGTACCCAATGACTCGACATCCACAGCCACCTGAGGCAACGAATTCCACAGATTCACATCTCTCTGGCTAAAGAAATACCTCATCTCTGTTCTAAATGGACTTTCCTCTACTCTGAGGCTGTGTCCTCTGGTGTTAAACTCCCCTACCACAGGAAACATTCTCACCACATCCACTCTATCAAGGCCTATAGAGTTTCCAATAGGTTTCAGTGAGATTCCCCTCATTCTTCTAAAATCCAGCAATTAAAGGCCCAGAGCCATCAAACACTCCACATATGACAAGCCTTTCAATCCTGAAATCATTTTCATGAACCTCCTTTGAACCCTCTCCAATGTCGGCACATCCTTTTTTAGACAAAGAGCCCAAACCTGATCACAATACTCCAAGTGAGACTCACCAGTGCTTTCTAAAGCCTTGAACTTTACATCCTTACTTCTATACTCCAGTTCTCTCGAAATGAATGCTAACATCACATTTGCCTTCCTCACCACAGACCCAACCTGCAAATTAACCTTTAAGGAATCCTACTTGAGGACTCCCAAGTCACATTGCACCTCAGATTTTTTTCAATTTTCCCACCATTTAGATTCAGTTTTGTTCTTTAAGACATGTCCCAAATAAGTGGCTGCCCTGGTTAACTGATGGCCCAATTAACCAGAATCCACTGTATATTGAAGAAGAGGGGAGTCACCCCAAAATTCTGGCCAAAAATTATGCCTTATTTAACATAGTTGTATTTCCAACAACACTGGCTACAGTTCAGTAATACTCCATTGGGTGTAAAGCAGTTAGAACAAAGAGAGTGTGTCATTAAGCTGGAAAGGGTGAGTAAAAGATTTACTAGAATATTGCCATGACTGGCAGGCTTAAGTATTCAGGAGAGACTGGATAGGCAGTGACCTTTCCCCGGGAGCAAAGAAGACTAAGGGGTGACCCTATAGAACAAGCATTCCCAGCTTTCTTATGCCACTGAGCAAGGGGCCCGTGGACTCCAGGTTGGAAACCCCTGCTATTAAAGAACATAAAATCGTGAAGAGCCCAAAGGAGGTGAATAGCCATGTGGTCTTTTCCCTGGATAGGGGAGTCTGAAACTAAACAACATAGATTTAGGATGGGAAGTATAAAGATTTACAAGGGACCAGTGGCAACATTTTCACACAGAGGGTGGTGAGCATATGGAATGAGCTGCCACAGAAAGCCAAAAGGTGGGAATAGTCACAAAGTTTAACAAACACCGAGACAGATACACGAATAAGAAAGGTTCAGATTCAGATTCCTATGTAACACATGTATATCAAAACATAGAGGGAAATACATTGCTTGCTGTGGTGAACTACATATACCTGTCTGGACTGCTCCTGTGGCTCCTCCCACAGACCCCTGTATAAAGGCGATTGAGGCCTGAACCCGGCCTCATTCTCCAGGATGTAGTGTTATTCATTCTTCCAGTCAATAAAAGCCGATATCTCGCTTCTTATGTCTCAGAGTGAGTTATTGATGGTGCATCACTTGCATTAACAACCAACACAAGCTACGGATATATAGGGATATGGGGGTACTGGGGTAGCCCACAAATGTCACCATATATTCCAGCGCCAATATAGCATGCCCTCAATGTGCAGCAGAACAGTACCAATGAAACAGTCCCTTTGCTCCTTTATATATACACACACACACACACACACACACACACACACACACACACACACACACACACACACACACACACACACACACACACACACACACACACACACACACACACACACACCTTGAAGTTACAGGAGGCGAGTAGCTGGGTGACTGGTGACTGTCAGGAGACTAGACAGTTAGCACAGAGCACCCCCGTGGCCACTCCCCTCAATAATAAGTATACCATTTTGGATACTGTTGTGGGGGGTGACCTCCCAGGGGAACAGAAACATAGAAAACCTACAGCACAATACAGGCCCTTCGGCCCACAAAGCTGTGCCGAACATGTCCCTACCTTAGAACTACCTAGGCTTTACCCACAGCCCTTTATTTTTCTAAGCTCCATGTAGTCATCCAGGAGTCTCTTAAAATAGGGGTCACCAACCTTTTTTGTACCGCGGACCGGCTGACAGCGGGGGACGGGGGATGTTAATAGTGACTGGAAAATAGGTGATAAGTCAACTATAAGTCACTTATAAATGGCTCATACACTCAATTTCATTTCTAAAAGGGTTTAGCTGATAAATTTAATATTAAACACACATCACATATTTACCTTGCATGAATATAGTGATAGTCAATTATAAGTCACTAGCATCATAACATTTTAAGTAACCTTTGGATATTAAACACACAGCACATATTTTCCTCATGAACATATAAAATCATTGCAACACACCAATATCGTTGAATCAGTGGGAGCCCTGGGCTTGTTTCCCTGCAACAAGACAGTCCCATTGCGGGGTGATGGGCGACAGTGATACTCGAAAGGGGTTCCTTATGTCCAGTCTATTCCGCAATTTAGTTTTCATTGCATTCATTGCAGAAGACCCTGCTTCGCAGAGATATGATGTTGGAAATAGAAGCAACGTTTTCAGTGCTTTCGTGGCTATCTTGGGATATTCAGCCTTGACTTTGATCCAGAATGCCGGCAGAGATGTTATGTCAAACATACTTTTCAGCCCACCGTCATTTGCAAGCTCGAGGAGTTGATCTTCTTCCCACGCTGACATGGATGATTCACCAGGGACATTCACAAATGGGTCACAGACCCATTCCTTTGCACGTCTTGGGTCATTTGCGGTTGGAAAGTAACACTCGAATTCTGTCAACAGCGAAGATAGGTGATCGTGCACCAGCTGTGAGAAAGATGGTGCAGCCTCAGTCTCTCCCAAAATCCCAGCTAATGTTGGGAACATGTCAAATATGCCCATCCACTCGCTGACCTCACGGTTCCAGTTTGGCTTTGAAAGCAGACATTTTATCTGCCAACTTGAAGACAATTGTCATTCTCCCCTGAAGTAACAAATTGAGTTCATTGAGCAGGTTGAAGATGTCACACAGATAAGCAAGTTTTGCTATCCACTCCTTGTCACTGAAGTGTGCTGCCAGTGGTGACTTTTTACCTGAAAGAAATCTCTGCAGCGGCTCTCTTAACTCAAAAACCCTGGCCAGGCCTCTCCCCCTCGATCGCCACCTGACTTCAGTGTGTGAGAGAAGGCGTTTGTGTTCTGCATCCATTTCTTCGCAAAGCTGCTCAAACAGACGTGAGGTAAGGGCTTTGTTTTGATGTGATTGATAACTTCAACAACGTCCCTCAATACGCTGTTAAGATCAGGTGACATTTTTCGGCTAGCCAGCATTTCCCTGTGTATGACACAGATTGGCATTCAGGAGCAACCTCTTTGACTCGGGTGGTGAAACCAGACAGCCGTCCAGTCATAGCTGCAGCCCCGTCTGTGCATATTCCAACACAGAATGACCAGTCCAGTTTGCTTGACATGTAGTCATTCAAAGACTTGAATAGTTCTGCCCCGGTTGTGTTAGTTGGCAGCGGCAGTGCACACAACATATCCTTGTGCACATTGCCTTGAAATATATATCGCACATAAACCAGCGGTGTTGCCTTGTTGTCGACATCGGTAGACTCGTCAACCTGGATAGCTGTGCTTTGATGTCCTCCGCTATGTCATCGATTCTCCTTGAAACTGCGGTAGCTGAAAGAGAAACCTGTGCCATCTTGTTAGCTGCAGCTTCTCCCAACAGTTCACGGCACATGTCCTTGGCAGCAGGCAGAATCAATTCTTCACCAACAGTGAAAGGCTTCTTAGCCTTAGCAACACGGCTCACCACTAAGTACGATGCTCTCAGAGCAGCAGCATTTGTGGAGGTGGTGGCTCTCAGCACTTGCTTCTGTCCCGCTTGCTCACGTTTTTCCGTTCAAAAAACTCAATGGGTTTGTCTTTAAGTGCAGGGTGCTTGGACTCAAGGTGCCGAAGCAGTTTTGAGGGCTTCATTGCCTCATTAGACAGCTTGTCTCCACATATCACACACAGGGGGCTTGGAGTGTGCGAGTCACCAGTCGCATTAAAGCCATATTTTATGTACGACTCATCGTATTTCCTGTTGAAGGAAGCTTTCTTTTTTTTTTGCAGTCTCGGCCTCAGCTGTCCCTGCGTTATCATCATCGTTAGGCCTTTTATGTCCCCAACCACCTCTTGCAAAGAAACTCTCAAGCGACGTTTGTTTTTTACTCATCGAGTAGTTGTAAGTTAATGACCGACTGATGACCTCGTGTGCGTTCAAGTTCAATATTGGGCATGACAGGGAAAGAGGAAAGATATAGTTGACTCATTTCATTTCATATCGCCAAATCATAGTGTTTCCTTGCAGTCCGGTGGTTGGGGACCACTGTCTTAAAAGACCCTATCGTTTTCACCTACGCCACCACCACCGGCAGCCCATTCCACGCACTCACCACTCTCTGCGTAAAAAACTTACCCCTGACATCTCATGGGAATGCCAAGGAGACTGGGTTACTGGCACTGACTGGTTCGTGCAGCAGAGTGGAAAGAGGAAGCAGTAGTGATAGAGGGCTCAATAGTCAGGGGAACAGAGAGGAGATGCTGTGGACATGAATGGGACACCCGGATGGTATGTTACCTCCCAGGTGCCAGGGTCAGGGATGTCTCGGATTGCATCCACAACATTTTGGAGAGGGAGGGGGAGCAGCCAGATGCCTTGGTACATATCGGTACCAATGACATAGGAAGGAAAAGCAAGGAGGTCCTGAAAAGAGAATTTAGAGAGCTCAGTGGAAAGCTGAGCAGCAGGACCTCCAGGGTAGTAATTTATGGATTGCTGTCTGTGCACACACCAGTGAGGGTAGAAACAGGATAATTTGGCAAATTAATGAGTGGCTGAGAAGCTGGTGCAGGGGGGCAGGGCTTCAGGTTGTTGGATAATTGGGGAGATATGACCTGTTCAAAAGTGACGGGTTGTACCTCTACCTGAGGGGAACTAATACCCACGTGGGCAGGTTTGTTAGATCTGTTGGTGAGGGTTTAAACTAATTTGGCAGGGGCGTGGGAACTGGAGTGAAGCGACTCAGGATAGGATGGATGGTAAAAAAGCAAAGATAGCGTGGAGTCAGACTGTCAGCAAGGACAGGCAGATGATCGGACATAATTGCACCAGCAGGGCGAGTATCAGTGCATCAGGGATGCAAAATCAAAAAGGGTAGCAAATACAGCACTCGAAGTATTATATATCAATGCATGGAGTATAAGAAATAAGGTGGGTGACCTTGCTGCACTTTTGCAGATTGTTGGCCATGATGTTGTGTCCATCGCTGAAACGTAGATGAAGAATGGTTGTAGTTGGGAGCTGAATGTCCAAGGTTACACATTGTATCGGAGGGAGAGGAAGGTAGGCAGAGGGGGTGGTGTGGCTCTGCTGGTAAAGAATTGCATTAAATCAAGAGAAAGATATAACACAGGATCAGAAGATGTTGAATCCTTATGGGCTGAGTTAAGAAACTGCAAAGGTAAAAAGATTCTGATGGTAGTTATATATTGGTCTCCCAACAGATTACAATGGAACACAGATTATAACAGGAAGTAGAAAAGGTGTGTCAAAAGGGCAATGTTATGATAGTCATGGGAGATTTCAATATGCAGGTCAGTTGGAACTGGATCTCAAGAGAGTAAGTTTGTTCAATGCCTACAAGATAGCTTTTTAGAGCACTGGTCCCCAACCACCGGGCCGCAAAGCATGTTATACCGGGCCGCGAGGAAACGATGTGATTTGTCGATATGAAATGATACGAGTCAGCTGCACCTTTCCTCATTCCCTGTCATGCCCACTGTTGAACTTGAACGCACGCAAGGTCATCAGTCGCCTAAACGCAGTGACACCCTAGCGCCAGGGATCACTGATTGGCCTCCGGTATCCGGCCACCTCGGGCAGCCAGTGAGAAGTGCCGTTGCTACTGGCCTGGAGCAAGGACAGATGGGCACCGCCTCTAAACCTGTTTAGCATGCCGAATGTTTGTGGGGAACCTGGTGCTAAAATATTCGCAGATGACCTAATTTGGGCTTAGGGTTTCGTAAGTAGCAGAACAGTTACCTCACTGCGATCTACTGAAAGTCATCCCTCGAACCAAACTTTTGTCGGCCGATAGATCCTGTCACACTCCTCGCTCGGTCGGTCACTCTCTCCGGACTGCAACCACCGCGGCCCTGGTACGGGGACCTCCAGCCCTTACCTTGTCCTCTCACTGGTGTGTTGCAATAATTTTATATGTTCATACCAGGAAAATATGTGCTGTGTGTTTAATATTAAATTCGTTAGATAAACCCTTTTAGAAACGAAATTGAGTGTATTAGCTAGCCATTTATAAGTGACTTATCACCTAAATTCGGGTTGTGATTAACACCCACCCCACCCCCCCGTCCCCCCATCGGCCGGTCCGCAAGAATATTTTCAATATCAAACCGGATCGTGGTGCAAAAAAGGTTGGTGACCCCTGTTTTAGAGCAGTTTGTCACTGAGCCTACGAGGGGATCAGCTATACTGAATTGGGTGTTATGTAATGAACCGGAGGCGATTCGAGAGCTTAAGGTAAAAGTGGATAGTAAAAGTTTTAAAAATTAAAAGAGAGATGAGAGTGGATATAGGACCACTAGAAAATGAGACTGGAGAAATAATAATGGGGGACAAGGAGATGGCAGATGGACTAAATAACTATTTTGCATCAGTCTTCATTGTCGAATACAATAGCAGTGTGCCAGATGTTGAAGGATGAGAAGAGAAGTGAGTGCAGTTACTATTACAAGCGAGAAGGAGCTCATAAAGCTGAAAGACCTATGGGTACATAAGTCACCCAGACCAGATAAACTGCACCGTAATGTTCTGGAAGAATTAGCGGTAGAGATTGTGGAGGCATTAGTAATGATCTTTCAAAAATCATTGGACTCTGGCATGGTGCCGGAGGACTGGTAAATTGGAAATGTCACTCCACTCTTTAAGAAAAGAGAATGGTGGCAGAAAGGAAAGTATAGACTTCACTGATTGGGAAGATGTTGGCATCAATTGTTAAGGATGAGTACTTGGTGGCACAAGACAAGATTGGACAAAGTCAGCATGGTTTCCTTAAGGGAAAATCTTGCCTGACAAACTTGTTGGAATTCTTTGAAGAGATTACACGTAGGATAGATAAAGGGGATGTTGTATATTTGGACTTTCAGAAAGCCTTTGACAAGGTTCCACTCGTGAGGCTGCTTACCAAGTTAAGAGCCCATGGTACTACAGGAAAGTTACTGGCATGATTAGAGCATTGGATGATTGGTAACAGGCAGCAAGTAGGAATAAAAGGATCCTTTTCTGTTTGGCTGCCGGTGATTAGTGGTGTTCTGCAGGAGTCGATTTTGGAACCGCTTCTTTTTATGCTGTATATAAATGATTTAGATGATGGAATAGATGGCTTTGTTGCCAAGTTTGCAGATGATACAAAGATTGGTGGAGGGGCAGGTAGTGTTGAGGAATCAGGTAGGCTGCAGAAGGACGTAGACAGATTAGGAGAATGGGCAAGAGAGTGGCAAATGAAACACAATGCTGGAAAATGCATGGTCATGTACTTTGGTAGTAGAAATAAATCTGTAGACTATTTTCTAAATGGGGAGAAAATCCAAAAATCTGAGATGCAAGGGGACTTGGGAGTCCTCGTGCAGAACACCATAAAGGTTAACTTGCAGGTAGAGTCAGTTGTGAGGAAGGCAAATGTCATGTTGGCATTCATTTCAAGAGGTCTAGAATACAAGAGCAAAGATTTGATGCTGAGGCTTTATAAAGCACTGGTGATGCCTCACCTTGAGTATTGTGAATAGTTTTGGGCTCCTCATCTTAGAAAAGATGTGCTGGCATTGGATAGGATCCAGAGGAGGTTCATGAGGGTGGATCCAGGAATGAAAGGGTTATCATATGAATAATGTTTGATAATTCTGCGTCTATACTCGCTGGAGTTTAGAAGGATAATGGGGGGTATCTCATTGAAACCTTTCAGATGTTGAAAGGCCTGGACAGAATAGATGTGGAAAGGATGTTTCCCATGTTGGGGAAGTCAAGGACAGGAGTGCACAGCCACAGGATAGAAGGGCGTCCACTTAAAACATGCAGAGATATTTCTTCAGCTAGAGGGTGGTGAATTTGTGAAATTTATTACCACAAGCAGCTATGGAGGCCAGGTCGTTGGGGCATTTAAGGTGGAGGTTGATAGTTTCTTGATTGGGCATTGATGCGCTATCAATAACTCTAGGAGGCTGGAAGTGAACGATAGGCTTTTATTAGCAGTGAAAATGGGCACGACCATGTTGAAGACTGAGGGAGGAGCAGTGCCCCAATCGCCTTTATACAGGGGTCTGTGGGAGGAGCCACAGGAGCAGTCAGCAGGGGGTCTGTGGGAGGAGCCACAGGAGCAGTCAGCGGGGGTCTGTGGGAGGAGCCACAGGAGCAGTCAGCGGGGGTCTGTGGGAGGAGCCACAGGAGCAGTCAGCGGGGGTCTGTGGGAGGAGCCACAGGAGCAGTCAGCAGGGTCAGTGGGAGGAGCCACAGGAGCAGTCAGCGGGGGTCTGTGGGAGGAGCCACAGGAGGAGTCAGCAGGGGGTCTGTGGGAGGAGCCACAGGAGCAGTCAGCAGGGGTCTGTGGGAGGAGCCACAGGAGCAGTCAGCAGGGGTCTGTGGGAGGAGCCACAGGAGCTGTCAGCAGGGGTCTGTGGGAGGAGCCACAGGAGCAGTCAGCAGGGGTCTGTGGGAGGAGCCACAGGAGCAGTCAGCAGGGGTCTGTGGGAGGAGCCACAGGAGCAGTCAGCAGGGGTCTGTGGGAGGAGCCACAGGAGCAGTCAGCAGAGGGGCGTGTCCAGACAGGTATACATGGTTTACCACAGACATGGCATCAAAGGTGAGGGCTAGGGAGTGGGGCTGAGTGGGGGGGGGGGCGGGGGGGCAGAATTGGCCATGATTAAATGGTGGAGCCGGTTTGAGTTGTCTAATTCTGCTCCTGTGTCTTATGGTCGTATGGACCATTTCATCAAAAAAAATACAATTTGTGGAGATGAGCATCCATCAATTGATCAAGTAAGCAAAGTGAGCATTTCCTTAACATAACACCCAATGCCTAACTGAAAGTGTTTTACTTCCATAGTAAGTTAATGTTTTAATGACGTTTGCTACAAATATTTCAGATCTGGATGATTGAACCTTAGGTAGGTACTTTCTCCTCTGTTTAAGGAGCTTAAAATATCACTTCAGCAGAGGCATAGCGGTGGAATTTGAACTTTCTCACATTCTTAGTAACCACATTACAAAGCTGGACATTCCCTCAATTTCATTAACTGCTGAAAATAACCAAGTCCAATGAGCTAAACTGATCTTTTCCAAAGGCTAATTTCAAGTGAATGCAGGTAGCCAAAATTCTACAGAAAAATGAGTTGAACAATAAAAAAAATAAATTACAAAAAAAAGCCGAACTGTAGCCGCACTGTACGGGTGCCGTAGGTCCGTATTGTGCTGCCATTTGTGGCCCTCAGGGTGGGACCCAGTTCTCTGTTGCGGGTGTCGTAACACGTCAGAGGTAAGACGCTGATCTCAGCTCCGGTGTTGACCAAAAAGCGGCGTCCCGACGGCTTGTCCCAGACATACAGGAGGCTATCCTGATGGCCAGCCGCCGTAGCCATCAGCGGCAGCTGGCCCTGATGTTTCCCGGGAATTTGCAGGGTGGGCTACAGCGGCGGGCTTCTGCGCCCCACCGCTGGTGGTAGAAGCACCATTGTTCGTTGGCCTCCGCACTCCTGCCTCTGGGTTTTGTGGGCTCTGCGGCCGGGCCTGGTCTGGTCTGCTGTTGGGCGCGTGGCTTGGTGATCTGTGCGACAGATGCCCCACTCTCCTTCTTGGCTTTCCACAGCACATCTGCCTGGGCCGCCACCTTCCGGGGGTCGCTGAAATCGGCATCGGACAGCAGCAGGCGTATGTCCTCAGGCAGCTGCTCTAGGAATGCCTGCTCAAACATGAGGTAGGGCTTGTGTCCTTGTGCAGGGCCAGCATCTCATTCATTAATGCTGATGGCGGCCTGTCCCCCAAACCATCCAGGTGCAGTAAGCGGGCAGCTCGCTCACGCCGTGAGAGTCCGAAAGTCCTTATGAGCAGGGCTTTGAATTCCATGTATTTGCTGTCCTCCGGGGACAACTGTAATGAACTCCTCAACCTGGGCGGCTGTCTCCTGGTCGAGGGAGCTCACCACGTAGTAGTAACGTGTGGAATCCGAGGTTATCTGCCGAATGTGGAATTGGGCTTCTGCTTGCTGGAACCATAGGTGAGGTCGCAGCGTCCAGAAGCTTGGCAGTTTTAACGAAACTGCACGAACAGATGCAACGTTGTTCATCTTCGGTCCAAATATCGTTTGGGCCATCGGGGTCACCAATTGTAGTGGTGTGCTACGCGCAGCGCTGGAATAACGACACGCAGACGGTGAGTTGCAGTTGCAAAGAGGTTTATTCAAACTTCGCGGCCTCGCTTTTAAGCCTTCCCGTTTCCGCCCTCCCCAGGCGGGAATGCTGTAGGGGGCGCATATTCACAGTCCCTTCCCGCGCGCGGGCTTTTCCCCTTGCTGGTGAAGAAGGCCTGGCGCCCTTTTTGGGGCCGGCCTCTCTGCCAGCGCGCGCCCTTTTGTGAGCCGGTTCGAGTGCGCTGGAAAGTGGGTCGCCACACAATCACAGATACACATCTCAAGCACAGAACATGGAACGTTAAAAATAGAACATAACGCAGCTCAGAAACAAACCTTCAGCCCCATGATGTTGCGTTAAATTAACCAAATTAACAATTAATCATCCAACTAAGCTGGTCCCGTCTGCCAACCCATCCATATCTCTCTATTCTCTGTGTACTCACATGCCCTGCTAACAGTCTTTTAAATGTCTCTATCGTATTTGCCTCCACTTCCGCTCCAGGCAGCACAAAAAACTTGCCCTGCACATCACCTTTAAAGTTACCACCTCTCACCCTAAATGCAGTCCTCTAGCACCTGACATTCTGACCCGGTGGAGAAGATGCTTGCTACTGCCTCCTCTATCTACGCTTCTCATAATGTTAACTTCCATCAGGTCTCCCTTCAGTTTCTGGCACTCCAGAGAAAACAACCCAAGTTTGTCCAACCTCTCCTCTTAGTGCATGCTCTCTAACAGAAAACATTGAACATAGAGCACCGCAGCACCGTTCAGGCCCTTCAGCCCACAATGTTGTGCTGACCTGTTAACTTACTCCAAGATTGATTTATCCTTCCCTCCCATATAGCCCTCCATTTTCTATCATCCATGTGTATGTCTAAGAGTCTCTTAAATGCCCCTAATGCATCTGCCTCTACCAACACCCCTAGCAGCACGTTCCATGTACCCACCATTCTCTGTGTATAAAAAATATATCTCTGACATCCCCCCAATACTTTTCTTCAATCACCTTAAAGAAATGCCCCCTCATATTAGTCATTTCTGCCCTGGGAAACCACCTTTGGCTGTCTATTCTATCCACGCCTCTTATTATCATTTTGTATACCCCTATAAAGTCATTTCTCATCCTCTTATGTTGCAAAGAGAATAGCCCTAGTTTGCTGAACCTAATCCAGGCAGCATCTTGGTAAACCCCTTCCGCACCCTCTCCAAAGCCACCAGATCCTTATGGTAATGAGGTGATCAGAACCAAATTCAATACCCCATCTTTGGGTAATAAACAGAATCACATCCGTGTTCTATTGCTCACTACTAATTCAATAGGCGCAATCCTCTCAGAATTAATTCACTTTCCCTTCAAGCAATACAAGGTTATCTTATGTAAATAATGTATGTTTCATTTAATAGAAATTCTAAACAACACCTAATGATATTTATGTGACAATGCAACATTTATTGCTATCAAATCTGTGGGAAACTGAAGCAACATTGCTATGTCAGAAGCTTAAATGTTCAACATGGTTAAAAGTTGAATATTCTGCTTGCAAATAAACTACTGTGCCAAAATACATTGCAGTTTATGGAAGAACTGGTATTTCCGTCCAGATAGTCAAAGAATATTAATGTCTCATATTTTGCAAATGATAGGTATGTAGCGTCAAAACTAATCTTTTAACAATACAGTATTCTCCTGCGGTATGGAATTTTGTTTGTCTACGTAGAGAGGGATGTAAAAGAGGTGGGGAAGTTGCTCTGCTCGTTGGGGAGAATGTTTTACTTTAGACGAGACAGTTTATGTCCCGTCTGCAGTTTGTGATGAAAAGATCGAGAGAGGGCAGAAGGCCAGAGCGGGGTGTCCAAGAGGCCTGACCTGCCAAGTTCCTCCAGCATGTGTTGCTCGAATGCAAAGAGAATAATATTGTGGGGGTTGAAGACAATATCATGAGTGCTCAAAATAATGTGATATGTGGGAGTGAAAAAGCAAGTGTCCTGAGGGAGTTTGGGCCTGAAACATACAGTTTACTGCCAAATCCTGTTTTGTGCAAAGTGTTAGATGTCTTGTTTAAAGCTGCGTGGGGGCTGGAAGGTTGGTAACCATTAGAAATATATCAGGGTTGTCCATCTGAGATGAGAAGCCAGAAGTAAAGTGAAGCACCTGATGCACCATCAATAACTCTCGGAGACGTGAGTCAAGGTAGGCTTTTATTATTATTAACTGGAAGAAAAGCCTGTCAGCAGCAAGCAACCATCATACAACATCCTGGAGACTGAGGGAGGAGCAGTGCCTCCAATTGCCTTTATACAGGGGTCTGTGGGAGGAGCCACAGGAGCAGTCAGCAGGGGTCTGTGGGAGGAACCACTGGAGCAGTCAGCAGGGGTCTGTGGGAGGAGCCACAGGAGCAGTCAGCAGGGGTCTGTGGGAGGAGCCACAGGAACAGTCAGCAGGGGTCTGTGGGAGGAACCACTGGAGCAGTCAGCAGGGGTCTGTGGGAGGAGCCACAGGAGCAGTCAGCAGGGGTCTGTGGGAGGAGCCACAGGAGCAGTCAGCAGGGGTCTGTGGGAGGAGCCACGGTCTGTGGGAGGAGCCACAGGAGCAGTCAGCAGTAGGGGCGTGTCCAGACAGGTGTATGTAGTTCACCACAGCACCTTAAGTACATTGTTTCAATGCAGGATTTATTCATTGACTCACAACTTTAGTGCCCATAAGCCTTTTGCATTAGGATTTGTATATGAACTGGTAGATGAACACATTTGGTTAAGGTTGAACTTCCGTGTAGAATTACTAGGCCCTGGAAGCGGCACCCAAGAATGGTAAAGAATTTCATCGTACAGATAGCTCCTCTGGAGACGATCCAGAGGAGGTTTCCAATAATGATCCCAGGAATGAAAAGATTAATATATGTGGAGCCTTTGACAGCTTTGGGCCTGTACTCACTAGATTTTAGAAGAATGAAGGTGGTCTCATCGAAACCTATCGAATATTGAAAAACCTAGTTAGATTGGACATGGAGATGATGAGTCCAGGGCCAATGTTAACAGCCTCAAATTAGAAGGATGGCCCTTTAGAACAGAGATGAGGAGGAATTTCTTTTGCCAGGGAGTGGTGAATCTGTGGAACTTATTGCAACAGGTAACAGTGGAGGACATGCCATTGGCCTATTTAAAGCGGAGGTTGATAGGCCTTTGATTAGTAAGGGTATCAAAGGTTACTGGAATAAGGCAGGAGAATGGGGTTGAGAGGGAAAATAAATCAGTATGATAGAATAGTGAAGAAAACTTGATGAGCTGAATGGCCTAATTCTGCTCTTATGTCTTAGCTATATTCTGGAGTCAGAGGACCATAGCGAAGTCCAAAGCTATGGTTCAGAGAATCCTGGTGACATCACTAGCAGGAACTCTTGCAACAGCCATCATTCACCATCATTTGCCAGTTTAGAACAGCCAGATACTTCAACTGTCAAAAGAAATATCACATTTTGACAGCCTGCAGATCCGAAATAAGACATGAAACAGTGGCAATGTGGAACAGTAGAAAGGAGGCCTTCATTGTTTGAAAATTTCTTTGGACATTGATGATCTGGGATTGTACATTTTCTATGGCATGAGCAGTAACAGAAGTGAACAGACTGACAGATTGACTTTCAAGTAAATCATTGATTAACAATCGGTGCATTCAGATGCAAATTGATTGCCGCAGGCTGCCAACAATTTGCATATTACAAATTTAACCATTCTGTTGACAGCAAGCACTGTTGAATTTAAAGCCTGCTCTGCTGGGGATTTGCAGTTAAAAGGTCAAATGGAGTGCATGATACAATATAACAAACAACAAGAATAATTACAGTATTCCTCAATGCCACAAACTATAAAAATAGAGCATCTTTAATGGTGAGGTTTGTCTGAGGTTAGATTGATTAGGTTTAAAGGACGGTACAACATTGTGGGCTGAAGGGCCTGTACTGTGCAGTAATGTTCTACGCCCCATGCAACAACAGAAATTGGAAGAATGTTCAACATTCAAGCCTCAAAGTGCCACCTTGGCTGGCAAGACTTAGTAATATCAGTGGAGACAGCCTATAGTCACAATGGATACAGCAAGCAGGTCCACATTGGACTAGTCAGAGCAGAACAGTCCCATGTGGTCTAAAGCAGAGGTTCCCAACCTGGAGTCCATGTACCCCTTGCTTAATGTTTTGGTCCATGGCATAAAAAAAGATTGGGAACCCCTCGTTTCAAGAGTCAAACTGAGGATGAATGAAAGTGGCTAGAACAAAACGATGTGCCAACAAAAATTGATCAAGGTGGTTGTTTCAAAGGCAGAGGGAGACTATTCAGCTGTGTGGGACTGGAGTCAAACTTAATCAAAATGTAGATAGTGAATAATATCTGCTGTCCATTTCACAACCCTCGTGCACAGGATTGACAGGATCAAAGGTACCTGTGTACCTTATAATAGGAGTCACCTGGGTTCTCACACAAATAAGTGTCGAAAAAGGCAGTCAGCAGTACCTAATCATCAAAAAGCAAAAAGAATTCTACTCATAGATAAGGTTACCCAATGGAGTCAAAAATTTTCGGGCAGTATTGGATAAAATATTGCAAGTGCTGATGCAACCATGATAATATGCCTGTTTGTTTATTTAAAGTTTAAAGATCAAAGTAATTTTATTACATAAGTATGCACAGTACTGCGCAAACATCTTAGCACATCTATACATAGCTAAGACATTTGCACAGTACTGCATTTGTCAATGTGGAGTGAAGAGTGAGTTTGGAAATCTAGCGGGAGCAAAGGAGGTTGGGAATACTGAGAGCAGGTTTCCGCGGGAAAGGTGTGGGGCATGCAGCAGAGAAGTGCTGGGGCGGATGCAGACACACCCAGCCCTGAGAAAGCTGGCAAGGTCTTTTGATTCCAAACAATGACCATGATACTATGCTTAAACTGGAGTTGGCAATACGGTGCATCAGGTTAGGTACAAGTGTTGTGATAAGCCATGGGATTGATGAAGTTAGTTGTTTAATTGAGTGCAATTGACCAGCAATCAAGGAAGAATTGTGAATAGTGTTTGGAATCAAGAAATTCTCATAGGTTCAACAAGACAAATCCTTTAACGTAAACCACGGCCAATATAACATCCCAAATTAGTGATCCTTACTATTCTGTCATTAAAGAACCAAAGATGGACAATCTTTCTGTCACTAAAAAATAGTACAGAATTTCCAAGCAGAATGGTGTCATGTCCGCCACATGAGAACTCAGATGTTGGAAGGGAAAATATGATCAGTACATTAAATGGAGTCAATGACAGATTTTCACTAAGTGAAATGGAAATTGTAAATAATAACCGGAAAAACCTAGGACTGAAAAGCATCGTTCAACAAACATGGAAAGGATTGGAACAATCCAAAAGAGGGACTTAAACTCATTAAACATTCATTGAAGTGAGTTGTTGAATGGGTGGGGATCCATCTTAGAGTGGACTGAGCTGCTACACTGAAGGATTCAGAATCAGATTTAATACTACTGGCATATGTTGTGAAATTTTGTTGTTTTGAGGCAGCAGTACAATGCAATATATAATAATTTAAAAAAACATTACAATAAAATATACTGTTCAATATATTAAAATTAAATTTAGTGTTTGGAAAATGTTTCAGTTTCATATACAATTTCATAGGAATAGATAAAATTAGGAGGTCATATTTGCTGCCCCATTTTGGACAGTAGCCTTGAATAATTGGTAGGTAACCATGGTATTTGTTAAAAAGTAAGAACAGGCCACCATTTTTTTTTCTGCAGCTACAGTCAGGGCAATATAGACTACTTCAGAGCAAAAAAATGAAGACGTTTATATCTTCATTTCTGGGAGTGAAACTTTCCTGGTGCAAATTGATAATTACTCAGAATAGGTAGAAACAAAATACATGTGTTTATGTAACCCAACAGAGCAAAATATAAATATACTAGTCCAAAATATCTTTAGCTGCTTCATTAATCACTTAGCTTCCACCATAAATTCAGAGGTGGAGATATTCATTGGAATTGCACAATATTCAGTTCCGTTAACAACTCATTAGCTAATGAAGTGGTGTATGAATGATTGCACTAAGTCCTAGATATCATTCAGACAGGGGCTGATAAATGTCAAGTTACACTCTTGCCAGAAAACCACTGGTCATTCAGAGAACATCAAACCTCCTCTCCTAATATTCCTTAGGCTTACCAATGGGAGTCCCTCACTATTGAGGGTTATCATGGATCAGAAACTCAAACGGGCCAGCAGCATAAATACTGTAGCTATAAGAGCACATCCCGTGGCTAGGTATCCCACGGAAAGTAATACACCCCTAATACCCCTGAATCATTTCCGTTGGTAGATGCCACAGGCCTACATGGAATACTCGGCAGTTAATGGATGATCCTATCTCCAAAAACACTCAAGGAACTCCGCACCATCCAGAACAAAACAGTTTGCCCATCTATCACCTTAAACATTCGTTTTGTCCATTGTCATTAGACAGTGATTACAGTGTACACCATATAGAAAATACTCTGCAGACACTCAGCTAGGCTAGTCTGACAATTTGCAAATTTGCAAACCCAACCACCAAAGTAGAAAAGGTACAGACACCTGGGTGCACCACCGCCTGTAGGTTCCTCTCCAAGTTACAGACCAACCTGTCGCTGAGATACATGGATTGTCCAAGTCAAAATCCAGGAAGTCTCTATCCGAATAGCACAACATTAGAGATTCTGCAAATGGTGGAAATCTTGAGCAACACAGTCAGAATGCTGGAGGAACTGAACAAGTCAGGCAGCATCAGTGGTGGGGAATAAACTGGCCTCTTCACTAGAACTATGGAAGTTCAAGAAGACAACACCACCCACTCCAGGGCAATTAAGAATGGGCAATAAATCATGGTCTTGCCAGCTACACATTGAACCTAAAAGGCAACAAGCATAGGATGTGGTGTGCATGCCACAATTACCATCAAGAACTCAGTTCAAAGATCACAGTTCCAAACGTTCATTTATTATCTAAGTATGTATGCAATATACAACTCTGAGATTCTTCTTCTCCAGATGGTCACGAAACAAAAGAAAGCCACGAAAGTCAGTTCAAAGAGAAACAGCAAACCTACCCTCCCCACGGAAAAATGAAAGGCAACGCTATCATCAATTTCCCCCCCAACCTCAACCCCCCCCCCCGCACAAAACACAGCAAGAATATCAGTCCCTAAATCCCCCACATTAACCCAAATCAGGCCCCAGCTACTGTGTTTGCAGTCTTTATGTAACAGCGCACTTCCCTGTTTATTCTTCATGGTGCATTTAGCTGGCAATTTTAGCGGTGGGTCCCCCCTCCCTACTGAGGAGAAGATACTTCCAGCTAGCAAAGTAGTCTAAAACATTATGTAGTTCATTTATTTTCAGTGATACACATATAAATCCAAACAACATTCTTAAAACACTTCTAAAACTCACAGAGGATTTTTACCTTATAAAAGGCTTCCAAATTGCAAACCATTTCTAAAACACAAAGGGTTTCCAAAATACAATTCCTAGGAACTAAAAGGACAAACCAACAAGGCAGATGTCATCCATCACAGAAATTGAAGGCTGAGGAATGGACTCTAGCTCACCTCATGTTTCTTTCATGCTTCTTGATGTTTCTTACCTCAAAAGCCTGAACTGCTCTCTTCATTCATACCGTTCCTCTGCCACTTCACATACATATGATACTCTTCCTGTCATAGTTCCGGTTGGCTATTCCCCTTTAACGCTCTTTTCTCCCTGATTATGCCCTAATTTCAGTCATTAGATTTCCAATTGCTGCTAGTTTACTTAATTACAGTACACCTGGTTTTCATCAGAGACTGTGAAATAAATACAATAGTGTCACTATGATAGGTTGCCAGTTTGTTGGTCTATTCTCGTGTGATACTTTGTTCCCATGTCCGATTAGAACTGTTAGTTCTAAGTTCAGCTCCAGTTTCAAGATAGTCCCTGTAAATCCCGTCTCTTTGTCAAGATTCCTCTGGTTTGCTGTTCTATGTTCATGTCTACGCCAGCATCCCTAACTCAGTCAACGTGCTGACGTCCTACACTTGGGTTCTCCTCAGTTGCCCTGTGCAACACTTTCAGATACTTTTTCTATACAAAGAATCTTAATGTTTTTGGAGACACATTTCCCAGGTACCCACAATTAATGCTGTGAGGTTGACTCGCCTGAGTACATAAATCTTCCAACTTATTAATAGATCAGTTATTGGCTCCACCTGGTCTGCAAGTTTCCTTGAATTCAAGAACTAAGCTAGCATTGTCTGTTTTGAAACAAGCCCAGTTAAATTCAGCAATAAGACCAGAGTTGAGACCCAACATCCTGCTTTCTATAGACAGTGTGTCTCTTTTTTTTCCAACTTCAACTGATTACTGCTTTCTACTTGCATTTAAGAAATGGAGCCTGGCTCCCATTTACTGCCAGAAGCTAAATAATGAATATTAGTTAGAAGTTTAACTTGCAACTGTTTGTTCTTTACAAGTAGCCACTGCTATATTTAGAAAGCTAAGCTTGGGTTAAAAAAAACATAAGGCTCCTTAGCCCAGGAATGAACATCCATCACAGAACATATATTCATTGACAATTTATTAGGTACAGGAGGTCCTAATAAAGTGGCTACTGAGTGTGTATGCACAGGTACAATGAAAAACCTATTTGAAGCAGCATCACAGGCACATGCCATCATCTAAGAAGCATTCACAAAAATCTAAAATTAAACATAAACAAAAGAAAACAATTAGAACAAGAAAAAGTCCATTTTAGTGCAAAGTGATCAAAGTTGCCACAGTGTTGTTGAACTGTGGTGATTAGGATTGTGCTTGTTGATTTATGAATAGTTGAAGGGAAGTAGCTGTTCTTGAAACTGGTGGCATGGGACTTCAGACTTCTGTACCTCCTGCCCGATATTAACTGCAAGGAGATGCCATTACCAGAATGGTGCGGGATCTTTGATGATGGATGTGGCCTTCTTGAGGTAGCACCTACTGTACACACTGTACACGTGGTGAGAAGGGATATGCTTGTGATATTTTGGACAGAATCCACTAACTAATCTCTGCAGCTTCATGACACAGACAGCACCTGAGGTCAAGACTGAACCTAGGTTTCTGGTGCTGCTCTGCCAGACGTGCCCCTGTGGAGCAGTTTGGAGGTTTGACTAAATACTTGGAAGAAGCCTTCCCCACCATTGAGAACATTTACAAGGAGAGCTGCCTCAAGAAAGCAACATCCACCATCAAGGAGCGCCATCGACTAGGCCACGCTCTCTTCTCACTCCTCCCATTGGGCAGAAGACACGGGAGCCTCAGGTCTCATGCTACAGCCAACCACTGCCCTGAGCAGGAAGCTTTTACACAGCTTAAAATCTACACGGCTCTTTAATAAAACATTAATTAAAAGAAAACTCCAGCTGTGTGGCAACAAAGACTATGTGTGCAGGAACATTTCAGTTACTGCGGGGTTGTGGACCCATGAAACTTCAATGAGACAGTGACCACAAGGTTCAGGAACACTCATTATTCTACAGTCACCAGGCCCCTAAACCAGTGTGGATAACTCACTCACCTCAACTTTGAACTGATTCTACAGCCTGCAGACTTACTGTCAAGGGCTCTACAAATCATATTCTCAGCAATATTTATTTTTTTTTTAGTTCCGCAATTTGTCTTCTTTTGCACGTTGGTTGTTTGTCAGTCAGTGTTTTTGTATGATTTTCCATCAATTCTACTGTATTGTTTTTATGGAGGGTCAATTATGAGTAGGGAGGAGATCTCATTGCTGATGGGTTGTGGGGCATATCTACCCATGAAGATCAAAAGGGACACAAATTTGACTGGGCATCAGTTAAAGTCATGATGCAAGCTGATATGTGGCATGCAAGAGAAGCATGGTTTTCCACAAACCATTCAGTAAGCAGACATGTAGACCTCAATCCTGTTTACAAGCCAGTGCAGTCAAAATTCCAGACCACAACTCACAAAATTTGCAATCAACCAGCGATGAGATCTCCCCCCTGCATCAGAACTGTGTCTCCGTAATGGCAACCAGTCAGATGATTGATAAGTAGATAAAGGCCCAGAATTCGGGGGGCACACCACAAATCAACAACACACAGATGATGTGTCCTTGTATGGTGACAAAACACTTGCAAATGAGGTGCCAAGATCGGAGAACAACTCCACCCAACCACCAACCACCCGAGCTATACTTTTTCCAAATTATTTCCAAGTCCAAAAGTTTAATGTTAAAACCAGGAAAAGCCAATAATGGCTGAGGCGTGCTCTTCATGCCAGATGTTGGAGAACTGGGAGACCCAGAGTCTCCTGGGGAACTACATCTGCGTGAAGTGCATCCGGCTGCAGCTCCTTGAAGACCGTGTTAGGGATCTGGAGCAGCAGCTGGATGACCTTTGGCTTGTATGGCAGAGCGAGGACATAATTGACCCAAGTTACAGGGAAGTAGTCACACCAAATTTGCAGGAGGCCGGTAGCTGGGTGACTGTCAGGAGAAATGGAAATAGGCAGTGAGAGCAGAGCACCCCATGGCCATTCCCCTCAAAAACAAGTATGCCACTTTGGACACTTTTGTGGGGAATGATCTCCAGGGAGAATGCCATGGTGACCGGGTTATAGGCACTGAGCATGAGTCCGTGCAGCAGGATGGAAAGAGAGAGAAGAAAGGAGCAGTAGTGATAGGGAACTCAGTAGTAAGGGGAACAGACAGGAGATTCTGTGGATGTGAATGGGATACCCGGATGGTATGTTGCCTCCCAGGAGCCAGGGTCAGGGACGTCTCAGATTGCATCCACAACATTTTGGAGAGGGAGGGGGAGCAGCCAGATGCCTTGGGACATATTGGTACCAATGACATAGGAAGGAAAAGCAATGATGTCCAGAAAAGAGAATTTAGAGAGCTCAGTGGAAAGCTGAGAAGCAGGATCTCCTGGGTAGTAATTTCTGGATTGCTGTCTGTGCCACGCACCGGTGAGGGTAGAAACAGGATGATATACGCAGAAAAATGTGTGGCTGAGAAGCTGGTGCAGGGGGCAGGGCGTCAGGGTTTTGGATAAATGGGATCTTTTCTAGGGGAGGTATGACCTGTTCAAAAGTGATGGGTTGCACCTGAACCCGAGGGGGACCGGGGGACCAATATCCTCGCGGCCAGGTTTGTTAGAGCTGTTGGGGAGGGTATAAACTAACTTGGCAGGGGGTGGGAACCAGAGTGAAGGGACTCAGGAAAGGATGGATGGTAAAAATGTAAAGATAGCATGCAGTCAGACTGTCAGGCAGGTGATGGGACTGAGTTGCAGCCAACAGGAATGATTTTGTGGCCATCACTGAATCGTGGCTGAAGGATGGTTGTAGATGGGAGCTGAATGTTCAAGGTTACACATTATATCAGAGGGATAGGAAGGTAGGCAGAGGGGGTGGTGTGGCTCTGCTGGTAAAGAATGGCATCAAATCAGTAGAAAGATGTGACATAGGATCAGAAGATTTGAATCCTTGTGGGTTGATTTAAGAAACTGCAAGGGAAAAAGGACATTGATAGCAGTTATATACAGGCTTCCCAACAATGGCTGGGATGTGGACCACAGGGTACTACAGGAAATAGAAAAGGCAAGTCAAAAGGGCAATGTTATGGTAGTCATGGGAGATTTTAACATGCAGGTCAATTGGGAAAATTGGGTTGGTAATGGATCTCAAGAGAGTGAGTTTGTTGAATGTCTAAGAGACAGATTTTTAGAGCAGTTTGTCATTGAGCCTACTAGGGGATCAGCTATACTGGATTGGTGTAATGTAATGAACCGGTGGGAATTAGGGAGCTTAAGGTATAAGAACCCTTAGGAACCAGTGATCACAATATGATTGAGTTCAATTTGAAATTTGACAGGGAGAAAGTAAAGTCTGACATAGCAGTATTTCAGTGGAATAAGGGAAATTACAGTGGTATGAGAGAGGAGTTGGCCAAAGTAAATTGGAAGGAGCTGCTGGCAGGGATGTCAGCAGAGCAGCAATGGTGTGAGTTTCTGGGAAAAATGAGGAAGGTGCAGGACACATGTATTCCAAAAATGAAGCAATACTGAAATGGTAAAATAGTACAACTGTGGCTGACAAGGGAAGTCAAAGCTAATGTAAAAGCAAAAGAAAGGGCATACAACAAAACAAAAATTAGTGGGATGATAGAGGATTGGGAAGTTTTTAGAAACCTACAGAGAGCAACTAAAAAAATCATTAGAAGGGAAAAGACGAAATATGAAAGCAAGCTAGCAAACAATATCAAAGTGGATAGTAAAAGTATGTTAAAAAAAAAAGAAATGAGAGTGGATATAGGACCGCTAGAAAATGAGGCAGGAGAAATAATAACAGGGGACAAGGAGATGGCTGCTGAATTAAATGAATATTTTGCATCAGTCTTCACTGTGGAAGACACTAGCAATATGCCTGATATTGTAGCCTGTGAAGGAAGAGAAGTGGATGCAGTTACTGTTACAAGAGAGAGGGTGCTCAAAACGCTTAAAGACCTAAAGGTACATAGGTCACCCGGACAGAGGAACTGCACCCTAGGGTTCTGAAAGAGGTAGCATTAGAGATTGTGGTGATATTAGAAAAGACCTTTCAAAAATCATTGGACTCCGATGGTGCCAGAGGACTGGAAAATTGCAAATGTTACTTCACTCTTTAAGAAAGGAGGAAGGTAGCAGAAAGGAAATTATAGGCCAGTTAGCCTGGCCTCAGTGGTTGGGAAGATATTAGAGTCAATTGTTAAGGATGAGGTGATGGAGTACTTGGTGACTGACACAGGACAAGATAGTACAAAGTCAGCATGGTTTCCTTCAGGGGAAATTCTGCCTGACAAACCTGTTGGAATTCTTTGAGGAGATTACAAGTAGGATAGATAAAGGGGATGCAGCAGATGTTGTATATTTGGACTTGCAGAAGGCCTTTGACAAGGTGCCACACATGAGGCTGCTTACCAAGTTAAGAGCCCATGGTATTACAGGAAAGTTACTAACATGGTTAGAGCATTGGATGATTGGCAAGAGGCAGCGAGTGGGAATAAAAGGATCCTTTTCTGGTTGGCTGCCAGTGACTAGTGGGGTTCTACAGGATTTGGTGTTGGGACCGCTTCTTTTTATGTTGTACATCAATGATTTAGATGATGCAATAGATAGCTTTCTTGCCAAGTTTGCAGATGAAAGGAAAATTGGTGTAGGGGCAGGTAGTGTTGGGGAAACAGATGGGATGCAGAAAGACAGATTAGGAGAATGGGCAAGAAAATGGCAAATGAAATACAATGATGGAAAATGCATGGTCATCATTTTGGTAGCAGAAATAAATGTGCAGACTATTTTCTATATAGGGGGGAAATAGAGGAATCTGAGATGCAGAGGGACTTGGGAGTCCTTGTGCAGAACACCCTAAAGGTTAAAGCAGGTTGAGTCGGTGGTGAGAAATGCAAATTCCATATTAGCATTCATTTCAAGAGGTCTAGAATACAAGAGCAGGGATGTGATGCTGAAGCTTTATAAGGCACTGGTGAGGCCTCACCTTGAGTATTGTGAACAGTTTTTGACCCCTCATCTTAGAAAAGATGTCCTGGCATTGGAGAGGGTCCAGATGAGGTTCACAAGAATGATTCCAGGAATGAAAGGGCTATCATACAAGGAACGTTTGATGGCCCTGGGTCTGTACTCGCTGGAATTCAGAAGGATGAGGGGAGATCTCATTGAAACCTTTTGAATGTTGAAAGGCCTAGACAGAGTAGATGTGTAAAGGATGTTTCCCATGATGGGGGAGTCTCCGGATAGAGGGGCACCCTTTCAAAACGGTGATGCGGAGAAATTTCTTTAGCCAAAGGGCGGTGAATTTGTGGAATTTGTTGCCACATGCAGCTGTGGAGGCCAGATCGCTGGGTGAAGTTAATGCAGAGATTGGTAGGTTCTTGATTGGACATGGCATCAAAGGTTACAGGGAGAAGACCAGGAACTGGGATTGAGGAGGAGACAGAAAAAAAGGATCAGCCATAATTGAATGGCAGAGCAGACTCGATGGGCCAGATGGCCTAATTCTGCTCCTATGTCTTACAGTCTTATGGTTATTAAACTACATTGACAATAGCTGTTTGTTTACGTGAGAAAGTCAGTTATAATTATGCAAAATGTGCGTACTGATCAGTTACTCGTATCTGGTTTAAGGTTTAAAAGGAAATTTGACAAAATGGGGATCAGCAGAATGTGTCAATACACTATACTGTGTATCTATGTGTGACCTTGTCGAATGGGAGAGTGATGTGGAATTCCCACTTTGTTACTATACAACAATGAATTGGTATGTCACCAAAGATACTCGTAAATTTTTACAGATGTACCGTGGAGAACATTCTAACTGGTTACATCAGCATCTGGTATGGAGGGAACGACTGCACAGGATCAGAAAAAGCTGGAGAAATTTGTAAGTTCTGCCAGCTCCATCATGGGTACTAGGATCCAGGACATCTTCAAAAGGTGATGCCTCAAAAAGGCTGCATTCATCAATAAGGACCTCCCCCCCCCCCCCCACCTCATCACCCAGGACATGCCCTCTCATTGCTACCACCAAGGAGGAGGTACAGAAGCCCAAAGGCACACACTCAACGTTTCAGGAACAGCTTCTTCCCTTCTGCCATCAGATTTCTGAATGGACAATGAACTCATGAACACCACCTCAGTATTTTTCTTCTTGTTTTGCACTATTTATTTAATTTAAATTTCAATTTTTATATATTTGTCTTACAGTTCCTTATAGATTTTATTATTATTATTATGTATTACAATGTAATGCTGCTGCAAAACAACAATTTTCACAACACATGCCAATGATATTAAAACCGATGCTGAATTAAACACAACAGAATCTTAAAGCCTCAATATGCATATGGGCTGCTGCAGTATGAAGCCGTTATAAAAACCAAGTTTTTGACCCATTTCTGAGGAAGGATATGCATCAAAAACATTAAAATGTGCCCTTTCTTTTTTACAGATGCTGTCTGACCTTCAGTCTATTTTTAGCATTAATCGTCTTCTATTATTGGCCTATTGAGTTTTTTTGATTCAGATTTATTTATTGCTTTCAACAATATCAGACGTTCACAAATTCCTTATTTTCTTTATTTTGTATTTCTCACATTCTTTTCTCCCCCATGGATTTTGAGCTAGTGCTGACAGTGTTTTCAGCCTTTAATTGTCTTCCTGCCTACTTCCCCGTTAGTAAGTATCTTTTCTTTGCCCCTCTTTGCAATATATTAACATTACTTAGTAACATTACAAATCATTAGCTAGTTCCTTTGAAGTTAGTCAGATTTAGATTCAATCTTACTAGTGTTCTAGCCATCTTGGACAATGTCTCCCAGCCACTCCATAATGTACTGGTTAGGCACAGGAGTACATTCAGCCAGAGACTCATTCCACCGAGATGCAACACTGAACGTCATAGGAAGTCATTCCTACCTGTGGCCATCAAACTTTACAGCTCCTCCCTCGGAGTGTCAGACACCCTGAGCCAATAGGCTGGTCCTGGACTTATTTCCACTGGGCATGATTAACTTATTATTATTTAATTATTTATGGTTTTATATTGCTATATTTCTTCACTATTCTTGGTTGGTGCGGCTGTAACGAAACCCAATTTCCCTCGGCATCAATAAAGTATGTCTCTCTATCTGTTCAACTTTTTTCCCCTAGAATATATCCAGACCTCTGCTTATCAGTTCTATCACAGGGGCTTCTTTAGGACAGCATGTTAGTTAGTGCCCATGATTGTGATTGGGGTTCAATTTCCACTGCTGTCTGCAAGGAGTTTTTATACGCTGCCCGTGACCACGTGAATTTCCTCCTGGTGCTCCACATTCCAAAGGCGTATGTATGGGTTAGGGTAAGTAAATTGTGAGCGTGCAATGTTGGCACCAGAAGCACAGTGACACTTGCAGGCTGCCCCCAGCACAGTCCAGACTGTGTTGATCTTTAAAGCAAACACTGTATTTCACTGTATGTTTCAATGCACATGTGGCAAATAAAGCTAATCTCGCTTTAATCTCTAAAGGTGGCCATGGCAGTTTGAAGAAAGTTTGTAACTAATCTACCAATGCATCAACTTGAATGACTCGGAAGGCACATTGCCCAAACCCACAAGCACCACTATCTAGAAAGGTAAAGGAAACAGGTGTAAGGAAACGCCGCTAACTGTAGCTTTCTCTACAATGTGATGTGGGAATGTATTAACATTTTGTTGGCTGAAAATCCTGGAACTCCCTAGCCAAGTTTGCTGTGAGAACTGAACTGAAGCAATTCAAGGCAATGGCTCACCACAAGTACTTAAGCATGGCTAGCATTAAATACTAAGTCCAATTCCTATTAATGATGTTGTTTAAACTCACACTGGAGGCCAATCTAAAGAATGCTTCATTGTCACAGTTATTCCCAAAATGTTAAACTCAAATTTCTATAGTTCATTCAGGCTTGGAGGATTTTCATACAAATTGATGAGAGGTTGATAGTTATCTTATTAACCAAAACAATATTTCTTAACCACTGAATAAACATTCTAGCTAATCACAGTTCTTTTATTCTATTTTTAGGATTAAATAGCCACATTTGCCTGTGTAACAAGATTTGTATTTCCAATTAACTCAAGAGTCAGAATCAGAATCAGGTTTAATATCACCAGCTTATGTTGTGAAATTTGATGTCTTTGTGGCAGCAGTATAATGCAATACATAGTAATGGAAAAATAATGTGAATTACTGTAATGCATACATATATATATATATATACACTGCATTAAATAGTTAAATAAGTATTATAAAAATAAAAAAAGTGCTGAGTTGTCTTTATGGGCTCAATGTCCATTCAGAAATTGAACAGCAGAGGAGAAGAAGCTGTTTCTAAATTGTCAAATGTGTGACTTCAGGCTTCTGTACCTCCTCCCTGATGGTAACAATGAGAAGAAGGCATGTCCTGGGTGATGGGGGTCCTTAATGATGGATGCTGCCATTTATTTCACTTTGAGAAGTGTCACTTTATGAAAGTATATCTTATTTGGTGCATATTTGCATTGTTTTCTACTTTAATTAAATTGTATTAAGCCCTTACCATTGATAGCACACAGGGAGTGTTGATTTTGCAGCTAAGCAATGAGAGGGGCATGGTCACATAGCAGACAGCACCATGCTTTGCAGTGGCAGCTGTAAGATCGGTGTTTGTGTTCCACTGCTCTCTGTAAGGAGTTTCTACATCCTCTCCAAGACCACGTGGGCTTCCTCCTGGTGCTCTGGTTTCCTCCCACATTCCAAAGATGTACCGGTTAGGGTTAGTAAGTTGTGGGCATGTATTGTTGGCGCAGGATGCAGGGTGACACTTGGGAACTGCCCCCAGCACATCTTCAGACTGTGATGATTGTCGACGCAAATGAAGCATTTCACTGCATGTTTCGTTGTACGTCAGAGAAGTAAAGCTAATCTTCATCTATATTTCATTTTCACTTATATTGGTTGCTTTGAGCATTTATACTAATTTTTGTTGGTGATAACTTTGTCAGGAAACTTTCTCTTCTCATAAACAAGAGAAAATCTGCGGATGCTGGAACTCCAAGCAACACACATGAAATGCTGGAGGAACTCAGCAGACCAGGCAGCATCGATGGAAAAAGGTATAGTCGACATTTTGGGCCGAGACCCTTTGGCAGGACTGGAGAAAAAAAGATGAGGGGTAGAGTTAAAAGTTGGGGGAGGGGAGGGAGAAACACAAGGTGATAGGTGAAACCGGGAAGGGTGAAGAAAAGAGCTGGGAAGTTCATTAGTGAAAGAGACACAGGGCTGGAGAAGGGGGATCTCATAGGAGAGAACAGAGGGCCCTGGAAGAAAGCGAAGGGTCGAGGAGCACCAAGATGGCCAGGCAAGGAGATAAAGTGAGAAAGGGAAAAGGTGATGGGGAATGGTGAAGGGGTGGGTCATTTCTGGAAGATTGAGAAATCGATGTTCATGCTACAACAAGTGTATGGGACATTGGAAAAAAAGTTGAATTTCCCCATGGGGATGAATAAAGTATCTATCTATCTATCTATCTATCTATCTATCTATCTATGCCATCAGGTTGGAGGCTACCCAGACAGAATATAAGGTGTTGTTCCTCCAACCTGAGTGTGGCCTCATTGCGACAGTAGAGGAGGCCATGGACTGACATATTGGAATGGGAATGGGAGGTGGAATTAAAATGGGTGACCGCTGGGAGATCTGGCTTTCTCTGGCAGATAGACCATAGGTTCTCTTCTCATGTCTTACTTCTTAAGGAAATGGACTAACTGAGTTTCAGGTTCATAAATATTATCCTGCTCAAGTAAGTACTGTTCTGAACAATTCTTCTCATTAAGTGTGGGGTCCCCATTTCTGGAAAATAAAGCTACCTGTTCCTATGCTAAACAAATGCTCACATACTGTCAGCTGTGGGTGAGTGATAGCTTCAAATTGAAGCTGGAATTACACATATTCAGGACTCACTCCACTCCAGAGAGACCTAACTCATTAATTCAATACTTTACTAAGTAATGGTCTATCAGTGGTATTGGACTTATTGATCCCATAATACCATTTACAGAAGAGTAGGGGTATTAACTTGGTATCCCATCAACATCCTTGTACTTTCGATTCTTCAGCCAGAGTAGTGAATCTGTGGAATTCATTGCCACAGACAGCTGCAGAGACCAAGTCATTGGGTATATTTTTGTGGTGTTTGACTGGTTCCTGATTAGATCAAAGATCATACGGAGAAGGCAGGAGAATGGCGTTGAGAGGGATAATAAATCAGCCAGTATGGAATGGGGCAGACTCAATGAGCCGGACGGCCTAATTTTAATCCTATTTCTTATGATTTATGGTCTTTTGAAATTTACTCCTCAACAATTTCCAAAACTCATCGAAAAGCAAAACAAAAAATTGCAGACACTGGAAATTTGAAATAAAAACTGAAAATGCTGTCAATCTTCAGTACTTATGTGGAGAGGCAGAGTTAACAGCTAGGCCAATGAATTTGCAGGTTTCCAGCTTCTATTGTTTTACTTTCACCTTCCATTACTTTTTAACTCACTGTCATTCCTCTTCCAGGAAGATCATAATACCACAAGAGACAGGAGCAGAATCAGGCCATCCAAGTCTGCTCTGCCACTCACTCATAGATGATTTATTTTCCCTCACAACTCCATTCTCTTGCCTTCTCTCCATAACCTTTGATGCCCTTACAAGAAGCTATCAATCTCTGCGTTAAATATATGACACCATTGCTCACACGCAGTGCTTTCTGTTTCCTTTCTCTTTTTTTGTAAAGAAGTTAACCAAAATCATCCCGCACTCTCATCTCTGTCCTTAACAAATGTTTGTAGGTCCAATTTATTCCATGGGGACTTCACCTGAAATTTTATCCTTCACACCCACAATTACCAATATCTAGTTTTTTCCTTAAATCACTGTCCTTGATACATTATGAGATCTATTCTTAATGCAATTCCTAGACACGTGTTTTCTTGACATCTCGGAAACAACACCAATTTATTCTGTCTCTAAGCTGTCCCTGTCAGCACATTCATTTCATTAGAGTTCACCACATTTCTATACTTCAACCTCTTCAGACATCAACGATGGGCCAACTTTGACAGCTCTTTGATTCTAATATTCCTTTCTCACCTTCACATTCCATTCACCCCAAGTCTGTATCTAATCCAATCTCTTGCCATCTTTTCAACATTCCTCCTAACCTTCCCCTCTCTGATACTGAACAAACAATCCTCATCAGGGGCCTTAGCATCATCGAACTACATGCTCATCTTGTTGGGTTCTGAGCACCACATGCTCTTGAACTTTTCTTCTACAACCTTCACCTCCATGTTCATTTCTTTAGCCAGGAAGCTTCAACCCCAAGCCTGTGGTGTCCTTTTCCCCATTTCTAGAATTCCCTATTCACATGGATCATTCCTTCGGCCCTCCTACACACTTCAGCAATTTTCATCACTAATTTCCAAACTACATTTCAAATTTTCTACTGGTTTTCACACCACTGAGCTTGCAGCAGTGCCCTCACTAGGGACCAACCCCAACATTAAGGGGGGGATTGTGCCTTAAAGTTTCATTAAAAGGGACTGCTGTTATGGTTTGTCAAGGTGACCAGTTCTAAACTTCATCTCCCATGCATGCTTGTCACACCTCCTACTAGACCACCTCTCTCCCACCAAACATCAGGTTACCATCACTTACCATCTCATTTTCCTGGGAGGTCCTCATGTCACAGCCTCAGCCCCTTGTTCCTCCAGTCCTGGTAATTCTATTTTTACCTCTTCTCCAAGATTCAATAATTCATAAAAAGATATCAATAAGATTAAAAGAATACAGAGAACATTTACAAGAATGTTGCAAGGACCTGACTTAATAGGGAAAGTTTGAATAGATTAGGACTCTATCCCCTGAAGCACAGGAGAATAAGGAGAGATTTGATAGAAGTATGCAAAATTATAAAGGGTACAGATATGGTTAATGCAAGCAGGCTTTTTTTCCACTGAGGTTGGCGAAGATTAGAACAAAAGGTCATAGGTTATTTGTGAAAGGTGAAATATTTAAGGAGAACTTCTTCACTCAGAGGATGGTGTGAGTGTGGAAGTAGTGGATATGTGTTCAATTTCAACATTTAAAAGAAGTTTGGGTAAGTACATGGATGGAAGTGGCATGGTCCAGCTGCCAGCTGATGGGATGGGATTCTGCATTTTCTGGAAGGGCTTAAGGGCCTGTTTTTCGTGCTGTACTGTCCTATGACTCTATGATTCACCAGTAGTACTGCCCTGGAAGATGCAACCTAATCCTTTACCACAGAATTAATTTTTCTGTACATTGACTCCATTCTTTCTTCCCCTATTTAGCCATGTCCATTGTACCTCAGCTGCCACTACTCTGCCAGATAGACATTTCCGATCCCAGCTGACTTATTTTCACCATGGATGGCCAATCCCTCTTCACCCTAGACTCACACCATGATGGCCTTCTTCCATGACAGAGTTCCCCTCCACTGCTATCCCTCATATCCCTGGTGAATTTGTTCTTACATCAAACAATTTCTCCATTAATTCCACTCCCTTCCTCTAACTCAGAGTCAGAGCTGTGGGAACTCACGTGTGCCAGACTTTTAGAAGGAGACATGTAGCAATTCCTGCTTTAGTCCTACACAGACCTCTTTCCTTGCCTCTTTTCCCAGTACATTGGTAAGTCTATCAAAACTGCTTTCTGCCTTGTACAAAACTCAAGGATTCCCTTACTTTTATACCAATTTCCACTCTTCTGCCTTTTTTTATAATCCATCACCGACTCATCCTTTCCATTTCTTAAAAACAAAAAAAATCTCTGCATATGCTAGAGATCTTAAGCAATGCACTCAAAATTTCTTGACTTCTCTGTCTCCAGATAAGGTAGACAACCAATACCTATTAGAAAACTACAGATTCCCAATGAGTGAGTGAGTGAGGCCTCCAATGGTCAGAGTTGACCATGGATATTGTGTCCTAGCTGTCTAGATACACAAAATGGAGAGCAAGCTGTTGCCCATGTAGCTAGCTCCCCCTATCCACACATCTGATGAACCCAAAGGAATGGCAGAGACTGATTCAGTTTGGTACCAGCAGTGCCACAGGAGTTGCCAGTCAGTATTGAACTCGATGTAGGACTGCCTTAACGACTCCAGCTCCATATTTTTCTCGCAAGGTTTACTCCCAAAGCCTTCTCCATGAGTGGGCATAGCCACAAGACAGCGGAGGTTTGAGATCAGAACTTTCCTTTTCCTAGATAAGCTGCCAACCACGGCTGATGAGCCCCTTCTGCCCAAAGTGACTGGTTTTCAGGTGCCAGTAACCTGCCTTTGCCCCTTCTACACAAACAAAATGCTGGAGAAGCTCAGCAGATCAGGCAGCATCTATGGAAATGAATAAAAAGTCAACGTTTGGGGCTGAGACCCTTCTTCAGGGCTGGAAAGGAAGGGGCAAATGCCAGAATATAAAGCTGGGGGGTGGGGGAAGGAGGGTAGCTAGAAGGTGATAGGTGAAGCCAGGTGGGTAGGAAAGGTAAAGGGCTGGAAAATAAGGAATCTGATAGGAGAGGAGAGTGGATCATAGGAGAAAGGGAAGGAGGATGGGACCCAGGGGGAGGCGATAGACAAGGGAGAAGAGGTTAAGAGGCCAGAGTGGGGAATAGAAGAGGGGAAGTGAAGGAAAAGTTTTTTTACCAGATAGAAAAATCAACATTCATGCCATCAGGTTGGAGGCTACTCAGACAGAATACAAGCTGTTGCTCCTCCACCCTGAGGATGGCGTCATCATGGCAGAAGAGGAGGCCGTGGACACACATGTTGGAACAGGGAAGGGAATAAGAATTAAAATGTTTGGCCACCTGGAAGTTCCACTTTTGGCAGATGGAGCTGAGGTGCTCGACAAAGCTGTCTCCCAATTTACGATGGGTCTCACCAGTGCAGAGGAGGCCACTGTAGACAACCCCGGCAGGTTCGCAGGTGAAGTGTTGCCTCACCTGGAAGGACGGTTAGAGTTCTTGAATGGAGGTGTATGGGCAGGTGTTGCACTTTGGCCGCTAGCAGGGATAAGTGCCAGGAGGGAGATCAGCAGGGTGGGATGAATGGACACTGTGGAAAGTGGTGGGGTGGGGGGGGAGTAAAGATACATTTGTTGGTAGGATCCCTTTGGAGATGGCGGAAGTTGTGGAGAATGATGTATCGGATGTGGAGGCTCATGGGGTGCTGGGTAAGGTCGAGAGGAACTCTATTGCTGTTAAAGCAGTAGGACAATGGGATGAATGCAGATTCCCATCACTATTTTAAGTGCACCCCCAACCTTGCTGCCTATGAGGTCTCCATTCTTCCAGTTCTACATCTGCATCATTTCTGCCTGATGATGGGACTTTCTTGAACACCTTCCCTTTTCCTCAGCAACACCTTTCCTCTACTGTAGTTAGCAGGGCTTGCAACGGTAAGCGCTCCATTTACTGCATTCTCCTCTCAACCAGAACAAGTACTGCTCTTGTCCTCACCTTCCAATTAATCATTCTCCATATTCAATGGATCATTCTTTATAAAATCTACCAGCTTCACTGGGATCCCTTCAACTTTCCCTTCCCAGCACCCACATGAGTCTGCATCATACACAGCTTGGTTCAATCTTCCACCTGTCACTTCAATTCTCCATTCTGACTTCTCTGTTTTGGCTACCTACTCTGTTCTAGCAAAACTCAACATAAACTCAAGGAACAGTACCTCAGCTTCCAGTAAGGCTCATTGCAACTCCTGGTACTTAAGAAATTCAACCATTTCAGATAGAAATGGGCACCACGGTAGCACAATGCTATTTCAGCTCAGGGTGTTCCAGAGTTCAGAGTTCGGTTCCACCTCTGTTCTGTAAAGTCTCTGTACATTGTCCCCGTAGAATGCACGGATGTTCCCCAGGTGCTCCGGTTTCCTCCCTCAGTCCCAAGAAGTACTGGGTAGGGAAAATGCTCATCACAAATTGTCCTGTGATTTAGGTCAATGTCAACTGGGGTTGTGGGGTTACTGGGGGAGCATGGGTCAAAGGGCCAGAAGGGCCTAAGACACATTTTTTTTAATATAAAAAGAGTGAACAGAGTTACTTCTGATGCAACTTTTAAGAACAGTGCAGGCTTTCCTCTTTTCAAAGATGCTTGCAGACCTGCTGAGTACTTCCAGCATCACAAATGTTTGATTCACTGGGTTACTAATTCTTTTATTTCTGATTTTCAGAAATGCTGTGATCTACATCCCACATTTGTAGCAGTTTTCTTTTTCGCTACTACCTCAACCCATCTCCAGTTACACACCTCCTAACAGAGTCAGAACCAACGGTTTCAACATCACTGGGATAGTTTTGGTTTCCACACTGTCCCAGACATCCACCATGCTTTCGCCATCTCTTCTTCTCTTTGCAACTTAAAGCACACTTTTGTTTCATCTGTTCCGGTTCCACTAAGGTCATCAACCTCAGATGCTATTTCTGTTTGTCCCTTTACAAATGCTGATTTACCAGCTGAATATCATCTACTTTTTTCTTGTTTCAGAGCAGTGTGCATGAATTGGCTATTGTGTTTCAGCAAAACAACGGTAACCACACTTCAAATGTATTCCATCAGTTTTAAATGATATTTGGCTGATTCTGAAAGGTGACTTATAAATGCACGGCTGTTTTTCATTTCTCAAATGTAAACTTTGCCATTCTTAGGATTTCTTCACACGTACACACAATACGTTACAACAGAGGAAAATTAATTTTGGAACACTTTTTTGCATCACATCAGCTTGAGCTTTTCAAACAATATCTTGGGGTATGAATATTCAAAGTTCGACATGTTGACCAGAGCAAAAAGCAATCGTTTTCACAAGAAACCCTTCTGCTCGCCCTAAAGCAACTTGATCATAACCATCAATTCTGATGAAGTTTCGATTGTTGATTGGATGATCAGCCTCCAGCTGCTTTCATTCTGATTGGTTCGCGCTTCTCCTTCCTCTTGGATACAAGGGCGAGCTACTGATTGGCCAGAGATGACGCGCAGCAAGGAGTGAAGCAAAAGCTGTGCTGTAATTGGTCAAGTGTGACGACTGGAGCCGCCTTCTTTCTCAGGCCAGGCTGGGCTGTGATTGGATGACGGTGCGTTTGAGTGACAGGCTGGTGCCTCCTTCCTAAGGAGGTTGTGCCTTGACTTGTACGGAGGAAAGGACCGGCTTTGCGGGACAAAGCCCCGGCTCCAGCGAAAGAAACAGCAGAGGGAGGAAAAAGAAGCAACAAGGGGGGATAAAAAGTCAATGCAAAGAAAATGATCATCAGTATCAGCGAGGAAAACGACAGGAACCCAGAGAACATGGCAGCGGGGGAATATTTAAACCGCTGTCAGAGGATCTCCAGACAGGTAACCGTGCAAAAAACAATATGAACAAAAGGAATAGCAGAGTAAACAGCAGCACTAGCAGCTCCCTGTACATATAGATTGGGCTAGTGACAGGGTAGCCACTAAACACTTTTAGCATTCCAATTTAATTCATTATCTTGCGTTCCCGTGTTCTTGCATATCTTTCATTTGCACCATTGAGTCCGGCGACTTGGTTGAAAAAAAATCATTGTAACTTGTTTTGTCTGTTGTGAATTTGCGTTTTATTTCTAGTCTTCCCCTTGTTAAGATGTGTCTTTTCCCCCCAATACAATGTTCTTTTACACCTACCTCTTTTTAAATTTTTTTTCATGTTTGTGATTTCAAGTGCTAAGGCACAGGGGTAAAAGGTGATATTCCAACTAAATCGATCTCTATTGAATAATGAAGTGATCATTAGATTCACTAGGTTACAAACTTTGCAAAAAAAATTATTTTGAAAGGGTATTGTAACTGTTTTTGTTCCCTCCTTCACCTCCCCATTCGAAATTAATTGTGTATAAATTAGTGAAATCTTTCCCATTAAGTGCAGCCACGTTCCTCGATTGCAATTTACATTACGTTAGCCAGTTAAAGTATAATTGAAACACATAAAAATAGTCATTCTAAAATTACAGCACTGCAAATTCCACCGCATCAGTGTTAAGTAGTGATCCAAGATAGCAAACATGTATGCCTGTGCTGCTTATTTTAAATATCTCAATTCATTTTGGTCAGGAGCATAATCCTCATTATATTGCAACGATCCTTTGTGAATCGACTAAAATGCAACCTCTTTGCATCATCTTACCGTTTTCCCCCCCTTCTTTGCATTTTTTCTCTCTCTCTTTGCTGTAGAGAAAGCATTTGGCCAACATCGATGCCAATCAAAGTTGTTTTTCTCTCCCAGCCGCGCTGCGGTGTCTGTTCTGCCGGGGCAGGGGGCGCTCCAGCTAAGAATCTGCTTGTTTACATCATTGCTGGACTTATTCCAGGCTCCTTTGTGATTTCACTTAAAGCTGCAGAGGTCTCTTTTCAACCTGCCAAATTCTGCAATTCAGAATCACCCACTGACAAATGCATCTGTATGCAGATTGATATGTAAAGATGGACAAATAGATCTATTGTTGCAACACAATTGCATTTTTATTGAAAAGAGGAAAAAATTCCTGGAATTAAATTATTTTGACTGCTGAGAAGTGACATCAGTGAGACAAAGCCTTTTTTCCCTCTCTTGCTGCATATTTTAATTTTTGTACTCCAACGAGGAAAAAAACCATGCAACAGTATTTTAAATCATTAATGGCTGTGTTGTTAAGGTTACTTTTTCTGCATTTGTTGATTTAACAGGCTTTCATCCTACCTATTATTCCTTTTCTTATCCTTAGTGTGCTACAGTGATGGCTCTCTCAGCTGTTCTTTTTCTTCTTGCAAATGAGATGCACAATCTAAAAAAATATATATACATGGGCAGTTTTCTTATAGAACTGCATCCCTAGGCTTTAGGATCAGATCCACTATTTTGTATCTCCTGTTCTTCCAATAAAAGCTTGCTGTTGAAACAAAAGCTCTGGTAAAGTACGAAAGCTTCACTGCCTCTTTAGTGGGTCATGCTGATTTATTTTACCATTGGTCTTGATTTGGCCTGGACAATCCCATCTTTCAGATGAATGATCTAATTTCTAAGAATGTTACTGCATTAAATCGTCTCTTCTTTATATGTCTTAAGAGTTAGCAAGATTAAAGTTTTCAGTGAACTTTCATCCAAGCAGGCATATGTCTACGAGGCATCTGTCCGATGTTTGGCCTGTGTGGAAGATCATTACTGTATTTTATTATCAAAGCATTTCAGCAGTCCGGTCTTAGTTTGGTTTGCAAGAACAAAGGCATCTGAAGAGAAACAAACGTGGGTAAAGATGAATGGATGATATTTTCTAACCTGGAAGCCCTACTGTTCCATTACTTCCCCCAACCCACCCCCAACCAAGTGTAATTGTGGTTCTGTTTAAAGGCCCCATAAGCTTGGGGAATTAAGTGTCAGATCATAATCTTAACGCAGTCAAGCAAATACCATCATTAATGGAAATAGATTACGCACTTCTTCACTGTAACTGTAACCACAGCACTCTTGTTCTTCTATGGCCACTTTAGTTCCTTATCCCCGTTCTCTTCACCATCCTGTGCCTCTTCACTTATTACAAGATCTTTTTGCAAAACAAATTAAATGGCCAGTTTTCCTCTTAAGGTGCTGACTCATGGTGCCTTGTGCTTCAGTGGGCTACAGAATGTTCTGGTGTCTCGCGCAATTGTCTATTTTTGTTTAAGATGTTGAGGCACCAAGATCATCCCCGATTCCTGCCCTTGCTCAGGATTCTTTCCTGAAAATGTTCCAGTAGGGTCACTAAGCTCTACACTGTTCCATCTGAGGGGCATTTGGAGGTAATTGTTGTGTTCTTATTCCCAGCAGAATGAGTAAATTAAATCTAGGTGGCTTGCCTCTGAGGCGAATGTGGGGAGCCTTTGCCACAAGGCCATCAAGGTTGTTGTCTTAATCGGAGGATTGTAATCCTCACCATCTGTGATGCTCAACAGGGTGTCAGCCATACATTCTTTGCTTGTTTCGAGTAATAATCCAAATCCAATACTTCAACTGCATAATCTTATTTGTACACTGAGACTGTTGCCTGCCACAGCAACAGAGCCTTTTGGACAGACTTGGGTGGGATCAGTTTGCATCCTGGTATTAAGCTTGCTGGGGCAGTGAGTACACAGATGAGGTATGATTATTTCCAAACTATGAACACGGGATTATTGTATTCCACCAGGTATGACTGAGATAGAGCATTACTGTTTGGAGTACACTGGATGCTAGGTACACAAGAGGCTGACTAGTATGCACTCATGCTTGTTGATAATGTACGTGATGTGCTGCAGCCCAAAGTCTTGCAAACTGCTTATCTACACCAACCAATGGGGAAAAATTTGCTCCCTGCCAAAAGTAAGGATAAGATAGCACCTTGGAACACCAGACTATTCATGCAAGTTTTGTGGAGGAGATGCCACATTCTTTTAGCAATTTATTATCAAAGAGAAGGCAAAATTGATGGACTCTTGCAACCAGCTTATACAGCCAGAGCTTAAAGTAGGTCAAATCAAATAAATAACTGTCAAGAAGTGTATAGAGTCATACGCATTACTATCTCAGGGCATTAATAAAGGTTTATGGAAAACTGGCAGTATGTCAATTGTTTGTGAGAGGGTCGGGGCGAAGGGGTTATTGTGAAGAATTGATGATTGAGAAATGAAGCAGGTTCGAGCATGATGAGAAAGGAAGATGGAGTGCATGTCACGGTTTCCAATTCTGGTAAGTTATTCTCAGAATTTTGAACTACTTATGGTGCAAGATTACCATGATATGAGCGACATGAGGATGTTATTATTTGTGTAATTAGTACTTTATCTTCTCCAAATTTGTCCGAAAAATTAGTTTTGAGATTTCAGGATTAATCCTCAAACTACACAGAGTATATGTACTCAGTGGCTACTTTATTAGGTACATTGGTTTGTTAAAGCAAATATCTAATTACCCAATCATGTGTCGGCAACCCAATGCATAAAAACATGCAGACATGGTCAAGAGTTTCAGCTGATGTCCAGACCAAACATCAAAACGGGGAAGAAATGCGATCCAAGTGACTTCTGACCTTGAAATGGTTGTTGGTGCCAGATGGGGTGGTTTGAGTATCTCATAAACTGTTGATCTCCTGGGATTTCTATGCACAACGATCGCTAGAATTTATGGAGAATAGTGCTAAAAACAAAACAGATCCAGTAAACAGCAGTTTTGTGGAGTTATTCAGAGGAGAATAGCCAGACTGTTTCAAGCTGACAGGAAGGCAACAAGAACTTAGAGAGCCACACATTATAACAGTGGTTTGCAGAAGAGCATCTTTGAATGCACAGCACTTCAAACCTTGAAGTAAATGGGCTATAGCAGCAGAAGACCACAGACATACACTAGGTAGTGGCATCCTTCGGTCTCGAGACCATGGATCTGCGCCTGGAGTTTCCAGGGCACAGGCCTGGGCAGGGTTGTATGGGAGACCGGCAGTGCCGAAGCTGCAGGCCTTCCCCTCTCCACGCCACCGATGTTGTCCAAGGGAAGGGCACTAGGACCCATGCAGCTTGGCACCGGTAACGTTGCAGAGCAATGTGTCGTTAAGTGCCTTGCTCAAGGACGCAAACACGCTACCTCAGCTGAGGCTTGAACCAGTGACCTTCAGGTTACTAGTCTGATGCCTTGCCCACTAGGCCACGCACCAACACAACTGGCCATTTTATTAGGTGCAGGAATTACGGAGTTAATATATTAATGATATTAATACATTATTAATATTTACACAGATTATTCATATTTGTGAACTCATCCAGTACTAAAAACTCAAACAAAAATACTATCAACAGGCACCAAGGGCATTTTAAGAGCGGGTGAATATGACTGGCCTGTAAGATCTTCAGCAACCAAGGGATGTTCGTAGACCTTAACAGAATCCTTTCTGTAAGTTCATAGCTGTCTGAGCAGTCTATGAACCCTTTGACCATTTTACTCTATGTCAGACACTCAGTTGAGTCCAATTCAGGTTTGCTGCAGTTCACAGCATCATTTAATTCTCTGATTCAGCAGGGCTAGATTAATTAACCATTGGGATCACACTTTGGATGATACATAGTTCATGTTTAGGCAGGCAATCTTTGTAGTGATGTCATCCCTCAATATCAAGTAGTTTACAATTATCATGCATGAGATAGTTGACCATTGGCTTTATAATATTACTTGTGCAAAAATACCCAGATATTATTTAGCACAAGTCACTAAACCATTTTTGTTGACATGATTGGATAATAAATACAGGAAACTGGTAATTAGATCAAGTCAAACAGGAAAACTACTGTGGGAGCTCTTTTAAAAAATATATATAATTATTCCCTGAGACTTTGTGCTTAGTTTGAAGACTGTTGATGTTGCCTTTCTCAGTTCCCCAAAAGTAATCATTGTCCACACAAACCAGGAAGGCCCTAGGGCAAGTTGGTCAGCTGTGCTGATGTCAGGTAAGGCGACCGTCCTTTGCTTTCTAAGGCAAAATAGAAGACCTTCATTTATCATAGCTGGGAAGGTGTGTCTTTAGTGTGCTCCTTGCTCATTGAGCCCACTTGCACTGCCAAGCATGAAGATGGTTTATTTGGGTAAGAACCAAGATGGCAGACGATGACTGGTATTGTACTGAAGGTAGTGTTAGAATCTTTGACGTGCAGGGAAGTCTTCCTCCAGAAAGAAAACAATGGTGTTTCAACATGTTGAACAAAATCTTTGTTTACACAACTTACATGCATCCTTTCTGTCTTTGGTGACTTTGATTTTTTTTTTGAGAAAGTCAACCCTAATGTCTTTCTGGCATATTGATGCTAGTGTTAAAAGCATGTTCCAGATTGGGAACAGTTTTCCAGTGCAAATGATGTGTGCAGCTGGTGGAAAGAGTACATCTTTGTGTGCTCTATCTGACCTTGACGGATGGTAATCCGTTGCATTGGTCGCCCTGGTGAACGAGGACAACTTCCATTCCACGTTGACACCTGGAAGTTACTAATTTCTTTCGTTTCCTTGTATCAAGCTAATTCTCATTTTAAATTAGACCCGGGGATTTTCTTACACTCTTTGCTTCTGGAGACTATTAGATCATGGACTTAGTTCCTCATTGTCCTAATGTGCACAGATACTGGTTTACTGGCTTAGTCAGTATTAATTGCCTTCCACCTTGTCTCATGTTGAAGAGCTATGAGTTAATTTGTACAAAAATAATTTGACTCCTTAGATATTTTCAAATATCTTTTTTACTTGCATCGAACTTTGTCACTGCAACTAAATTGTTATGTTAAGTGTATGGAAGTCCTAAAAGTTAAATGCTGCCTCCTGCCCGTCCTAGTGATGGGGATTTTTTTCTTTTGCATGTGGCCCAGGAGGAAGGGTTGGCAAGTTTGCAGCTTGCTTTCTCTTCAGTGAAATCTACTCCACAATCACTGACGTGCTGGAGTTTGTTACAACTGCTTAAGGCAAACCTGCTGCGAGTGTGGCAAACTGCACAAAGGCTTGTAAGTGACTGATAACACAGAAAAGATCTTTAAAAGAATCTTATTTTTGACCCTCGTGTTCAATTTTTGGGAATCCAATTTTGGCTGTAATTTGGTGCAGTAACTAAAAGCTCTTGAGCTTGCCCTCTCAAGTGGTGAGATTCTTGTTGATCTAGTGTTTCAGTATAACTTTCCTCTACTAATCCCCTATGCGACAAGAAGCTGGGACTCCACAGCCATCCTGGAATGGTGAATCCTAAAGGATATTTTTCCGAGTGGCAAGCTTTCTTCCCCTTGCTGCCGAGTGGCCATTTCCACTCATTTTTATCCAGGATTGAGACACGACACAGAGTCATGGGAAGCACCTGCTTATCCGTACTGTCAAGCCTCATTGTATGCATTTCAAGGTGCGTTAGCCAAGGGTGGGCAGTAAGCGGGGCACCACAGTAGAGTAGCGGTAAGTGCAATTGCTTACAGTGCCAGCAGTCACCGATTGGGGTTCGATTCCCAGTGCTGGCTTTAAGGAGTTTGTATGCCCCCACCCTCTCCACCCCCGAAGTAACAACATGTGTTTCTTCTAGCTTCCTCCCACATTTCAAAAGATAACTGGCACTGGAAGAGTGGTGACATTTGCAGGCTGCTCCCAGCACAGTCCTCTCTGATTTGACACAAACAACACATTTCACTATTTCGCTGTATGTGACAAGTAAAGCTAATCAAGCCACACATGCAAAATGCTGGTGGAACGCAGCAGGTCAGGCAGCGTCTATAGAAAGAAGTACAGTCGACGTTTTGGGTCGAGACCCTTCGTCAGGACAGTTATCTGTATTTCACTCCGACTTCGAAGACGAACGTGAAAGAAGACCACCAGAATTATTTTGGGCTGTGATCTGGCTGAGCTGGCGGTGTTAGTGGGAGTATGCAGTAGATTTGTGGGCAACTCAAAAACTCAGCATTTTTGCCTGTGAGATCTTTCTGCACCTCCCCCTCCCCCAAGACCACCACCAATTTATTTATTAAATTAATAAATCTGGTTAATTAAATTAGCCACTTTTATTAAATTTAATTACACAACCTGTGCAGGATTGAACTCAGTCCCAGGTTTGTCAACCAGAATCACAACTGCACAAGCGCTGTCATTACCAAATGCCCTAATGACACATATACTCTTAGTTTTATTCAATTGTTCTGTCAGTTAGCCATTTGACAGTTGGATAAATAGCATTGTCATCATGAACTTTGCAAATACAGGGAAGTAATTGAAACAGTAATGCAGTTTATACACTGTGTCCTTGTGTGTCTTTACATATGGTATCAAGTGAAATTGGGTAGATTGGGAATAGGCTAATCAAGTCTCCTAGGCAGGGAATATGTAACCTGTAAAATTTCTATCGGTATTCTCATTTGCAACAGTATATTGTTAAATTAAAGAACACAGGCCCTTTTAAATGTTGCATATCCAGGAATTACTATGTGTCTGCATTGGCCATCTGCGGGTCTCTACTAATCTACTTACCAGGATATGAATGGATTTGAGAATGAGCCTTTTATGCTTTTGAGTGTGAACAAACAGAATCACTAAACATAATGATCTGGTCCAGATTGGAACATTTGAAATAGATTATGTGTATAATTATATAATTAACCTGTGGTTACCTTGTGGAACATTGATGTTTCCAGTTTGACAAATTTCTTGGATCCACTGCCCATAAGACCGTTTGACTTTTAAGTCTTTATTGCCCTTGTGATCATCTGGTGCATAACAACGCAATGCTTCTGTCTGAACCCGGCCGAGCCTGAAGAAATTGTCAGCAGGAAATGTCTCTCACTGGTGGTAGCTGAGTATTTAAAAATCTATATTGTATAAAAATGGGGCACTGTGCTAGCGTAATGGTTAGTCTGATGCTGTTACTGTGCAGGGTGCTGGAGTTTGGACTTTGTAAGGAGTCTGTACGTTCTCCCCATGACTGCATGGGTTTCCCTGGGTGCTCCAGTTTCCTCCCACAGTCCAAAGATATTCCATTTGGTGGGTTAATTGGTCATTGTAAATTGTCCCATGATTAAATGAGGGTTAAATCAGGTGTTGCTGGGTGGCAAGGCTTGTTGGCATGAAGAGCCTGTTCTGCGCTGCATCTACAAATAAATTTAAAAGAGGCTTGGAGTATGAAGGTGATCTTATCATGCATGTACTGGAGAAATCTCTTCTAATGTAGATTGCCAATGCGATCAGTTGAGGAATGTGCCGGGTTTCCCACATCTGCATTAGGAAGCATAAAAGTTCCAGTGCTTTAGCACACAGTGGTTCTTGCATCTAAACAGAAACGTCCAAAGCTGTTGAAGATGTATTCATTGAGGAAAAACACAACTCATTGGGGAGAGATGTGGATTGCTTAGCCCTGCTGGAGGATGGGACTACTTTAGCTGTTACTATAGGAAGCGATTCACTGATGCAGTTAATGTTTAGTTCAGTGGATGCACATTGAAGTGCTCTCTGTTGATTTGCCTGGTGATTCCTGCATACTGAAGCTTCTGAATTTGGTATTTGTTTTTTTTAAAAAGTGCATTAACACAAGTGTTCCAGTGGCTCTCTGCAACGGCAGGTGTAAGGGGGTTAAAATTACCATTTTTGATGGAGGATTGGGGAGTGGTGGTGTTACTGTTGGTAGGGATGAGGGGTGTTCCGTGGATGAGTTAAACAACCCAAGTGAGGGATCAGGATGAAGTGGGTGGGAGTTTTGTCTTGCCCCAACGCACACCCAATGGATCAGAACTCCTGTTCTTGCTGCATCAACGTCCCATCAGAAGCCTGTCCCACAAGAGTAAGTTAGCACGTGCCATAGGAACTGGCAGTAATGAGGACTCGTATCCTAGCTGTGGAGATGAAAAAAAAGGAAAAGGCTCCACACCCCAAGGATCACCAGCAAAATTCTCGCTGCCTCCTTGGAGTGTACTGTTGACCCTGTCTTTGGGCTCTGCTTTTCCAGTGGAAAATTAATTGGGTGATTTGAGTCCACTGTAAAGGAAATATTGGTTTTGGCTTCTTATTGCCACGTGGACCGAGATACAGTGAAAAGCTTGTCTTGCATACTGTTCATACAGATCAGGTCATTAAATGGTGCATTAAGGTAGAACAAGGCAAAACAGTAATAATGTAGAATCAGGTGTAAGAGATGCAGAGAAGGTACAGTGCAGATAAACAAAGGGCACAATGACTGTAAGGGCAAAGGTCAAAGGGCACAATGACTAAGGTCAAAAGTCTATCTTATCGTACAAGAGGTCCATTGAGGACACCGTTAACAGTGGGATAGGGGCTGTCCTTGAGCTTGGTGGTGCGAGCTTTCAGGGTTTTGTATCTTCTGTCTGATGTGGGAAGTGTATGAGGCACTGGCAGCTCAGATCTTCACTGCATGTTATTAAGAGTGATGATCTGACTGCAAGTCTCCATACTTGGTTTGCTTTCCAACTCTACCGCTGCACAGCCGCTGGATTATCTCAACAGCAATTCTATAATGCAATCTTAATCCCTGCAATGAGCCAGTCAAAGTGGATTTGAGGGAGTGCTGTCGATGGGCAAGAGAGTTGAATCTGCTGGAGCAATGGAAGCAGAATGGGTGAAGGAAGACCAGCAACCTAAAGCTGAACGTGTGTGAGCTTTTACAATAGTGAGAAAGGATACTTTGCCTAGTACGTTCCCAGAATTTTCAGGAAAAGGAAGTTCTTGTCCAAACAATAGCTGGAGAGAGCAGGCTTGTTTGTGGTGAGGAAGGATGCAATAATGGGAATTTGAAAGTGTTGGTATTTAGTGAGAATGATGGTGGTTGGTGAGGTATTGATCGACTGTTTACCCTCGTGGGTGAGCTGAGCCACTGAACATGGGAAATGCTCCGAAAATTGGGGGAGGCAATGATTAGGGCCCTTAGCAGTCATGCAGTATAAGTGGTAAATGGTCTGAGAGATCAGATGATTGTGTTTGTGGTTGAGAATGGATGGGACTTACACAGAAACCTTCATTTAAAAAGAGCTGAATGATACGTGTGATTGTGAGATGAGATTGTCATGAATGTGAGTGAGGAAGTGATGAGAGAGTTTGAAATTGAGAAAAACAAACAGGACAAAAATGTCATCGCCTCAAGGGAAGGGTAAGTCTTACTGGAGATTAAAGTCACCTTGGGTGTAGAATCATTTGGAAAAAACGTAGCAGGAATAGAGAGGCCAACCTTAATAGAAGAACACCGGGATTTGCAGCCAATGTGTATGGTACCCAATAAAGCAAATCTGAAGAAATTTGGTTAGATATGAAAAGATGCCTTTTCCATACCAACATTGTTGGCAGCTGTACCTTCTGGTTCTTCTAATGTATTGTGACCAGTCATTCACTGAAGAATCTAAAATTGTGGATGGCAGGTTACTGGAAAGGATTACTGTAAGAGAAGGTTCATGTACATACTTGTTGTACTTGATTGGTACATTTGTTGAAGCGTCCCCCCCCCCCCCCCCCCACTTCATTAGCTGAAGCAATAAGCCTTGGGTTCAAATTTTGCTTGGGCGTTGACACTAAATGTGTACTGTCCAATAAACTCATTACCTGAGATTTAATTTTATTGACTCCAGGGCAATCAAGTTTGTATACTGGGCTCCTGATCTAACCCGGCTTGTTTCACCAGAGACCAATTTCTCACCCCCAGCATAATGACAATAGATCTGGTGAATTGCTTGCCACAACCAAGTACAAAATTAAATTTATTTTCAAAGTGCATATATGTCACCATATACAACCCAGACATTCATTTTCTTGCCGGCATACTTAGTAAATCCAATGATTGTAGTAAAATCAGAGAAAGACTGCACCAAAAGGGCAGACAACCAGCGTGCAAAAGACAACAAACTGTGCAAATACAAAAGAACGTAATAATAATAATAATAATAATAAAACATTTCAAGAACATAAGATGAAGAGTCCTTGAAAGTGAGTGCATAGGTTGCAGGAACTGTTCGGTGATGGGGCAAGTGAAGTTCTGTGATCTTGTTCAAGGGTCTGATGGCTGAGGGGTAGTAACTGTTCCTGAACCTGATGGTGTGGGTCCTGAAGCTCCTGTACGACCTACCTGGTGGCAGCTGTGAGAGGAGCATGTCCTGGCTGGTGAGGGTCCCTGATTATGTTGCTTTCCTGCAACAGCGCTTCATGTAAATATACTTAGTGGTGGGGAGGGCTGTACTCATAATGGACTGGGCCATATCCTCTTCTTTCTGTAGGGTTTTCCAATCCAAGGCATTGGTGTTTCCATACCAGGCTGTGATGCAGCTAGTCAGTATACACTCCACCACACACCTGTAGAAGATTGTCAAAGTTTTTGATGTCACGCTGAATCTTCACAAACTTCTAAGGAAGTAGAAGCACTGCAGTGCGTCCTTTGTAATTCGCTTTGGTGCTGGGCCTTGGACAGGTCCTCTGAAATGATAACACAGAGGAATTTAAAGTTGTTGACCTTCTCCATCTCTGATTTTCCCCGATTAGGACTGGCTCATGGACCTCTGGTTTCTTCCTCCTGATGTCAAAAATCATCTTCTAAGATGAATTGCTTTTTCCTGTTTGTCACATTTCCAGAGCTCCAATGCACACCTGTCATTTGTTCAATACCTACAAGTGACTGAACCGGAGGTATAGGGGGCTATGTTTAACAGGCTTGTTAATTCTTGGGTGAAGCACTTATTAATGGGAATCACAGTGACTGGTGTTTTCAGAAGTGATAATTTAATATGAACCAAGAAGTTCACGGTTTTCCCTGGAAGATATTAATGGTTGGCACTGTGCCTCACTTGTTAAAGGGACTAGGAGGGGCAGTGATTCAGTTGTATTCTAATATGGTGACGATGCTTACTGTTCCTTACCAGGTCACTGTGCTAGTAATATGGATATTGTTAGCTTACTAAATAAGTAATATCCTTGCTTTAGCTTGCAACCTAACCATGTCCTTGCATTACCGGGTTTCCATTCAGACAGAAGCTACTTACATTGGGGTCTCTCTCAACAAGCCACTTAATTAGGGCAATTCATAATGTATTTAATATAATGTACCACATACCCAGCTATAGCAGGAGGTGGAGATAATATTGTTTGCATGTTTTTTGGTCCTGCAAAGAATGTATACTATTTCCTACATTATGACAGCGAGAACACTTTAAATATAATTGACTGGGTGTGTAATGCTTCTGAATGGCATCAGATTATGAACGACACTCCATTAATGTCAATTCTTTCTTGCATTGACCTGCATCTTAAGTCTGAATGCTGCATATAATATTTACTAAAGTGCGACTCTAAGTTACTCCACTGGTCATTATTACTGACCATCAGAATAAACTTGTCTAAGCCTGTGTAAGTGACCCAGGTCTGCCAGCAGTCTGTCTGAAATCAGTTTTCAGAATTAATTTGTGGGGATTTTTTTTTGAAACAGGTTAATTCTGTGCTTGCTTCAAGTACTTTCTGGGGGTTTGTGTGGATTGAAATCTTGCAGCTTATTCTCAGTTTTATTAAATTGTAATCTGAGCAACGTTTGTGATTTGATTCAGTTTTGACTTGTGGACGTCTGCAATTTCGGAAGCCTTCAACACAGTCTTAAGAAGTAGAATATTTAATCTGGAAAAACATTGAATTTGCTACCTCAAAATGCTCCCAGCACCTGCCACAGACCTGTTTGCATCAATAATTCATTCTGGCATCCTCTAGCTCTAAACACAACCTCTGGACAAAGACCAAATTTGAAAGAATAACAGAGGAAGGAGGTGAATGAATGTGCCACGAGCCTCTATCTATTGAAATATCTGATCGCTAGTATTTGGAAGGGTTGTGAATGGTCTCAATCAACAGATCTCTGAAAATGGCTTCGAGGTGAATAAATTGCTTTACATAATTCTGAAAGCTCAGTCACAAGCGAGAAAATCTGCAGATGCTGATGTACACTCAGTGGCCACTTTTTATTAGGTACAGGAGTGGGTTCTTTGCTGTAGCCTATCCACTTCAAAGTTTGACGTGTTGTGTAATCAGAGATGCTCTTCTGCACACCACTGTTGTAATGCATGGTTATTTGTGTCTCTATCACCTTCCTGTCAGCTTGAAGCAGTCTGGCCATTCTCTTCTGACCTCATTTACAAAATGGTTTGGCCTACAGAACCAACACTCACTGGATTTTTTTTTTTTGTTTTTCACACAATTCTCTGTAAACTCTAGAGACTGTTGGGCATGAAAATCCCAGGAGATCAGCATTTTCTTAGATACTCAAACCACCCCATCTGGCACCAACAATCATTCCATAGTCAAAGTCACTTGGATCACATTTCTTCCCCATTTCTGATGTTTGGTCTGAACAACAGCTGAACTTCTTGACCATGTCTGCATGGTTTTATGCATTGAGTTGTTGCCACACGATTGGCTGATTGGATGTTTGCATTATTAGGTACACCTGGACAGCTTGTTAAAGAGGCCACTCAGTGCATTCTCAAAGCTCTGGCAGTGCTTTTGTATTCTAAACCAGTGAACGGGTTCAGACCTGTAAGCACAGCTGTGAAATATGCAGGCAGGCCAGTGATGATAATAGATATTTTCTTTTTAGAGACTGTATTCTTTTCACCCAAGACCAGCTTTCATTGGAATGAGTGGTGGCAGAAAGTGAATGGTTCATTAAAATCTGAAAAAGAAAGCTGAAGAAAACCCATGAGTGGTGGAGAAGCACTCTCCCAAGCTTGTACTTTTATTTCCTGATAGCGCCACTTTGCTGCAGGCTAACCATTGTACAGAAAATGTCACAATACCCCAAAAAAATCATGCATTTATTTTGCTGTTGGGGAGCCCAAAGGACCCAGCTAATTGGCAGCCGAGATCCAGGTTGAATGTGTGACTTTGGAATTTCTGTTGTAGACTTGGATTTCTGAGAGCTTAAACCAGCAATGAGAGTCAGAGAAATCTGGCCACTTCTGCGACAGAAAAACATAATTTAAAACAATAGCAATTTGTTTCTCTTATTTGCTGTGTTTATGTACTTTGTAATGACCTTTGTCCAGTCATTCAGTGCACGCAGTCTTTTTCCCACAGTGCGGGAACCTGAAACCGGAGGGCACAGTTTTAAAGTGAGAGGGGAGAGGTTTACGAGGGACCTGGGGGGGGGGGTATCTTCTCAGAGAGGGTGGTACATCGACAGAATGAGTTGCCAGAGAAGGCCGTTGAGGTGGCAACATTTAAAAGACATTTCAGTAAGTACATAGGTGGGAAAGGTTTAGAGGATATAGGCTAAAATGGGACTAGCTTAGGTGGGCACCTTGGTTGTCATGGACCAGCTGAGCTGACTGACTTATTTCCTTACTGTATTACTCTCCTGACAGTTTTTTAAATTTCCAGAGAAGATCTTGCTTACTTTATCCAAGTCCTTCCAAATACCTTTCTAACTTTGCCCCCAGTATCATTCATCCACATGCGTGCAGCCTTTGCGACATGGACTGTGATGCTGCATTTAGTCATTTCATTCTGCACTTATCTTGCAGTTATCAATCTTACTAGTTAAGAAATATTTACTTAGCTCTTTTTGTAATGTACATACGGGCAAGTTATCGGCCTCTTTATCAGAAAGCCTGTTCATTACTACTTCTCTCTAGCGTCGTTGAGAATTTTTAATTATTTTCACACAAACTCTTTCGGTTCTTTATTTAACAGGCACATTTTTTTTACTCCTGCTATGCAATTTGGGGCCCAGTTTTATTCCTTTGTTGGGTCCATATATTCTTTTGCAGGAGGATTGGTGTTAGCAGAACTTCCTATTCTTAGCTGTAAGTCATTGATTTGAGAAGACGTGCTGTTTTACCAGTGGGAAATTATCTAACCAAGATTGTGGAGCAGCATTGTATTGCTGTTAGGAGGTTTCCTCTCCAGATATCTGATAACATTTATCACCGTATACTTAAGCAGCTTTCTGTGATTGTCATTGACATGTACAATATCATATTGAACATTACAGCACAGTACAGGCCCTTTGGCCCACGATGTTGTACTGACCTTTTAACCTGATCGGAGATCAATTTTATCTGAACTTTCTGGTCGATCCTCACCATCTGCCAATTTTCCCCTGCAGCTGTGGTTATGCTGCCACATCCCAAAGATGAATTGCACTTGTGGCTCTCTAGTTTGTACATTGGCTAATTTTGTCAAGAAAACCTTGGACTAAGCAGCCATCTCAGTTGTAGACCTGTTGATAAAAGTCACTCGGAATTTAGTTCTGTTGCAGGTCTTTACACGTTAATTTGTAACCCGTAGCCCTCTCCCTTTGGAAATCCCTCATTGGCCCATGATTTGAATTAAATTCAATTCAATTCAGCACGTAATTGTTTGAGGTTATGAATTGTTTGAGGTTATGACTTCCTTGTAGATAATTTGGCACACCTGTTGCTGATATTTCTTTGGTCCCATCAATCCTCTAGTGACTCACCTCCCCTGGTTCTGACTGTGCGGTACTCATTTCGTCCCCGCCTCCCATACAATGCTGTGGGCTTGGCTTGTGGAGTCATCTTGACTGGTGTTCACTGCTTTTGCAGAGATTATTTCATAACACAAGGATACTGATTGAGAAAGTCATTTCTAATTCTTATCATTAAAAGTGATTGCAGGAAGCCAATTTCTTGTCCATTCTCTTTTACTCTGCATTTGCTAAAGTGTCCTCTTTTTCGCCTTAAACTTGTTATGGTTTTCTGTTATCAGAGTTTACTCCTTCCCTTTAGAACGCAGTAAGAGGCCCTTCAGCCCATGATATGCTAACCTTTTAACCTACTCTAAGATCAATCTATCCCTTCCCTTGTGTACAACTCTCCATTTTTCTATCATCCATGTGCCTATCTAAGAGTTTCTTAAATCTCCCTAATGTATCTGGCTCTACCACATCCCCAGCAGTGTGTTCCATGCACCCACCACTCAGCATAAAATAAATAAATAGACAATTCCCATTACACTTCTCTCCATCACTTTAAAATTTTGCCCCCCTAGTATTAGCCAATTCTGCTCTGTGGAATAAGTGTCTGGCTGTCCACTGTATCTATGCCTCTCTTCTTGCACACCTCTATCGTCACCTCTCATTCTCCTTTGTTCTAAAGAGAAAAGCCCTAACTCGCTCAACCTATCCTCGTAAGACATGCTCGCCAATCCCGGCAGCATCTTGGAAAAACCTCCTTTGCACCCTCTCTGAAGCCTCCACACACACCCTTCCTATGACGAGATGACCAGAACTGAGCCCAATACTCCAATTCCCTTTCTGGACATTTCCTTTCTGTTTAGCCAAGATACTCTGCAGAAAATAACAGATTCCCATCTTTGGAAGGGGCTCGGTGATGCAGGCCCACTTTGCATGAAGCATCTTATGCTCAGCAAACATGAAGATTAATTTCTCAGAGCGTGACAGCAATGTTGCTGCTTCAGTTTTACAGAAGCCACTCTGGACTGTTGATTAAAACATTTTGCTTCTGGTGTTAATTTTGCATGTATCTGTAGTGCATTTTGTTGTTGTGGGGCTGAGATTACACTGCAGCTATGTTGAAAATTAATGACTTTGTTTTTGCCTGATTTTAATCAGCAGTGGACTCCTGGGAACTACATCATAGAAGTGCTAATTACTGCTCGTAATCCAAATTCAGCAGTAAATGGAAATTAAGTGCTTCAGAGGATTAAAGGTGCTTTATTGTTTCTTCCCATCCGCCCCATCCTTCAAGCACCTCACCGAAGTCTCCGATTTGGCACTAAAATCTGAGGTTGCCCTCCAGACAAATCTCCCAAATTGCAGTTCCACCTGCTTGGTCCTGAACGGTTTGTTTACTCTCAGTTGCAAGTGAATGTGTTTGGAGGTATTCCAGTATCCGCACGTGCAGCTTTCAGCAGGGGCTGGGTCAGCATATAGCGATCAAGAGTTGAGAATTCTCAGCATCTTTTTTCTTCTTCTTTTGGCTGTTCTGAGAAACCCAAACAAAGTTCTCTGTGCATTTGCCTGTTTTTCCTGAAGTTGCTGCCACGATGTTGTGGCTTGTGATTGTGCAGAGGGGTTCCAGCACTCCTTTGTTGTGGAGTAGTGAGCCTAATGTGACATGCAAGCTTGAGTATGTCGATCATTCCAGGCATGCTGTCTGTAGCAGGAATCACTGCGTTGACTGGGAGGACATCTTGTCCCTCGGCCATGCACTCTCACACCAGTTAGCACTTGGCCAGGGTCAACTTACCAAGCTGGGGTTCTAAAGTGAAGCTGCTCAAACTGTCTTTATATTTTCCAATAAACCTTGAGCCTTCGTAAAGAAGGTAAGAGCGAGGATGTTGTGCTGAAGGTTTATACGGTATTGGTCAGTTCGCATTTGGAATATTGTGAGCACTGTGGGCTCCTTATCTAGGGAAAGATGTGCTTGTCCTGTTGAAGGTCCAGAGGAAGTGTACAAGAACAGTCGTGAGGATGGGAAGGTTAATTTACGAGAATAGTTTGCTGGCTCTGGGCCCTGTTCTCAATTGAGGAGAGGGCAGTAGAATCTGAAGGAAATCTACTGAATGCTGAACAGCCTGGATAGATTGAAAGTGGAGAGGATGTTTCCATTAGCAAGGGAGTCTAGAATATGAGGGCACTACCTTAGAATAAAGGGATAGAGTGAGGGCACTACCTTAGAATAAAGGGATAGAGGTATATAAAATTATGATGGGTATAGATAGAGTGAATGCAAACAGGCTTTTTCCACTGAGGCCAGGGGAGAAAAAACCAGAGGACATGGGTTAAGGGTGAAGGGGGAAAAGTTTAAAGGGAACATTGGGGGGGGGGCTTCTTCATGCAGAGAGTGGTGGGAGTGTGGAATGAACTGCCAGTTGAAGTGGTAAATGCAGGCTCACTTTTAACATTTAAGAAAAACTTGGACAGGTACATGGATGAGAGGTGTATGGAGGGATATGGTCCAGGTGCAGGTCAGTGGGACTAGGCAGAAAAATGGTTCGGCACAGCCAGCAAGGGCCAGAAGGCCTGTTTCTGTGCTGTAATGTTCTGTGGTTCTATGGATGTCTTTTAAAAGTGAAATCATGGTGAATTTCTTTAGCCAGAGGGTGGTGAATCTGTGGAATTTGCCAGAGGGCTGTGATAGACAAGTCGTTGGATTAATTGGTTCTTGATTGCTTAAGGGTTACAGGGAGAAGGCAGGAGTACGAGCTGAAAGAAAATGTCAGCCATGGTTAAATGGTGGAGCAGGCTTAATGGCCTAATTCTATATTTATGGCCATGATTGGGTGAAGCATGTCCATTAATATATAATCCTGCAGCACTGGAGGGGATTGATACGCATTGCAGTCATCGGCTTTAAAAAAATGTCCACTGTTTGGATTTGAATATAACTGGTGTGCTCAGTATTTGCAGGGAGCCAGAACTTAATTGATGACTGAACAGAAGAGCGATGTTGTAATTAACGAGGGAAGGTATTGGTAACCTCAACTGTGAGGTAACTGAAGGGGAAGCTGAGACATAATGAGGTGAAACGGGGTTTCCACAGGGAGTTATGATGATCTAGAATTGGAAGCTGATCCAATGATGGTTTTCAAAAGGGAATTAGACGAGCATCTGAAAGGGAAAATGTGAATGGTCTTGGACACGTACAGGCAGTTCCTGGATTACGAACATCAACTTGCTGACACCTGCGCACAGGAGCGATTTCAACAATAATATTAAATTCCAAAAAGCCCAGAGTATGTGCATATATTTGTTCCTACAAATAGTTTCTACTCTCTCCATTTTACTAATTGTTTTCATTTGTTATACTCACACTCTTTTCATTCTTTTGATGCCGTCCTTTACAATGTTGTGGTAGTATATTTACCATATCAAGTGATTGCTGTGTGTTTTCTGAGTTGGGGACAAATTCAACTTGTGCATTTCTGTAAGATCAGAACCTGTTTGTTACCGGACTAAGGCCTAGGAATGAAAACATTACTGCTTGTGCTCCATTTCCTTTTCCCATTTTCTTACACTGCAGTCCGATGCAGATTGATCCACCTCCTTTCGTTTGGAAGTCTGAGCTGCTAGAGTGTCTGTCTTGCAGCCCTTCACAATGTTTGTCATCAGAAAGCTGCAATGTCCTCACTTCCAAGCTTGAAATGTACACTGTGTTGTCACTTTTTATTAGGTACAGGAGGTATCTAACAAAGCAGCCAGTGATATGTTCATAGTCTTCTGCTGTTGCCCATCCACTTCACCGTTCGACATGTTGCGCATTCAGAGATGCTCTTCTGCGCACCACCGTCGCCTTTCTGTCACCTCTCTCGCTAACAAGGTGTTTTTGCCCATTGAACTGCTGTTCACCAGATGTGGGTTTTTTTTGTACCATTCTCTGTAAACTGTATATGAAACTTCCCGGAGACCAGCAGCTGAGATACCCACTGGGTACCAACAATCATTCCATGATCAAAGTCACTTGGATCACATTTCTTCCCCATTGGTCTGAACTACTAAACCCTTGACCATGTCTACATGCTTTTATGTGTTGTATTACTGCCGTGTGATTGGCTGATGAGATGTATTTGCCTTTATGAGCAGGTCACTGAGTGTATGAATAAGATCCATTGCTATTGGATCCCCTTGAGCCATACTCACCACCTGTTCACAGTCAAAGATGATCATCCACCCCTTCCCTGATTATTTTGGAATTGAACAGCCTCTGTTGTATGATCACATTTCCCTTAATACCAGACCTTTGCTTTTGGTGGGCTGAAATCAGAACAAGGGTTTGTTTGTTGGTGACTCGGCAACGTTTAAAGAGAGCTGAGGAGCTTTCAGCTTTCGGCGGGCTGAAATCAGCCTGGGGCCAATAAAAAGAAAGCAGCTGTAAGCAGAGTGGCCATTGTGTGGGTGGGCCAGTGGCAGAGTGCTCCATCTTTGGTTCATCAGGCTTGGGCAAGAACAGATGGAGGGTCTAAGTAAGAAAGAAAGTTCCTAGTATGTTTATTTTACTGTGTTGGTACATGGCTAGTGTGCTGAGAATGGATTGAGAGGCAGTGGTGGGATGTTCCTTCTGTGAGATGTGGGGAGAGAGAGACCTCCAGTTTCCCCAATAACTACATCTGCCTGAAGTGCATTGGGCTGCAGCTCCTTAGAGACCATGTTAAGGAACTGGAGCTGCAGCTGGTGAGAGCTACAGTGAAGTGGTCACCCCTAAGTTGCAGAAGGCAGGTTTGAGAAGGAGAAGATAAAATCGAATGTATCAATTGTACGTGTCCTATCAGTGGCGTCAACAGAGCTTTACAAAGAGGGATTTCTCACAGGTCAGCAGTCGTAATTTAAAAAGGGAGCTTCGAGAGCATTTGTCCATTGTATGTGGCCTACCAGCGGCTATAACCGGAGCACTAATCAAGAGTTAGATAGCAGGGAAGGTTCAGGTATAAAAGAGAGACGCTGCCTAGCGGAGTGGCCATCAACGGAGTGATCTGAGGCAGAGTGGTAGGGCTTTGGCTCATTCAGGCTTCAGCGAAGTAAGTGGGTGAGTGGACTTCATTTTTTTTTCCTTTTTTTGGGAGGAATAAAGAGCACAGCTGTAGGGTTTGTACTTTGCTCTAGGTGTCAGATGTAGGAATCCTGGGAATCTTCCAGTCTCCCAGATAGCCAGATCTGCACCAGGTGCACCGAGATGCGGCTCCTGAGAGACCGTGGTAGGGATCTGGAGCTGCAGCTCGATGACTTGCAGCTTATTAGGGAAAGTGAGCAGGAGATAGATAGGAGCTACAGGGAGATAGTCACCCCAGGAGTTAGACAAGTGAGTGACTGTCAGGGAAGGGAAGGGAAGAGCTCAGGAAGTAGAGAGCACCACTGTGGCCATCCCCCTCAGTAATCGTTATCTTGTTTTGGATGCTGTTGGGGGGAGTGGGGTGCTGACCTGACAGAGGACGGCCTTGGCGATCGGGTCTCTGGCACTAAGCCTGGTTCCATGGTGCAGAAGGGTGAGCAGAAGATGAGGAATGCGGTAGCCATAGGGGATTCCCTAGTGAGGGGAACAGACAAGGAGGTTCTGTCAACCTGATAGAGATACCCGTAAGGTATGTTGTCTCCCAGGTGCCAGGTACAGGATGTCTCGTATCGGGTGCAGAGTATTCTGAAGGGAGAGGGTGAACAGCCAGAAGTCTTGGTACACGTTGGTATCAATGACTTGGGTAGAAAAAGGGAGGTTAGCAGTGGAGTTCCACAGAGGTCAGTGTTGGGACTGCTGCTTTTTACGATGTATGTCAATGATTTGGACTATGGGATTAATGGATTTGTGGCTAAATTTGCCGATGATACAAAGATAAGTGGAGGAGCGGGTAGTGTTGAGGAAACAGAGATCCTGCAGAGAGACTTAGATAGTTTAGGGGAATGGGCAAAGAAGTGGCAAATGAAATAAATGTTGGTAAATGTATGGTCATGCACTTTGAATCAGTATCAGGTTTATTATCACCAGCATGTGACATGAAATTTATTAACTTAGCAGCAGCAGTTCAATACAATAGATAATCTAGCAGAGAGAGAAAAACATCATAAACAAGTAAATCAACAGTGTATATTGAATTGATTTTTTAAAAATGTGCCAAAACAGAAATATTGTATATTTAAAGAAAGTGAGGTAGTGTCCAAAGCTTCAATGTCCATTTAGGAATGAACGGGCAGACTATTTTTTAGATGGGGAGAGAATTCAAAACGCAGTGATGCAAAGGGACTTGGGAGTCCTTGTGCAAGATACCCTAAAGGTAACCTCCAGGCTGAGTCTGTGGTGAAGAAGGCGAATGCAATGTTGGCATTCATTTCTAGAGGTATAGAATATAAGAGCAGGGATGTGATGTTGAGGCTCTATAAGGCACTCGTGAGACCACACGTGGAGTATTGTGTGCAGTATTGGGCTCCTTATTTTAGAAAGGATATACTGACATTGGAGAGGGTTCAGAGAAGATTCACGAGAATGATTCCAGGAATGAAAGGGTTACCATACGAGGAACGTCTAGCGGCTCTTGGGCTGTATGCTCTGGAGTTCAGGAGAATGAGGGGGGAATCTCAGAAACATTCCAAATGTTAAAAGGCCTGAACAAATTAGAATGGATATCGGATCACTGGAAAATGACACTGGAGTGGTAGGAAAGGGGCAACAAAGGGATGGCGGTGGATCCTTGTGTATTTTGCATCAGTCTTAATTGTGCAAGACACCAGTAGAATGCCAGAAATGTGAGAGTGTTCAGGGGGCAAAACTAAGTGTCATTGCTATTACTAAGGAGAAGGTACTTGGGAAGTTGAAAAGCCTGAAGTTAGATAAGTCACCTGGACCAGATGGACTATACCCCAGGGTTCTGAGAGAGGTGGCTGAAGAGATTGTAGTGGCATTAGTAATAATCTTTCAGGAATCACCAGTTTCTGGAATGGTTCCTAATGGACTGGAAAATTGAAAAAGCCACTCAACCCTTCAAGAAGGGAGGGGGGTAGAAGAAAGGAAATTATAGGCCAGTTAGTCTGACATAAATGATTGTAAAGATGTTGGAGTCTAATATTAAAGATGAGGTTTTGGGTTCTTGGAGGCACATGATAAAATAGGCCAAAATCAGCATGGTTTTTCTAAAGGGGAAATCTTGCCTAACAAATATTTTGGAATTCCTTTAGGAAAAGAACAGACAGGATAGACAAAGGATAATCAGTGGATGTTGTTTATTTGGATTTTCAGGATGCCTGTGACAGGGTGCCGCAAATGAGGCAGCTGAACAAGATAAGAGCCGGCTATATTGCGGGAAAGGTACTAGCATGGATAGAAGATTAGCTGATTGGCAGGAGGCAAAGACTGGGAATAAAGGATGCCTGGTTGGCTGGTGGTGTGCCACAGGGGTCAGTGGTGGGACCACTTCTTTTCATGTTGTATGTCAGTGAATTGGATTAAGGAATTAATGGCTTTGTGGTGAAGTTTATGGATGATATGAAGATAGGTGGAGGGGCAGGTAGTGTTGAGGAAGCAGAGTGTCTGCAGAGGGACTTGGACAGATTGAGAGAATGGACAAAGAAATCGCAGATGGAATGTAGTACAGGGAAGTGTATGGCCGTGCACTTAGGCAGAAGGAATAAAGGCATGGACTATTTTGTAAATGGGGAGGAAGTTCAAAAATGAGAGGGAATTGGGAGTCATTGTGCAGGATTCCCTAAAGATTAACTTGCAGGTTGAGTTGGTGGTAGGGAAGGGAAATGGAATGTTAGCATTAATTTCGAGAGGACTCAAATACCAAAGCAAGGATGAAATACTGAAGCTTTAAGGTACTGGACAGATGGCACTTGGAAGACGATGAGCACCTTATCTAAAAAAAGATGTGAGATGTGACGGCATTGGAAAAGGTCCACGAGACTGATCCCAGGAATGAAAAGGTTCAGATAAGAACTCTGGCCCTGTACTTGCTGAAGTTTAGAAGAGTGAGGGGGTGGGGGGGGGGGGTGTGGTTTGAATCTCATTACAACCTATCAAATTTTAAAAGGCCTAGACAGAGTAGATGTTCCCTGTAGTGGGGAGAGTCTGGGACCAGAGCGCACCGCCTCAGATTTGAGGGATGTCCACTTACAACAGATGAGAAAAAGTTTTTTAGCTAAAGGGTGGTAAATCTGTGGAATTCATTGCCACAGGTGGCTGTGTAGGCCAAGTCATTGAGTATATTTAAGGTGGAGGTTGATATGTTCTTGATTAATCAGGACATTAAAGGTTATGGGGAGAAGGCGGGAGAATGGGTTGAGAGATAATCTATCGGCCATGATGGAATGGTGGAGTAGATTCAGTGGACCGAATGGCCTAATTCTGCTCTTATGTCCTTTGGTCTAATCATCAACACCAACACTGTGTCAGCCTTGACATTGTCATACTGCTGTCGAAAGTGTTGAACTACAGTAAATTGTGGAGATTGCATTGGGTCCAGTTTTTGATTTTCCATGTAGTATCTGTGATGTATCTTTCTCTTTAGGCCATCCCTCTAAATCGAGGATGCCTCATTGTCCACGCTGTGGGGGCTAAAGGGTCCCATGTAAGCACAGCCTACTCTGTGCCAGTGGGACAGGTGGCCAAGTCGTTTAAGAGGTGGTGCCCTCCTTTCCCTGTTAATATGTGGCCTTCACACACGTCTGGCATAGAACAAAGTATTTAGTACCTTCCTTAATTTCGAGCAAACGTGGACATGCACTGCATTACTCTTCACTGCAGAGTCACAGAGTACTGCAGCACCGAAACAGGCCTTTCAGTCCATCTAGTTCATGCTGTGCTGGTCTTCTGTCAGTCACATCTTCCTACACTTAGACCATATTACTCCAAACCCTTCCATGCCTATGCCTACCCAAGCTTCTCTTGAATCTTACAGCTGACTCTGCATACACTTTCACTGGCAGCTCATTCCACGCTCGCGCTTCCATCTCAGTGAAGTAATTTCCCTTAGATATTTCACCTTTCACCATAAACCTGTGATCTCAAGTTCTAGTCTCACCCAGCCTGCCTGCATTCACCCATAAGGCATAGCAGCAGGATCAGGCCATTCAGCCCATTGTGTCTGCTCTGCCATTCCATCATGGCTGATCCTGGATCCCACTCAACCTCATACACCTACCTTCTCGCCATCTCCTTTGATGCCCTACCTGATCAGAAATGATCAAGTTCTATCTAAAATATACGCACGGACTTGGCCTCCATTGCAGTCTGTGGCAGAGCATTCCACAGACATACTGCTTTCTGGCTTTTTTTTAAAAAAGTCCCTCCTTCTGTTCTAAACAGTTGCCCCTCAATTTTGATGCTGTGCCCTCTAGTTCTGGATGTCCCCACCATAGGAAACATCTTCCCTGCATCCACCCCATCTAGCCCTTTCAACATTTGATAGGTTTCAATGAGATCCCTCCACATTCTTCTAAATTCAGGCCAAAAGCTGCCAAACCCTCCTCACATGTTGATCCTTCATTCCCAGAATCATCCTTGTGAACCTCCTCTGGACTCTCTCCAATGACAACACGTTCTTTCTAAGATATGGGGCCCAAACCTGTAGACAGTACTCCAAGTGCAGCCTGACTCTTGTCTTGTAAAAGCTCCACATTATCTCCTTGTTTTTATATTCTATTCCCCTTGAAATAAATGCCAACATTGCATTTGCCTTCTTTACTTCAGACTCAACCTGTAAATTATCCTTCATGGAGTCTTTTCCGAGGACTCCTAACTCCCTCTGCACCTCTGATATTTGAACCTTCCCATTTAGACAATAGTCCACATTATTGTTCCTGTTACCAAAATGCATTGTCATACATTTCCCAACACTGTATTCCATCTGCTACTCTTTTTCCCATTCTTCCAATTTGTCTTGAGTCCTGCTCAGGAAGCAACGTGATTACAGACTGCCTACTCCTCCACCTATCTTTGTATCATCCACAACCTTTGCCACAAAGTCATCAATTCTATTATCTAAATCATTGACAAACAATGTGAAACCTTATCTATAACTTTCATCATTTTGTATATCTCTATAAGATCTCACCTTTTCAACTATACTCCAAGGAATAAAGTCTTAACCTATTCAACAGATCCTTCCTGGATCTTTGGGGGCTATAACGTGTCTCCATATTTCCAGCCCAAGGGTCTTCGTTTTCTCATGACTGATTAACCCAAAACAGCTCAATCCATAGACCTTCCAAATCCATTTTAAGGTTGGGGAGGGGAGAGTTGACAAGGACCAGTGTTAGAATCATGCCAGTGTTAATGTATCATGGTCAGTGCATCTCACTACATGAAATAGGGAACAGTGAAGTTCTGAGGACTTAATTTAAGCTCAACAATTAAAAATAAATATTTCGTCTATTTGTCTTGATGGGAACCAAGGTAGATTTGTTTCTAAAAGCTTTGGGATTGGAATCTAAGTGAAGATTGCCGGGATAGAAATCACACAGGTCATGAGATTGGAGCTTTCTTTTTAACTTGCTTTTCCACAGTGGCTGAAAATATATGGTTTAAAAACTGTTAATGATCATCGGGAGTTTAGGCAGTGCCGTTCTCGGGTTGGGAGCTGATGGGTAATCCAATATGGCATCAGCTGTTGTCAGTGATGGATGAGGCTTCCCACGGGTGGACAGCTGTTGTGCCTGTCAACAGCACAGCTGGTATGTAGAGCTGGTCACGTTTCATTGCTGGTAAGGCTTGGCAGTGGTTGAATAGGATATCAGATGGACCTGTTAACCCTTCTTTCATTGAGAGAATGCTAGTTTATTGCTGTCAATAATCGACCACGGAAACTCTCAAGTGTGCTGCCCTCCTACATGCCAGTATTACAGGCTGCCAGCAGGCATTCAGATTGTCTCTTTTATTGAATGATATTGTTTTTATTTATTCAAAGGTGATGAGCTAGACAAGCATATTCCAAGACCCTACTCAGACATTCTCTCTTCTCCCTTCACATAAGGGACCAAAGGTGCATAAGCTTGAAAGAGTATACCACCAGGTTCAAAGACAGCTTCTACTCCACTGGTATCAGACTCTTAAAAGGACCACTTGTATGATAAAGTGGACACTTAATCTCTCTAACTATCTTATTATCATCTTGCTCTTTATTGCTTGCCTGCACTGCTCCTTCCCTGTAGCTGTTACACATTATTCTGCATTGCCATTGTTTTACCTTGTTCTGCCTCAGTGTACAGTGTAACAAACAGTGTGCGAGATAAGCTTTGAACTGCCTCCTGGTGCATTAATAATCAAAGTACGTACGGAGTACTATATGCAACCTTGAGATCTGTCTTCCTTACAAGCAGCCGCAAAACAAAGATAGCCAATAGACCTCATTTTACAAAAAAGACCATCGAACACCCAATGTGGGGAAAAAACAAATCGTACGAACAATAAGCGTAAGCAAGTAACATTCGGAACAGGTTCACGAAAGTGAGCACACAGCAACGAGTAATGATGATAAGCCAATAGCATTTTATTCCTATCACTAATTGACTTTGAACTGAGGATACCTCATAAGTAAGTTGAGAGTCGAGCATGTTGTTGTGGTCTGGAATTATGTGGACTTGTTAAGGATTACAGTCCTCCTTCCCCAAAAAGCATCTGTTAACCAGCTGGGTTTTCCTGATGAACATTGGTTCAGGGTCACCATTATGCAGATTTATTCTTTAATGTTTTGAATCAACTGAATTTTGGTTGCTTTGGAGGTGATATACAGGTCATTACATGCTTACTCTATGCAATTAATTTGTTAACTAGAAACCAGTACAGAACCATCCTTGATGTATTATACCGAAACTTATGCAGAACCTAAACTCGAAATTTTGTAGGCACTGGAAGTCGTACAAAGTGCTGGAGGAACTCTGCAAGTCAGGCAGCATCTCTGGAAGCGAATAAACAGTTGGTGTTTTGGGCTGAGACCCTTCCTCAGGTCCTCTGAACAAAATGGCTACTCTTTATTCTTTTCCATCGATGCCTCCTGACCTGCTAAGTTCTTCTGGTATTTTATGTGTGTGTGTTATTATGTCATACTGACATAATGTGTTCAATATGTCATTATGACCTTCTGTCATACTGAAAACCAGTGTTCAAAGTAAATTTATTGTCAAAGGACATGTATGTCACCATATACAATCCAGGCATTCTCTTCCTTGTGGGCATACTCAATGAATCCAATAATCATAATAGAATCAATGAAAGACCGCACCAACAGGGCGGGGATACAGTGTGGAAAAGACGACAAACTTTGCAAATACAAAAAGAAAGGGAAAAAATGATAAACAGTGTATTTCAAGAACATGAGGTGGAGAGTCATTGAAAGTGAGCCCATAGATTGTGGAAACAGTTCAGTGACGAGATGAGTGAAGTTAACCCCCCTGGTTCAAGAGTCTGATGCTTAAGGGGTAGTAACTCTTCCTGAACCTGCTGGTGAGAGTCCTGAGGCTCCTGTACCTTATTCCTGGTGGTCACTGTGGGAAGGTCAGTAACTTCAGGGCCCAGCCTGATCCTTGTCCAGTTTCATTTTCTCTCGGTCAAGCCAATAGGAAGATGGTGTCACTTGCTGTTAGTTTAATGGGGAAGGAACAGGAATACCACACGGTAATCCCTACTGAAAGTGCTCATCTACAGGTGCTCTGCTCTGGTCAAGGAGCCATTCTTGTGTTGATACTCAATAGCCATCTCTCTTCCATTAATAATAAATGACCTGCTTCTAAGTTTCTAATACACAGACCAATAACTGGGTACTTTGAGAAGACAGGGAAACAGATGGAAAGCACTGTTGAAAGGAAGTTTCTGAGAGGTTTTTAAAGGGAAATGAAAGATCACTAAGGTAGTTTTAATGGTTTTAGACAAACCTTTGTCCTGCAAAGTTGTTCTGTGGAGCAGCTTGTTCCATAGGTCATTGAATCTCAATAATAAGGACCTCCTGAGATCTATCCTAGTTCTATGCTTGCGTAATTTATACTCATGTGTCCTGATCTCTCCTAACCTATCTAACTCAAATAGTCTATCCACATGGACCAAATCTAATCATTTCACTATATAAAGACCTTATTCAAATCTCTATTTTGTCTGCTTTCCTAGAATAATCAGACGGATGGCCAAACCTATTCTGATAACCGGGCACTTTAAAACTGGGCCTAGAAATTCTAATAAATCAAACATGATGCACTAGATTGGCTTTAAACTGGGGCACCAGAAATGACTTTGACCCCTTGCACTTGAGGTCCCTTTCTTCACTGCAAAGTCAAGCATGGGAGAAACAATACTATGGGGGGTGGGGGGTGAACAAAAACTACAGGCATTGGAAGTCTGAAATAAAAACAGAAAATGCTAATAATACTCAGCAGGCCAGGCAGCATCTGTGGAAAGAGAAACCGAGTTAACATTAAATGTTAACAGAAGGAAAAAGGACAATAACTGAGATTTGAGTCACTGGCCTGTTTCTACATTAACTCTTCAGTTGGCTTAAGTGTTGGACAATGGATAGCAGCGTATGATTTCTTTTAGGGGGTACACTGGTAGAGTGTTGTTTACCGGACTAGCTATCTAAAGCCTGAAAGCAGCACAGTAGCGTAGCGGTTAGCGTACTGCTTTTACAGTGCCAGCGATCCAGGTTCAATTCCTACCACTGTCTGTAAGGGGCTTGTACGGTTTCCACATGACCATGTTGCTCATTCCAAAGATACATGGTTTAGTAGGTTATTTGGGTCCTGCGGGCTCGTTAGGCCGAAAGGGCCTGTTACCATGCTGTAAAATGAAAGAAATACATAGAGGTGTGAGCTTAAAATGCTCTGGGTGATTTGAATCCCATTAATTAAATGGATTCAATTTATTTTTGGTGTCTATCAAAACCCAGGTAGTTCACTGGTATCTATTTGGGGGGGGGGGGGAGGGGAATATGTTGTCCTTAATCTGAACCGTATGTGGCTCCAGCTTCACAAACTCTCGATTTGCCTTCCGTTGCATCATGGAAACACCAGTGCTCTTGAACAGAAAATCATACAAACACAGGTGGATATGGTCCAGGCCATCATGGGCAAAGCCCTCCGCACCGCTGAACATGTCTGCACGAAGTGCTGTCGTAGGAAAGCAGCATCCACGATCAAGGACCTCCACCATCCAGGTCATGCTCTCTTCTCACTGCTGCCATCAGGAAGAAGGTACAGGACCCACACCACCAGGTTCAAGAACAGTTATTACCATCAGGCTCTTGAACCAGAGGGGATAACTTCACTCGCCCCATCACTGAACTGCCCACAACCTATGGACTCATTTTCAAGGATGCTCAATATTTATTACTTGTTGTTTGTCCGTCCTGTTAGGTGTGGTATTTCATTGATCCAATTGTGTTTCTTAGACTTACTCTGTATGACCCCAAGAAAATGAATCTCAGGGTTGTATGTGGAGACATAGACGTACTTTGATAATACATTTACTTTAAACTTTGAGATGACCTAGCAAGCCATTGCATTCAAGAGTAATTAGCAAAATGCTTGTCTTTGCCACCTAATGATCTATGAAGGAATAATGAAAACAGCAATTCTGTCCTACAGGTGGTCTACATCTCTTCTTGAGAGTTTTGTTTAATATCTCATCAGACTAAAAGAATTGGAGTGTTGGCGTTAATTTTCGTGCTCTAGTGCGTCTAGAACCTATAACCTCCTCGTTTCTTGGGCAAGAGACTACAGACTGAACCACAGCTGGCACTTTCATTAAAGTGGATGTTGTGTAATGTTGGTTACTGTTCCAAGAATGAGGAGCATTTGGATTTAAGCCTAGAACAAGCCTGTGTGCCTGTTCCATAGTAGATCATTACTTTCAAGGAATCTTGGCGGGGGGAGGGTGCCCTGAGAATGGAACCAGGTCTTGCCTTTGGCATCTACAGGGTTGACTGGTGTTCTTTAAAACAGGGTGCTGAAACCTTGTGAACAGAGCTGATGTTGTATTATGATAAAATGTATTTTACGAGCTTGTCTTCACAGAATGCACTGAATTCCAGTGAAGTCTAACAGATGCATGAAATTTTTCGAACTGCGTCTCATGTTGGTCTGGACCAGATCCTGGTATCTGTTCACACGTAGAGCTTTAATTGCTTTGGCAGACTGCTTTACATTGGGTGTTTCAAGGCTTTATCTAAAGGGCTTTGCTACTTTTATCTTCTTAAGGCCATTAGCCCTGCTGAGCCAGCTGCTCATCAGAATCCTCGATCCTGGGCTAGTCTTTAAATTGTCCCCAGGTGTAGCCCATCTTCAAAGACCCTTCCCCTCTCTGGTCTTCGGAGCCTCTGTAGCGATGGATGGGGTTACCAGCTCCATACCTATCCCCCACTCCGTTTGCAGCCCGCTTGGGACTGTGCATGGCGGAGCTTACTTTTATTTTGCAGTGAGCTAAGTTTATCGTGAATTGTGTGCTCTCTGTCCATACAAACTATTGGCTTCAAACTCTTTATCTCCATGCTTTCCCTGTTTTGAAGCCAGTTTCATGTGAAGCTGGAGCTGTGTTGGTAGCACTGTTTCCTCTTGAATCGGATATTGGTCTGACTTGGGAGACCAGTGGGAACCAGATTGAGACTTTGGGAGATTTGAGCCCGTGAGCCAGACTGAGACTTTGGTGTTCTTCTGAATGCAGATCAACCTGCCAACAGTGCCATATTTGGAAGGGACGTTAAAGCAAGGCCTGATGTAACGTCTCAGAGCAGTGCAAACTAAGCCAGAGATATCTCTGAGGAACATCCGGGGAGTTGGTGTACTGGCATGTAGTGATCCCTCAAGCAGGAATACTTAGAAAGAAGTAAACAACTAGCTAACATGCATTTGTTGCACCTTGCCGAGTCCAAATTGGCTAGCTTATTTCCTACATAATTTTGCTACAATAAAAACCTGTTTTGATTGTAAAGTCCTTCAGGATATTGAAATACTCTGAAAGGCACAGCAAAAATGCAGTACTTTTCTGCCTTTTAACAGGCAAGGACATTCCAAACCTCCTCTTTCACCCACTGCAGGATTTTTTTTAATAAGTATTTGAGATTAGATAACAGTTCTATTGTTTTCAATAGTCCTTGATAATAGTGTTGGTGTGTGACCTCAGTTCATACTTTGGGAAATGTTTGGGAAAGCAGAATCTTTAAATATTCACTCTGGCAACACCCAATTATTTTTAACAATCTTTTTCTTAAGACCTTTCAACAAAGCATAATCCCAACAAAAAACCATCCTGATGTAAGATCATAAACTCCATAAGATAGGACTAGACCTTAGAATTAGATCATTTAGTCTACTTCATCTTTTGTTTTTTAACTCCATTCTCCCCGTAACCTTAACACCCTTAACCCTCTTACCAACTAAGTATCTATTGCTTTCTGTTTGAATACATTGAATGACTTGATCTCTACAGCCCTCCATTGTATCAAATTCTACAGCTTCACCACCCTTTGAAACTGAAGTGAGAAGAAATTTCTTCAGTCATAGAGACACCCCTTTATTCTGAGGCTTTGCTGTCCATTCCTAAACGCCTGCTAGTGGAAACATCCTCTCCATATCCAACCAGTAGACAACTGGTTTCAGTGAGATCTTGCCCATCCTTCTGATTCAAGTACAGATCCATATGTAACAACAAGGCCTCATTTATTAAGGCAGGTTGAAAATTGAGACAAGATGCTGCAAATGCTGGAACCTGGAGAAAAACAAAAAAGCCTCTTTGGGCCAGACAGCCTTTATGGAAGGACACGGGCAGGCAATGTTTTGGGATTAAAAGTCAATGAACACAAAATATTCCTCCAGCAACTCCACGCAGAAAAACTGAATTACATTTTTGTTTTGGTGTTCATTTAGCAGAGGATGAGGGAACATATTTTCTTTGTGAAAGAAGGAGTTAATAATCTTTCTTGGGCACCAGGAAAGTGAATTTTAATATTAAACTCCTTGAAACAGGAAACCAAAAAAAAAAGTTTCCTCTCAAACTGTAAAAGGCAAAAGAAAGCTGTCAGCTGCATTTGCTGTACAAAGGCTTTGAATCGTTCCGTGTTGACGTGCGGTAAATGTAACGATCCAAAGTTCCTCTTTGTTCCATCTTTGGTGCTGTTGCTTTAAGCCAACCAACATGATGCACTGCACACAGCCTCTTTCAAAATTATCACTCTAGCATTGCAACTTGGGTGGAAGAAGTCTTTTAGTGGCATTTTAAAGAAACGCTAACTACCTTTTCTATGATCTTTAAGGTAGGACATTTCTGTGCTGAGGAATGGAACACTTTGGCATTAAGCAACCCATGTCAGTTTTGACTTACCTCAGTGAACAAAGTGCAGAAGCTCAGAAACATCTTCCCCAAGCTTCCACAAATAAGATTGGCATTTGCAAACAATGAGCCCAACGTGTGTTTGCGTTCCTTTGAAAAGAGTTTTGCACCTTCCCCACTATGCAACTAATCCAGTGGCCCAAATTCTAGGTCAGATTTTTTTGCTTGACTCAAATTTGCAATCCTACTTGAAGCTGTTGAGGGAACTGCTTTATTTTATCTGGTACTATTTTCTGGAATGCAAGAGGTCGGGTCTTGAGGAACTCGGCTGAGCTAATACTTGGAGGATCCTGTTGTTAACTTTGGATTGCAAAAGTAAGGAGTTCTGGTTCTTAGTTCTGTCTGCTAAAGAATATGTGATTTTTCTTTTTAAAGAGGCAGCTATGATTAAGCAGTTGTAGGTCCCTGGGTATATGGTGCAGAGCACAGAATATGGCCAGTCTTCGGCATGGAAGCGGCCTGGTCGAGGGGAGTGCCTGGTGTGAAAAGTGCTAGTCTTTGGCCCGAGAGTCTTCGGCGAGGAGGCTGAGGGAAGAGACTACGCCAGGCACAATTGGAGAGGGTGAAGACATGACCGATAAGCTGATTCACTGTGCTACGTGCATGATGTGGGAGGTCAGGGACACTGATGGTGCCCCCGGCTGCTACAGCTGTGGAAAGTGTGTCCAGATTCAGCTTCTGAAGGAGCATGTTGCAGCACTGAAGAAAGAACTGGATGACCTCAGGTTTATCAGCGAAAACGAGGGTTTTCTGGACAGGACCTACAGTGAGGTCGTTACACCGAGGATACCGGAAGAGAGAAAGGGGGGCGGCGATGAGGAAGGAAAGGATGCTTGAAGTACAGGAGACCCCAGGGGATGTACCTCTCGTAAACAGGTTCACCCTCTTGGAAGCTGTCAGGACAGAAGATACTGCCAGTCTGAGAGGCGGACAGGTCTGCGAGCTGAAAATTGGTGCAGAAGCAGAGCCGAGGAGTCAGACATCAGGAAGAGCCGTGGTAGTAGGGCACTCCATAGTAAGAGGTACGGAAAGGGGTTTCTGCGGCAACAGGTGAGATTTAAGGATGGTGTGTTGCCTCCCTGGTGCTAGGATCCAGGACATCACGGACCGATTGCAGGGAACCCTCAAGGGTGAAGGTGAACAGCCGGAAGTAGTAGTGCATGTCGGCACAAATGACATCGGGAAGAAGAGGAAGGACATTTTGCAGCGGGACTTCAGGGAACTCGGAAGAAGGCTGAAAAGCAGGACTTCCAGGGTGGTTATCTCTGGTTTGCTTCCAGTTCCTCATGCTGGAGAGGGCAGGAACAGGGAGATAATGGATCTGAATGTGTGGCTGAGAAACTGGTGCAGGAAGCAAGGATTTACATTCTTGGACCACTGGGATCTGTTTTGGGGTAGGGATGAATTGTACAAAAGGGACGGGTTGCACCTTAATAGGCGGGGGACCAGCATTCTGGCAGACAGGTTTGCCACTGCAACACGGATGTGTTTAAACTAAGTAGTGGGGGTGAGGGGATGAACTGGAAATATAAGGATGGAGTTAAAGGGAAAGTGAAAATAAGAAGTTAAAAAGGACAACAGAATCAATGGAGTAGTAAGCTCAAGAAGAGATCATACAGTATGGCCAAGTGAAATAGGAATTGATATGAAAGGAGAGGGGAGTAACAAATTAAAAGTATTATATATGAATGCACAAAGTATAAGGAATAAAGTAGATGAGCTTGAAGCTCAGTTGGAAATTGGCAAGTACGATGTGGGAATAACAGAGACATGGCTTCAAGCAGACAGGGCCTGGAAAATGAATATTCAAGGATATACATCTTATCGAAAGGACAGACTGACTGGCAGAGGGGGTGGGGTGGCTCTGTTGGTGAGGAATGATATTCAGTCCCTTGCGAGGGGGGACATAGAATCAGGGGATGTAGAGTCAGTATGGATAGAACTGAGAAATTCTAAGGGTAGGAAGACCCTTATGGGAGTTATCTACAGGCCCCCAAACAGCAGTCTGGATGTAGGGTGTAAGTTGAATGAAGAGTTAAAATTGGCATGTCGCAAAGGTAATGATACAGTTGTCATGGGGGATTTCAACATGCAGGTAGACTGGGAGAATCAGAATGGTACTGGACCCCAAGAAAGGGAGTTTGTGGAGTGCCTCCGAGATGGATTCTTAGAACAACTTGTACTGGAGCCTACCAGGGAGAAGGCAATTCTAGATTTAGTGTTGTGCAATGAACCGGATTTGATCAGGGACCTCGAGGCAAAGGAACCATTAGGAGGTAGTGACAATAATATGATATGTTTTAACTTACAATTTGAGAAGGAGAAGGGAAAATCGGATGTGTCAGTATTACAGTTGAACAAAGGGAACTATGGAGCAATGAGGGAGGAGCTGGCCAAAGTTCAATGGAACAATACCCTAGCAGGGAAGACAGTGGAACAACAATGGCAGGTATTTCTGGGAATAATGCAGAAGGTGCAGGATCGGTTCATTCCAAAGAGGAAGAAGGATCCTAAGGGGAGTAAGGGGCGGCCATGGCTGACGAGGGAAGTAAAGGGCAGTATAAAAATAAAAGAGAAGAAGTATAACATAGCAAAGATGAGCGGGAAACCGGAGGACTGGGAGCAACAGAAGATAACAAAAAAGGCAATACACCAAGAAAAAATGAGGTACGAAGGTAAACTAGCCAAGAATATAAAGGAGGATAGTAAAAACTTCTTTAGGTATGTGAATAGCAAAAAAAATTTAAGACCAAAATTGGGCCATTGAAGACAGAAACGGGTGAATTTATTATGGGGAACAAGGAAATGGCAGATGAGTTGAACAGGTACTTTGGATCTGTCTTCACTAGAGAAGACACAAGCAATCTCCCAGATGTAATAGTGGCCAAAGGAACTAGGGTAAAGGATGAACTGAAGGAAATTTATATTAGGCAAGAAACGGTGTTGGATAGACTGTTGAGTCTGAAGGCTGATAAGTCCCCGGGACCTGATGGTCTGCATCCCAGGGTACTTAAAGAAGTGGCTCTAGAAATCGTGGACGCATTGGTAATCATTTTCCAATGTTCTATAGATTCAGGAACAGTTCCTGCTGATTGGAGGGTGGCTAATGTTGTCCCACTTTTCAAGAAAGGAGGGAGAAAACAGGGAATTATAGACCGGTTAGCCTGACGTCAGTGGTGGGAAAGATGCTGGAGTCAATTATAAAAGAGGAAATTATGACACATTTGGATAGCAGTAGAAGGATCAGTCTGAGTCAGCATGGATTTATGAAGGGAAAATCATGCTTGACTAATAACTTCTGGAGTTTTTTGAGGATGTAACTATGAAAATGGACAAGGGAGAGCCAATGGATGTAGTGTACCTGGACTTCCAGAAAGCTTTTGATAAAGTCCCACATAGGAGATTAGTGGGCAAAATTAGGGCACATGGTATTGGGGGCAGAGTACTGACATGGATTGAAAATTGGCTGGCTGACAGGAAACAAAGAGTAGCGATTAACGGGTCCCTTTCAGAATGGCAGGCTGTGACCAGTGGGGTACCGCAAGGTTCGGTGCTGGGACTGCAGCTGTCTACAATATACATTAATGATTTAGATGAAGGGATTAAAAGTAACATTAGCAAATTTGCTGATGATACAAAGTTGGGTGGCAGTGTGAAATGTCAGGAGGATGTTATGAGAATGCAGGGTGACTTGGAGAGGTTGGGTGAGTGGGCAAATGTATGGCAGATGCAGTTTAATGTGGATAAATGTGAGGTTATCCACTTCGGTGGCAAGAACAGGAAGGCAGATTACTATCTAAATGGAGTCAAGTTAGGAAAAAGGGAAGTACAATGAGATGCAGGTGTTCTTGTACTTCAGTCAATGAAAGCAAGCATGCAGGTACAGCAGGCAGTGAAGAAAGCTAATGGCATGCTGGCCTTTATAACAAGAGGAATTGAGTATAGGAATAAAGAGGTCCTTCTGCAGCTGTACAGGGCCCTGGTGAGACCCCACCTGGAGTATTGTGTGCAGTTTTGGTCTCCAAATTTGAGGAAGGACATTCTTGCTATAGAGGGAGTGCAGCGTAGGTTCACAAGGTTAATTCCCGGAATGGCGGGACTGTCATATGTTGAAAGATTGAAGTGACTGGCCTTGTATACACTGGAATTTAGAAGGATGAGAGGGGATCTGATTGAAACATATAAAATTATTAAGGGATTGGACACACTGGAGGCAGGAAGCATGTTCCCACTGATGGGCGAGTCCAGAACTAGAGGCTACAATTTAAGAATAAGGGGTAGGCCATTTAGAACAGAGATGCGGAAAAACCTTTTCACGCAGAGAGTGGTGGATATGTGGAATGCTCTGCCTCACAAGGCAGTGGAGGCCAAGTCTCTGGATGCATTCAAGAGAGAGTTAGATAGAGCTCTTATAGATAGGGATATGGGGAGAGGGCAGGAATGGGGTACTGACTGTGTATGATCAGCCATGATCACAGTGAATGGCGGTGCTGGCCTACTCCTGCACCTACTGTCTATTTCTATTGGACTGTCCAGGCAGGGTTTGATATCACTGGTGATGGTATTGTGAATAGTCCTTTGCAAAGAGAATGCAGGGACCTTGGAGTTTTTAAAAAGAACAAGTGTCATTGTCCTGAACAATGATCTCGCAAAATGCTGTGCAGAGTTTCTAAGGGGCGGCATGGTAGCATAGTGGTAATGCTTTACCGTGTTAGCAACCCAGATGCTGTCTGTAAATAGTGGATCCCTCCTACATTCCAGAAATGTACAGGTTAGGGTTAGCAAGCTGTGGGCATGCTGTGTTGACGCCAGAAAGATGGTTCCACCTGTGGGCCTCCCCCAGCACATCCTTGTACAGTTGGTTGTTGATGCAAATGACTGATTGCACTGTTTTGATGCACACGTGACAAATAAAGCTGATCTTTGTCTTTAAATGCCTGATTGCAGAAATAATTCTACTTTCACTGCTGGGTTCGTACTGTCAGTTATTTCAAGCATTCTTCTAGATGTTGGTTCCTCCATGAACCTCTTGCTAGGCTTACAGTTCTGAAAAATGCAGAAATACCAGACAGTAATGCGGAGTCTGCCTTACTGTGATTAATGACATGCATTCCTTCCCAAAGGCTGTGGAAGGCCTTATTATTGGATATGATCATTGTGAAACAGGCCCACGTTTCCTTTTTTTTAAAAAAAGTCACTTTGTTTTATTCCAAGCTAAGTGATGTTTGACCTTTTAATCATTCAATTTTGGCCTGTGTTTACCCTTTTTGCGTTCTGCCCCTTTCCCTTTCATAATCTTTGTACATCCATGCCTTGGACTGCTCTGTTTCTCTACCATCCCTGATCATGTTACACCCCCTTTTCTCTGCAAATCATATTTTCCTTCTTACTGCTTTCCTCAGCTAATTTGCAACTTTCACTAGTTCTGCTTTCCTAGACATTTTCTGTCTCTTTATTTGTTTTCTATTTCAGTTTCTTCTATACTTCCAGCTTTCACTTCCTGTGCTTCTGTTGAATTAATTCCCTCCCTTTTTCCTGGTTCCCTTCTAGCCCTCCTCTCCGCCACGCCGTACTATAGTGTGCTGTTTCTGTTAGAGTAAAGGACAAGATAAAATTACTGTAACATGCTGTCCAGCATCGGACTCGCCAGATGTTTGCAGTGCTTCCCATTGAGACATTGGTTCTCATGCATCCTTTAAGCTAGCTGAAGCCTTGATACTGATCGTCCTTTAAACTTGTCAGTGGCACGGCGGCGTAAAGCTCTGACAGCACCAGTGACCTGCGAGGAGCGTGTATGTTCTCCCCGACACCATGTGGGTTTCCTTCGGGGGTGCTCTAGTTTCCTCCCACATTCCACAGGTGTATGGGTTAGTAGGTAACTTGGTTACATGGGTGTAATTAGGCTTGTTACTGTGCCATATACCTAAATTTTTTTAAAAAAAGGCTTCCTTGGAACATGTATTATTCTTTGTGGGAATGCTTTTTTAGGTAAAGAGGTGAGCTCAAAGTATGTTAAAACATTGTTAGAATTATGTTCAGTGGTGTGGAAAATCTCATGGAATGGAATCTCTGAAGTCCTGGGCCTATCGGATTAACTGGAGTTTTACTGTCCTCCGGTAGATTATCACTCCAGTGTTGTGTTGACATGGCCTAGATTCAAGCAACACGACTGTTCTACATTTCACTCAGCAGACACTTATTTGTAGCTCTGCATCGTGTGCTTTTCCACACCCTCGGTTATTTTGAAACTCATTCGTCAGCCTTGTGTTTATAGTCGGGCTCCTTGGAGCCAGAAATTTCCCTTGTCTGATCCACAATCATTGGACTACTTTGTATGGTTGTGGACACCGCCCCACTCCCCGTTCCATGCGCAACTACTAACCTGTGATACACCATAAGCCCATAAAGTATAGGAGCAAAATTGGGCCATTTGACCCATCAAGTCTACTCTGCCATTTCATGATGGCTAATCGATTTCCTTCTGAGTCCCAATCCCTTGCCTTCTCCCCATAACCCTTCATGCCCTGACTAATCAAGAATCTATCAACCTCTGCCTTAAATATACCCAATGACTGCCTCCACAGCTGCCTACGGCAGCGGATTCCACGGATTCACCTCTCTCTAGCTAAAGAAACTCTTCCTTATCGCCATTCTAAATGGATATCTCTCTCTTTTCTGAGGCTGTAATCTCTGGTCCTAGACTCCCCCGTCATAGGAAACACCATCTTCACATCCACTCTATCAAGGCCTTTCAACATTTCTATAGGTTTCAATGAGATCTCCACTCATTCTTCTGAATTCCAAGGAGTACAAGCCTAGATCCACCAAACTCTCCTCATATAAGACTTTTAATCCTGGAATCATGTTTGTGAACCTTCTTTGAACCCTCCCCAATTTCATTGCATCCTTTCTTGGATAGGGGCCCAAAACTGCATGCAATATTCCAAGTGAAACCTCACCAGTGCTTTATAAAGCCTCAACATTACATCCTTGCTTTTATACTGTAGTTCTTGCAATGTTAGCATTCATTTTTGAATTTGCCTTCCTCACCACAGACTCGCCTGCAAATGAACCTTTCATGACTCCTGCACAAGGACTCCCAAATCCTTTTTTGCACCTCAGAGTTTTGAATTTTCTCTTCATTTAGAAAATAGTCTGTGCTTTGATTTCTTCCATCAAAGTGCATGACCGTACACTTCCTGACACTATATTCCATCTGTCATTTCTTTGCCCGGTGTCCTAATCAGTCCAAGTCCTTCTGCAGCTTCCCTGTTTCCTCAACACTCCTTGTCCCCCTACCTATCGGCCACAAAACTATCAATTGTGCCACCCAAATCATTGACATATAAGGTGAAAAGAATCAGTCCCAAAACAGACCCCAGTGGAATACCACTCATCACCAGCAGCCAATCAGAAAAGGCTTCCTTTATTCCCACTCTTTGTCTTCTGCCAATCAGCCAATGCTTTATCCATGCTAGTATCTTTCCTGTAATACCATGGGGCTTTTAACTTATTAAGCAGCCTCATGTTTAGCACCTTGTCAGAGGCCTGTTATGTACTTAGATAACACAACTACTGTTCCTCCTTTGTCTGTCCTGCTTGTTACTGAGCTCTAACAGATTTGCCTGGCAAGCTTTCCTCTTAAGGAAACCATGCTGACTTTGCCCTATTTTATCATGTGCCTTTGAGTACCCCAAAACCACATTCTTAACAATTGAGTCCAATATTTTCCCAATCACTGTTGTCAGACTAACTGGCCAATAATTTCCTTTCTTCTGCCTCTCTCCGTTCTCAAAGAGCGGAGTGACATTTGCAATTATCCGGTCCTCCAGAACCATTCCAGAATCTAGTGATTCTAGAAAGATGGTTACTAATGCCACCACAATCTTTTCAACCACCTCTTTCAGAACCCTGGGGTGTACATCATCTGGTCCAGGTGATTTATCTACCTTCAGACCTTTGTCTCCCAAGCACCTTCTCCCTAGCATGGCAGCTTCACTCACTTCTGACCCCTGGCACTCTCGAACTTCTGGCGTACTGCTAGTGTTCTCCACAGTGAAGACTGATGCAAAATCTTTATTCAGTTTGTCTGCCATTTCCTTGTCCTCCATTCCTACCTCTCCAGCAACATTTTCCAGGTGGTCCGATATATATGCTCCAGCTCTCTTTTACACTTAATGTATCTGAGAAAACTTTTAGTATCCGCTTTAATATTATTAGCTCGCTTACCTTCATATTCCACCTATTCCCTCTTTATGACTTTTTAGTTGCTTTCTGTTGGTTTTTAAAAGCTTCGCAGTCCTCTAACTTCCCACTAAGTTTTACTCTACTATATGCCCTCTCTTTAGCCTTTATGTTTGCTTTGACTTCCCTGTCTGCCATGGTTACATCATCCTGACTTTTAGAATACTTTTCCCTCTTTGGGATGTGACTATCTTGCACCTTCCCAATTGCTTCCAGAAAGTCCAGCCATGGCTGCTCTGCTGTCATCCCTGCTAGTGTCCCCTTCCATTCAACTTTAGCCATCTCCTCTCTCATGCTCTGTAATTTCCTTTATTCCACTGTAATACTGATACATCTGACTTCAGCTTCTCCTCAAATTTCAGGGTGAATTCGATCATATTATGATCACTTGCCCTTCAGAGTTCTTTTACTTTAAGCTCTCTAATCATATGTACTCCCTCCTGTTTTCCTTTTCAACTGTGCAGTACCGTTACAATAGGCTTCATGTTTTTAATTTCTAAATATTGGAAAAGTAGTAATTGGAAAATGAGATTGAGTTGCATTCTTGCTTGCGGGATGTGACTGGAGCCTTGAATTATTCCACCTCTGTAATTCTCCTGGTTCTCTTACAGGAACGGACAAACCGGGTCCCTCGACCATGCAATAATGGACAGAATGCATTGATACCAGAACATGAGGTAATATTGAACTTGATTCCATCTTCTCCGAGTAATTTTGGGGAAATTTGAGGGAAAAGTTGTCACTAGGATTGTTTAGACATTGATGGAAATGCAGGGCAACCTTGCCGCAAGAGAACCAATCACAGAACGGGCCTTGCTGCCCAAACAGATGAACACTCCACTGACGGTGTGCACTCATAAAAGGCAGTCAGTGTGTTCTTCAACCACAAAGGGCGTCACTACCAAGGAATAATCTTCTCCTTTTGGCTAGCAGGTTACGAGACAAAATTCATGAATGGAATCACACATACTTGCATTTCAGTTCACAGGTTTGAATAGTTATTTCAGCTTTCCCTGTTGCCAGTCTACTCTGTGATAACATATCAATTAGCGCATGGCTTTACAGCCCTGTCTATAAGATCGGGGTTCAATTCCTGCCGTTGCCCTTAAGGAGTTTATATGTTCCCCCTGTATCCACTTGGTATCCCTCTTGATGTTCCGGTTTTATCCCACGTTCCAGAGACGTATGGATTAGGATTAGTGATTTATGTTCATGCTGTATTGGCTTCAGAAGCGTAGCGACCCTTGTGTTCGAGAGTGCCAGGGGGCAGAAGTGAGTGAAGCTGCCCGGCGTAATCCTCGCCGATTTGATTTGATGCAAAACGCGCATTTTACTGTGTGTTTTGATGTACGTGTGACAAATAAAATCTGATCTTTTTCAGTACATCTTAATGTGAGTTGATCTAATCCTTGAGTCTTGGAAAGACATTTCCAGAGTAATTATTGGAAATGTTTAAATTTATCATCCTTGTTGTTTTGGGATTTAAGTTTTTAATGATTTTTTTCCCCAATCTTCTGGAGCTGTCATCACATTTGTTCTTACACCTGTACTATTATACAGCCAGCTGCCATTGTTTGCCAGCAGCTTGAGGTGACTCTCTTGCCCCTCCAGTTTTCCTCACTCCAACCCCTCCACTGATGCTACCCATGGACACGCAGGTCTACTGCTGCCTGTGCCCCTAGGCGTCCAGTTTCAGGCTGCTTATAGCCTTACTCTTACAAGTCATTCTGTAACAGTCCTAGGTGAACTTCTAACTCTTGATCTCTTGTGCGATGATCAAAGGTTCATTTATTATCAAAGTTATAACAATTCTGAAATTCTTCTTCTCCAGATAGCCACAAAACCAAGAGAGTACAGAATGGCAGCACGATCATCATCTTCCAAATCCTCCTCCCCCAAACAAAAGCAAGCAAAATCGGAACTGGCACATTCACCCCCAAATCCCCCTCCCCTGCAGACAAAAAAAGAGAAAGATCAGCAAAAAGCACAGCATATATATTTAATAAAACCTTTAAGACTGAAAAAGAACAGTCTACAGTCCAAGTCCATAGCAAAACACAGAAAACCTGGGTAACCTGTTTGCCAAAACAATCAGGATCTGCTAGCACAGTGACACAGCTGGTAGTGCCTCTGCTTCTCAGCAACAGGGACACAGGATTGATAGTCATCTGTTGGTGTCGAATTTTCATGTTCTACGTATGACTAATGGGAATCTCCGAGATGGTCCTGGTTCCTCCCACATCCCAAAGAAGAATGGGTCTGTAGATTAATCGATTATTGTAACCTGTCCTTAATTGCAGATGAGTGGTGAAATCATGTGGGAGTTCACGGAATGAAGAGAGAATGCAATTAATGTAGAATACAGAAATAAGTTCCATTTGCATCACTGGCACCACCTACGTGCCATCAAAGATGTGTATGCTGAAAGGTGCCAGCAAAATCATGAAGAATCCTACCCAGCCTGCTCATAGACTGTTTGCCCCACTTCCATCAGGGAGGAGGCAACATAACTTCCATGCCAGGAGCAGCAGACTCAAAAACAGTTACTTTCCCCAAGCAGTAAGACTGATCAGCCACCAACTCCACCACTACGTTATTTCCCACCAGATACCTAGTGTCACTTGATGAACAATCAGTGTGTATAAGCTATCTTATGTGTTTATATTTATTGTTTTTTCTTTATTATTGTATTCCTGATTTTTTTTGTGTGTGTTTTTTTTGCACTGCATCAGATCCAGAGTAACGATTATTCCATTCTCCTTACACTTGGGCATAGGAAATGACATTAAACAGTCTTGAATGAGAGGATTCTAGGTGTTTGGCAGTCAGTCAGCGGGAAGGCCTGTTTCCCTGCTGTATCTCTAAGCACCTTTAGCTGGTACGAGCATGGCGGTGAAATGCTTGCATGGAGATAGAAGATTAAACCTCTCTTGTTACAGTTACACTCTGCTTTTTACCTTTCCTTTGTAATGTGAGCTCTTCCATATTTGGTATAGATTGAGCTAGGGAAAGATTTGTAAGATCCAGTTCATCTACCGTTAATTAGAAGTCGACAGATTTTAAGGAATTAGACTGATATTTTTCTTCCCCCGTTCTCATTTTTTTTTCAACCATTTAGATCAATAAGGTGGGTGCAGAGAATGACCGTGCCCATCTGTTTGTGAAGGCGCCAGGCAGCAGGAGCTGCCTGGACGGAGTCGTTCAACTCATGGGATGCCACCCTCAGTACCTGGAGTCATTCCTGAAAACCCAACACTACCTGCTGCACATGGACGGACCTCTCCCCTTCCACTACAGACACTACATCGCCATCATGGTAAAGCCAGCAAGTGCTTGAAAGCTGCTGATAGTTTAGAGTGGCGTCACCCAGAACCTCCGTGTCACAAAGTTAGAGACTGTGGCAGAGAGGGGCTTTTAGAAGGAGTGTACTGCAACACCAGCAGAGTCATTCGCTCTGTTGGCTAAGTCGCAAACTTGGTTGGCCACAGGAACCCCTGGGGAGGTGGGCATGCGTGGCCTTTGGAACCTTGGAGTTAAAGTTTTATGGGGAAAAAATGTTTAAAAATATTTCTTCAGCATTCTTCCCTACTCGTGTTATGTTTCAACATGCATTCATGAATAACAAATTGTATAAAAGTTGAGAAGCAAAACCAGATTCTTTATTGATCCTGCCTGTGCATTTTTAAAATTCCTGTTTTGTAGTTACTTAACACTGTTTTAATGCCATAAAGTTCATTGATGTAACACACAAAATGCTGGAGGAACTTAGCAGGTCGGGCAGCATCTGTGGTAGGGGGAGGGGAAGCAGTACAAGCTGGAAGGTGACAGGTGAAGCCAGGTGAGGGGGAAGGTGGGTGGGTGGGAGAGTGGGGATTGAATGAGAGGTGATAGGTAGGATTAAACCTGTGTCATTCAATCATGAAAGGGAAGATGAAAGTTGGATTGTGGAAAGATTTAAAGATGGGTTCGAGAATTTTGATCTATTCAGCTAAGTTGCTGCAACTCGGGACAAGGAAATTCTGGGAAGCACATGGCATGGATTTGTAGGCTTGGAGTAAAGTATGGAATCGGGGAAGGCTGAGACCAAGAAGGAATATGAGAAGAATTTGAAATGTAAGGTATTTGAAAAGCCAGTTAGCAATAGTGTCCTCAGAGTGAACACTCCAAGGCAGGCAATTGTTCCAAATTAGGTTGTGGCATCCCATCATGTAACTTTGATTGCATCCTCTAGTGTTGGAATCTGGTACTGCAGTAATCCAGTCCAACACGAAAGCAAATGTGTTGAAACCAAAAGAGATCTCCGTACATTACTGTTCTCTAAACCTTCCTTTGGTTTCTGTCATGTGTCCCTGGAGGATGAGATTCTTTTGCTTCCAGCCTCCTTATTATATTCAACACTGCACTAAAATCCCAGCCTCAAGCTATTGTGTAAACTTTGGTATTTACCTACTTCAGCTTGACAGAGATGGGTTAATGAAGAAGAGAAGGTGATGCTGAGTTCTCTGCGTCAGAGGTTCTCTGTGCACGTTGTGCCAGGGGTTCCCAATCTTTATTATGCCATGGAGCCATTCCATTAACTGAATAGTCCGTGGACCCCAGATGGGAGCCACTGTGTGTGGTCAAATTATAAATGGTGGTCTTTACACTGGTGCATTTTGTGAGTGTGGGCATTTCTGCAACATTTTCACCAGTGGTTTCCTCATAGTGATCACACAATAACTCTTCCTTCCCCTACCTTACCATCCCTCCACTGCCCACTACCCCCATGTCTCCCTACACCCCCCACTAAATATTGTCTCTGAAAGAAAATACGATGCATTATTCAACTTATCATTGCTACAAGCCCACAATCCTAAACCAGCTTACACTAATAAACACAAAATGTCGGCGGAGCTCTGCAGGTTGGGCAGTATCTATGGAAGGAAATGAGCAGACAATGTATTGGGCTGAGACCCTTCATCAGGACTGGAAAGGAAAAGGGACGAAGTCAGAATCGGAAGGAGGGAGGGGGCAACAGTACCAGCTGGCAGGTGATGGGTTCCTCCTTCTAACTCTGGTTTCTGCTCCCTTTCTTTCCAGTCCTGGTGAGGCTTGAAACTTCCACTGTTTATTCCCCTCCATAGATGCTGTCTGACCTGCTGAGTTCCTCCAGTAGAGTGAGTGAGTGCATGTTGCTCTGAATTTCCAGTATCTGTAGAATCTCTTGTCTATAATTTTTGTCGAACCTTCTTTTTTCTTCCCTCCATGCCAGGCGGCAGCCCGACACCAGTCCTCGTATTTGGTGGAGGTTCACATTAATCAGTTCTTGCAGGTGGGCGGTGACCCACAGTGGCTACAGGGGCTCGACTGCATCCCGCAGAGACTGAGGAACCTCAACGAGATCAACAAAATCCTGGCACATCGGCCCTGGCTCATCACCAAGCAACACATTGAGGTGAGCACCAGCCTTGTATCCATCACGTCCTCCACACAATTTGACCACTTCGGGAAGGAGGAGATTTGTTTTGTATGGATCACAGCCATGAGCATCCTCACTTCAATGAGGCTCAGTCAGTTGCTGTTATCTTGTAAAACAACAAGCTGCTGAAGGAACTCTGTGGATGGTCTTGACTCAAAACATTTGACCATCCCATTGCCTCCATATATACTGTTTGACTTGATAAGTTCCTCCAGCAATTTGTTCTATGCTCCAGATTCCAGCATCTGCCATCTTTTGTGTCTCTACTGCGGTTTTGTATCGGGATCTAAATTCGTTCTGCTTTTATAACATAATTAACCTTCGCTACCAATGTTAACTCTTTGAGTTATCTGGCTGGCCCAATGCACCTCTCCTCAAATTAGCATTCTCAAATTTCTAGTTGTAGTTGCGTGAGGCAAGTTGATAGGTGGTTACGAAGGAGCATGGTGCGTTGGCGTTCATTAGTTAAGAGATTGAGTTCGAGAGCCGTGAGGTAGTGTTGCAGCTCTATAGAACTCTGGTTAGACCACACTTGGGAGTGTTGTGTTCATATCTGGTCACCTCATTATGGGAAAGATTCCACGTAGGTGCCAAGCCCAGTTTGAGCTTTGACTGCCATGGCCCACACACTCCTGTTTCAGGTCAAGTGGATCAATTCATTGGTATTCATTTCCAGTTCTCTGGCTGCTGTCTCCATCATCACTTGTCTTTGCCTTCCTCTTGCTTTCTTCCCTTCAATCTTTCCCATAATTACCGTGCATTCTAACTCCTCTTTCCTAATCACACATCCAATAAAGTTACGTTGCCTTTTCATGATCTCATACATTATTTCTTTTGTGCTTGTTCTGTTCATAACATCCTCATTAGATATTCGTTTTGTCCATGATATTCTTTGCATCTTCAAAAACCACATCTCTGCTGCTTCAATTCGTTTCCTCATGTTACTAGATATTGTCCAACATTCTGAGCCATATAACATAACTGGATAAACATTTCAGTACTCAGAGGCGGGCTGTCATTACCAGGATACTGCCTGGATTAGACAGCATGTCTTATGAGGAAATGCAAACTAAGACTTCTCTCTTTGGAGGGAAGGAGGATGAGCAATCACTTGATAGATGTGTAAGATAATAAGCAGTATAGATGGACAGCCCATTTGTCCCAGGCAGCATGGCTAATACGCAAGGGCATAATTTTAAGGTGTGAAGGAAAGTATGGGGAGGATGTCAGAGGTAGGTTTTATTTATAAACAGAGGGTGCTAAGTGTGTGGAATGCTCTGCCAGGGGTGGCATTAGAGGCAAATATATTAAGGACATTGAAGAGATTCTTGGGGAAATAAATGAATGATAGAAAAGTGGAGGGCTTTGTAGGAGGGAGGGTTAGATTGATCTTGGGGTAGGTTAAAAGTTGGGCACAACATCGTGGGCCGAATGGCTTGCACTATGCTGTACTGTTCATATGTTACAATGAGTACCTTTCAATTTTCCCTTCATAATATTCATAGCATGGGAATGGATTTCATTCACCTCCTCTCACAAAACTCTGGTGAAGTAAATATAATTATTTACAGTTTTCACCTCTGTGTGCGTGCAGAACCTGCTGAAGATTGGCGAGCACTGTTGGTCACTGGCGGAGTTGGTCCATGGCGTGGTGCTGCTGGCTCACTACCACTCGCTGGCGAGTTTCGTCTTTGGCTGCGGGATCTGTGCCGAAGGAGGGCACGAAGGCGGTCACATCCTCCGGCCGTCGTCAATCAACAACCAATGCTCCGGCGACACTACGAACGGGAACGGCAACGTCCCAGACCCCTCCGTGGTTCACCGCAGGCGAAGGGTAAGCAGTGGATGGTGGAAGTGTGGGGTCATGCAAAGAGCGGTGGTACTACTGTCGGGTATCTCCAGTTGTGTAGAGAAAGTCCTTTATTTAGTCCGGAATTATCATTGTACCTTCCCTGGCTGAGAGACAGTTTCAGAAGCAATGGAGCAAAAAACGATCTGCTGGAGGAACTCAGCTTGCTGCTGCCCCACCGAACTCATTCCTGCATACCTTGACACTGTTTTATCCCCCCCCTTGTTCAATCCCTTCCCATCTATGTTCGTGACACTTCTCACGCTTTGAATCTTTTCAATGATTTTAAGTTCCCTGGTCCCCAATGCCTTATTCTCACCATGAACATTCAGTCCCTATATACCTCCATCCCCCACCCGGACGGTCTCAAAGCTCTTCACTTCTTTTTGGATTCCTGACCTAACCAATTCCCCTCTACCACCACTCTCCTCCGTCTAGCAGAATTAGTTCTTACTCTCAATAATTTCTCCTTTGGCTTCTCCCACTTCCTCCAAACCAAAGGTGTAGCCATGGGCACCCGTATGGGTCCCAGCTATGCCTGCCTTTTTGTTGGCTTTGTGGAACTGTCCATGTTCCAAGCCTGTACGGGTATCTGTCCCCCACTTTTCCTTCGCTACATCGACGATTGCATTGGCGCTGCCTCCTGCACGCATGCTGAGCTCGTTGACTTCATTAACTTTGCCTCCAACTTTCACCCTACCCTCAAATTCACCTGGTCCGTTTCCGACACCTCCCTCCCCTTTCTTGATCTCTCTGTCTCCATCTCTAGAGACGGCTTATCTACTGATATCTACTATAAGCCTACAGACTCTCACAGCTACCTGGACTATTCCTCTTCCCACCCTGTCTCTTGCAAAAATGCCATCCCCTTCTCACAATTCCTCCATCTCCGCCGCATCTGCTCTCAGGATGAGGCTTTTCATTCCAGGACGAAGGAGATGGCTTCCTTTTTTAAATAAACGGGCTTCCCTTCTTCCACCATCAACTCTGCTCTCAAATGCATCTCTCCTATTTTCTGTGCATCTGCCCTCACCCCATCCACCCGCCACCCCACTTGGGATAGGGATCCCCTTGTCCTCACCTACCACCTCGCCAGCCTCCAGGTCCAACGTATAATTCTCCGTAACTTCGGCCACCTCCAACGGGAACCCACTACCAAGCACATCTTTCCCTCCTCCTCTCGTTCTGCTTTCCGCAGGGATCGCTTCCTACGCGACTCCCTTGTCCACTCGTCCCCCTCATCCCTTCCCACCGATCTCCCTCCTGGCACTTATCCTTGTAAGCAGAACAAGTGCTACACCTGCCCTTACACTTCCTTTCTCACCACCATTCAGGGCCCCAGACAGTCCTTCCAGGTGAGGCGACACTTCACCTGTGAGTCAGCTGGTGTGGTATACTGCGTCCGGTGCTCCCGGTGTGGCCTTTTATATATTGGTGAGACCCGACACAGACTGGGAGACCGTTTCGCTGAACACCTATGCTCGGTCCGCCAGAGAAAGCAGTATCTCCCAGTGGCCACACATTTTAATTCCACGTCTCATTCCCATTCTGATATGTCTATCCATGGCCTCCTCTACTGCCAAGATGAAGCCACACTCAGGTTGGAGGAACAACACCTTATATACTGTCTGGGTAGCCTCCAACCTGATGGCATGAACATTGACTTCTCTAACTTCTGTTAATGCCCTTCCTCTCCTTCTTACCCTATCCCTGATTTATTTATTTTTCCCCCCCCCCCCTTTTTTTCTCTCTCTCTGCCCATCACTCTGCCTGTTCTCCATCTCCCTCTGGTGCTCCCGTCCCCCTTTCTTTCTCCCGAGGCCTCCCGTCCCATGATCCTTTCCCTTCTCCAGCTCTGTATCACTTTTGCCAATCACCTTTCCAGCTCTTGGCTTCATCTCTCCCCCTCCTGTCTTCTCCTATCATTTCACATTTCCCCCTTTCTCTCCTATTTTCAAATCTCTTACTATCTTTTCTTTCAGTTAGTCCTGACGAAGGGTCTCGGCCCGAAACGTCGACAGCGCTTCTCCCTATAGATGCTGCCTGGCCTGCTGTGTTCCACCAGCATTTTGTGTGTGTTGTTTGAATTTCCAGCATCTGCAGATTTTCTCGTGTTTGCTGGAGGAACTTGGCAGGTTGAGCAGCAACTGTGGGAGGAAAAGAATTGTCTATTGCAGAGTTTTGACCCAAAACATCACCAATTTCTATCTCCTCCCCCCCCCCCCCCCCCCCCCACTTGACCCACTGAGTTCTGCAACACATTGTCTGGTGCTCCAGATTACTGCATCTGCAGTCCCTTGTGTCTCCATTTAATGGGTGAAGTTTCAATTAAACCACATGGCTGCTACCAGCCCAACTTGATGTGGCCTCTATTTTGCACTTTCACAGCATTTTTCTCCCTCCCACCTTTATAAGATGTGTGTTTGCACAGAGTAGTGCTTGCATGTGCAGCTTTGGTAAATATAGGTGCAAGTAATCACAGTCACAAACTTCCTGAAAGTGCTGTCTGCTGCCAAAGTGAATTCTCTTGCAGCACCACATCCAAATGGCCTCTGGTCATGCCTGAGCTGAGACAGAAGGCAGTGTAATTCCAGTTGGGTCCAGTCCTGAGTTTGTCCAGCGTCCAAGTTCAGATATTATAACCTCGCCAGAGGCCGCATTGCAATCACTCAGCCTTTTGATTTCCTTAACCTTGTGCTGGGGGACCAAGGTTAAGAACGCGGACGCGGCTAAAAATTGCAAGCTCAGTATTAACCAATCCTCTAACTTGACTTCCTTGATCTCTGGGACCAAGTCTTTGGGGGAGCATCTACTGCTGTGGTTCTGATTCCAAGTTGAGTTGTTCAAATCAAAGAGCACTCCCACACAGGAACAGGCCCCTCAGCCCAACAGGTCTGTACCGAACTATTATTCGGCCTAGTCCCACCTAGACTTGCACCTGGACCATAGCCCACCGTACCCTTCCCATCCATGTACTTATCCAAACCTACCTTAAATGTTCAAACTGAACCTGCATCCACCACTTCCATTGGCAGCTCATTCCACACTCTCACCATCATCTGAGTGAAGAAGTTCCTCAGGTCCACTGAAATATTTCACCTTTCACCCCCAACCCATAACCTCAAGTTTTCATCTCATCCAACCTCAGTGGATAAAGCCTGCTTAAAGTTACCCTATCTATACCCTCATATATAGCTTTGTTCAAAGTGCCCCGGGGAATAAAGTCCCAACGTATTCAGACTTTCAGAATAACTCAGGTCCTCAAGTCCCAGCAACATCCTTGTACTCGTTCTATGTTATGATAATCCTTCCTGCACACAGTAGCACACAATTTCTGTTGTTCCTCTTGCCAAAGGTTAAGAGATTGTTTGAAGTTGAATATCCAGTGTGGTCGGGGAGGAAGCATAAACTTTGGCTCATAGAGTATAAATTACTTTGTGTCTTGGCCTTAGACTCTGGGCTTTCTGCACAGGGAATGGATTTTACCAGTAGTGCAGTGGAAGGGTATTTGGGGAAAAGGAACGGTGTTGTAGAGCCCCGAGTCTGGGGCGAGCAGGTGGATGAGTCTGATATTCCTGGAAAAGAGCCAGTCGGAAATCAGTGCTGAGTGACGTCGTTTCCAATCCTTCCAGTCGGTGGACTACTCCAGTGATTCCGAATATCTGGTGGACAAGATGCAGAAGTTCCAGGCAGAGAAGGAGAATGAAGATGAGATGCTGAGGGAAGAAACGTGGATTGCATCAGAGACAGAAAAGGACACCAGTCCACCGACAGTGAACCGGGGTAAGCAGGGTCACTTCAGCTGGGTGTCTGATCTGTTTCTGCTTTACTGATCTGGTGTAAAGTTTGTAACTGCTACTTTCATCTTGAGCAGATTGGTAACCTCTCTGAAATCTCCACCTGTGCTGCCTTTAAGACTTGGAGGAGATGATTAGTCTTCCAAAATAATTTATTTCTCTGTCACAGAGTCACACAGCATAGAAACAGGCCCCTTGGCCCACTGGCTTACTTAGATCCCATCTAAGCTGGTCCCATTTGCCCACTTACGGCCCTTAAACCTTCTCTACACACGTACGAGTTCCCCATGCCAATAAGTGGTTTCTCTCCTCCGGCTGCTGTGAATTTTCTCCCTCGAAGCTGAGGAGATGCTAGTGATCCTAACGTGTTTGGATGCAATGCAAACCCTCCTCTCTTCCCTCTTTCTCCTCTCTCTCTCTTCCCCCCTCCCCCCCATAGCCAGCCGGTGGGTGTAGTGGCACGTCCGTACTGGATTTCAAGGTAAGTGGTCCCAGGTTTGAATCTGCCACTTTTCCATCTATGCTGGAAAAGGAGCTGCCCCCCTTGGCCTCCGCTGTGGAATGGAAGGTATTTTGGAGCTCCATTCCATGGTCCCCCTGTGGAACGGTGATCTGTGTGACTCTTTCCCAGCCACATCGGCGAATCTCTGGTTCACTCCAAATTGAAGGCCAAGCAATTGACTTGTACAGGTTTGGCCATGAGTGTGGAGTAAGTGACCTGCCAAAGCCTGGATTGTAAGTAGAGAAGGGAAGCTAGTACATTCGGTACTGAGTTAGGACAGGATAAGATTCTGTTTTTGTGAGTGCTTTTTAATCTTCCCATCTAAGTGGATAACGAACCTGTGAACGCTACTTCATTATTTTCCTTCTCTTTTTGCACTGCTTATTTTAATATTACAGCAGTGTACTGCTTCTGCCAGATAACGAGTCACAACATATGCCAGTAATATTAAACCTGATTCTGATTCTGACACCTTACTCTTTGATTACACAGCTCCAGAAGACAAACCTGTTACTATCCCTGACTTGACCTGTTACGTAGAAGACCCTGAGTTTGGCTATCCCGAGTTTTCCCGAAGAAGTGGAGAGCAGCTTCCTGTTTTCCGAGCTCAGGTAAAATTTCATCTGTTGGATCTTCCGCTGTGGCAAAGGATGTCCTGTAGCATGACTTTGAAATCCTTTTTGAAGTTAAGGTAGAGAGACTATGGTCCAATGGTATAATGGTTAGGTTACTGAAATGGACTTGTGATCTAGAGACATTCAAATTAAGGGAAAGAAATTAATAATTAATATTATTAACAAGTCCACTAGTAACAGTGAAGGAAATTTGTTATTCTTGCCATGTTTTGTTTGTCTGGTATCCATGGCGATGTGGGCATCTCCGAACTTCCCTTTGGAATAGTCCAGCGAATTAAAGGACAGTTACAGAGTGATGCCACATATAAATAGGTTTTAAAACTTGCTCGGTGTAGAGGTTATAGTAACTTCAGAAAAATAGATGATGATTAGAAGGTTCAAGTCCTCACAACCAAAGTTGATTTAAATACAATCTGCTCCGGACCTGATGATACACAGATCTATAAAGTAAAAGCTGCCTGCAAACTTGACATTGTAAATTCCTTGTCCTTCAGACCATCATTCATTCCTGCTTGTTTCACTTCCTCAGCTAAACAACAGGAGCTGACATTGGAGGTTGGCTGATGAACTGTGAACATACCAGAGTGGTCACAGGGTTACCTTTGAAACTAAGGTTCCACTCTCATAACAAGGTGGACTTAAACCAAAGAATTAGGTGAATGTAGTCCTATAAACATTTATATCCCAAAAGGAACAATTCACCGTTCTAATCTTGACCTTCAGTCTTGTGGTTGTCATGGCATCTGAGGTTGATGTAGAGGTCAGTGTAGAAATTGGGGATACCAACCCCAGTCTAAGACCAGGGGCCCGATACATTACCGTCTCGATGACCAGTCAATGTTCATGCATTTGGACCATGAAGTTGTAGTGCAGATTTAAAGCTGAGGGCTGATTTGTAAGACAAAGCAGTGAGTTTCTAGGCCCTTGAGATGGCAGGGAAAAGTCTCCTTGTCCTGTGGCCCAGCACTCCCTAATGCTTTTCTGCTTTTGGTATTAATCTCCTGCAGGACTACTCGTGGGAAGACCATGGGTTCTCGCTGGTGAACCGTCTGTATTCGGACATTGGCCACCTCCTTGACGAGAAGTTCCGCACTGTATACAGTCTGAAGAATGGCACTATGGCCAAGCAACGAGGCTGTGACTTCTCAGTGCTGAAGAGAGGAATTTGGAACTACATCCATTGCATGTTTGGAATTAGGTAACTGCCATTTATACAAGATCCTTTTCAACAAACCATATAGAGCTCTCAAAATTCTTAAAAACTCACAGAACGAGCAAAAACGAGGAAGTATTTCATTCTCAGAGTCATAGAGCACTACAGCAGAGAAATGGGGCCCATCTGGTCGGTCTAGCCAAACTGTTCGTTACTCTGCCTAGACCCGTCGGCCCACACCTGGACCATAGCCCACCACCCCGCCCATCCATGTACTTATCCAAACTTCTCTGAACTGTTGCAGTCGAATCCATATCCACACATCAGCTGACAGCTCATTCCACGTTCTCACCACCCTCTGAGTGAAGCTCCCCCTCAAGTTCCCTTTAAGTATTTCATATTTCACCCTTAACCCATGACCTCTAGTTGTAATCTCACCCAATCTCAATGGGGAAAAAGCCTGCTTGCATTTACCCTATCTATACCCCTCATTTTGTATCACAAATTGAGGTATGGGCAAGAATACTTCCCGTATCCAAAAAAAAGCTTGTCGCTCTGTGGCTAAATCAGAGTGGATCAATTCCTTTTTTGCCCTAACGGGCCCATTTCATAGGAGTTGGTTCTTCCTGAGATTCATTAGCGATTTTTGGATGACACACGCCAACCAGTGTTGTTGGATTATTATCAAGGTCGGGAGTATCACAGGAGCTCCCCCTCCCCTTCACTGTAGTGTGGCTTCCTCCCGATAACCCTGCCTTCCTTAGGAATGCAGGAAGAACTTGAAGCAAGCTCTTTGCAATCTGAAGCAAAAACAGATTGTTGGAGGAACCCAGGAGAAAGAGGAAGTATTGACGTTTCAGCTCGAGCGTCTGGATCGGAATCTGTATGGACTGTGAGCTTGCTGTGTAGGTTTAAAGAACCTGATGCAGATTCTTGATCCAAAATACTGGCATTTCCTTTGCCCCTCTTGGATGCTGCTTGATCAGTTGAGTTCATCCAGCAGTTTACTTCTTCACTCTAATTTTCAGACTCCTATGTCCATCTCAATGATTTAGTACAGCTCGGGGGAGTGAGTTTGCCCATCGTGGTGAACGTACTGGTGTTCAAAAGCTGCTGATTAATAAATAATCGGATCTAAGGTGTGGAAGGGATTTCATTAACACGGCATTTACAGCATCTCCCCACGTTAAGTAGGAGTTGCTTTCCTAGAAAACCATTGATATATCATCATATTCCAAAATGTGAACAGTTGACACAAATGGAGAAAATTTGTTGTTGCTTTTTCATTTTGTTCATTTAGTTATTTCCACCCCCCCCCCCCCCACATAAATTAAATTTGTACTCCATATCTCAAAGTTTTTGGTAGGGATTTGTGATCATAAGGGCAGGAGAGTAGTGCTGTGGATTAGCGTAACACTTAATGGCGCCTGTGATTGGGGTTCAATTCCCACTGCTATCTGTAAGGAGTTTGTACGTTCTTCCAGTGACCATGTAGGTTGCTTCTGAGTGCTCAGGTTTCCTCTCACACTCCAACAAAGTACGGGTTAGTAAGTTGAGGGTGTGCTATATTGGCACCAGAAGCACAGCACCACGAGAGCTGCTCACAGCACCTCCTTGGACTGTGTTGCTACTTGGCCCAAACGATGCATTTCACTGTACGTTTTGATATACGTGCGACAAATGATTAAAGCTGCACTGTAAAACAGCATGAGAGGGACAGTTTAAAATAATTTGTACCAATCAACTCGCACAGATGCTCTGGAGAACACTGACGTAAATTGATGCTATTCTTCTCTCTTCATTGTGACAGGTACGATGATTATGACTACGGTGAAGTGAATCATTTCCTGGAGAGGAATCTTAAGGTTTACTTGAAGACTGTGACTTGCTATCCTGAAAAAACAAAACCTCAGATGTTTGAGAGGTACTGGAGACAGTTTAAATACTCAGAAAAGGTGAGTGGTGAACTGGAATAACCCTGCCAACAAAACCCAACTGGAAAGAGAAAAGGCCATCTAATACCTTTTGTAAAACTATTATAAGATGCTGGAGCAACACACACACACGGTGCTGGAGGAACTCAGCAGGCCAGGCAGCGCCTATGGAAAAGAGTAAACAGTCGACATTTCGATCCGAGAGCCTTCGTCAATTCCTCCAGCATTTTGTGTGTGTTTATTGCTTTGGATTTCCAGCATCTGCAGGTTTTCTTGTGTATATAATGCTGGAGTACGTTATTAGGGAGGTGTGTTTTCCCCTCAATCTCTTGTGTACGAGGTGTTGTGGGGGGTGTTCACTGTTTCTTTGGACAATGGTTGTCTAAAGAGTCACATGCACTCTAGTGAGTGTGCCAAGTGGGCACAGCAGTGGGGCATCAGCCCCTGTATAGTTACTGGCCCTCCATTGAAATCTGTCGTTGTACACAAGACCAAAAGCCGAAGGGTCTCTCTGCCCCCCCCCCACACACCCCCAGGCAGGCAAGGGCTAATACTAGAGGACAAGATTTTATAGTGATTGGAGGAAACCATAGAGGAGATGTCAGAGGTATTTTTCGCACAGAGTTTTAAGTGAATGGAACGCACTGCCAGGGATGGTGGTGGAAGCAGATAAGTTAAGGACATTGAAAAGATTCTTGGATAGGCACATGAATGATGGGAAGATGGAGGGCTATGTAGGAAGGAAGTGCTAGATTGATCTTGGAGTAGGTTAAAAGGTCAGCACAAGGGCCTGTACTGTGCTATACTGCTCTGTTCTTTGCCCCTGGTTTCTGCTAAAAGATGTAGGCCCTTTCTCTTTACTGTGTCAAAATTCCTCTTAATTTCATTTCTGCAATCCCAGCTTTTTGATTTGTTGCTGTTTGTTTGCAACTGAACAGAGTGAACGTCCACTCGTAGAACAGAACTTAACGGAGGTATCTAAGATGGTAATAGGATGAACAGTCACCACCTTTTTTTTTACCTCAGGGCTAACAAAAGAGGGCATAATTTTGAGGTGATTGGAGGAAAGGGGGAGGGTGTCAGAGGAGAGGGTCAAGTGCACGGAATGTATTGCCAGGAATGGTGGTAGAGGCAGATACATTAGGAGGGCTATGTGGAAGGGAAGCATTAGAGTAATCTTGGAGTAGATTTAAAAGACACAACATTGTGGAACAAAGATCTGTACTGTTCTACATCCTATGTGCCCCTGGTTCTTATTACAAGATGTAGGCCCTGTTTCAAAGTTCCTCAGATTTCATTTCTGCAACCTCACTCTTTGGTTTGCCTGTAACAAAAGAGAGCTGAACTTGAACAGGAAGGAGTTCAGCACAGGTACAGGCCCTCCAGCCCACAATGTTGTGCCAAGCTACAGAAAAGTTGTTCCCGGCAAATTTACTTTTGTTTTTAAACAAATGCCTTTCTCTTCCTGTTGTAGGTTCGTGTGAATCTGTTGATCCTGGAAGCTCGGATGCAGGCAGAGCTTCTCTATGCACTGCATGCAATAACCCACTACATGATCTCTTAGAAAGGTCAAAAGGAAGGATGCCCTTACCTGCGGGGAACATTTTTAAAAAAAATAAAATAAAGACTGGACATAAGCTTAAAGACTTGAACGTCTTCTTGGATGGAGGCATTGCAGGGCAGCTGGAACCATGTCACAATGTCTGTGACAGTTAATGTGCAATTATTGACAATGACGCAATCAAGCATTGTGACTGTATGTACAGAGAGCAATGTTACTTCGCAAAAGTGTTTCATGCCTCAACACCAAGTATTCACTTGAGGATCTTCAATCTCTCTAAGTTTTCAGATGTCAAAAGGCTATCGCATCAGTGGTTTGCGTGACTACCATCAAGCCTTGATGTTGGGACGGATGAGCCCCCCTTTTTTTGGAAAAGAAAGACTTATTTTTGCTATGAATAGTAATAACAGAAAATATGTTTGACACGTGTTGAGTCTGTTTCATATTGGAATGGCGTTTCCAGATCCTTGCCATATTACTTTTGGTTTTAAGACTTATCCAAAGCCTTTGTGTGTTTGGGTGTGTGTGTGTGTGTGTGTGTGTGTGTGTATGAGTCGGGGGGGGTGTGTTAGGTGGGTTCGGGTGGGGAGGGTGGGTGGGAGTGAAGGGCAAGGGGAGGGAGCAGAGTTTAACTGTGCCAACGAGCTGTGAATTTAGTAAATCTCGGGTGACTGAATAGGGGAAGAAAGGAAGTATGGCGAGCCAGTGGGGCATAACATTTCTTGAGTTTATCCAAAACAAAGGCACTAATGAGTGAAACGTGAATGTTCTTCCCTGCCCTAGTTAGTGGTTACCGAAGGAAGCACTGCCATAATGCAGTGTGCCAAATAAGCATGGTTGACTTTCTTAAACCTACTGAACAGTCAAAGACAGGATCCACAACACTGGCCGAAGTTTAAAAACTGATTTCGGAGTCCAAATCTGCGCAGGTCAACATCAGTGTTTTTAAGTTGTTCATTAATCTAGTAGCGTCCAATCCTTCCAATGTTCTGAGGTAACTTCGAGCCTCCTTACCGGAAGTTCTCTTGCAAGTTGCATGTGCGATTGGATGGTTGGCAGCATTGCATGCTTGTGCTTTGTCTTTCCCATTTTGATATAGAAAGCACTTCAGGCCTCAGGCAGGTACTTGAACTTGGAATGAGTATGACAGCCATTGGATTGGTGACACAAACTTAACTGGAGTTGGATCTCTGTGGAACTGTTTTATTTATTTATTTTTTACATTCTATATCCAGTAACAGTGTTACATTACAGGAAGAAAGAAATGGGGAAATATAACCCTACCTACAATGTGTATAATTGGCTTGTACAACAATTTTACCTGTAGCTGGTTCTCACCATGCATGTAATATGGTCATTTCCACTACAACCAAATGAATGACAACCCATCATTTTCCATTTATTGTCAGACAGTGAAACATAGAGGATGTCTGGACCTTGTGGGAGTACTCATAGTTTCAAACTACAATTGTGAATTGACTCCCAACAAGTCCAGCTCCTCTGCTTGTTGCCATGCAACCAACCACACCCCTCCCAATTTAAAAAAAAAGAAAAAAAAATTGTTGGTGCTGGTCTATCACTAGATATAATGAGTATAAAAATACAAAAAATAACACTTTTTTTCTTCCTTCTAGCGGTATAAATGTGACTGTAAAAGTTTTTTAAATTAAAAAAAGGAATATATTATAAATGGACACTATTTTGGAACAAAGTGCTGTGGTTAATGATACACAGAATGAGAGTCTTGTGCAGTCACGATCTGAATCATCACCTTCATTGTGATTAGAATCATTTTATGTGATGTGTTCTATTTGGGAATTATTGGTTTAGTGTTCCAAAATGGAGTAGCAGTCAGACATCGATCTCAAGAGCCTCGTGATCATACATGAGGATTTTCTGTTTTTCAAGGATTTTCTTACAATCCAAGAATAAGGAAAAATTCTGAGCTATTGCAACATATCTGTTGCTGCTGTTGTTGTCTTTGATGTAACTTTGGGAGTTTCAAAGCTCTGCAGTAGCATTTTATTTGCACCAAAATAAAAAAAAATAACATTTTTAAAACTGTGAGGAAAAAAAAAGTGGTCTGTGGTGAAATCATCTCTGACTCTCCTGATTTCTCTGTGTTGGTTAACATTTTCACCTTTATTCACCCCCATGTATTCTGTAACAAAGTATGGATTACACCCGGGACAGGAGTTGAGGGCAGCAAATACCCCTGCAACAAGGACAGAAAAATTAGAATTTTTATTTGTATTATTGTATTATTATTATTTTACATTTGTATCAAGAGTGTCTGATCTTTTTTTTCAAAGAGGAAGCCAGGTTTTGTCCATCCTTGTCCACCTCTCACAGTGGGACCAAGTGAAACACCCCAGCATCTCCTGCAGTTTCTTTCCAGAACAAGCTTACAATTTGGAAAATTGTCGCTCAGTAGTATAATATCTAAAACACTTTTCAAGATGCTTTTATAGTCATGGAGTTTACAGTGCAGAAACAGGCCCTTCAGTCCATCTCATCTGTGCCAAACTCTTGTGTAGCTGACCCCCAACTGGACCATCAAACTCCATACCCCTCCCGGCCCTATTCTTATCCAAACCTCTTGTTTAAAAACTGCAATTGAATCTGCATCCACCATTTCTTCTGGCAGCAGATTCCATGCTCTGCACCCTTTTGAGAGCAGAAGTTCCCCTTAAATATTTCAACTTGCACACTTAACTCGAGACCTCTGCTTCCAGTCTCACCCAACTTCAGCGGAAAAATTCTGCTTTCATTTACTCTATCTGTACCGTTCATGACTTTCTATACTTGTATCAAATCTTCTCTTATTCTCCTACACTCCAGAGAATAAAGTCCTAACCTATTCGACCTTTCACTATAGCTCAAGTCCCTGAGTCTCCGTAACATCCTTGTAAATTTTCTCACTACTCTTTCAAACTTACTGGGCGCAATGCAAAGCCAATGGAGGTGGGGTGTAGAGGTTTCGCCGGCTGTTCACTCCGCAGAACATACTCCCTCCTTGGCATTATGGGGCTCATCACAGAGGCTGCTGATTGAGCTTCCGGATGGGTATGGAACAAGAGGAGTGATCTGAGCACCATTGCTACTGGGACATGAGCTGAGGCCTCATCAACTCTGGCTGGGTCACCTGGGTAAGAGTGTCTGATGTTGAAGTATCCACTGATGACGTGTTCCCAGCCCATCGCAGGGTGCATCTCAGCATCATCTCTTTCCTGTAGGTAGGTGACCTGACCTGCAGACAACACTCCAAACCTGGTTTCGCCAATGTTTTATACATAGAACTTCAACACAACATCCCAGCTCTTGTACTCATTAATTTATAAAGGCCAATGTGCCAAAAGCTCTCTTTATGACCCTTAAATGATTTCCACGATTATACGGTACCTTTTACTCAAGTAAATTTCTACCACTGGACAGTCGTGGGTTAAGACTCTGTTACAGTGTCAAAAGTGGGGCAGATTGAGCTACAGTTGCGGTCTGACTACTTGTGGAATTATCCTGGTCAATTTAAAATGGTGCAAAGTATTTGGATTTGCTGGCCATTTATGAAAATGATTGATAGGGCATACGGTGGTTGTTTATTGTGGGTTTTCATTTGGTGTAGTAAATCCTGGGGAAAAAAGAGGTGCCAAGAGTGTACTGGGGGAGAAGAAAGAGCAGGAAAATGGAGCCAACTCCTCCTGTCGCTAATGAAGTGTCTACACAGTACGTTTGTGGTCTGCTGCTGCTGTAGCTTATCCACTTCAATGCGTGCACATCACTGTTGTAACGTGTGATTATTTGAGTTAGTCGCCTTCCTGTCAGCTTGAACCAATCTGGACATTCCCTGGCCTCTCATTAACAAGGCACTTCCACCCACACACTGCCACTCACTGGATGTTTTTTTTGTTCGTCACCTCAAGCCATTCTGTCTGGTACCAACAATCATTCCGCAGTCAAAGTCACTCAGATCATATTTCTTCTCCATTCTGGTGTTTGCTTTGAACAACAACTGAACTTCTTGGAACATGTCTCCATGTGTTTATGCTTTGAGTTGCTGCCCCAGGATTGGCTGATTAGATATTTGCAATAATGAACAAGTGGCCATTGAGTGAGTAGGTGCTCCTTCGATGCTATACTGTTCTACAAATGGGCCTGAAACCGTTCAGTGTTTACCAGTAATAAAGTACTGTGAAAGACAATTTTAACACCAATGAAACTGGACTGGCAATGTATTTTGCTTTAAGAATATGGCTTTTAGAATGCAGGAATTGTGCAAAGGCTAATGTCCAATTAGATGAGGTTGTGGGCACATAAAAGGGAACATATTACTCAATAATATTACCAGGTAGCCCAGTGTCAGGTTCCAGGATTACTGTCACTACCAACCTGTATTTACGATTAAACCAAAAATTGATGCTCTTACCTCAGTTTATTTTGTAAGCAAATCTAAGTTCAATGCATCAGAATGGCAGTGAAGGGCTCCCAGTCATCTTGCACTCCATGCCACTGGATTCTGCCCCCCGATCCGTCAAGGACTGTGGGGTGGCTGCCCCTGCAGCAACCTCCCCACGTTAAACAAAGTCACGCACAGGTGTGACTATTAATGAAATCCACCCTGACTAACACAGCAGCATATGTGGATCCTGGATCGGCCTCTAACCCTGAGGACCCACCAATAGACAACCCATTGGGAAAGTATCATACTTGTTTCAAGTGATCACAGCCATAGATCATTGTTGTAGAGTCAAACAGTTGTGTGTCTGGAACCCCTCTGGTGCGAGTACTGTTGGAGCTCCAGTCCAGTGATGGAGATGGTTAAACCAAGTCCATTGTCCCCCCTCTAATAGAGAAGCTGAGATATCCCCAGTGACCTGGCTGACATTTTTCTCTACTTCAAAGGAACAGGTTATCTGATCATTCTCTAGCTTTCATGGAATGACAGAATCCACCTTTTGATGGGCTTTGGGATTCCATGATCCCACTGTGGAGTCTCTTCAATCTAATCAATGCATTGATAACTGAGGAAATAGCAATTTTTATTTTTACCCGGCATAAATAAGTTTCTTAATGAGCCAGTAGCATAATAGATTTTACAAGTGCTGCCCTATCTCAGGCTTTTGTAATGTTTTGGGATTGTGGGCAATGCACTCCAATTTTTCTTAATTTCATACCTTTAATACATTTAAAAAGTTCTTTGTTAACTTTAAAGTACTTTGGGATGTTTTGCAGGACATTTGATAGGTGCCATAGCAATGCAATTCTTAATTGGTCTGAAATGCAACAGCACCCTTAACTGGCAGGAGGTGTGTACTGCAGCTTGGCTATTGCCGTTTAAAAATGGCAGCATAAATTATATGTCACCTCAGGAAAATGCCCCACTGAAAATTGCATTTGCCGATGGTGCTCTTGAAGTTTACCATTATATCACAGTGAATTTGTATTTTTTTTAAATCACTGACTTGGAGTTTGCTGAAATCTGCCTCACTATCCACACTAGTTGCTATGGTTCACATCTCCTTACCAAGTCTCCAATCAAAATAGAAACAGCTAAAAACACTTTGATGGAACACAAAGCCTGCTCCAGTGGTTTTGACAGTTATCCAAGTGTAAGAATGCCCTGAAACATTGCAGCCCCAAGGATCTGGGTTCAGTCCTGATCTTGGCACTTTCTGCAGTTTTATGTACTTTTTTGGATGCACTTATTTTTAAAATCTCTTCTCAAGAGCATAGGTTATTGGGATACTATAAATTACCCCTCGTGTACAACAGTAGCAGAAAGATACAAAGGGGTTGCTGAGAGAGATGTGTTGCAGAGTGGTACAATGATGCAGCTGCCTTCCATCTCCAGTGAACTCAGTTCAGTCCTGACCTCTGGTGCTGCCTGTATGGAATTGGCACATTTTCCCTAGAACTGTGTGGATATTCCAGTTGTCCCTCCAAGACGTGAGGGTTGTTAGACTATCTGGTCACTGTACGTTGCCCCTTATTGTACAGATGAGGGGAAAAACTTCTTTTCCTGCAGCTGTTGGAAAAGATTCTTAGAGATAGGATCTATGCGCATTTAGAGAATCATGTTCTGATCAGGGACAGTCAGCATGGCTTTGTGAAGGGCAGATTGTGTCTAACAAGCCTAATAGAGTTCTTTGAGGAGGTGACCGGGGATATAGATGAGGGTAGTGCAGTGGATGTGATCTACATGGATTTTACTAAGGCATTTGACAAGGTTCCACATGGTAGGCTTATTCAGAAAGTCTGAAGGCATGGGATCCAGGGAAGTTTGGCCAGGTGGATTCAGAATTGGCTTTCCTACAGAAGGCAGAGGGTTGTGGTGGAGGGAGTACATTCAGATTGGAGGGTTGTGACTAGTGGGACCTCTACTTTTTGTGATTTTTATTAATGAACTGGATATGGGGTTAGAAGGGTGGGTTGGCATGTTTGCAAGTGACACAAAGGTTGGTGGTGTTGTGGATAGTGTAGAGGATTGTCTAAGATTGCAGAGAGACATTGATGGGATGCAGAAGTGGGCTGAGAAGTGGCAGATGAAGTTCAACCCGGAGAAGTGTGAGGTGGTACACTTTGGAAGGACAAACTCCAAGGCAGAGTACAAAGTAAATGGCAGGATACTTGGTAGTGTGGAGGAGCAGAGGGATCTTGGGGTACATGTCCACAGATCCCTGAAAGTTGCCTCACAGGTAGATAGGGTAGTTAAGAAAGCTTATGGGGTGTTAGCTTTCATAAATCGAGGGATAGAGTTTAAGAGATGCAATGTAATGATGCAGCTCTATAAAACTCTAGAAAGGCCACACTTGGAGTACTGTGTCCAGTTCTGGTCGCCTCACTATAGGAAGGATGTGGAAGCATTGGAAAGGGTACAGAGGAGATTTACCAGGATGCTGCCTGGTTTAGAGTATGGATTATGATCAGAGATTAAGGAAGCTAGGGCTTTACTCTTTGGAGAGAAGGAGGATGAGAGGAGACATGATAGAGGTGTACAAGTTATTAAGAAGAATAGACAGAGTGGACAGCCAGCACCTCTTCCCCAGGGTACCACTGCTCAATACAAGAGGACATGGCTTTAAGGTAAGGGGTGGGAATTTCAAGGGGGATATTAGAGGAAGGTTTTTTACTCAGAGAGTGGCTGGTGCGTGGAATGCACTGCCTGAGTCAGTGGTGGAGGCAGATACACCAGTGAAGTTTAAGAGACTACTAGACAGGTATATGGAGGAATTTAAGGTGGGGGAGTTATATGGGAGGCAAGGTTTGAGGGTCGGCACAACATTGTGGGCTGAAGGGCCTGTAATGTGCTGTACTATTCTATGTTCTATGACCAAGGAGGAGATCGGCCATGATGGAATGGTGGAGCAGATTCAATAGGCCAAATGTCCTAATTCTGTTCCTGTGTCTTAAGGTCTTATGGGAGTGACAGGATTAACTGTTGGAAGTCAGCATTGATATGAATGGCCAAATGTTCTTGTGTTTTAATTTTTAAAAAGCTAGCAATGTGCCAGTCAGCTTATAGACCTTACCCACACACACATTATTTCCCCCTTCCTTTCAGGTCCTCATGAAGGTTTTTACAACCACTCTATTCTTATAACAATTACCTAGAAATCTATGCCAATCATATTATGCCCATCAACCCCGCTCCACTTTAACACTAGTGCAGGCCTTGCATCCACATCTCAAAGCTTCCAAAGACTTCCAGCTAACCAGTACACATGTACACTGTTTCACCCCAGTACTTTTGAAAGAGGAGGTGACACCCATTCAGCAATGGCAACAGTTGCTTCATTGTGGACAAATGCGGTGTTCAAGAAAGTGGATGGAATATCAACAAAATGGGTTGTTTCCTTGCAAATGATGTTGGACATCACCAATATTGTAGGAACTGTAGCCTTTTAGCTAAACAAAAAATGTCATCACATGTGTGAATTGGATCAAAGGTATTTGTTTGGTGAGTTGGAAATCGAAGGCCCAGCCTCTGATGTGTCCTTGTTTTCAAGCTATTTCAAGTCTGGTCACATGTATCTGATCAATGGTAATCCTAATATAGATGGTATAGCTTTAACAGGAATAGACTTTCTCTTGTTGGACATGGTTATTGATTCAAATTTGCAAGGTATGAATGTCACTTATCAATCCATGCCTACATATATCAAGATGTATTCTTGGGTTTCCTTTTACTTGGCCCTAGTGACACAGCTCAGGCTCCTCACGGGAGCCAGAAGATAATTAGGATTTCACAGCACGCTCAGAAAGATCTCCATCTCCTCCAGTAGCCTGAGAGGAGTCACAATAAGCGGAGATACCCTCTTTAGTGTCTACCATGGGAAATGTGTCCAAAGAAAGCTCCTACTGCCTTCCTCTGAATGTCTCTTCCTGGTATTTGGATCCACTCCAGAAGCACAGCAGGAATGCCCATTTTCAAATGCACATTTGAGCACAAGTGTGCTCAAAGCTACACAAACAGCAAAGAAATTACCTTCTCCAAAAACATTGGCATCACAATGGTTGCAAATCAACCAAACTCAATCACTAGCAAACTTACAAAACAGTGAAGTTTCTTTTCAAAGGCACGGATGTTGGTAAGGTTGGGGAATCAAGATTATTTCAATTAATATTGTTAGCTGGGTCATTACAATTCATTTTGAAATACTGATGTCATATCATTATTGTCCTGGAATCAATTCCCTCCAGTCCCTACTTTGTCCACACTTGGAAGGTACATACTAACCAATTTGCAGAATACCACAATTTGAAATCTAAATTGGAAGCAAATTGACACATACAGCATAAAAATTGGCACCACAAAGTCGAATTTCACAGTCACTGCCTTTTCTCAATCTACTGCCATTCAGGCAGAATAAATTATAAGAATTGTGTTCACTCACAGTTACAAGCTCCCAGCATAATGCTGAAGCATCTTAGGACTTCAAAAGAATGATTTGTATAGTGAGAAAAAAGATTTATATCAACAAGGCTAAACCAAAACTACTATGTAATTCCTAATAAGTTAGCCTCCACAGCCCTCTGGGACAAAGAACTCTGGAGATTCACCACTCTCTGAGAAGTCTCTATATACGTCAGTTTTAAATGTCCCTTGTTTGAAACTCTCCCAGTAATTAAAGCATTTTGACAACTCTCTGTCATTCCCCTTTAGGAATGTATGTGTTTCAATAAGGTCACCTCTCATTCTTGAAAACTCTAAAGAATACTTGTCCACCTAGTTTAGTCTCTCGATTAATTATACTATTTCTTAGACAACAGGACCAAATCTGTGCACAATAGCTCTTCCAACATCCTGTGCAACTTTAACAAACTCACTATTTATGAACTCAAACCCTTTTGCAATAAAAACATACACATAAGAAATACCATATACATAAGAAATTCTGCTTGTGTTGGAAATCTTGAGCGACACATACAAATGCTGGAGCAACTCAACAAGCTAGTGAGTTAGCAAGTTCCTCATCTATGGAGGGGAATAAATAACTGACATTTCAGACAGCGACCCTTTATCAATGCAGGAAAGGAAGAAGAAAGAAACCAGAATAAGGTAGAGGCGAGGGGAAGGAGTACAAGCTTGGGTGAGCACATGGCCAAAGAATTGCACAGCAGCAGATCACAGAGGGGGAGCTGTGACACAGACAAGGTCTCACTGAATGCCAAAGAGAAGATTTAAACTTTGTCAAGGTAGGAATACCTCAAAGAAGCTTCAGAGTGGGGCAGCAAATCATCAACATGAGATTCTGCAGGTGCTGGAAATCTGCATTTTTTGAGTGTTGCTCAAGATTTCCATTACTAGTATCTATTTATTAACTATGTTTGAAGTAAGTCTGCATTATGAACTGTACCTTATTACTATTGTTTTAAACTCTGAAAAAAATCCAGACCTTCGTGTTGTGTAGGTACAAGCTCTTCTGCCCCCCCCCCCAAGTGTCTCAAAAATACTTAAGATGCAATTACACCTGACCATATTATACAATAAAACATCTTTTCTTTCCTATTCCATACCACTCAAAAATAATCACAGATTAGCATTGAGCCTTGTTTTTATAGCAGATAAGTAGTTGCCTGTAGGGGGAAATATTTGCTGAGCTATGATTTAGAAATATGCTGTGCACAATATTTTTACTTTTTTCCCCAAAGACACGTTTTTCATTTTCATACTATGGGTAACTTCTCCAATCTAAAATTATATTGTTTAAGATTGTTTGTCATTTCCAGTACACAAGTGTAGAGGAGAACAAAATAATTGTTGCACTGGATCTGATGCAACACAAAAAATATAATACATCAGATAACTTAGATGCATCGATTGATTTACATCCGTAAAGTGACGCTAGGCACAGTAGTGTCTGTACAAAAGGTGACTGACAGGAAATGATAAAGTAGCAGTGGTTGGGGGTGTGGAAGGGTGTGTTAGTGGGCAGAGGTGTTGGTCAGCCTTACTGCTTGGGGAAAGAAACTGTTTTTAAGTCTGGTGTTCCTGGTGTGGATGCTATGTAGCCTCCTCCCTGATGGGAGTGGGACAAACAGTCCATAAGCAAGATGGGTTGGATCCTTCACGTTACTGGCCCTTTTCCAGCATCTTTCTGTATATTGAAACATCAAATGCAAAATGATGCAGTTTAATACTCTACCCTATTTACCCCGTGCAAAAAAAAAGCTTCCAAACGGCTCAAGGATGAATCAGCATGTGACTGAGCCGCATGGGTCTCAGATTAAATTTCATATCTGTCCACTAATCACAATCGCAGTGGGAACTCCAGCAAGGGGTAAAAAAAAATCAAACAAGGTTCCAACATCTGCAGTACATGCTGTAAATAAGCTAAGAGGGGTGCAGTTCCATGCTGATGTAGTACAACAATGTGAAAACATACTCTACAATGAAGAATCAGCATAACAAGATACTAAAATGCATTCACGCCAGTAAGTTCAATGTGGCAGCTAGAAGTCATGTAAATGCAGACAAAAAAATGACAGAAAATTCTGTTCATTAAAACTTGCTTTTTTTTTAATATTGATGGTCAAGCAGAATATTCTATTGTATACAATTTTTTCCTGGGATTTCAAATTAAAAAATCAATCACAGAATGCATATTTAGTCTACCAGAAATGCAAAGGACTACACAGTATTTTGATAACCTGTGCCTGAACAGATCTATTATGATTTTTTTAAGAAATATTAGTACCAAGCATTATAGAGATGGACATTAGAACAATATGGCAACAGCATCACAAGTTACACAATTATAATAAGTGAAATAAAAATAAATCAATAAACACAAGTTATGATGTCAGTTCTCTCAAGACATCATAAATCTACTTAAAGGTAGTTAATATTAAAAATATCCAGTTGGGTTAACATTTAAAATAATATTTATATGACCATTCTAAATGTGCTACTGCCATGGATTACTCAACAGGCAAAGCATACAATACATTAACTGTAAATCATTATTGATCACATACATCACGCACCCATTGCTTTCTTCATTCATTAGGTTTATAACTGACATGCATTTCTTTTATAGAATGTACAAGATCAAGCACCACTAAAATGTTTAAAATATTTGTATTAGTACCACACAGTGCACTCATGAGTGTGGTTATCACTAAGCAAGGAGTCAACAAGTTGTGTTCTGAGATGTTGGAATTTATATATTAAAAAAATGCCTTAAAATACGAGATTAATGATAACTGGTTATCTCCCTGAAATCCACTGCAAATTATTTTCCAATAAATTTGCAGTAGAAATACCAGAGTCAAGTCTCAAAATGCCGTGGTATACTGAAGCCTTGGAATGCTCAAGCACTTTATCACACCTTTAGAGTTCCCATATCCAACCCTTACAACCAGGATGTAGAGACACAAGTTTGGTCCAACTGATCTATACCAGCAGTTTCTGAACTTGCTAAACATTTCCTGTCAGGATTTCCAATGGCACTGTATCTTCGTCAACCTTTTGAATGCAATAACTTTGACAAACAATGGTTGTGCAGCAAGCAGTCTCTTCTGTACAGTAGATAATCAACTTTGGACTGGTTGCGATCTTCATAAACTGAGTAGTGCACACATGGTGCAGAGTGCAAGTTAACCAGTTGCCATTATATTGATCTTGACAGCCAGAAATGTTTGAATATATCCACAGGCAAAAGTACAAATATCTGCTATCACGTCCAAATCAAATTAAATAGTTTAAATGAACGTACCAGCAATACAGTTAAGAAATTAACAGGAGCTTTATCAAGTCCAGTAAGGGCCAATTGTTGAGACTTCACTTCAAGCTTAAAATGCCACTATTAATGCTACAACTCCTGCCAGCTCTCCTTACAAGTAGGGTTCATTGACCAACGTTTTGCAAAAGGGATGGTGGGAGCTAGGTGGGAGAATTTAATATTCCTCGACACATTAATAATAAAATCATCGAAACAACTTGGACACATATTTTATCAATACACTATTTTTATTTCACTTATTATTCTTGAAAATGACTGTTGACACTACCATGAAGAGCAATTACATACGTGACTTTAGGAAGTAATGCAGGGTAACTACATCTCTCCTTGTGAGTACGCAGCAGCTGTGAATTTCAGCCTGTGGTTGAACGATTCAAATCATAAACCTTTACTGCTATAAGTTATGGCCGTGAAACCTCATCCTTCCACTCTGTGGCGCATTACACTCAGGCTTGACCCTACGAGTAAAGACATTTTCTCATTCCTTTCAAAGATGCTGACATATGATGCATCGCGATTCCATCTGCAGCAGCCTCCTTTAGTACCTTACTCAAGCAGTAAATTCTTTATGTATGGTTGCTATCATTTACAGTCCAAAAAATATTAAAGAAATATCAGGCAATGCACTCAGGGAGATGCATTCACTTATAATTAACTTCACTAACCTTGGTTCTGGCAGGGAGTAGGGAGGGATGAGAGAAAATACCAAGGTTAATGTTCATTCATGCATAGAAGCATCAACCAATCTCCAGCTCTCACATATCTTAAATGATCTTAAGTGGTAAAGGTGACCTCTCCCAGGCAGCAAAATGTCTCATGTCAAATCTTAGCGACAGGGTGGGAGGAGGAGGAAAGAGAAGAGAGAAAACTTTTGCCTCACAGGTTTGCATTTTTCTCCCTCCAGAGGTCGAGGGAAAGGATAAGACTGGAGGAGTATGTTGTATGGGGGAAGAATGGTAAAAAAGATGGGAAAAGAGGTAGGATGCAATACTCAATTTTACAATGGGCACCCAGAAGAGCCAAGAGGGCTGTTTGACTATTGCAGAGTTTACTCTTAAACAAAACCTCACAAAGGGTGTGAAGTATGCTTCTTTCTGCAATGAATATATTTCTCAGAAATCATCACATATGGTATAAAATATCACACATTCATAAAATATACTTTAATGTTGCAAACCCCATGTACCAAAATAGTACCACATGGAGCATTTACATGAATGTTTTACAGATACAGAATACTCTTAAATGCATAAGTAAAAAAAAATTACAGAGATTATTTTATTCCAAAAGATTTCACTTGGAGCTCTGCAAATGTCATTAATCATTATCCTGATAATAGCCAGGTCTCATGAAACACTCTGGCTATTCAGTATTTTAAGGAAAGGAAAATATTACTGTAAAGATAAAATTGTAAAAAAAATCCAAACACATTAGACTAAGAGACTATAAAGTTCACACTCTAATAGCAGACTATGGTTATTTTCTATTTCTTTACACTTGTCTTTCCACAACCAATAATTTGCATCCAGCTGAAGAGACTGTATAGTAAAACACTATTTGTAATCTACCTCATCAGGAAATGAAGTTATGGCTAGATGTATGCACCATTCCTACAAGGGAACTTCCTTAACCCTGCTCATCAAAGGGTCTTTTCTGCAAAAAGCTTCAACGGATGTAAGTTTATTTAAAACACAAGACATGTCATAAGCATTGGGTTATGGAGCCATTGTTTCAATTTAAGATGACTGTGGGGTTTTCAGTGCAGCACCTATATGCAGGAGTTGCCTGCATTCTACAACCAACCTCCTATTCGCCTCTTTGAAAGTACTATTTCAATCCCTTCTATGCATCTCCCCACTTTTCCCTAACAATTGAAGGCAAAGATAAAGTATAGACCACTTTCAAATGTGGGAAAAGTTGTACAAAGATGAGTAAAATCTGCCCAGATACGTCAGCTTTTCCTCTTCTGAAGATGCAGAAACTCATTCAGTTTTGCCCAAAAGGCTGAAATCTTGCAGCAAGATGAAATTGCAAACAGAAACCCCATATCCTGCAGCAGTGTGGAGAATACCTCTTTAATCTGGTTCCTGTCAGAACTTTACATGCACACAAACGGAGTGAATACCCTGGGCTGAGCAGGAGATAGGAAAACTAAACCTAATTTTTTTTTAGCTTGCATAAATAAAGTCTATAGAGACATATTAGAAATGGCCAAAGCATTAAAATTAAAATAGTTCAAGTTTAAAAGTCAAGGTGTTTGAATCTACAAAATTACTAATTAGTGAATGAAGTCAGAACTTCATTTATAAGCAAAATCTGAAGCTAACAGTTTAAAAAGGACAAAAATGTAGTAAAGACATTTAATGTATATGCAATTAACTTAGTCTGTAAACACTTGAATCTGGCATACTGCCCTTAAAGAGCAAAAACAAAAACACACTTGCCTTGTTTTTTTTTTTGATACTAGCAATATAATCAGAATCACCCTGAGAGGTAAAGGCAGGTTTATGCGAACGCAAAAGGTCTAAAAATTTGTTTCCATGAACTAGTTTGTTTTTAGTGTTATGTGGCATGCACATCTGCTCGACTCTAATCCTCGGTAGTTTTATATAAAAACATTTTTTAAAACTTACATGCCAGTGAATGAGACGAGCAGAACTGGGAATCGCAACGGTGACCACCAATCACTCCTGTGCCTGTTCCCTCTTATTAAACATCACAACCTCAGCACACCTGCCAACAGCCTACACCATAGAGGGCCACAAGCTGTTTTACAGCAAACTGAGGATTAAGTGCTATAATTGTTATTAAATAGTCATTAAAATGAAGAAGGGGTAGGGGATGTGCAGGTAGAATTCTCTCCCAAAAGAATTTCCTCCACTATAAAAGATAAGATTACCCATCTTTTTCTTTTTGTCTGGCAATGAAAAGGCAATTTAAAAAAATTCGAACTTCAACTACTGGAGGTTGAAAAAGTGGCAGGAGAGCATATTGGGAGAGAAGGGAGTTCTTTGAAAACCATTCCAGGAATCGTTTAAAAGAGAACCTTGCTCCTTAAGTTAAAAACATTAAAGCTGGCAATTCAAACAATAGTCATTTTCAACATCTAAGGTCATTGACAAAACTCACAAGTTCGGCGCACAGTAAAGCCTAAATAAAAGTGCCTCATGTTAAAGATTATACCACTACTTGGTATTCTTCCCACCAGACACCAATTGTCTGAGGGCGTTTCATAATTTAGTGCTAAATTAGAGGAGTGCTTTGGGCTGCAAGGAAGCATTCAAAATTAACAATAGTAATTCATAAAAATAAATCCTCACAACCTAATTCTAAACTTTCATTGCAAATCTGGGTTGAGTTAACACTAGCCCAGAGGTAAAATATAAACACTTCCAATTTCCATTGTCTTATTTATACTTACACCATCTATACAAACTTTAAATTGTATCACCCAGTACTAACTTCTTAAATAAACCATTTTTTGGTTTGAATCACCTCTCAATTCAATTTCACAATTTCCCTCATTATTTCTTCTGATTTTGCATGTAGCAAAAGATATTTTTGTTAAAAAGGAGTGTGTTTCATGGAAAAAGAATGAGTATAAAGTAGGATTGAGGAGGATGAAAGCAGTTTGGGTACTATGTACACTATAAATCTATGGTTATAGTATGTAAAAATTAACAAACTTCAATAAAGATTATTTCTTGATACAGTGTGCAGGTGATCAAGCCACAATTCTTAATCCTTCAGCAAGAACATCCTCATGAATTCACGAAGAGTGCATTGGGCTTGTGTGACTGCACCAAACATCAGTCCAGAAATGCAACCCCAAGCAGATCAAGTTCAATTTTATAAACCTTAGTGTATACATTAGGCCCCAGAAGTGATTTCTGATATTCAGCATCTATAAACTTTAAGCTTATGAAGACATCCAAGTTATTTGGTGACTCATAAATCACTCCTGGGTTTTTATGCAAACTAATCCTTGACAGCTTTAGGCTTGCTTATAGTTCAGAGCATTATCTCGTAGAATTAAAGCCACTTCTTGACTTAATTACACAGTTTAAATCAACCAACATGTTTACTTCCTCCTCTGCAATGGACATATGGGTGACATAGGAGATCTTCTTCAATTAGAGAGAATAGCACCTTTCATAACATCAAGTGATTCCCCAAGTATATTTCACCCAATAATGTAGTTTTGAAGTCTAGCCAATGTTGTAGGGAAATAAAACAGCTGTTCAGAGCTCGGCAAGATCCCACATATTGCCATAAAATACATTGCCAGACAATTTGCTTTAATAATACTAGTCAATATTAACCAAGTCGTTGAAAGAACACACTCTTTTTCAAAGATTGTTTTGGAACGTGTTACGCCCATCCTAGAGGAACAATTTGGTCTTGCTTTAAAATCTCACCAATGGCAACTTAACATCATTTAGAATTTACATATAACAAGGGCATTTTAAAAAGCATGTTTCATGGAAACAAAGCCTGTATCCAGGAGGGTGAGATCAGTTCAGTCATAAGGACACAGACATACATGCCATGTGTTTAATCCCAGTACTATACCAGGATGCTGGACAAAATTAAGTGCTTAAGTAGAAGGCACAATTTAAATGGAGAATAGTACAAATTTCAGTCAAACTGCTTTTTTGACATGAAGGAAAATTTCCCAAATTTGTGAGGTTTGCTCACATTCCCCTTCATTAAGCAACATTGCATGATGAAATCAACCTCCCTCTCTCAAAGAATGAGCCATGGGCTATTACACAGGATTCCAAAATTCACTGGACAATTAATTCTAAATTCAATTGTTAAAAGAATGGAGTGAGATCAATAGGGGAGAGGGGACTAAACATTTTACTTGCCGGAATCAAAACGTCCAGATTAAGCACACTAAAATGAAATTACGCAATAATTAATGGTTTTCTTGTTGGCTTTAAAATGTATAATACTAATGTACGGAATTGGGAATGAGTGCATAATATTACAGATTGGGTTGAATGCCTTAGCATTGCTAGAATGGGTTGGATAAATTATAATCTATTCCAAAAGGAATTTATGTCACCACAGTTTTACTGGAAAATGTCTGCATTTTCTTTGCATTTTAATCCTTATTTACAAACAGTTCTGACTTTACTCAATTTAAGTTCCAAACAGCATGTATGCTGAATGCAGTCAAAGGTGTCAGAGAGAGAGAGAGGAGGAAATCCTCAGTCTACATACTCTATGCTTCTTTGCGATGTTTCGCTTCATCTGTCCAACACAATGGTTTGTGCTCAATTAATATTTTTTCATGTGAGTATTGCAAATTTATTTTGAGGGGTTTTGTTGGAAATCTGAATGACTTACTTCCACGTAGTGTTTCAATGCAAGCTCTAAAAGAACAAAATGGTTTGCTACCAATTAGCTTTTTTTTAAAAAAAATGTTCTGCACTTTAAAAAAAAAGTTCTGATAATCATTTTTGCTCAACTGTTAGGATCCTATATATTTGCACTATTTTCATTATCAAGGATCATTGCACCAGAAGTTTAGAACCAGACAAAAATAAACATCCCCATCAGTATGTGCAATTCCTTCCGAGAAATCCTTTGTAATGTAATAAGCATTTTCAAATGGATTGTGTTGGCACTATGACATTCCAGAATCACACCAGAAAATGATTTTGGATAGGTTTCAACCACACTGGAATCAGAGTGCATGACAGAAGGAAAATATCTTCTTGGATGAATTTGTTGGAATAAACAGGAACGGATACTCGACTCCTGGATTAGTTTAAAATAAAACTTCTTTGTGAAGACAGATGACTGCCAGCTGACAAACAACAAACCTGCGAAAAAAAGATGCACTTAAGTGAAAGATGCCATGATCAATTTTATTTCTTTGATATAACTATTGCTATTTAAAATTTCAGTGACAGCAACTGTACAGTATATGGGCTTTTAACTTCAACTTGCGCAAAGGAATTATTAAACTTAGTTGCTCCCCACAACAGCTATATGGTGACATGTTCTACAAAGGATAAAGGAAAACTAAAAAAAATAAAGAATCCATTAGCAGCCACCACACAGAACTCTCCTCTACTGAATATGATACAGTGATTTAATTAAATGTCTGAAAGCAAATTTCCTACTTATTTCATGCTGCAAGGAAAAGATAGAGTTTGTGTCCAAGTGAGGGCTCACATGTGGACCAGCTCCCATGCAATACATTATGAAAGCGAATAATCTTTGATCAACCAATATTTATCAATCTGCAGAATTTATTATAATTTTGGAACCCAAATAAGGACAAAAATAATTACAAGATCAGAGACCGAGAGGGTGAACAGAAGGAGATCTGGAATGAGAGAGACAGAGAGCAAAAAAGAGATTGATTTGGAAAAGGTAGTGTGATAGGGGGAATGCAAAGAGCAAGGCATTTCTCTCCCACTCCCAACTAATTCCTCACTCCCCATTTTCTCTTGCAGCCATCCCACAGTAATGTGAACGCATAAAGAATTTAGGTATATTAGGAGATAAAAACCAAATAAATAAATAAAAATTTAAATAAAACCATTTTCTAATAGACCTAAAGTATTTTCATTATACATTCTATTGTTGTAGCTGCACAATGATTAAATTTAAAAAACTGCTTATCAACTGAGTATGAAATTTGTCCCAAGAAAAGTTAAAAATAGGATTAAATGACGTTTAAAAGCAGCACATATTTAAAACTAAAACTTCTGATGTGGCAGGAGTGAAAAATCTTTCATTCATTTGTAAATTATACCCAGTCCAGAAGCTATTGCTGTTCCAAATTGACATAAGTACTGATGCTATGAAAAATTAATCATCAGACAAGTCAAAGTGGAAACATTTTCAATGAAGACAGGTAACTACCAGGTACTAGCTTATTAATCAGAACCACTTATTAATGCCTCTCTAAGGAATGCTCTCTTCGTTAGAGAGACAGGTCAGTTCTAGAAGTCTATTTGTCATTTTGTCTCCTTTTTTTAAAAAAGACATTCAGATTATAATTAAATTATTCTAAAAATTTCAGAAAGAAATGCTAGGAACTGTTAATTGTATTCATCATAGAATTAAAGTACACCAAAGTTTGTAAACAGCAAATGAACTTTCCAGAGTCTGCTTCCTTTTCTTCTCCATCTTTAATTTCTATTTAGAAGTTTGCCATCTCAGTCGAGTTCGGCAATTTGTCCAAACTCAGTAAGGCAAGACTGGGGTGGCACAGTAGCACAGTGGTCAGCACATCGCTTTACAGTGCCGGTGATCACAGACTGGTCTTCAGTTCTCACTGCTGCCTGTAAGGAGTTTTTACGCCCTGCCCGTAACCGAAAGGGCTTCTTCCAGATGCTCCAGTTTCCTACCACATTCCAAAGACTAAGGTTGGGGTTTGTGAGTTGAGGGCATGCTATTTATTTATTTAGAGATACAACGTAGAGTAAGCTTTTCCAGCCTACAGAGCTGCGCTGCCCTCTGATTTAAACCCACCCTAATCATGGGACAATTTACAATGACCAGTTAACCTACAAACCAGTATGTCTTTGGACTGGGCAGAAAAAATCCACACGTTTCACGGGAAGAAATGTACAAACTCCTAACAGAGGATGCCAGGATTGAACTCCACACACTGGCGTCCTGAGTTGTACTAGCATTAAGCTAACTGCTACACTACTGTGGTGCTATGTTGGTGCCGGAAGCATAGCAATACTTGTAGGCTGTCCAACGCAATCCTCACTGATTTGATTTGACACTAATGATATTTTTCACTGTATTTTTCGACGTACGTGACAATTAAAGACAATCATCTCTTTTTATAGAAAGTGTTTAGTTGTTTTGAAATATTTACACTTGATGGCTGGAATCTCTACCTGAAACCAAAAGACAATTTCTTGGCAATAACATTATCGTGTAGGTAACTCTCATGCATTTTCAATACCTGTATCAGAAATATTATTTTTTCTGCCTACAGATGTTTCCATTTCACATAATAAACCTGACTGTAGAAGGGTAATAATTGCTTCGTCATCTATCTCAGTAATATTCACTGGTCAATATGCAGTAATGTGATTTGTTAGCAAAGGAAATTAACTATATTAGATGGCAAATCTGTTTTATGTTTACAGAGGCTAATTTTTTTTTAAGGAATTAAAGCTAGAACGTTACATTTAAGTCAGTCATCCCAATTTTGGTTGAAAAGAGTTACCTGTATTGAAATTAACTTGGCACCCAGCTACGAGAAGACGACTGTGAGGTGTTGGGATAAGATGGATTCGTGGCAATAGGATCCAAATTGAAATCAAGTCCTTCATCGTCCATGAGATCATGATCAATTATATAATCCACATCACAGTCAAGACTTTCCATGAACATATCCAAATCGAGATCTCGAGGGAAATTCTCATGATTCATATTCACTCCTCCTGAAGAGCTACTGCTGCCGTTTGAGTTGATAGTGGATGACAGATCAATTTGCAGAGCTTGGCTCACTGGGGTCTGGAGTTGAGCCTTCAAAGTGGGCATTTGGTTTGCATCAGGTGGTGGTCCCAGCATATTCATTGCATGAGGTATAATATTAATAGATGAGGCTGGTGATCCTGCAGATTTTCCTTGTTGGCTTGGCTGGTTAATTTTTGACTCTGCAGATGGACTGTTGATAGAGTCGATGTTCAACAGCATAAGATTTTCACTGGCTAGTCGTCCACCTGTCTGTGGCATGACGGGGTCAACTTGGCTCATCATCACATCTGTATGAGCTGGCGACTCCGAAGTCAGGAGGGCTTCAAGAGTTGTGGGTACACTGAAGTGACTCTGCACAGACGTCAGATCAGAAGAATCATAGAAGGAGTTCCCATAGGCAGAGGCCTTTGACCCAGAGTCAGAGCTCTGTGACCTAAATGTATAGTTTGAGCTTTGTTGTATCAAGCCAGCAGATAATGATTGCTGGGTTGGCAACAATGCAGATGATGGTGACATGAGGTTTAAACTGTCAATGAGTTCAAGTTCTTCAATTATGTTTTCGGTGAGTGTTGATGGTAACTTGCTTGAAGAGCTGGGGTAGGCTAGTGTAGCATGGAGCTCATCTTCCAGATCATCCTGTTCTGGCACTATAGGGGACAGGTGTCCAGTACTTAATGTGCTAGCATTAGAGCTCGTTCTTGGCCTAAAACTGGTCCAGGTCTCAGAATCCTCATTGTTACGAGAGGAAGGACTTCCAGGCCATTTGGAAATTTGTGAACTAGGGCTCTCAGCGCTTCCTTCCTGAGCAGCCTGAAGGGCAGCCTTTTTCCGAGCAGCCCTTCCTTTGCTCTTAACAAGCTTGCTATTATTGTCCATTGATGCTGCTCTTCTCCTGGGCGACTTCCCACTTTTGCCACCTTCAGGATTAAGTATCCACCAAGAGCTCTTTCCTGTTGCTTCATTGTGGACTCGGATGAATTTGCTGTGCAGAGAAAGGTTGTGTCGAATGGAATTCTGAAAGAATTTTTAAAAAATAGGTGAGAAAAATACTTGCAGAAAAACTTTTAACCAGAATAGTTTAATCTCACTGAAAATTTATATCCAAAACATTACTTCTCGAAAGCTCAATTCACCATTACATTTGAAAAGCTTCCAACTTACTTCAGACATTCCAGTTTTTGTTTTAATATGAAGTTACACTTTTTTTCTTTGGAAAGACACATCTTACATTCAATCTCCTTAAAAATTATATTCAAGAACATGCCGAGTTGACTCGTTCCTTCATTGCCAAAACAATAAATTTTTTTGTTGTTATTTCAGAGAGTTAGTCAAGGATCACACAAAGATTTTGCAGTTCAAAGGAGCCCATATGCATGGCGTTTGCGAAGTCATTTTTGTTCTTTCAGACCCAAGAGTAGCTACTGTATTTTGTCGGACAGGAAAGTTACTAGACAGCCATCTCTTCCAGGGGATCGCGGGTTTGCACCTCTGGTGGACTGTGTCCTCTCCAGGGTGCAGGCCTGGGCAGGAAGATTTGAAGAACTGGCTGTTGCCCATGCAGCGGGTTCCCTCTCTCCACATCACTGATGTAGTCCAAGGGAAGGGCAAGTGCTGATACAGCTTGGCACCAGTGTCATCGCAGGATAGGGAAACTATTCCAGTAAGCCACAATAAATAAGAGGGAGCTTTAGAGAGGGTTGTTGTTCCTTTTCATGTTTTGTGATTTTTGCTGTTTCCTTAGTATTTGTGTTTTTTTTTCACAAGGCAGTTGTTAGTTCAACACTCAACACAGCATGGATGGAAAAAGTGCAAGGCGCCAGCTAGATTCAAACCTGGGACTTTGAAGTCCGGTACTCATGCCACTACACCATTGGTCAGCTTTAGAGAGCACATAGAGGAAATTTACCAGGATACTGCTTGCATTAAAGAGCATGTCTTGGACTTTTCTCTTTTGAGTTAAAGAGGACAAGAGGAGACTTGATAGAGGAGTAGAAGAAGGAGGACTGACAGAGTAGAACCTCATACCTTTACACCAGGGCTAATATGTGGCGGCATAAATTTAAGGTGATTGGAGGGAAGTACAGGGGGATGTCAGAGATAGTGTTGCATGCTTTTTCCCCCACAGAGAGAGCTGAGTGCATGGAACGTGCTGCAAGGGGTGGTGGTACAGGCAGTTGCATTCGGAATATTTAACAGACTCTTAGATAGGCAGATGGATGAAAGAAAAAAATAGGAGAGTAGTGTTAGAAAGTTAAAGGTCGGCACATTGTGGGCCAAAGGACCTGTACTGTGCTGAACTGTTCTATTGAGATCAATGGCAAAACTGGCTTCACAGCTGCAAATGTGGAAGTTGCTGATCGGTAACTGTGGGAAATACAGTTGTGCCAATAAGATATGGCAGGAGTGCCATACTTTTCCACTTCATGTTTCTTTTTAATTTTATCAACAGTAAGGGATACAAAAGTATCAACATCTTAACACACACACACACACACACACACACACACACACACACACAGGGATTTTTCAGATTTCAGAATGAGTGGAAAAATTGCAAAGGGATGACTAAAATGAAAGATACAAACACAAATCAAAAATCTGTTCAGCATGTAACAAAAGTTTCAAATCCACAACCTACCGGAATGACGAACCTGAGAATTTAATGAACTAGACTGCATCCCAAGCTACTCATGCACATGCAGAATTAATTCATTTGCAGTTATTTTTGGAACATTGGTGCTAATGACAAATCCAGCATTTATTGCCCATCCTTTATTGCCCTTAAAGTAATGGTGCTGAGCTGTGCAGTCCTTCAGATGAACATGCTCCCGGGGGCGTGGGGGGAGAGGAAGTGTAGTGGTTAGCACAATGCTTTACAATATAGGTGACCCAGGTTCAATTCCCACCTCGCCTGTACAGAGTTTGTAAGCTTGACTGCGTGGGTTTCCTCCCACGGTCCAAAGATGTACTGGTTGTTAGGTTAATTGGTCATTGTAAATTGCCCCACGATTAGGCTGGGATTAAATTGGGGATTGCTGGGCAGCTCAGTTCAATGGGCCATAAGGGCCGATTTATCAGAATACCTCAATCAACTAATCAATAAATAAAGGCATCAGATTGTATGTTCCAGGAAGTGCATTCAGCAAAGGTGAAGCAATAATACTATCTCCGCAAGGCCAAGAATGTATATGATTTAGGAAGAAAATTTGTGGGTGAAATTCTGTTTTCAAAAGCTTATTATCACAGAGCTTCTTCATCTCAAGAAGTTATGGAATTGGGACAGGCTGCATGAGAAATCTACGGAATCAACTGTAGTGCATTTTATTCGAGTAAGAGGAACTTGATACATAGACAGGGCAAGCAATTAGAAAGGCCAACGGCGTATATATTTTTAACAGAGAAAAACTTGATATCTTGTTTTAATTAAATAGGACCCTGGTGAGACCAGGCCTGGAATATGGCCTCCCTTCCCAAAGTGAGAGAGTATCCAGCAAAGATTCACCAGATAGATTACTGGGATCGTGCATTTATCATGTGAAGAAAAGACCTATACAACTAAATTTATAAGTATGAATTGGTGTTATTCTAATGCACAAATTTCTTACATTGCTCGAAAGAGTAGATCAGGAGATGTTATTTTCCCTGGTCAGGGTGCTTGGAAATGGACAGTGCAAATCCCAAGGATTCAGGGTAAAGATTAAACAAACTTCTTTATCCAGAGCAGTGTTTTACCTGAGACGGTAAAACCTCTGCACCTCTGATGTTTGAACCTTCTCCCCATTTAGATAATAGTCAATACACTCGGCCCTCCTTATCCGCGAATTCCGCATGCGTGAATTCAACCAACCACGAATTGCGAAAACCCGGAAGTGCTCTTCCAGCACTTGTTGTTCGAGCACGTATAGACTTCTTTTTCTTGTCATATACAATGCAGTATAATAACTATTTACATAGCATTTACATTGTATTAGGTATTATAAGTAATCTAGAGATGATTTAAAGTATACAGGAGAATATGCAAAGGTCATCATGGATCGGGATCGAAAAAAACCGGAAGTTCTCTTACTAAGTCAGAACAGGTACATCTGGTATTATTTAGCATCAGTTAAACATTTGTCTTAGTATATAGTATATATTTTACCTTTCAATGCATATAAAACTCTTAAGAAACATATGTATTTCAATAATTAAAACACTGCGTTGCTTAGTAATAATTGTAGCTTTCATCAGGGCAGAGCCTTTCTCATTTTATCATTTAAAATTGTCCGATCGTTGACCGACGTAGCCTAACGCTTTTCCAATGACCAATGTTTCACCTCTTTCCGATCACTTTATTATTTCCACTTTATTTTCAATCATGATCACTTTCGTGAACAGAAACGCTGCGGATTCAGAGCTCCACTGGGTCCTAAAGACCACCGCACTGAGACAGGTTAAATAAGGGACTTGAGCATCCGCGGTTTTTGGTATCCTTAAGGGGTCCCAGAACCAATCCCTCACAGATAAGGAGGGCCGACTGTACTATTGTTTCTTTTACCAAAATGCATTATCATACATTTCACCTACCACTTGTTTGCCCATTCTTCCAATTTGTCTAAGCCCTACTGCAAACACTTTGCATCCTCAGCACTACCTACCCCTCCACCTATCTTTTTTTTATCACTTAAGCAACACACACAAAATGCTGGAGGAACTCAGAAGGCCAGGCAGCATCTACTGAAAAAAGTACTGTTGATGTTTCCGGCTGAAACCCTTCAGTAGGATTTTCAGCCCGAAACGTCGACTGCACTTTTTCCAAAGATGCTACCTAGCCTGCTGAGTTCCTCCAGCATTTTGTGCATGTCGCTTGGATTTCCAGCATCTGCAGATTTTCTCTTGTTTGTATCATCTGTAAACTTTACCACAAAGCCAACAATTACATTATCCAAATCATTGACAAACAATGCAAAAAGCAGTCCCAATACTGACCCCTAAGGAACACCACTAGTCACTGGCAGCCAACTAGAAACCCCCCACCCCTTTATTCCCACCTGCTGCCTCCTGCCTGTCATCTATACTGCTATTCATGCCAATATCTTTCCTGTAACGCCACAGGATTTTATCTTGTTAAGTAGCCTCATGTGTGGCACCTTATCAAATGCCTTCTGAAAATCCAAGTAAATGATATCCACTTGCTGACTTTGATTTACTCTATCATTAGACTCCAAGTACCCCAAAACCTCACCCTTAATGATAGACTCCAACACTTTCATAACCACTGAGGTTAGGCTAACTGGCCTATAATTTCCTTTCTTTTGCCATCTTCCCTTCTTAAAGAGTGGAATAACATTTGCAATCTTCCAGTCCTCTGGGATCATGCCAGAATCAAGTGATTCTTGAAAAATCATGACTAATGCATCCGTTATCTCCTCAGCAATCTTGCTCAGGACTTCGGGATGTAGTCCAGGTGGCTTATCCACCTTAAGACCTTTGAGTTTGCCTAGCACTTTTTCCTATGTAACAGAAATGGCACTCACTCCTGCTGTCTGACACACACAAACCTCTGGCACGCTGCTACTGTCTTCCAAAGTGAGGAAAGATGCAAAGTATCCATTAATTTCATTTGTCATTTCTTTGTCCCTCATTACTACTTCACCAGCACCATTTCCCAGCGGTCTAATATCAACTCTCACTTCCCTTTTTATATAACTGAAAAACCTTTTTGGTATCCTTTGAGAACTTCTTCCTCTGTGGGATATCTATCCTGCACTTTGTGAGCTATTCCCCAAAACTTCAGCCATCTCTGCTCTGCCGTCATCCCCGCCAGTATCCTCCTCCAATCCACCTGGGCAAGTTCCTCTCTCATGCCTCCATAATTCCCTTACACTGCAGTATGAATTCAATCATATTATCATCGTCATAGTACAAAATAAAGGAATAACAGAGTGCAGAATAAAGTGTATCAGCTACAGAAAAAGTACAGTACATGTGAAAAGATAACATCTGCCTACTCTATGCCTCTCAATCTTGTAATCCTCCATCAGATCTCCCCTCAGCCTCCGCCACTCCAGAGGAAAATGTGAGGATATGGACAATGTGTAGGCAGAAGAGATTAGTTCAGTTGGCCATTTAATTACTAATTTAATTGGTTCAACACGACACTGTGAGCCAAAGGGCCTGTTCCTGTGCTGCATTGTTCTATGGCTACAATAATTTAACGTTGAATTCCAAAAGGTATACCACTTACCCACTTGAAGTCTACTGACTGCAGTTTTATTAGAGGTCCTTGATGGTACACTGTCAAGTGATAACTTAGCTCATCTCTTAAACTCAGCTCTTTGGTGGACATTTATACCAAGGCTATAATGAGGTCTGAAGCGCATGGTTCTGTCAAAATCCTATCTGAAGATTTTCCACTTGGCACCACAGTCAGTGACACCATCCATTATCCCAGTGATGTGAGAACAACATGGAAAAGATGGAATTTTCCATCTCACCTGTCTGTTGTAAGTGTACTGGAACTACTTAGTTTATGGCATGGCCGGACTTTGAGGGGAATGGTCCCGGGTTTGAATCCTGCCAGCTCCTTGCATGTTCTCCATCTGTACTGGGTGAGTGTCGAGCTAGCAACTCGGCCTCATTAAAAAAAAGGTTGAATGCTACGGAAACAGCAAAAATGCTATCTGATGTGCCACAATGTGTGAAGAGGAACATCAAAAATGGCTGGCTCTGCAGTATTCAGTACTACAGTGAGGAAGTTACCACTGTTGTATCTCCGGTTGTAGTATTTCTTTTCATGTGTCGTGAAATAAATTAATTATAAACAGGTGTGTCCAAGAGAGACCATCCAGTATTTCTGCGCGAATATGGCCAATTAGAAAAGGGCCTCTTTACTCCCACTTTTTGCCTTCTGCTAGTCAGCCAAGACAGGGAAGATGTGACTGGATTGGAGGGGGTGCTGTTGGAGGATGTTGCCAGGACTAGTACCGTAGATTCCGGACTACAGAGCGCACCTGATTAAAAGCCGCTGGCTCTAATTTTAGAAATAAAATCAATTTTTTAATTGTAAAGGCCGCACCGGATTTTAGGCCGCACCGCTACTTTTAAATATACATACATATCGGTAACACAAATTACGTTGCATATACTTTTTTACTGAACAGCACGAACAACATTCCAATATCTCCTAGCGACTGGTAAAAATATATATACTGCAGCCTACCAGGAAAAGTTATTGATCGCCTTTAACTTAAAAGCAGCGTTTTCGCTCGGGTCTGATGCGCTCGTGTAACGCGATCGGGTCTAATCGGGTCTGATGCGCTCGGGTCTGACGCGCTCGGGTCTGACGCGCTCGCGTAACGCGATCGGGTCTAATCGGGTCTGATGCTCTCGGGTCTGACACGCTCGGGTCTGATGCGCTTGCGTAATGCCCCCACCTTCCCGTATATATCCCACAAGACGCGGCGAAACCGGGTGTGACGTCATAGCATCCCGCGATGTAGTACAGAAAACAAATATACCCGGTAGTTAAAACACTTCTAACTTTAACTAACAAATGAATTACTAAGCGACAATATTATAAACTAAGTAACTGCCATAAAGGCAGCACAATGCTTTTCTTCGAGTGTTTTCCATGTTGATGAGGGTGAGTACAAATGACTGATTTACAATAATTTAATTGTGAAAGTGCGCTTGATTTATCGTACAATTTCATTGGACCTCTGTGAACTACTCATCAATTTTATTGGTCTACTGTTACGAGGCAAAATGTTTACGAGGCGGCATGAAAAAAAACCATGTATTAGCCGCTCTGGATTAAAGGCCGCAGAGTTCAAAGCTGTTCAAAATGTGGGAAAAAAGTAGCGGCTTATAATCCGGAATCTACGGTAAATACAGCACCAAGGAAACGTTGTGTGAGGTAGAATTCTAGAGTATAATTAAAGTGTATAAAATGTTGAAGTGTGTAAATAGTAAATGGGAAGTATCTAATTTCCCTTAGCAGGAGGTCATGGTGACATGGATTTAAAGCATTATTACACAAGAGTGAAAGCTGCAGGCAGAGCAGGTTTCTTTCATCCACCTGCTTCAGTCTCCCAATTCCGCCCCAACCCCCCTCCTACTTTGCATAACCTGCCCGTCAGCTTTCACCAACTCAGTCCAGCAGTCACCTCAGCCCCCATCTTACCACTCCCCCTCTGCTCTTTATGCAGACACCTCCCCCCTCCACTCTCAATCCTGTCTGTACAGGAAGTGCAGCGTAGATTCACGAGGTTAATTCCTGGGATGTCCGGACTGTCTTACGCAGAGAGGTTAGAGAGACTGGGCTTGTACACGCTGGAATTAAGGAGATTGAGAGTGGATCTGATTGCAACATATAAGATTATTAAGGGATTGGACAAGATAGAGGCAGGAAGTATGTTCCAGATGCTGGGAGAGTCGAGTACCAGAGGGCATGGTTTGAGAATAAGGGGTAGGTCATTTAGGACAGAGTTAAGGAAAAACTTCTTCTCCCAGAGAGTTGTGGGGGTCTGGAATGCACTGCCTTGGAAGGTAGTGGAGGCCAATTCTCTGGATGCTTTCAAGAAGGAGCTAGATAGGTACCTTATGGATAGGGGAATCAAGGGATATGGGGACAAGGCAGGAACCGGGTATTGATAGTAGATGATCAGCCATGATCTCAGAATGGCGGTGCAGGCTCGAAGGGCCGAATGGTCTACTTCTGCACCTATTGACTATTGTCTATAATCCTGATGCAAGGTTTCACTCTCCTCCCCTCCAAGGCCACCAGATGCTGTCCAACCCGCTCTGTTCCTCCAGCAAATTGCCTGTTGCTCCACCGTACTGTTAATTTCTTCAATGTAGCCGACTTGGGAAACCAAGCAATTCTTCATTGGAAGTAATTAAAAATGTATTTTATTAAACAAGGCTCGTGATCAGGTTGCTGAGGTCAGGCGATGCCACGTATCTGAACGCAGAGCTCAGCAGAAACTCCATCAGAACGTGCCAGGTTATAGCTGTGTTTTCTCAATGTTTAACTCGTCCAGTCAGCACCACCAGTCTATTGAGCTCTGAAGCCTTACAATGAAGCAGGGCAGCTGACAGTACTTAGTATAAAAGGAGCGTCTAAAATTGCTTAAAAATAATTCTCAGTATGCATGAACATGTGTTGAATGCAAACCAAAAAGCTCAGGATCACAAGCTTTGAAACTGGCAATGGATATTGTTGTCATTGTCTCCCACCGCTGGGCCTGCAAACCAGTGCCATGTAAACAGCCATCCTCTCTGCCACAGCACATTGACAAGATCATTCCCTCACCTTCTAGTCTTACCCACTCTGCCTGTAAAATTTCATCCATTTCCAAATTATGGTTCGATACCTGTAGCTGAAGCCAACGTTTTAAATGCTTTCCCTGCAACTCTCTCCCTTCCCTACTCTTCTTCCAAAAATTTAAAAAACATCTTTAAATTACACAGATTTCCTGTTTCCCACTAAGCAAGCGTACCCTTTAGAAAGCATTTTTTTTTAAATTTACGAGAAATACTAAATAAAGTTGCATTGCTATTCCTGGCACTGCGGGGTGGTTATTAAAAATAATTGCCTCTAGTCTGCAAGTGGTGCAACACTTCTGACCAAAATGGCCCAGGTTTCACGGAAATAGATAAAAGATTTCGAGATATAGCAAAAATGCACCACATCACTGGAAGATTTATTACATTTAAACTGTCTACAAACCAAAGAACATGTGGGGTGGGGGGGGGGGGGGGTCTAGGGTCTGATTTTATGGTTAGCAACAGCTGAAATACTACCAGATTCAGGCACGTCCAAGCTTATGAAGTAATCAGAAGGAAATCAAGACCTGTGGTTAAAATAGCTTACAGGCACATGTGTTATCAATCAAACACAACCAGCTCAAAAATCTGACCCAAAAACTGAATAAACATTCACTTACATTCATTCTTTCAGGACAGTATTTTCTATTTTTAAACTGATAGTGTATTACAGATAGAAGGAAAATTCTAACTTTAATAAAATTGTACATTCTACATGGGAATTTTGATAATTCAACACTGGAGAAGAGGCGTTTAGACAAAAGAAAAATCTGATAGAAGAGTCAAAGTGAATTTCATCTAAATTACTCATCTGGTAATTATACTGTCCTCCACAGAATGAGGAATATGAACCAAAAAAAATGTTAATGGTTGAACTCCCAGGCTCATGTTAAATGATGCACACTAGGACGAGGATAGAAATACTGCACGTTTCAATCACCTCAGGTTCTGAAACAGAAGAACTCTCAAAAAGACTCTACATTGTTCTGTAAAGACCCCTCAGGAAATGGTGGATGTATGGACAGCAAATAAAGAATGAATCAGTCTTCCCTGGTCAAATGTCAATAAATATTCAATATCAGTAAGTGATGTGCAGGAAGCAGACATGGATGTGTACCTGAGGACAGTCACCACCCAGAGGAAATATAACAACTTTGGAAAAAGTATTAATATACATCACACTTAAAATAGAAAAATGGTATTTGGTGGTTCAATCAAACCAAGATATTCTTGGAATTTAATCTTGGAGAAACTGCTTCATGGAAACATGCAAATGTAATATTTAATTTTCTTTCTGCTGCAACAACAAAAAACAATTTACAATATCAGGCAAATTCAATAATAAAGTAAAAAAAAAACCAATGGTCCAGGATTGGATACAAGCATAAGAATAACATCTATTTTATATCCTTTCTTGAGACATTGGTAATCTAACAACCAACTCCCCACTTGTTGGAGGGCATGTCACTCAAGCAGATCAGTGCCTTTGCTGTTAAGCATAATACCAAATAAAATGAAGTAAGACTTGCATTAAAATGAAGCTTCTCACAACTTCAGGAAACCCTGAAAGTTCTCACAGCCAATGAAGAGCTTTTATATTAAGTGTTGTAATGTAGGAATCAGGGCAGTCAATTGTTAAAATCAAGAGGTTCTGCAGATGCTGGAGATCTTGAGCAATGGATAAAAAATGCTGTCGCAACTCAGCGAGTCTAGGAAGGGGAGTAAGCGGTGGAAGTTTCAGGCTGAGACCCTTCATCAGGATTGGAAAGGAGAGGGGCAGATGCCAGAATAAGTTGGTAGAGGGAAGAGAGGGATACAAACTGGCAGGCAAGTCAAAGTGAGGGGGAAGGTGGGTGGGTGGGGAAGAGGGGATGAAGTAAGAAGCTGGGAGTGGATATGTGGAAAAAATACAAGGCAGGAGAAGGAATAATATCAGGACAGAAGCTAAGTGCCGAGAGCAACGAAAACTAAATTGTGGAATAGACTGGACATAAGGAACCTGCTTCAAGTATCGCAGTATTCCGGTTGTGTTTAACACCCTCCCCCCGTCGGCTGACCCACAAGAATATTGTCAATATTAAACCGGTCCGCGGTGCATAAAAGGGTGAGGACCCTGGGTGTTCATACAATATTTTCTACTTCCGGGTTGCGGGGTTTCACTTAAAGTCTTTTCTGCCCCAGTGCGCATGCGTGTAACAAATCGATTTGGAGTTGATCTTGCCTTTCACTAAGGTCAAGGTAGGGGATTCTGGGCTTAAAAAGGTTGGTGACCACTAGTTTAAGGGAATTGGGGGATTCTCAGATTCCTGTAAATAATGGGTTAAGGCTGAATACCAACTGTGTCTGTGCATTCTGGTTTGTGAATAGCTATAGCATGTTTAAGATGATGTCTCACAGCTGCTTCTTTGGAGCGAGATAAGGGTTAAAGCTCACACAGATCCACAAAAGACGTCTCCTGATTTTTTTTTACACCTTCTGGTTTCGACAAAAGGTGGTTGCTGATGGAGATAAGACAGGACATTTCTTTCTTAATTAAAGCTTAAATTTGGTGGAGTCTCTTATCTAAGTTATTAAGTTTTGTTCTATTTGAGTAGCTGGAATGTCTATCAAACTGATTGTTCTTTTGTATCGGTGGCCTTATAAATTGTAACAATTCTGGAAGTCAAGCAGTGAACTTGTTTGAACCACCAGAGCGCTTCTCCCCCTGATGTTGGGACCAAGTTCCCTCGCCGGCTGAGCTCAAAGAAATAAACTGGTGAAAAGATAAGTAACGATCTTTTTGTTCTGTGGTTATTTGGTCCGGTGAATTTAAGTTTACAATTGAGCCACAACTGACACATAATTCCTCTAGGTTTGTCAGATCATTTCCAAACACAAGCTCAGTAGAGTGTAGACCACCCCTCAAATATCTAATAAGATCATGATTTATGTGATTACCACCACATACTTACCTACCCAACATTTACATGTCAAGTATCTATTTTCCTCTGCAGTCAAAGACTGCTTCCTTTAACTTTTGAGGAAACTAAAGACTCAATCCTTTGAAAGAAACAGATTCACTCTTCACCACCTTTAATGGGTGACATTTTTATTTTAAAACAGTTAACAACCCTCCACCACTATTACTCTCTATTCTTTACTTAATGCTCCAGGCCAAAAAAAAATTGTTGCCCCCCCCAATTACATCTGATATTTGTTCATCTCGGTGCTCTGGAATCTTTCATTATTTAAAGATTCAAAGATCCAAAGATTCAAGTACATTTATTATCAAAAAATGTATAAATTATGCACCTTGAGATTTGTCTACTTACAGGCAGTTGCAAAGCAAGAAACCCAAATAACACCATTTTTAAAAAGACCAGAAACCACTGCGTAGAGAAGGAAACACATGGTGCAAACAACAAAAGCAAGCCAACAGCATCCCGAACCAGACTGAGTCACAGATCCACCGAGTAGGCCCCAGCTTTGGTCCCCAGTTCATCACACCAGTGGGACTCTCACGACCAGACTATGAAACAGTTTCTTCCCCCAAGCTATCAGACTCCTCGATACCCGAAGCCTGGACTGACACCTTGCCCTACTGTCCTGTTTATTATTTATTGTAATGCCTGCACTGTTTTTGTGCACTTTATGCAGTCCTGTGTAAGTCTGTAGTCTAGTGTAGCTTTCTGTGTTTTTTTTTTAATTATGTAGTTCAGTCTAGTTTTTTGTACTGTGTCATGTAAACCATGGTCCTGAAAAACGTTGTCTCATTTTTACTATGCACTGTACCAGCAGTTATGGTCGAAATGACAATAAAAATTGACTTGACTTGACTTGAATATACAAACAAATGCTCTGAAAACGTAATAGTAAGGATGGTGGCAACTAGAAATGATGACTGCTCTGCTGAAGAGCCTCTCCCAATATCCCCCTTTTACCCTGACATTTCACCTTAGTTCAACACTCCACCTATATTACAAGCGTTTTCCTTTTACAAGAATTCCCTGCACTTCCTCACTTTCTCTATTGTCTGCATGAACAGTTTTTGATCTACAATTGTATTTTTAAAAATTTCAACAATAATTTTATCGTAAGTAATTTTAGAATTTTAGGGGTTTGTGTAAATTGATCCTCCTGAGCATGGAGCCATAGGCTAGCCACTTAACAGATGTGGAGAACACAACATAATGAGTCATGAATCACAGACGCTGTCCAGAACTGAGAAATATTAAGCAATGCAAAATTCCTTCCTGGCAGCCCAATTAACAAGTCATCTTTATTCTACAGCAATGCAAAACGAGAGAGCAAATGAAGGGGTTAATGGCTTTATTTAAGTGCACCAATAGCTGTCTCAGTCAACAGAGAAAATAACAAAAGAGTGGATGTTGAGAGGATGTTCCCTATAGTAGGGGAGCCGAGGACCAGAGGCCACAGCCTCAAGAGTACAAGAATATCCCTTTAGAACAGAGATGAGGAGGAATTTCTTTACCCAGATGGTGGTGAATCTGAGGAATTCACTGCCACAGAGAGCTGTGGAGGCCAAATTATTGATATATTTAAAGTGGAGGTTGATAGGTTATTGATTAGTAAGGGTGTCAAACGATACAGGGAAAAGGCAGAAGAATGGGGTTGAGAGGGATAATAAATCAGCCATGATGGAATGGTGGAGCAGATTCAAAAGAGCCAAATAGTCTAACTTTGCTCTTATGTCTTATGGTCTTATCACAAAATGAACAGGACTGGCAAGAGATCTTGCTACGTTCTTATCCAGCTATAATATTGCCACAAACACCAAATATATAACTTCTTCAATGCTATCAATAAATAATGCTATCAATCCTATGTCTTACTTAAAATCCAGTGCATGTTTCTCTGAAATAATAAATATTTTAAACCTAGCTTGCTAATTACAAAATGCTTAGTTCCCCATGTCAGATTGTAAAGCTTTGTTTCTTAAAATGATAAAAATAAATGTAACTCATTTGAAACGTAGCCATCAAAAGTGTTTTGAAATACAAACATGCAAATTTGAGGGCGTGTGATAATCTATGCAAACAAAGGCTGCATGTTACAAATGCTGTAAATATAGCCAAAGCCATGGATGTTTTAAAAATGCACCACTGAACTAAAGTGTGGGTGCTTCATTCACCAGATGGTCTTAAGGAGTAGAATTTTCTCAACCTTAAACAGATAAAAAGAGCAAAAACACAAAACAAAAATCATTGGCATGATTTATTTCCCTTTTGAAGTTACAGTATCCCTAGCTTGATCAGATAGTGTTGTCTGGTTTCGGTACTATATTTCCCCCAGTCCAAGCTTACAATGAGAACATTGTCTCTTTAACACAGGCAGCTTCACTCTCACCCACGTAAACACAGGAGTCTTTCTGTGCAAAAAAAGTCACACTTGGACAGCATCTAAACCACAGAAACAAACCACAGAATGGGATTATAAAGCCAAAAGTCACCTTCAAAAAAGAAATGGATTTATTTAAATCGGCAGAATTCTGACAAGAAAATATCTGAAGTCCAGCTTGCCAGTATCACTTAGAGAATTCACAGTAATGCATTTATGGCTTTAAACTACTGGTCAGAAGCTCTCTGGGTGAAACACTAGAATTTCCACTGCCATAAAATGATTAAAGATAAAATCAGTCATGTCACTGCACTGGTTCTGCCAGCTTTTTCAAACCAAGTCAAAAAAGTTGAAGTAGATAATATTGGGAACAAAATTAAAAGCAACAGATATTATTTAGAATAAATATAGAAGTCTGCTGGGCAGTTGACCATAAGCCCACTAAAAAATGTTCCAACTTCAGCATGTTGGACTCCAGAAAATAAAAAGTATGTTTTAATCCATTGTGAAGATGATTTAAGAATTGTTTGGAGAAAAGAACTGGAAATAATATACGAATGTCAAATGCTAAAAGCCTATTTGCATTGCTTTTTTATTAAACTCAAACTATCAAGTCTGGAAAAAAACAAACTCAAAGATGAACAGAAAAAAACTGAAGATGAAATCACCCACTTTTTTTTTGACTGGAGCCTGAAATGTTGAGACCTGTTAAAGGACCCAAAATCTAAAAGATTGAAGATATTGCATTCTTGATATGGCTCTTTAACATTTAGTCTGTGGTACGGTGACTTCAAATGGCTGTACGACTAAGCCATGATTCTTATCCTAGTACTCAAGCAGGAAATTTTACAGCTAGAGACAACACTACTAAATGCAATGAGTCAAATGGAGCTGAAGTCAACCTGCCACTCAGCCCAGGGTCACTGTTCACTGGATATATCTACCGTAGATTAGATGCAAAGAACCAATTCTACTAATGGGACAATAGGAGGACAACCAGCGCAGTTCAATGAGGCTAACTGTCAAAGCCTTGGAAACAACCTTTAAATGTGGCTGACCTTTGGAAACATTTATAAGCCATTGCAATTGAAATCACATGTTAAGTAATAATCTCTATGCCAGAAATCTCTGTTATGTTTTGTAACTTCAAAACATTAAATTAATTCAAAGGAAAACACAGGAGTCCAAAATGAGTCCAATCTGATGTTTACTTTAAGCAAAGTGCACACGTATCATGTGGTAGCGTGATGACGTATGCAATTCATGTATATATACATAACACATAATTAATAATTTAAATGAACAAGAATGCTTAGCCAAACAAAAATACACACACACACACACACACAAGATAATTCAAGTATCACTGAAATATCAAATACACAAAATCTTCTATTTACAAGAATAGGAACTCCAAATTCATCACCAAGTTAACAAGAACCATGGTGATGTGTTGCAGGCTGCTTACAAAACTTTTAAATATTCCTCCTCTAAATTACTCTCACTCAATCTGCAACCCGTAATTTCCCTTAAAGCAACGTATTTTTGAACTGCCTTAATGAACTAACGTCCTCGTGAACTTCTGAAGGACTCGCCAGGCTTAACTCTCAAGCATGCAGGTACTGCACCTTTAAGTGGACAAAGTTACATCAGCATAGTCAAAAGACAGGGAGAAGATTCCAAACCAGGCTGAATTTTTCTCTACCCAGCATCTTGACAGTAAATGTACGGTTGCTGGAGAACAAGCTTGAGGACCCAAGGGCAAGATAGCTCTATCAGAAAGTATTACGAACCCCGTAACTGGGTCACTTACCAGCAAAGATAGAGAGGTCCGCTGAAATCTGATGGTACTATTTTTAAACGTTTTTATTTATAAAGGGGCACAAAAGTAAGGTTAATACAAACATTCAGATAATATACGTCGTCAATACTCAATCTAAAGCGCGGGTATAGTAATAATCAACAATAAGAAGTAGCTCTATCGTTTGTCTAGGGGTAAAAATATTGTTCAATGGAAATATCAAAGTCTCTGGAGTTCATGCAGGCTTTTAGCCTTTTGGGGACCGCTGGGTTTCACGTGTTGGAGAGAGAGAGAAGTTTTGGTGAGAAAATAAACTTGCCAGCCTTTTGGACTCAAATCGTTGAATCAGGAACGTGGGTTCCCCGTTGTCAGTTCGAAGTCCTTTTCGGTGTTATCAGCCACTCGTTCCCCAGGCTAGGGGAAACGAACCACACGTGGCTTCCGAATAGCTTCCCATCATCACGGGAGCGATGAGCGATGGTGTCTCCTTCTGGTGCGTCGCTAGGGTACTGCCTCCTGCAGTCCCCTTTTTATCTTGCCTTGCAGAGTTGTAGATGTCAATCAAGGTGGGGTGATACAATCCCCACCCCACATTGCCCGAGGGTGTGCACGCAGCCCTGATCGCTGGCACGTAGCATAGAGTCGCAATCCACACAGGTGTCTCTAAGAACAATGGTCAAAATCCGTTGCTTTGTATTTCTGAGGATTCTCTCTCATTTCCTGGGTCCCAGACCCGAATTAATAGCAACCTTGCGATTCTCAGGAAGGAGGGGGCTGGGTTCATAACAAAAGAAATGAGGAATTGCTGTGTTCTGTGGTTCATGTTGCCTTGGCTCACTCTGACCACACTGGATTCAGCGATCAGACCAGAGAGCTTTTTGATGTACAGGATGGACCAAACAGCTGATTCGGCAAAAGGTGGGGAGGGTCTGTGTTTCATGATAAACTCTCTGTGGTGTTCGAACACAGCAACCTTGGTATTGTTGCACTCTTGTTTCCCTTACCTGGAACATCTAATGATTAAGTGCCAAGTCCTACTCACCAAGAGAGTTCGCCTCCATGATCCTGACCATAGTTTATATATCATTAGCAAATAACGTGCAGCACCAGGGGTCCCAACATTCCCAACATTGCACGGAGGGGGAAGACCACTGCAATACTACAATCAGGAATACCTGATCCATGCCTAGACCACATTTCAGTAAATCTAACCACTTGGCTGCCCTTCTCCTACCTGCAGAGGCTAAAGAGCAAGGCTCCAGAGATAAGGAATTCAAAGAGGTGGCCACGGAAGGCAAAGTAGTGGCTATGGGATTGCTTTGAGTCAGTGGACTGGGCTGTGTTCAAGGACTCATCTGTGGATCTGAAGGAACATACCACAGTTATCAAGGACTTTATAAACCACCTGGATGAACCATCTGCTATCTGCTTATGGCCAGATCAGTGGCAGTCAGGTCTGGCAACCATGCGAGATAAAAGAGGTCCAGGTATGATCTCTGGAAAGCCATCTCATGTGTATATTGGCCATTCTGGACCAAAACTTGAGTCACGGGGGGGATGCTTGACAGCAGACTTGAATGCTGTTATCCGTTACAACATGAAACCTAGTGATATAGGTGACAACAAGGCTTTGCTACCAGATGAGCTCAATGCCTTCTACAGTGGCATGCAAAAGTTTGGGCACCCCTGGTCAAAATTTCTGTTACTGTGAATAGCTAAACGAGTAAAAGATGAACTGATTTCCAAAAGGCATAAAGTTAAAGATGACAAATTTCTTTTAATATTTTAAGATTACTTTTTCATTTCAATCTTTTACAGTTTCAAAATAACAAAAAAGGAAAAGGGCCCAAAGCAAAAGTTTGGGCACCCTGCATGGTCAGTACTTAGTAACACCCACTTTGGCAAGTATCACAGCTTGTAAATGCTTTCTGTAGCCAGCTAAGAGTCTTTCAATTCTTGTTTGAGGGATTTTTGCCCATTCTTCCTTGCAAGGCTTCTAGTTCTGTGAGATTCTTGGACTGTCTTGCATGCACTGCTCTTTTGAGGTCTATCCACAGATTTTCAATGATGTTTAGGTCAGGGGACTGAGGTCCATGGCAAAACCTTCAGTTTGCGCCTCTTGAGGATTTTGAGGTGTGGTTAGGATCATTATCCTGTTGTAGAAGCCATCCTCTTTCCATCTTCAGCTTTTTTCACAGATAGTGTGATGTTTGCTTCCAGAATTTGCTGGCATTTAATTGAATTCATTCTTCCCTCTACCAGCGAAATGTTCCCCATGCCACTGGCTGCAACACAAGCCCAAAGCATGACCGATCCACCCCCCGTGCTTAACAGTTGGAGAGGTGTTCTTTTCATGAAATTCTGCACCCTTTTTTCTCCAAACATACCTTTGCTCATTGCGGCGAAGAAGTTCTATTTTAACTTCATCAGTCCACAAGACTTATTTCCAAAATGCATCAGGCTTGTTTAGATGTTCCTTTGCAAACATCTGATGCTGAATTTTGTGGTGAGGACGCAGGAAAGGTTTTCTTCTGATGACTCTTTCATGAAGGTCATATTTGTGCAGGTGTCGCTGCATAATAAAACAGTGCACGACCACTCCAGAGTCTGCTAAATCTTCCTGAAGGTCTTTTGTAGTCAAACGGAGGGTTTGATTTGCCTTTCTAGCAACACTACAAGGAGTTCTCTCAAAAAGTTTTCTTGGTCTTCCAGACCTCAACTTGACCTCCACTGTTCCTGTTAACTGTCATTTCTTAATTACATTACGAACTGAGGAAACGGCTACCTGAAAATGCTTTGCTATCTTCTTGTAGCCTTCTCTTGCTTTGTGGGCATCAATTATTTTAATTTTCAGAGTGCTAGGCAGCTGCTTAGAGGAGCCCATGGCTGCTGATTGTTGGGACAAGGTTTGAGGAGTCAGGGTATTTATAAAGCTTTGAAATTTGCATCATCTGGCCTTTCCTAATTATGATTGTGAACAAGCTATAGTCGTAACAAGCTAATTAAGGTCTGAGACCTTGGTAAAAGTTATCTGAGAGCTCAGATCTCTTGGGGTGCCCAAACTTTTGCATGGTGCTCCTTTTCTTTTTTTCACTAAAATTGTACAAAACACAAATAATACACTAATCTTGCCTAAAATGTTGAAAAGAATGTTTCATCTTTAACTTTATGACTTCTGGAGATCAGTTCATCTTCTACTCACTTAACTATTCACAGTAACAGAAATTTTGACCGGGGTGCCCAAACTTTTGCATGCCACTGTATGCTTGCTTTCACTGTCAAAACATGGAGGAACTTCACAAACACCCATAGTCCCCAATAATCCTGTGATATTAGTCTCAGAGGCTTATGTGAGAGTATCATTCAGGAGGGTGGCACAGAAAGCATCTAGCCCTGATGGGGTACCTGTCAGTAAGACCAATGAGCAAATTGCTCACTTCAGGAGGAGGGGGCCAGAGGTCCATGAACCGGTGCTCATCAGGGGATCAAGAGGTGGAGAGGGTCAGCAATTTTATATTCCTCAGTGACATCATTTCAGAGGATCTGTCTTCAGCCCACAACCTGTGCAATTACTAAGAAAGCACGGCAGCGCCACTACTTCCTTAGCAGCTTGCAAAGATTTGGCATGACATTTAAAACTATGACAAACCTATAGATGCATGGTGGAGAGTTTATTGACCGATTGCATCAAGGCCTGGAATGGAAACACCAATGCCCTTGAACAAAAAATCCTACAGAAAGTAGTGGATATGGCCCAGTTGATCACAGCTAAAGCTCCCCCACAACTGAGCACATCTACACAAAGTACTGTCACAAGAAAGTACTATCCATCAAGGGCCTCCACTACATAGGACATGCTGACTTCTCGCTGCTGCCATCAGGAAGAAGATACAGGAGCCTCTGGATCCACACCACCAGGTTCAAGAACAGTTATCATCCCTCAACCAGCAAACTCTTGAATCAAAGAAGATAATTTCACTTGCCCCATAACTGGACTGTTCCCACAACCCATGGACTCACCTTCAAAGACTATTCATCTCATGTTCTCAATCTTTATTGCTTTTTTTAATCCCTCTTTCATACTTGCACAGCTTGCTGTCCTTTGCACATTGGCCGTTTGTCTATTCTGTTGGGTATTGTGTTTCTTAGATTTACTGTGTATGCCCGTACGAAAAAGAATCAGGGTTGTATAAGGTGACATATATGCACTTTGATATTAAATTTACTTTGAACTTTGAAGTTCAGTGAACTGGGATTCACCATCTGAGGAATCCAATTCCACTACTGGAATTGCATATGGACTGAAGAGAAAACGGCTCTGGTCTATCTCAGCACACCCGTGACTAACCAAGCACCAGCTAACACCAGCAGTTCCCTTTGGAGCCATCGGCCACAGCTAACATAATTCAGCCCGATAGGGATAATGGCAACTCCTCTTAAATTCTTAAGTTCAATTTCCATACATTTCCAACAAACTTATACTGGTTATATGATAACAGCTGCATGCTTGTTTATAGTCTATATACTAGAGTCTCAAATTTCACTCTCAGTTGTGTCCGACGTGACATCACACTTACAACTTTAAGAGACTGTTCACTAGTCTATTCAAAGCCATTTTCTTTTAGTCTTAGTAGCTTTTTGATTCTTAGTTCCAAGTTTAGAAAACAGATGCATTTATATATATTACTAAGAAATCTTTGACTGTCTTAAGACAATTCACAGCCAGGGCTAGAAAAGAATAACAGAGGGTGCAAGAAATTGGAAAGTGAAGTCAAGCTTGCTTTTAAAAAAAAATACATGATTGTAAGCTGGAAGAAAATAACTAAACTCAGGCAAGAACAAAATTCTGCAGCTTTGTGGTGCTGGGGAACAAATGAGTCGTGGCCAGAATCATCAAAGAAAGTTTCTTTCAGCAGGCTTTCTCTTGCCAACACTTCCCAAGGATTAAAGTGCTAGCACAGGGGTGCAGCTTTTAAGTCTCAGGAAAGAGTTCAGCTTCAGAGAGAAGCTAGGTTCGCTCATGATAAATAAAAACAAGTTATTTTTTAGAAGTTATTTGCAAGGCTCTAAACAGTAAACGTCAAACAACAGTTGAACCTTAATTAATGCCTCTTAGCAAATTACAGTCAAACATTTAGAAATACATTGCCATTTCATTTTTAAGTGAAGACTGTTTCTGCCATGGCACAGCAGAAGAATCCAACAGAATGTATTCTTAATTATAGAAATGAACATGCATTTCCTGTCGGCTACACTAGAGATATTAAAGGCAAATTTTGTGCAGCTGTTTGGTCTCCTTTTTAACTCCTGTTGTCTCGGATTTCTTCCAGTTATTTGCAATGTCTACCACTAACTGAAAATGTTTTGTTAAAATGTCATCAGCAATATTTCAAAGCTCACTATTGGGAAGCAATGAGGCAGAGCAGAGGCTTAACCATGCAATAATCAAATAAATTTTAAAACCACTGATTCTTTATTTTGGTCGAAAACTTTAAAGACAAAATACACTTCAAAAGATAAAGAAAGCTGAACTACCCATGGTAGTTTCTAATTTCAACCTGTCAGATGAACCACAATGAAGAATTCTGATACACCAGGGTGGGATTTTTAGAAAGGAATTAAGATACAAGTTATTATTAATTTGGTCTTTCCTACTTGCTTACCAAGACCTATTTTTTTTAAAATATTCTTAACAGCCACATTATAGCCTCTGTTTAAGTGCAAAAGCAAAGCACAAACAGAGAGGCCTGTAACCCTCTCTCCCTCCAATGTGCCCATCTATTCTCTCTCACTGTAGCTGTTAGACCAAGACCTTGGAAAAAAGGTTATTTGCCTAAACGTTAAAGATCTTTAGAGGTTAGCTTTGTCACATGCACATCAAAACATAGAGCACGATGTGTTATTTTCTGGGGGGGGGGGGGAGAGAAGAGAGAGCCCACAAGTGTCAGCATGCTTCCTGCTCCAACATAGCATGCCCAAAGCTTACTAACCTTAACTCATACTTCTTTTGGAACATGGGAGGAAACCGGAGCCCACAGCAGGAACTGGATTTCAGTGGATCGCTGGCACTGTAAAGCATCGCGCTAACTGCTGCACTGCCTGCCACCCTAACATGGAAGTGTACCTTTGATAACTAACTGTAATACACTGCCACTATTTACAAGATTTCATGCATTTCCCCGGGGTGCAGCTTTGGTTGGGGAAAGCAGAAAGGAAAAAAAATAGGAGCCCAGAAGTACAGAGAAGGAAAGGAACCAAGAGATTAGATTAGATTAGATTCAACTTCATTGTTGTTGTGCTGAATACAGATACAAAGCCAATGAAATGCAGTTAGCATCTAACCAGAAATGCAAATAGTGTTATTTATAAAATAACTGTGAATAAAAAGTAAGTGCTATAATACACTAATATAAAAGTACTGAGACAGTACAATATGGGTGCTATACTGCTTAGCGTTGTGATGTGAGGTTCAGCAGGGTCACAGCCTCAGGGAAGAAGCTCTTCCTGTGCCTGCTGGTGCAGGAGCGGAGGCTCCTGTAGCACCTACCGGATGGGAGGAGAGTAAAAAGTCCATGGTTAGGGTGAGATGCATCCTTGATAATGCTTCTCACCCTGCCCAGGCAGCGTTTATGGTAGATATTCTCAATGGTGGGCAGCCGATAATCCGCTGATAATCCGTTGGAACATGGCTGTTTACTATTTACATGAATTATGTTGCTGTAATATATCCCAGTCTTGGTTTTGATACAGGGTCTTGACCCAAAGCATTGACTCTCTCTCTACCTCCACTTGTACTGCTCCACCCACCGAGTTTCTCCAGCAATTTGCAGTTCTTTTAAAAAATCTGGTATCGAGCTTCTGCAATTTAGACCACAAGACATAGGAGCAGAATTAGGTCATCTGGCCCATCGAGTCTGATCCGCCATTCAATCATGGCTGATCCTTTTTTTCCCCATCTCCTCCTCAACCTCAGTTACCGGCCTTCTCCCCATAACCTTTGATGCCGTGTCCAATCAAGAACCTATCAATCTCTGCCTTAAGTGCACCCAATGACTTGGCCTCCATAGCTGCATGTGGCAACAAATTCTACAAATTCACCACCCTTTGGCTAAAGAAATTTCTCCACATCTGTTTTGAAAGGGTGCCCCTCTATTCTGAGGCTGCGCCCTCTTGTCCTAGACTCTCCCACCATGGGAAACATTTTTTTCCCACATCACCCCTGTCTAGGTCTTTCAACATTCAAAAGGTTTCAATTGGATCCCCCCTCATGCTTCTGAATTCCAGCAAGTACAGACCCAGAGCCACCAACCATTCCTAAATTATAACCCTTTCATTCTTGGAATCATCCTTGTGAGCCTCCACTGGACCCCCTCCAATTTCTAAGATGAGGGGCCCAAAACTGTTTACAATACTCAAGGTGAGGCTTCACCATTGCCTCATAAAGCCTCAGTATCACATCCTTGCTCTTGTCTAGACTTCCTGAAATGAATGCTAACATGGGATTTGCCTTCCTCACCCCCAACTCAACCTGCAAGTTAACCTTTAGGTTGTTCTGCACAAGAAATCCCAAGTCCCTTTACATCTCAGATTTTTGGATTTTCTCCCCTTTTAGAAAATTCTCTGTACATTTATTTCTACTACCAAAGTGCATGACCATGCATTTTCCAACAATATATTTCATTTGTCACTTTCTTGCCCATTCTCCTAATCTGTCTAAATCCTTTTGCATCCTACCTGTTCTTGTGTGTCTCTGTAACATATCCAGGTCTCTCGATGATATAACTGCAGGTAACAATACAGATTGTGGAAAGTGCAGAGGGATTTTGGCAGTATACAGTCACCAAGGTGAAAGGACAATAACAGCAAATGGAACACAATGGGAGAAAATATGAGGGCATTCACTTTGGTACAAAGGCAGCACTATTAGAGATTGACAGTGTTGGTGTTCAAAGGGACCTGGGTGTTCTTATACATAAATCACACAGTTAACCTGTAATTAGGAAGACAAATGGCATCTTTTTTCTGTGAGAATTTGTGCATGAAGACATCTTGGCCCAATTGCAAAGAACAACATTGAGGCCAGATCTGGAATACTGGAACAGACCTAGTCTCCCTGGCAAAGAATAAATCTACTTAAGAAAGGAATGCATCCAAATTTCATATTGATTTACAGACGGTGAGCCTAGTGTATGAGGAGGGGTTAAGCAGATGAGAGTTTCAAAGGAAGTAGTGATCTCACTGCACAAAGCTCTTAAGACTGTTGATAGGATAGATGCAGAAATAGTGTCCCTCTTGGCTGCATCACTGCTGGTTCGAAATTTGCACCATCTCGGATCGCAAGACCCTGCAGCGGATAGTGAGGTCAGCTGAGAAGATCATCGGGGTCTCTCTTCCTGCCATCACGGACATTCACACTACACGCTGCATCCGCAAAGCAAACGGCATTATGAAGGACCCCATGCACCCCTCATACAATCTCTTCTCCCTCCTGCCGTCTGGGAAAAGGCTCCAAAGCATTCGGGCTCTCACGACCAGACTATGTAACAGTTTTTTCCCCCAAGCTATCAGACTCCTCAATACCCAAAGCCTGGACTGACACCTTGCCCTACTGTCCTGTTTATTATTTATTGTAATGCCTGCACTGTTTTTGTGCACTTTATGCAGTCCAGTGTAGGTCTGTAGTCTAGTGTAGCTTTCTCTGTGTTGTGTTTTTTTTATTACGTAGTTCGGTCTAGTTTTTTGTACTGTGTCATGTAACACCATGATCTTGGAAAACGTTGTCTCATTTTTACTATGCACTGTACTAGCAGTTATAGTCGAAATGACAATAAAAGTTGACTTGACGTCTAGTGCGTGGAGCAAGTGCCTCAAAATAAGGGATCAGACTTCAAGACAGAAGTTTCTTCACCAACAGAGCTGTGAAACTTTGAAATTCCTGACTTAAGAGGGCTGTACAAGTGCCCAAGTACATGCAATACAGACACTGGCAGGTTTTCAGATACAAGGGTAGTACTGAGAGACATGGTGCGAGTTAAATTATCAGCCACGATCCCACTGAACTGCAGAGTGCCACTAAGAAGTGAATGCAACCACACACACACACACTCACACTCCATTTCCTGCATCCTTATTTTGAAATATATACACCAAATAGTGCACTTGGTAAAATTCTAATTTTTCCCACCAGCAGACCACGCTCTGCCCCAACCCCAACAGATTTCCACTTCCACCTTCCAAAAACAGCCTGCTTCTCAAAATGAAACACCATCGCCACAGACAGTATTCACAGAAATAAACCTTTTTTTACCATTCAATGCACTCCAACTATAAAAGAAAACTAAAAATGTACAGAAAACAGAAAATGACACAGTAGTCGAATATGCAGCTAACCTTACTTTCATCAGAGTTTAACTGTGGGTCTGTAATCAGAAGACCAGCACTCGTGTAAACCTACTCTTTTGTAATAATGACATTCAAGTGCAAAAATACAAATACAAAATGGTCCAGAATGAAATAATCTATATCCCATATGAGCCAATCTATATCCCATGCCCATTCAGCTTCTAATCACTGGCTCTGCACTGCTAAAGAAATCAATGTTCAGCTACCCATTGATCCAGTTTAAATTTCATAAACTTAATTTATTGACCAACTTCACTGAAAATGAGCAATGTAATTTAGAAATCCCCAATGGTGAAAATATGTTTTTGCTCAGGGTTTCTGTTTTTTGTTAGTGAACTGCTAAATGAATATTAAGCAAAGTACTGTGAATATTAAGTTCAGGCAAAATTTTACAGAGGAAAAAAAACTCATTAACTTACTTATGTCTAATCAGTTTTCTCCATGTCTTCCAGGACTTTACATTAATACTTAATTTTCTAGCACTGACGTATCTACGACTTGCTGAATTAATGAAAAGCATTTTGATTTTAATTTGGTAATTGAGTTTCTGTAATTTGTGATAGTGCAAACTTACCCAATGACAGTGTCAAAGAGATCAGTAAAAATTTAACAATGCAAATATTAACTTTCTCAAATACAGTAAATATGATTTTATTCCCAAGATCTAGATGTACAGAAATTGCATCTATGTTAATGAGTTCCCAATGCCAAAAATGTCTGTGGAGAAGGCTCTAGTCCCTTGTCAAAATGGAAGATAATACAGAAAAAGCAGCATTAATAAAGCAGAGAAAAAGGAAAAGGAAAAGGAAAAAAAGCAGTAAAAATGCTTCATCTGGAAAATAGGTGTTGCTTAAATGTCAAACTCACATCAGTACACAAAGCAGAAAGCGAATAAAATAAATCAAATACATAAAAGTTCAAGACCATAAACAGCATGCAGCACTAAAATAAAATGTGGCAATGCAGATAAAAAGAAGACAGTGAACTCCAACAACCAAAAGCCTGGAAGATGAGAACCGGTCCACAATAAGGCTATTCATTACCCTCTCAGTACCCATTGTGATGATAGGCAAATTGCAGCAGGTCCATGTCCTTGCTTAGGCAGGAGCTGATTCTAGCCATGACCAACCTCTCAAACTACTTATCACAGCAGATGTGACTGTCATTGAGGCACCTCACTTTGCTCTTCTTGGGCACTGCCATGATTGTCAGCCTTTTGAAGTAGATGGGAACCTCTGACTGCAGCAGTGAGAGATTGAAAATATCCTTGAACACTCCTACCAGTTGGTCGGCGCAGATTTTTAGAGTCTCAAGTCCTGAAACCTTGCAAAGGTTCACCCTCTTGAGATGAAACATCAGCCTCTGAGACAGAGATCACAGGGTCACCAAATGCTGCAAAGATTCGCACAGGTGTTTTATTCTCTCTTTCAAAACGTGCATAAAAGGTGTTAAAGTTCATCTGGGAGTAAAGCTCCACAGCCATTCATGATGATAGATATCACTTTGAAGGAAGTAACGACCTGCAAACCCTGCCAGAGCTAAAGTGCATCCGATTCTGTCTCTAACCTCTATCAGAATTTTTTTTTGTTGCCCTTAAAGTAGCCTTCCATAGGTTGTACCTGGATTTCTTGTATAGTCACCAATCTTGAATGCCACATATCTAGCCCTCAGAAGACTACAAATCTACTGGTTCATTCATGATTTCTGGTTTGGGTAAGCCCAGTATGTTCTTGAAGGCACACATTCATCCAAGCAACTAATGATTCCAAATGAACGGCAGCTATCGATACAGTTTGGCACCAGTGATGTTGCAGCATTTGCCAGTCAGCATTGAACTCAACGTAGGGCTGCCTTGGGGACTCCAGCTCTGGATTTTTCCACGAATGGGTATAGCCGCAAGTTTTCCTTTTCCTAGATGAGCTGCTAACCACGGCTGATGAGCCCCATCAGCCCAGAGCAACTGGTTTTAAGGAGCCAGTTACTGGCCTTTGCTCCTTCTCCTCTCAAAAGAAGCAGTTCTCTCAAGCTTAGTTGCTAAGCCACACATGAAGCCCGGGACCTGGACTTGATTGTCAGGGGCTATTTGAGAGGCATGCCATTCGGAGCATTTAAAAGGCAATGGGAGCTCATCCACACTACGCACTCCCCTCCCCCCTCCCCCCCCTCCCCCCCCCCCCCACAGCGGTTATGACAACCATAAGGAACTAAAGGCAGATGTTCACCCCATTTGTTCTCACAACCCCCAAATCACTGGCAAAACCAGTCCATAGTGCTAATTCAAAGAGAAAGTGCGAGATATAATTAGGGTCTTAAGTTATTGTAATCAATAATTAAGCTGGAGGGCTATAAAGTCTCTAATATATTGACATAGCTCTGACCTTCAGCCTGCAATGAATTTCATTACAAAATGTGCTCAAAATTGGTAGTAGATCAAAGCTAAACAGGATATTGAAGTAGAAAGCAAAATATGTAAAAAAATATATTTGAAATGCGGAGGGGCAGGTTGGGGGAACAGAATATAGAGAAATGAAAAAGATGTAATCAAGGCTACTGTATACATACCAAAGTGATAAGATCAACTGAGGGATGAAAAAAACACTTTGAACGCCCAGTTGTGAAAGCCATATCATAAAGGAAAATGAGCTTTTCACAAAGTAACTGAAGGCAATGGCAATATCACCAGAAATGGGGACTGCTCCAGGGGAATAGAGTGAGTTAGTTAATGATAAATGAACATATAAAGTCCAAGAGCAGAGAAGGGAAACAGATTGATCATGTTATAGGGTGGAATTAAGCAACATCTATTGAATTTGTTGGTAGTTTGTCACCATCTGAATATGTTTGTTTTAAGATAATAAATATGGGATGTGGAGTTAGTATAGGAAAGTAATGCCAAGGTAAAAAGAACAACCACAATAATATTGATTGGCTGAAGTATATTGATCTTAATCTATGTTTTATATTCTAATCGTTCTTTGCAAATAAAAAGAAAAAATGTACAGCATTCGAAAGACAAATTAACAACCAAAGCAATCAATGCTAATAAATGGCCAATGGCTGACAAATTTCAAGTTCAAAGTAAATTTATTTATTATCAAATTACAAATACTGTATATCACCATATACAACCCTGAGACTCATTTTCTTGTGGGCATATTCAATAAATCCAATAACCATAATAGAATCAACGAAAGACCGCATCAACAGGGTGGTCAAGCAGTGTACAAAAGACAACTATGCAAATACAAAAGGAAAGAAAAAAGAAGTTATAATAATAATAAATAAATAAATATGCAATAACTATCAAGAACACAAGATGAAGAGTCATTAAAAGTGAGTCTATGGGTTGTGGGAGCAGTTCAGTGATGGGGCAGGTGAAGTTATCCCCTCTGGTTCAAGAACCCAATGGTTAAAAGGTAATAACCGTTCCTGAACCTGATGGTGTGCGTCCTGAGACTCCTGTACCTTCTTCCTGATGGCAACACTGAGAAGAGAGCATGACCTGGGTGGTGAGCGTCCTTGATGATGTTTGCTGTGACAATGTTCCGTGTAGATGTGGTCAATGGTGGGGAGGGCTTTACCTGTGATAAGACTGGGCAATATCCACTACTTTTTGTAGGATTTTCCATTCTGGCATTGGTGTTTCCATGCCAGGCTGTGATGCATCCAGTCAATATACTCTCCTCCACACATCTAAAGAAGTTAAGTCAAAGTTATAGATGTCATGCCAAATTTTCGTAAGTTCTTAAGGAAGTAGAGGTGCTACCGTGCTTTCCTTGTAACTGCACTATGTGCTGTGCCCAGGACAGCACCTCCAAAATAACAACATCTAGGAATTTAATGTTCCTGATCTTCTCTACCTCTGATCCCCGATGACTAGCTCATGGATCTCTGGTTTCCTCCTCCTGAGACGATAATCATCTTGATGATCTTGCTGACATTGAGTGACAGGTTGTTGTTGTGGCACCACTCAGACAGACTTTCAGTCTTCCTCTTAAATGCCGATTGTTAACACCTTTGATTGGCCTATGACAGCGGTGTCATTGGCAAACTTAAATACGGCATTGGAGCTGAGCTTCGCCACACAGACGTAAGTGTAAAGCGAGTAGAGCAGGGGAGTAAGCACACAGCATTGCTGTGCACCTTTGCTGTTGGAGATTGTTGCTACCCATCCAAACTGACTGGGGTCTGCTAGAGAGGAAATCAAAGATCCAATTGCACAAGGAGGTATTGAGGCGAAGGTCTTGAAGCTTACTGATTAGTTTTGAGGAGATGACAGTTTTGAATGCTGAGCATCCTGATATATGCATCTTTACTGTCCAGATGTTCCAGGTTTGAGTGAAGAGCCAATGAGATGGCATCTGCCATGGACCTGTTGTGCCTGTAGACAAATTGAAGTGGATCCAAGTCGTTTCTCAGGCAGGATACGTATCATCAACAACCTTTCAAAACACTTCACAGTAGATGTAAGTGCAAATGGATGATAGACATTGAGGCAGGTTACCGCACTCTGCTTAGGCACCGACCGGTATAACTGAAACCTGCTTTAAAGCAGCTGGGTACCTCAGGCTGCCAAAGCGAGCGGTTAAAGATCTCAGTGAACACTCCAGGCAGTTGATCAGCATCGGCCAGGTTCCCCATCTGGACTGGATGCTTTCAGTGGGTTCACCATCCTGAAGGATGCTCTCATGTCAGCCTCAGAGACTGAAATCACAGGATCATCAGGGGCTGTGGGACTTCATGATAGTTCTGCCATGTTCTGATGGTCAAAGAGAGCATAGAAGCCATTGAACTCAACAGGAAACGAAGCCCTGTTGTCACCTACACTTTGTAAGAAGTGACTGCATACAAGCCCTGCCACAGCTGTTGAACATCCTATATTGACTCAGGTTTAGTCTGGAATTCCTACTTCACCTGTGAGATGGCTTTCCAGAGATCATGCCTCGGCTTCTTATAACATTCTTGGTCACCAGACTTGAAGCCCTCTGATCTGGCTCTCAGCAGATTGCAAATCTCATGATTCATCCAGGGCTTCTGGTTGGGGAAAGCTGCGTATGATTTTGTGGGGACACACTCATCTACGACTGCTTTTACAAAGTCTGTGACAACAGTGGTGTATTCATTCAGATCCATAGTTGAGTCCTTGAACATGGCCCTGTCCACCAACTTGAAACAATGCCGTAGCCATTCCTGCCTTCTACAACCACCTCTGTTGTCCTAAGCTCTGGAACTTTGCTCATTAGCCTGTACCTGTATGCAAGTAGGAGAATGACAGCAAAGTGATCAAATTTCCCAAAGTGCAGCCTGGGCATGGACGGTAGGCATTCCTTCTCACAGTATAGCAGTGGTCTATTGTCCCAAGACCCCTGGTGCCATTTAAAAGAGGTGATTAAATATCCAACTTCTAAAATCACAAGACAGTGGTGACAAAAGCATTGTTTTCTGATCTTATAAAAGTGACAGGAATTCAAAACCAGGTGAAAACATATAAAATAAATAATTACTGTGAAATTAGCCTGTGGCAGTTTTGATTAATCCAATCTTAAAAAAAGGGATAACACACATGAAACTTGCCATTGGAGACCCAGTAACGTTTCCAAATTTGACACATTTTCAGTATCATAGATTGGAGAGGAGAGAAACCTTTCTGAAAGCGTATCAGTAAAGTGTATTTTTTTTAAGTAGTCCATGCAACTACAAGAACACAGTCAGTGAGACGTGACGCCAAGACTGGAAACGACATCTTAAGCTATCCACTACTGGCAGAGCTTCCCAAATAATGCTATGACAATATTTTAGCTAGTAATGGAAAAACATTTAAAATTATGCTTGGCTAACAGTATGCTAAAATTCAAAAGGTCCTCACAACAATACTCGTGACTTAAATCTTATTTGTTTCATGTGTTTGTTAGCTCGTTAATAGTAATTCACATCTCAAATATAAGTCATTTACCCAAAAGCAAACCTGCTTATGCCTAGTCTCTTTCAAGGTAAGTGAACTCAGCCAAATAAACAGCGAGGGCAGTAAATCTGGCCCTGTAGCAGATATGCAGGGATTTTTCTAATAATCAAGGATACTTTTTAATCCTAGAAGTGTGATTGACAATGCTGAAAATATAATCAAGATTGCAAAGTCTCCCAATAATTTTCTTGACAAGCTTACATTTAATTACCAAATGGGTGAAAAAAGTAAGGAACTGCTGCTAATTCTCTAGCTGTACCTAACACGGGCCAACTCTGAATGATATGCGTCTTGCTACTTGAGCTGCAAGCAAAAGCGATCTTCCAAATACTTACAAATGCGTTCTTAATTAGGGAAAGAGAACAAGGAAAAATTAATATAGAGATTGGCCCACAACTTGTGTGGAGCTCTGCAGCTGCTGAACTCAAGGTTAGCTCAGCTATCACTTAATGCCACAAGATTCCTCTAATATAAAAATTTTTACATCAGGATTTATTAGAAATTACATATAGTCAGAGTATTAAAGCAGAGGCCCACATCCAAGCTAACACTTTTGTCCACCTACTCTAGTCCCAATTGCCTGCAAACAGATTCGTAGGCCAACAGGTATCAATGCGAAATCTGACAAAAATGGCCAAATGGAATTTGCCTTGATGGTTAGGATAGAAGTCATGCAGTTAACATTGAAACACTCTGGACAGGCTACAAGCCAGCAAAACATCCCGGAGGAGACGATTTGCAAACTGTTACAGATATCAAGTTTGAGGCAGTAAACCAAAGTATTGTTCCTTGTCACCTTTTGTAATGCAAATAATCAATATGCATTTAATTATTTATCAAAACTGTCTCAAAGATTGAAATGTATATCAAATCTTACTTTAAGCTCTTGGAACAAATCCCAGCATGGAAGGTTCAAAAGCTAACATTTTACCCACTCATCCCCAAAATAAACAGAATTCTTACCTTCCATCCAGCTGAACTGTTGCTATCTCCTTTGTCCTTGAAGTAAGGCACAGATTTGACCATCCAATCATAGATCTGAGAGAGTGTCAGCCTCTTCTCTGGTGAGCTCTCAATAGCTTTGGTGATAAGGTCTGCATAAGATTGATGGCCCCATGCATTTCTTCGAGAAGAACTCTTACGCTGTGCGCTTGCTGCAGCACTTGGGGAAGAGACCTCTGCGTTCAGGCTAACTTCACTCTCTAGTTTTATAGCACTTGAATCAACAACATCCTGCTTTTCTTCTTCAGTGGGAGTTCCTGTGGCAGAATCCTCCTGCTTCACAGTTGTCAGTTCTGGTCTTGGCAAAGGCCAAGTGCAGGATCTAGGACGAACCTGTGGTTTGAAGTCAGGGTCAATCTCAGCCTGTCCCGATTCTTCAGCCATCATTTGTAAAATCTTTTGTCAATTAAATTCCAAACAAGAATGGTTTCTTTCTCTCCACAAATTAAAATTCGTGACTTCTGTCTTACAAAATACATATAATTGATTTTCATACAAACCTCTCTATATCTTCAATAAAATAACTTGCATCCTATTGAAAAGGGAAACAAATTCGGATGCTGTTCCCGATTATTTGCAAAATTTGGGAAGTTACAACCACCACCACCTATCCAAATATACTGATACTTCTTTTCTGCAAATATTACTTTGATTTCAAACTGAGGTTAGTCCCATAGAATTAACACAACGTAATTTCCATTGAGGGGAATAGGACTGGCACCCACTGCAATATGTTCTCATACGTCCTTTCCAATTACAAATAAACACTTTGCATCTTTCCCGGAATTCAGAATCTGACTTTATTATATGAAACCATATAATACTGAAGAGGTTTAAACACACATGTTGACCCAGATTTTGATCATTTAGATTTTTTTAAAAAAAAAACGTCCACAAAAATTATTTCCTATCTCAGTCAATCTCAGTGACTTTCGATAACAAGGTAATAGAAAAAGACAAGTAGCATTCTGGTTAACAACTTCCTTTTAAAATGCTCAGAATTCACAAAATCATTGCGATTCTGAGAAGCTTTGTTTTCTTCTTCTCGAAGTAAATCCAAAACGATGCGTTGCGAACAGTTTAAGAGAGCGTGTGGCAAACAAGAATCTCTTCTTTCAGCTGACGTTAAAAGGCAGTGTAAAAGAACGACTGTGAAAACGAATGTCTGATGCTACATGATCACGAACACTCATGACAGATATTTCACCTTCACTGTTCTATAGTGTCCACGATTAAAACTTTGTTTTTAAACAAACGAAAAGGACGGGGGGGGGGGAAGAAGCGATCTGCATAAATTCCTTCGTCGCGAAACAAGCTCTGTTGGAGAGGTGCAAGCGTGCAAAACGTTCATGAATCCTCCAGCAGCCACGGGAGTCTCCAAAGCCTTTCCAGGAGGGGGGCTGCTGCTTCTCCCTCTCACTCACTCACTCATCCCCCGTCGGCCTTTCGTTGCAGGCCCCGGCCACAAGGCGCCTCCACTCCAAGCTACCATCTTGACCAGGAGGAGGGGTGGGGAGGGGTGAAAGCGCCACTGATCCAACCTGTGCCTTCAGCTAAGAGTGCGAGCTCCTCCGAGTGGTTTGCAGGACACTTTGGCCACCGCAGCAGCTGCAGCCTCGGCTGGCGGTGCCCTCAAGCTTCATTGGAATCCACCCACCGCAAGCCGCGGGATGTCCGTCTCAGGCGAATATTTCAATCACCCTCCGGATAACAAACACTGCTTTTCATTTATTTTATTCCTTTTCCACCTTCTCCTCTGTTTTGATCCGTCTCGTTCCCTTTGACGTGTTTCAACGCATAGTAAACATTGCCGTCCAGTGAAATGGGGGCGGTGTCGAGGCACGATGGGAAATGTAGTCCACTTTCCAGCACTTCCCGGCGTTCAGCGGGGACAAATGGTAATTTGTAGACTACAGGACCCAGGATGCAGATGGGCTACAACAACATCTTTTCACGGCGCCACCAAGAGGGCAAAAACAGTTTACAAAGCTCCTCAAACGAGCGCAGTCACACCGTTTGATCATTAACCCATTTTCTTTGAATATTTAGTTGCTGATAATTGGATCAGTATCTGTTACACTGGTGAGTTTACAATCTCTCATTCATGTTTCCCTTCATTCTGCCAACCAAAAAAAAGCCACGGTGACGACATTGACGTCAGGCAGAGGAGCGGATCGTGCGTTGCCTTCTGGGAGTTGTAGTCATGATTCTTCTGACAGCGTGCGGCTGCAGCAAGGCCTACAATACCCAGCAAACATTAAATTTTACAACATTGGAAAATTATTTCTAATTAAGCCCTCCAATTACACCTCGAGTAAAACATCTCCTGATTGCGACTAATTTCCCCGCTAAACAAATGTCTTAGTATTATAAAAACAAGTGATTCTGCAGATGCTTAAAATCCAGAGCAACAGACGCACAATGCTGGAGGAGCTCAGCAGGTCAGGTAGCAGAATCAGGTTTAATACCACCAGCATATGTCGTGAAATTTGTTAACTTTGCAGCAGCAGTACAATGAAATACAGAGGAAAAATGTGAATTATATTAAACAAATAAGTAGTGCAAAAAATAGAAATAGAAAAGTAGTGAGGTAGTGTTCATGGGTTCAGTGTCAGATGACAGAGAGGAAGAAGCTGTTCCTGAATTGTTGAGTGTGTGCCTTCAAGCTTTTGTATCTCCTTCCTTATGGGAGAAATGAGAAGGTGGCGTGACCTGAGTTTTGGGGTCCTTAATGAGACACTGCTCCTTGAAGATCTATGGAAATGAATAAACAGTCAACGTTTTGGACCGAGACCCTTATCAGGACATTTCAAATGTCTCAGCACACAAACATAGTATGTTATTTGAGGAATTCAGCCGATGAGAACCAGATTGAAATTGTCACACACTCTCATCCAGAGAGAGTGCTGCAAAACGTGTAAGGGTGTCCATATTCTAGGGTGGTGCTATCAGTTCAAGTCAAGTCAATTTTTATTGTCATTTCGACCATAACTGCTGGTACAGTGCATAGTAAAAATGAGACAATGTTTTTCAGGACCATGGTTTACATGACACAGTACAAAAACTAGACTGAACTACGTAATAAAAAAAAACACAAGAGAAAGCTATACTACAGACCTACACTGGACTGCATAAAGTGCACAAAAGCAGTGCAGACATTACAATAAATAATAAACAGGACAGAAGGGCAAGGTGTCAGTCCAGGCTTCGGGTATTGAGGAGTCTGATAGCATGGGGGAAGAAACTGTTACATAGTCTGGTTGTGAGAGCCCGAATGCTTCGGAGCTTTTTCCCAGATGGCGGGAGGGAAAAGAGATTGTATGAGGGGTGCATGGGGTCCTTCATAGTGCTGTTTCCTTTGCGGATGCAGCGTGTAGTGTAAATGTCCGTGATGGCGGGAAGAGAGACCCCGATGATCTTCTCAGCTGACCTCACTATCCGCTGCAGGGTCTTGTGATCCGAGATGGTGCAATTTCTGAACCAGGCAGTGATGCAGCTGCTCAGGACGCTCTCAGTACAACCCCTGTAGAATGTGATGAGGATGGAGGGTGGGAGATGGACTTTCCTCGGCCTTCGCAAAAAGTAGAGACGCTGCTGGGCTTTCTTTGCTATGGAGCTGGTGTTGAGGGACCAGGTGAGATTCTCCGTCAGGTGAACACCAAGAAATTTGGTGCTCTTTACGATCTCTACCGAGGAGCCGTCGATGTTCAGCAGTTGCTGATGTTACCCCCAATTTGGATAAACACAGTTCAAATAAAGCATGTTTCCCAGGTTCCTGAACAGATTCGGATAGTCAACCTCTACCTCCCAAATTAAAATGCTATGTACCTCTGTGCTAAGGCAGAGAGGTCTGCATCCAGGATACATAATTCTAATGAGTCCCTTCTAGATTATTTTTATTGACAATCAGGCTGGAGGTAAGCATGTTGAGGGATGCACTGAAGCTCAGAGCAGCCAATGCTAAGGGTCTGTGGGGAAGGACCACAATATCGACTCCTTCAGCTACCATGTATTCAGGGGACCACGTGATGTTGATGGTGCTTTCTTTATTTGTGTTTCTTTCTCACTCTCTTTAAAGTTTACACTACATAATGTACTGATCAAGAAAGTAATTTTGCTCTATTTCTCCCTTTTGTATATATTTTTAATCATTAATAATGTCTATTTTTGAATTAAAGAAAGACAACAAAGTACTTTAACATCAAAGCACAGGAAGATTAACGATTTTGGAGTACATGAAATTGGAGGGTGGAAACTGATATTGAATAAGAGTTGGTTAATTGTCAAGTAGCAAAGACGGGTTAATCAGGTCTTTCTCATGTTGGCAGGCTGTAACAGGTTGCATACCACAGAACTCTGATCTAAACTTTACACAGTCTATATCAATAACTTGGCAAAGAGGTCCGTGGTCACGTTTCCACATTTTTACATGGATTTTTATATAGTTTTGATCCTGAAATCTGCTGCTGTTTACATGGAGTTTACATGATATCCCTGTAACTGTAAGGGACTGCAGATACTGGGATCCAGAGCAACAAATAATCTGCTTTAGCATCTCTCAGCAGAGTTATGTTAATGTAAGTGTACGTTAACTTATGTTTTTGTCATGTACTCTGCTGCTACTATAAAAAACATGGCATTTTTATCCTGTGTATGTATGCCCATGCCAATAGACTTGAACTTGACTGATAACAGAGTTTGTTCTGAAATATCGACAAGTGCTTTCCCCTCAAAGATAGTGCTTACAGATTATTCTGTATGCTGTTCCCTGTGAATGCATGAAATTTCTCTGGAGTCTCCAGTTTCCTCAGGCACCCCAAAGAGTTGTTCAGAGTCGAATTACCGTAGCCACTGTAATTTGTCCTTAATGTAAGTGCATGGTAGGGAAATCAGGGAAGTTTACAGAAATGTGAGAAAGAATAGGTTACAAGAAAATAAATGGGAACTGCATTTGCTCTGAGAGTTGGACATGTTGGGCTAAATAGCTTCCTTCCATGGCTGAAGAAAATATAGAAAAAAGTTAGAGTATGTAAAGAAGTTTCAAGATGATGCAGACAAGGAAAATGATTGGGCAAGAATGCAGTAAATTGAGTAAGATGTGGGAAAATGTGGCATCATTCTTTTTGAATCAAAAAGCAGCAAAATAGTATTTTTTAAAGCGAAGCTAGCCTGGGATATGTTGATGTTCAAAGTGACCTTGGTGTCTTTGTTCCAATTTTACTGTGGGGTATTCAGGACCAGCAAGCAATTAAGAGTTCAAAAGATTTCTGCCTATGACGGAAAATGGGGGTGTGTCAGGAAAACGGCACTGAGGTACAATATCAGACATAATCTTGACAAGCAGCAACGTTGATTGGAGAGAGAGAGCAAGATTCCAAATTTAGGTCATTGACCTGAATCACTGGCCTTGTTTCTCTTTCACAGTTATTGCCAAACTGTTGACAAAGCCAAACATCTGAATTTTCTGATTTAATTTCAGATGTCTGGCTTCATGAACTATGACTTCATTCACTATGTTTACTTCAGAACTGTTTCTCCTCAGAGAATTTTAAAATGAATTTCCACATAAAGAATTTAAGTATATAATTGAATACCTCATTGAAGGGATGTTGAATGTCAGAAGATCCTTTATTTGGATGATTTAATGGTTCTGTCTGCTAGCCTTTCTGGTTCATTTGGATATTGACTTTGGAAAAAGATCAAGGTCATTATTGATTGTGAGAGCTGCTTGTGTATGACCTGACGACAGTGCACTCATTGGCCGTCAGGTGCTCTGAGACCTCAAGTACATCTCACCACCATCAAGAAAGCCTACCATGCTATTCCACGCCCTCAGTTCAGGAAATCTGATCAGCTGGCTATACTTCTACTCCCTGAGACTGAAGACTGCAGCACCAGTAGTGAGGACCAAGAAGAGATGGACAAGGGAAGCACAGGAACACTTACAGCACGCTTTGAATCGGTGGGCTGGACTGGATTCAGTGGTTCATCTTCAAATCTGGATGAGTATGCTGAAGTTGATACCGACTTCATTAAAACCTGTGTGGATGAGTGAATGCCCACAAAGACTTACCCAAATCAAAACCGTGGATGAACCAGGAAGTACGTCATCTGCTGAAGGCTAGATCTGTGACATTCAAGTCTGGCGACCCAGGCCTGTACCAGAAAACCAGGTATGATTTGCAGAGGGCTATTTCAAGGGCGAAGAGACAATTTCAAATGAGGTTGAAGGCGATGTACGACAACTCTGGCAGGGCTTGCAAGACATTATTTACTACAAGGTGAAACCCAGTAGCATGAATGGCAGCAATTTCACTACCAGGTGAACTCAGTGCCTTCTATGCCCACTTTGAAAGGAAGAATATAACTACAGCTGTGAAGATCCCTGCTGCACCAGGGGAACCTGTGATCTCTGCCTCAGAGGCCAATGTTATGCTGTCTTTAAAGCCGGTGAACCCTCGCAAGGCAGAAGGTCCCGAAGGTTTACCTGGTAATGCTCTAAAAACTTATGCCAATCAACTGGTGGGAGTATACAAGGACATTTTCAACCTCGCACTGCTAAGCGTGGAAGTACCCACTTGCTTCAAAAAGGCAACAATTATACCAGTGCCTAAGAAAAATAATGTGAGCTGCCTTAATGATTATCACCTGGTAGCACTCACATCTAGAGTGATGAAATGCTTTGAGAGATTGGTCATGACTAGACTGAACTCCTGCCTCAGCAAGGACCTGGACCCACTGCAATTTGCCTATCGTCACAATAGGTCAACGGCAGATGTAATTTCAATGGCTCTTCACACGGCTTTAGACCACCTGGACAACACAAACACCTACGTCTGGATGCTGTTCATCAACTGCAGCTCAGCATTTAAATCCATCATTCCCACAATCCTGATTGAGAAGTTGCAGAACCTGGGCCTCTGTACCTCCTTCTGCAATTGGATCCTCAACTTCCTAACCAGAAGATCACAATCTGTGCGGATTGGTGATAACATATCCTCCTCACTGATGACTTTATTACTCACATCTCCTTCATATTCATGAGGAGTAAAAATCTTTATGTGACATCTCCGTCTAAATGTGCAATTTATAGTCATTTATAATAAATATTATGTACAACAGATGAGAGGGCATATCGGAGCGAGATATGCCAACTAGTGGAGTGGTGTCATAACAACAACCTGGCACTCAACATCAGTAAGATGAAAGAGCTGACTGTGGACTTCGGGAAGGGTAAGACGAAGGAACACATACCAATCCTCATAGAGGGATCAGAAGTGGAGAGAGTGAGCAGTTTCAAGTTCCTGGGTGTCAAGATCTCTGAGGACCTAACCTGCTCCCAACATATCGATGCAGTTATAAAGAAGACAAGACAGCAACTATACTTCATCAGGAGTTTGAAGAGATTTGGCATGTCAACAACAACACCCCAAAACATCTGTAGTTGTACCATGGAGAGCATTCTGACAGGTTGCATCACTGTCTGGTATGGAGGGGCTACTGCACAGGACCGAAAGAAGCTGCAGATGTTTGTAAATTTTGTCAGCTCCATCTTGGGTAAAAGCCTACAAAGTACCCAGGACATCTTCAAGAAGCGATGTCTCAGAAAGGCAGCATCCATTATTAAGGACCTCCAGCACCCAGGGCATGCCCTTTTCTCATTGTTACGACCAGGAAGGAGGTACAGGCGCCAGAAGGCACACTCTCAGCGATTCAGGAACAGCTTTTTCCCCTCTGCCATCCGATTCCTGAATGGACATTGAACCCATGAACACTACCTCACTTTTTAATATACATTATTTCTGTTTTTGCACTATTTTTAATCTATTCAATATACATATACTGTAATTGATTGATTTATTATTATTTTAATTTTTATTCATCTTCTATATTGTATATTGCATTGAACTGCTGCTGCTAAGTTAACAAACTTCACAACACATTCTGGTGATAATAAACCTGATTCTGATTCTGAAAGGTGCAACAAAAAATTAAAATATTTTAAAAACATTAAAAGCATTCATACAACCAATAGAATATGTCCTCTGACACATTTCTATAAGATGTATGCAAGTCTGTGTCTTTACTGATGCTTTGCTGCACGCTTGAGTGTTCAGTGGAGGGTGCTGATGCTTTTTTTGCTGGTGGGGTAGGGGTGGGGTCATTGCCCTACTGCTGCTTGTGCGTGGGAGGGGGACGGAGGAGACTTTGGGGTTCTAACGTTTTAACTGTCGTTCGTTCTTCGGGGCACTCCTCTGTTTTTGTGGATGTCTGTGAAGGACAAGAATTTCAGGATATATATTGTAAACATTTCTCTGACATTAAATGTACCTATTGAAACTATACAAATGGCTCATCTTTTCATTTAATTATTATTTTATAAAGCAAAATTGAGAAGTTATTTTGTGACCCTTAAACTTCTGTAATTGTACATGACAAGATCTGCAAGGTATAGAAGTAACAAATGAGGTGAAAAGTTATCTATTCATATAATTTATACTTTTGAAGTATTTTATTGGCTACAAGAATATTTCTTGAGAATGTGAAGACTCACTTTAGTTATATATCCTGATGACTAAAATCTTTAACTGAGAACAACAGTCACAACTACATAATGAGGAGCACCACACTGACCATTCAAATCACTTTTGAAATGCCTTTTATTTTAATCTTACGAAACTAGATATCACTGTTTTAGTATTTCTCACACACACATGAAAACAGAAGTTTTAGGGGATATTATTAGCCGTTTCTGTTCAGAAAGCTTTCATGCAACACATAGCCCATAGTGGTTTCCTTTTTTAAATTATGTCTGGTACTTCACGGTTTTGCCAACACAATTTGATTGAAGTCCTTTCAAAGCCATTTTCAGCACTATAGTCTTGATAACAGTCTCAGTTTCTGGTTCATTTCTAATTTCCAATTTTAATGTTTTCTATGCCATACATAATGATCTGTGCATTGCATCCTTAAATGTAAACTTTACATCTTTACAAAGTTTACTTCTGCATTTTTGAAACATATTGAATGGTGAAAGGCTGTGATGGAGTGGTGTAGAGAGGATATTTTCCATGGTGGGCAAGTCTAAGACCAGATGACACGGTCTCAGAGTAAAAGGGTGTCCTTTTAGAATAGAGATGAGGAATTTCTTTTGCCAGAGAGTGGTGAATCTGTGGAACCTTTGCCACAAACAGCTGTGTAGTTCAAGTCTTTACGTATATTTAAGGCAGAGATTGAAAGATTCTTCATTCATCAGGGCATAAAGGGATACAGGGAGAAGGCAGGAGATTGGGGCTGAAAGGAAAATTGGATCAGCCACTATGAAATGGCAGAGCAGACTCAATGGGCCAAATGACCTAATTCTGCTCCTATGTCTTATATATTTATATCTGTCTATTCAATTGTCAATTGCAAAACATTGTATATACTGTAAGCCACTTCTTCCATCCTAAATCACCAATTATCCAATTTCTATCAGAACCATTTGATATGAAGATGCCAACACACAGAATCAGAAAAAGCTGAAGACGGTACCCAGCTCCACCATGGGCACTAGCCTCTCACCATCAAGGGCACCTTCAAACAGGTCAGTGTCATACCCTATTAGGTACATGTGTACACTTGCTCATTAATGCAAATATCTAATCAGCCAATCATGTTGGAGAAACTCAATGCATAAAAGCATGCAGACATGGTCAAGAGGTTCAGTTGTTGTTCAGATCAAACATTAAAATGGGGAAGAAATGTAAGTGTCTTTGACTACGGAATGATTATTGGTGCAAGCCATGGTAGTTTAAGTATCTCAGAAACTGCTGATCTGCTAGGATTCTCACACACTCTAGAGTTTACAGCAAATGGTGCAAAAAAAAATCAGTGAGCTTCAGTCTGTGGGTGAAAACATCTTACATGCGTTACAACAGTGGTGTGCAAAAGAGCATCGCTGAACTCACAACATGTCGAACCTTGAAGTGGATGGGTTACAGCAGCATAAGGTCATGAACTTGCACTCCGTGGCCACTTTATGATGTAAGAAGGTGGCCACTGTGTGCACTATATGCATTTGTTGTTGCAATATAGTATTTTTTAAATGTATTGCACTCTACTTCAACACAAAACAACAAATTTTACGACATGTTCAAAGTAAATTTATTATTAAAGTACATATATGTCACCATATTCAACCTTGAGATTCATTTTTTCAAGGGCATACGCAATAAAGCCATAGAAGAATAATAACCCCAATAGGATCAATGAAAGACCACACCAACTTGGGCAAACAACCAGTGTTCAAAAGATATCAAGCTGTACAAATGCAAAAAGAAATAAATTATAATAACAATAAATAAACAAACAATAAATATCAAGATCATGAGATGAAGAGTCTTTGAGAGTGAGTCCATAGGTTATCGGAACTTTTCAATGCTGGGCAAGTGAAGTTGACTGAAGTTATCCCCTTTGATTCAAGAGCCTGATGGTTCCTGAACTTGGTGGTGTGAGTCCTGAGGCTCCTGTACCATCTTCCTGATGGCAGCACTGAGAAGGTGGCAAGTCCTGGTTGGTGGGGGCTTTTAATGATGGGTGCTGCTTTCCTGCGACAACATTTCATGTAGATGTGCTCAATGGTGATGGACTGTGCCAAATTCGTTTTTTTGTAACTCCTTCCAAGGACATTGGTGTTTCCATACCAAGCTGTGATGCAGCCAGTCCATATACTCGCCACTGTGTGTCTATAGAGGTTTGTTAAACTTTTAAATGTCAGCCGAATCTTGGAAAGCACTATCATGCTTTCTTCATAATTGCACTTATACGCTGAGCCCAGACAGGTCTTCCAAAGTAATAACATTGAGGAATTTAAAGTTGCTGACTCTCTCCACTCATCAATTAATAACTCATAAGGGGTGATTGATAAGTTTGTGGCCTAAGGTAGAAGGAGATGAGTTATTAACTTCAAACTTTCTGCATAATCACTCAAAGTGTTAAACTGCATGTGCGTGTAACGAGAGCTGTATAACTCATTTCCTTCTACCTTAAGCCACAAACTTATCAATCATCCATGCTGTGGACACTTTCTGGAGGTCCAAGATCCGTATCCTCTACGACCACTGGACTAAGTGTGTAAATGTAGGAGGGGACTATGTTGAAAAACAAATGAGCTAGGTTTTCTAAATATGACTCCTTCTACCTTAGGCCATGAACTATTAATCACCCCTCGTAAACCTGATTCTGATTCTTATTCTGAAAGAGTTTGCTTCCCCCTCCCTATAAATCTTCTGCCCACCTCTATTCCCAACTCCTTTTGAAGTTGATTCTATTGCAGGTTCAACAATTTGAAACTGTTAATCACTAACAGAAAAGAAAGTTTCACAACTGTGGGAAGGGCCTAGAATCTGAATGTTATCATTTTCTGTGACATAGGCCACAAATGGAGGAACATTTTTCATTTGCATTTCTTTCAACGTTCCCATATGTGCATGAACCTAGCTAAGCATTATCTTTATAAGTAAGAATAAGAATCAAATTCATTGTCACTGCAAGGTCATTAAATTTGTTGTTTTGTAGCAGCAATACATTCCGGGCATTAAAAAATTCCTATAAGTTACAATATATTAAAAAAACAATAGCAAGGTCGTGTTCATGATTTAATGGAACTTTCTGAAGTCTAATAGCAGAGGGGAAGAAGCTGTTCCTAAAGCATTGAGTTTGGTTCTTCAAGCTTCTGCTGCTTCTCTGTGGTGGTAGTAATGAGAAGACAGCCTGTCCTGGAAGATGATAATGATGGATGCCACCTTCTTGATGCATTTCCTTCGGAAAATGTTCTTGATGGTGGGAAGGCATGTGCCCAGGTTAGATTTAGAGCTGGCTGACTCTGCAACCTGACCCAGTGCATTGGCGTCGCCATACCAGACATTGATGCAACCTGTCAGAATGCTCTCTACAGTACATCTGTAGAAGTTTGCCTTAGAGTTTTAGTACATACTCAAAGAGATTTGGGAATATGGGTAGTGTTAGGGTGAAATAATTAAAAATGGGGCAGTAAAAGCCTATAATTCATCTAAAATTCCATTTGCTGCATTGTTCTGTTTGATTCCAAGTACCAGTTGGGATCTTAATTGGAGCTGTGCAAGTATTGTCCCCCATGGCAATGTATTGTGAGTGAAGATATCACAAAAAACTGTAGGTGAAAACTGAATGCAACATCTTGGAGTGATATCTAAATGTTAAAATTAATATTGCTATTAAAATCATATTAAGGCATTCGCTGTATATGTTTGTCACTAAAATATTTTCTGTTGCTGATGTTAAAAGTACATGTCATATAATGTATAGGGTATGGAAACATTTGGATAGCGTTAAATGCAAATAATAATGCTACAGGAAAAGTTATTGCTACTGAATAACATTCAGTAATTTAAATACTGACATGTGTCATAATGCATGATTTTACAGACCCATGTGTAATTGTGCCTAAGTTCACAAATAGAAAAGCTTTATTTGAAGAGAAAGGAATTATCAAAAAGAAATAGAGAAGCAAGAGGTTACCATTTACTATTGATCTATTTAAAAGTCAGAAATAGTTATTTTCACAATTACCTGACTATTGAAAAGATATGCCGAATGTGAAGTATTTAGCATTAAAGTCAAAGAAGAATTCATAATCTCCAGTTTCCACTTATCTCTCTCATCCATGAGAAAGAACTGCAAGAACAGCTTGTGTGTTTAGGCTAAAGGAAGTTAAATGGATTTTGGATTATATCTTATTCCATGGTGGTTTGTGTATTATTTAAGTCCATTATTTCACTTTGATAGCATATGGCATGTATTTTCATGAATTAAATGGAAATACATTGAAATATATAGCCCACAAAAAAGCAATTCCATTAAATTGTTCTATACTGATGTTTACATTACACAAAACTCTGCTCAATTCCACTTACTTATCTCTGCATCTCAGAACCTTTCTGCTCCTATTTCTCTCACATGCCTATTTGTGGTAAGAAATCATTCCATGTAATGAACCTGTTCCCAAGCCTACCCTTGCTATAATTATTTTCCAGTCTTTAAGATAATTAAAAATGCCCATGATTATTCCATAACTATTCTTACACCCCAACCCCACTATTTCTTGGATTTAAACTCCATCCAACGGTATGACTAAAGTATGCTAAAGTTCAAAGTTCAAAATGCATTTATTATCAAAGAATATATGTGTTATACAACCTTGAGATTTGTTTGTTGACAGGCAGCCTACTTCCACTAAGGATTTCTATCCACCCACAGTGATTGTGTTTCTGAGCTTCTGAGCTTATATCATACTGCAGCAACCTCTCCCTTTATTAGTTGTGCCATCCCACCTTTCCCTTCCTGCATAGGGCAGTACAGTAGCACAGTGGCTAGCCAAGAACTCATTACCAGCAATCGGTGATCAGGGTTCACTTCTCGTCTCTGTGGGGAAGGGGCTTGTACGTTTTCCCCGTGATTGTTTTGGTTTCCTCCTGGTGCTATGGTTTTCTTCCACATTTCAAAGACATATGAGCTGGGGATAATAAGTTGTGGGTATGTTATGATGACGCCAGGAGCATGACAATACTTGTGAGCTGCCCCCGGCATATCTTCAGGCTGTGTTGGCTCTTGATGCAACAGATACATATCACTGTATGTTTTGAAGTTTTGATGTACATGTGACAAATAAACCTAACCTTTATCTATACCTTATCTTTATCTTTGTCAGGGAGGTTTGACACAAATTTGACATGCATTTTGACACACAATTCACTTCCCAGCCTTGTCCACCTTGAAACTATTTCTCTCTGTTGTAACTATTATATATTTAATATTTTGGTAGTATTTGAGTAATATTGCAAATATATTGTTTGAGTAAACATTCTTGTTTGTTTACATAATTAATTACTGGTTATACAGTGGTGCTAGAAAGTTTGTGAACCCTGTAAAATTTTCTCTATTTCTGCATAAATATGGCCTAAAATGTGATTAGATCTTCACACACGTCCAAAAAGTAGATGAAGAGAACCCAATTAAATAAATAACAAAAAAAAATTATACTTGTTCATTTATTTATTGAGAAAGATGATCCAATATTACATGTATTTGTTGGAAAAAGTATGTGAACCTTTGCTTTCAATAACTGGTGTGACACCCTTGTACAGCAATAACTTCAACCAAATGTTTCTGGTAACTGTTGATCAGTACTGCACATCGGCTTGGAGGAATTTACAAAACTGCTTCAACTCTGGGGTGCTGGTGGGCTTCCTTGTGTGAACTGCTTGCTTCAGGTCCTCCACAACATTTCTATAGGATTAAGGTCAGGACTTTGACTTGGTCATTCTAAAACACAAAGTTTATTCTTTTTAAACCATTCTGTTATTGATTTACTCTTGTCTTTTGGATCATTATCCAACTTGTATTAAGCTTCAGGTGATGGACTCTTACCTTGACATTCTCCTGCAAAATGTCTTGATACAATTTTGAATTCATTGTTTCCTCAATGATAGCATGTTGCCCAAGCCCCTGAGGCAGCAAAGCAGCCCCAAACAATGATACTCCTTCCACGTTGCTTCACAGTTGGAATGAGGTTTTGGTGTTGGTGTGCGGTGCCCTTTTCCCTCCAAACATAGCAAAGTGCACTTCTGCCATAAAAATCAATTTTTGTCTCATCTGTCCACAGAACATTGTCCCAGAAGTGTTGTAGAACATCCAGGTGGTCTTATACAAACTTGAGACGAGCAGCAATGTTTTTTTTGGAGAGCAGTGGTTTCCTCTGAGGTGTCCTTCCATGAATAACATTCTTGTTCAGTGTTTTTCTTATAAAGAGGTGGACACATGAACGGAGACTTTAGCAAGTTCTGGAGATTTCTGCAGGATTTTGCTGTTACCCTTTGGTTCTTTTCCACCTCCTTCAGCATCGCACATTGTGCTCTTGGTTTGATCTTTGCAGGATGCCCACTTCTAGGGAGACTAGCAACAGTACTGAGTTTCCTCCATTTGTGGACAATTTCTGTTACTGGGGACTGATGAACTCTCAGGTCTTTAGAAATGCTTTAATAGCCTTTTCCAGCTTGATGGAGCTCTACAATTCTTCTAAAGTCCTCTGAAAGTTGTTTTGATTGAGGCATAGTGCATAGAAAAGGATCTTTCTTGAGAAGAGCAGAGTCTGGCAGTAACCTGACTTTCTGTGTCTTTTTTATAGGGCAGGGCAACTCTACAACCCACACATCTGAATTCATCTCATTGATTGCAACACTTGACTCCAAATAGCTTTTGAGAGGTTCCCCAGAGGTTCATTTTTCTCAAAATGAGCAAGTATAACATTTTTGTGTTCTTTATTTAATTAGATTCTTCTTGTCTAGTTTTAAGACTTATGTGAAGATCTGATCACATTTCAGGTCATATTTATGCAGAAATAAAGAAAATTCTACAGGGTTCAGAAACTATCTAGCACCTCTGTATGTGTTGTGACTGTGAACAAAATCACTGGAGAAACACCAAAGCTGGCAATATGAAAGTCTTTATTCAGCACAACAAGCAGCCCTCATACTAGAAGTACTCTTGGAAGAAGCTCCCTGACCCCAAAATTACATCACATTTTTATATATTGAGGAACAAAGGTAACAACAGAACAATTTCTATAGTTACAATGCATTCAAAACACTTCCTTTGAGTTGCACATAATTTTCAAACACCCAGATCTTCACCCCAACACGCGCAAAATCAGTGTTGATCACTGCAGTCTCTGAGTTGCATTCATGCATATGCAGACATCTCAGGCGAATGGGGTCTTTCCTGGATTGCAATCAACCCCAGTCAGCAGCTGCAGGAAGACCATTCTTCTGAGCTGCATTTTAAATTCAATCTACAATCCACATTCAGGTCTGAAGACTGGTTGCTGTTGAAATTAATATTTGCTGTATTCCACAACTCCAGAATACGCCCTCCTCTTGGCCCTCCTGGACAAAAATAATATTGTTCCAGGAAAGCCCAAATTTTAAGGAGGAGCTAATCAAGTAGGGCAGCAAATAATGGCCTGTACTTCGGACTCCCTTCCCCAATTACCTATCACACCCCTATATGCATCTGCATCAACACAATCATCCCTAATGGCTACCTACAAAACTCTAAGCAGAGACTGTTCCAGAAATTTGACCAACGAGTCTTTAAAATATAGCACTGTCATTCGTATGACTGTTGCCTCCTTCCCTGCTGGTGAATTGTGGCTTAATCATGTTTGTATCTTCACCCCTCCATTTTCTGATAGCTCAAACTCAGCAGTGGCTATCAGTGGTTACTCTCTGGTCAAGGGCACCAGCCAGGTAAATGTAGCAGGCTAACAGTTCACACTACATGACAAAAGATTGTCAGAATCATGACAGCTAGTCTCTCAGACTGTTTCATCGACTTACAGGATGAGTTGGAGTGATTTCTATATGAATGACTGCAAGGACCTTACCCCCTTCTGGACTGTCCAGTTGATCACTGGCCCAGCCACTGAAAGGGCCATGCTCATTTGTATTCACTCCCATTCAGACTGGGGTGACTGCCTTCAAGTGCTGTAATATCTGCCCTTCCTAATTATTTACCTTCAGCAACCAGACTTCATTATAGAGTACAGTTACCGTGTACTTCAACACGCTGTTCACAGCTTGCTTTCACACTCTCTGTATCTTCCACATTTGTGTTTGTTGTGGTTCTGCTTCCATCTGGTGTGGTCAGATCTGATAAAGCCGGCTGGCGTTCATCACTTAGGTTCTCTACAATTACACTGTTACGGGGCACACTTGATCTCTTCCTCTGTCTGTGCGGGTGAGAAGAAGGGAAGTCATATAGTTTAACCTGAGCCCAGTGTGTCCTGTCCACTGGCTGCCTCTCTGAGACTGTACACCAACATTCATACGGAACATTACCTGCAATCCTATCCGTGTGGGAGCAAAACCTGGCTTTTCAGACTGCTCCCTTGCCATGACTTGGTCACCCGGCTGTGGGAGGACTATCTTTCCTCCCTCTGGCTCTCTCTGATCAGCAATAGGTTGCTGCTCGATCCCTCAATGTGTTACCCTGGTAACTGTGTTATTTCAGGGGTTGTAGTGTTCTCGCACAGGTGTAAAAACTCTGAACTAAACTCCAAGTATAAACCAGAGTCAATAAAACTGCAACAAACTATATTACATTAAAGTACAACATACAGTCAGAATCTACCTATGCCATCAACTGCTTTAAATACACTTCAACACAAACTATCAGCAACTCTTTAAATAACAAAGAACATAAACTTTATCAACCGTCATTACTTTTAAAAGAATCAGTGTTAACATTTTTACTTCAACATATCGATTATCTTATGAACTTACGGCGTTGCTTCTATGATGTTTCTAGTGCGTAGAAAGAAAACTTTTCTCGCGCTGATCCTGCACACACAAGCCCCCTCCTTCCCGTTTCTCCAAACCGGTATTTTCCCACAGGACGCAGCGAAACCGGGTGTGACGTCATCGCATGCCGCGATATATCACAGACAACAAATTTACTTTCAACAACCTTAACTTTAACTAGAAAACGATTACAAACGAATTACTAAAGCGAAAATATAATAAACTAAACGAATGCCTTAAGGGCAACACAGGGGTCACCAACCTTTTTTGCATCGCAGACCGGTTTAATATTGACAATATTCTTGCAGACTGGCCGCCGGGGTGGGGGGGGCATGTTAATCATGACCGGAATATAGGTGATAAGTCAACTATGAGTCACTTATGTGGCTAATACACTCAATTTCATTTCTAAAAGGGTTTATCTAATGAATTTAATATTAAACACACATCACATATTTCCCTCGCATGAATATAGTGATAAGTCAATTATAACTCACTAGCATCGTAAGTCAATAGCATCATAACGTTTTAAGTAACATTTGGATATTAAACACACAGCGCATATTTTCCTCATATAAAAATATAAAACCATTGCAACACACCAGTGAGAGGACAAGGTAAGGGCCGTGCCGGGGCCGCGACAGTCGCAGTGTGCCCACCCTCCTTGTAGGTAGTGCTAAAAGGCGGCGCCCATCTGTCCGTGCAACAAGCCAGTAGCAACGGCACTTCTCGCCGGCCGTGCAAGGTGGCCGGTTACCCGAGGCCAACCAGTGATCCCCTGGCGCGAGGGTATCACTGCGTTCAGGCGACTGATGACTGCGCACGCGTAATGACCTCGTGTAGGTAATGACTGCGCGTGCGTAATGACCTCGTGTGCGTTCAAGTTCAACAGTGGGCGTGACAGGGAATGAGGAAAGGTGCAGCTGACTCATATCGTTTCATATCAACAAATCATATCGTTTCCTCGCGGCCCGGTAGCACATGCTTTGCGGCCCAGTACCGGTCTGCGGTTTGGTGGTTGGGGACAACTGTGTTATTATGTATGCATAATGAAGAACTTAGGTTCCCAGTGGGCAATGCAGCGGTTCACCTGGAACCAGAAGCTTCGTTGTTGAGCTGGTCACACTCGCTCTGTGTTGAAGTGGTACAGTTCAGAATAAAATATTGTAGCATTTACCCACACAAAGTTTGTCTTTATTACGAACAAACATAACATGGTGTTAGAAGTCGGCGTGAGGTCTAAACATGGAGGGTAAATGAATACCGGGTACGACCGAGAAAAAGACTGCTTGTGTGCAAAATGTGCCAGCAGCAAGTGAGGTTGGACGGCCAGCAAGGCAAGAGAGCACGTTGTGTCCAGAAGTTCACCAGATTCTCCAGGAAGTTCAGGTAAGAGTCCCAACAATTCCCATCATGGATAACCTAAGTTCTCCTGCACATTTGCAGTCTACCAGCAATTTAACGGATAACTGGAAATGCTTCAAACAGCAATTTAATATATATTTAGCAGCTAATGAAGTGAGAGGGGCTGATGAAAAATTGAAAGCATTTATTTTACTGCATGGAATTGGTGAAGAAGCTTTGAATATCTACAACAACTTTCAAATTGAAGAGACAGATTTTACATTAGATGCTATAATGGCAAAATCTGAGGAGTATTTTTTCACAAGTGAAAACATCTCATTCGAGAGATAGAAGTTCTTTCCCTGTGACCAGAAACATGATGTTAGTTTTGACAGATACTTACTGAGCTTCACACACTGAGTAAGCCCTGTGAGTCTGGCGAATTGAGAGACTCACTAGTTAGAACAGTTTGCGGAATCCTAGATAAAGGGCTCAGCGAAAGATTGTTACATGAGAAAGATTTGACGCTGGAAAGGGCTATGGATATGTGTACAGCAGCAGAGACCACACAAGCACAAGCTAAGGAGCTGCAGAGGGGAGACACAACAGTTCATGCTGAGTGCATTCTGTCTGGCTACATCACTGCCTGCATGGGAACTGTACTTCCCTCAATTGCAGGACTCTGCAGAGAGTGGAGTGGACAGCCCAGCACATCTGTAGATGTGAATTTTCCACTATTCAGGACATTTACAAAGATAAGTGTGTGAAAAGGGCCCAAAGGACATTGGGGACCTGAGTCACCCCAACCACAAACTGTTCCAGCTGCTACCATCCAGGAAACGGTACAGCAGCATAAAAGCCAGGACCAACAGGCTCTGGGACAGCTTCTTACATCAGGCCATCAGACTGATTAATTCATGCTGATACAATTGTATTGCTATGTTTTATTGACTATCCTGTTGTACATACTACTTACCATAAATTACTATAAATTGCACATTGCACATTTAGATGAAGATGTGACATAAAGATTTTTACTCCTAATGTATATGAAGGATGTAAGTAATAAAGTCAATTCAATTCAAAACAGAGGGGCAGAGCACAAGGCATTTCACAAAGCAACAGCAAAGCAAAAAGGAAAGTTCGAACAGCAAATATGGAGGTAATCACAATCCAAAGATGCGTCCTGCCTCTGGAAAGCCCTGCAATAATTGTGGGAAGAAGAATCATTTTGCAAAGTGTTGCAAAGCTGAGGCTAGCATGAGAAAGGTGCACACGGTTCATGAGGAAATCGAGGAAGCCTTTGTAGATTTTCTACAGACTACGGGTACTTGTAAAACAGAATGGGTTGTTCCAGTGACTGTGAATGAGACAATAATTCAATTCAAGCTTGACACCAGAGCCCAGGTAAATCTATTATTCATGGATGATTACGAGACACTCAAAGTAAAGAGTAAGATTTACCCAGTGAAGTTAAAGGTGACAGGCTATACTGGAGAGAACATTTCATTAAAAGGGGTCTGTATTGTGACTTTCATGCATAAGAACCAACACCTAAAGTCACAGCTACTGATTGTAGAAGAGACAGTACAGCCAATATTATAAAAAGTGCATGTGAAAAGCTCAGCCTGGTGAAAAGAGTTTTCATAGCAGCTTCACAGTCTAAAGACGACTGCACTTCACTCATGGAAGAGGACGCAGATGTTTTTGAGGGGCTCTGATGCTTACCTGGTGTGCGCAAAGTTCATATAGATGAGACAGTGGCTCCTGTTGTTCATGCATGCAAGAAAGTTCCATTTGCACCTGGAGACAAACTTAAACAGGAGCTAGCACACATAGGACAGATAAATGTCATACAGAAAATCAATGAACCAACAAATGCACTGACTTTCATAGTTTATGTCACATCAGAAGTGGGAGCGAAGCCTGACCTCAGAAAGACATCAGTTATTGAAACCATAGCGTGGCCCCAGGGCAAGGCGGAGGTGAGACATGTCTTGGGTACGGTCACTTACCTGGCTAGGTTCATCCCATAACTGTCTTCTGTGTCAGCACCACTTAGATCATTTCTTTAACAGTGAAATGTGTGGATTTGGTCTCACAAAAAAGAAGAGTATTTCTAGATGCTGAAAAGAGTCTGAACTGAAGAACCCATGCTGAAGTTTTATGATCTGTAAAGTGTACTAGGATCTCAACTGATGCGTCCTGGTATGGCCTTGGAGCAGTACTACAGCAACAGCATGAAGACACATGCCAAATCGTGGCCAATGCATCAAGGGTTTTAACAAGTGTGAAAGACAACCATGCACAAATAGAGAAAGAGCTTCTCGCCAGCACATATGCATGTGAAAGGTTCCATCAGTATATCTATGGTCAAGCTTTTGAAGTGGAGACAGGTCATAAACCCCTGGTCTCAATTATGTCCAAACCACAGAATGACTGTCCCAGGCTTTCTTCACTGCCTGCATGCAGGTACAGCAGGCAGTGAAGAAAGCTAATGGCATGCTGGCCTTTATAACAAGAGGAATTGAGTATAAGAGTAAAGAGGTCCTTCTGCAGCTGTACAGGGCCCTGGTGAGACCCCACCTGGAGTATTGTGTGCAGTTTTGGTCTCCAAATTTGAGGAAGGACATTCTTGCTATTGAGGGAGTGCAGCGTAGGTTCACAAGGTTAATTCCCGGAATGGCGGGATTGTCATATGTTGAAAGATTGGAGCGACTGGGCTTGTATACACTGGAATTTAGAAGAATGAGAGGGGATCTGATTGAAACATATAAGATTATTAAGGGATTGGACACACTGGAGGCAGGAAGCATGTTCCCGCTGATGGGTGAGTCCAGAACTAGAGGCCACAGTTTAAGAATAAGGGGTAGGCCATTTAGAACAGAGATGCGGAAAAACTTTTTCACCCAGAGAGTGGTGGATATGTGGAATGCTCTGCCCCAGAAGGCAGTGGAGGCCAAGTCTCTGGATGCATTCAAGAGAGAGTTAGATAGAACTCTTATAGATAGCGGGGTCAAGGGATATGGGGAGAGGGCAGGAACGGGGTACTGATTGTGTATGATCAGCCATGATCACAGTGAATGGCGGTGCTGGCTAGAAGGGCCGAATGGCCTACTCCTGCACCTACTGTCTATTGTCTATTGATGAGACAGCACATGTTGATAAGGCTGCAGAAATATGATGTGAAGATGGTCTACACAGTGGAAAAATATACATTTGCTGCTGCAGTCATCAAGAAAGAAAAGAGTGACCTAGAGATTAATGCAGATATACGGGCCTATGTTAATGATTGTCACCTCCATTCCATTAGCTCCCAATAGAGCACAGAAGAATAGGACAGCAACAGGGACAGAAGAAACAATACAGAAAGGATGGCCCGCAACTAAGAATGACTGCCCAATGTGTAGTCGGTCAAGGTCATGAAGGGTTTCATTAAGAAAGCACAAGATGGACGAGAGGATTTCCACAAAAGTCTAATGGTTTACAGAAGTGTGCCACGGCAGAATGGATTTTCACCAGCCCAAATGCTGATGGGTCAACACATACGCACTAACCTTCCTGTGCATGAAAACTTTTTGACACCTAGAAGAGTACTCAAACTGACTAAAGAGAAAGGGAAAGAAAAGCAGAAACAGTGTCATGGCAAGACTGCAAAAAGCCTACCAGTCCTGAAGCCTGAAGATCAAGTGTGTGTCTGAGATCACTATTCTGGCACATGGTCCAGGCAAGGATATGTACAAGAGGAAGTAGCTCCATATTCTTACCAGATCCAAATGGAGTGAGAGACACATCTGAGAAGAAACCATACGGACTGATGACCACAAGCTCCAACCCTGAGCTGTGATATGTCACTGGCCAGTAGACCAAAGAGGCCAGCAATGTAAAAAATGAACATGGTGATCAAAGTTCTCAGAAAGACAGAAATATTAATGCACCAAATACAAGAAGTACACCTGTGGCAACAAATAGCAGACCAAAATGAATCATTAAAAGACCGCAGAGACTGATTGAAAGTTGATGAGTAGAACAGGTCTGGCTACAGAATGTAGATATTTTGTTGGAAAGGATTATTGTTCCCTGCAGGTTTATCAGTATGATATGTTTATTTTTCTTTAAATGGGGAAGGTGTGTTGATATGTACGTATAATAAAGAAGCTCGGTTCCCAATGGGCAATGCGGCAGTTCATCTGGAACCAGAAGTTTCAATGGTGAGCTGGTCACATACACTCAGTGTTGAGCTGGAGCAATTCAGAATAAAATGTTCTCTTATTTACCCATGCAAAGTTTGTCTTTATTAAGAACAAACATAAGATACAGTGGTCCTTCACATCTCCTTATAATCTTACTAAATTGCCATTTGTAGCTTCTTCCTGTATACTTGTAACTTCCATTGCTTCTTGTTTTCCTGCTGCCTTCTCCACACTGACGTCTGCCCACTAGTTCCTTTTCTGCTCCTTACTATCCCCTTTCTGGTGAGCCTTTACTGTAATCACTGCTACCTCCTCAGGCAGCTGCACTACTTCTGCCTGCTCCTGTCTGTGCTTTGCCCCTACCCTTGGGACCTCCTAACATGATTCCCTCACGTAGGCCTGTTTCCCCTCACTGCTTGGGGCTGCTGTTTCTCAATAGGCCATGTCAGCTGCTCTGTTGGTCACACATGTTCTCTGTTCCTGTCTTGTCCATGTTATTATTCTTTTCCTGAGTCCATGATAGCACCTTCCTTACCCAGTGTGTCTATCCTCAGGGCAATACCTTTGTTATTTGGGCGCACTCAGAAATCTACAGGAAGCTACAATTCCTCACTCTCAAGTCCCTGGGGCTGACTTCTCTTTGTACTGGTAACGCAAATCACCTCTCCAGTCATGGGCAAGGGTAGATCAGTTATCGACACTGACAACCTCATGTCTACTAACATTTTACATTGCTGGCCCCCTAATAAACCTCTTGTGTACATCCATGGATGACTACCACTGGTAATAGAGGCTGCTTCCTAGATGCTGACCTCACCAGCTCTATAATCTGGTCAGCAGATAAATCGGAAAGAGAGGGCTCTGTCATAGACTCTGTCTGCTTTAGTGAGTGATTCTCAAACCTTCCTCTCTTTTCAGGCCACTGCCTCCAACCATGACCTGAGAGGCCAAAGCTGTAAAGAATCATCTTCTTTACCTTTCTACATCTTTTCCAGCAGTTCCTTGCTAGGTGCCCCTGGTTGCTGGCATGCAAAGCAAGTCACCTGTGATATTACAGCAGCTACTTTATGACCTCACTTTCCCCTCCTGTGGTCTACCTCACGGGCCCATAATACTATCACTGTGTAGGTCGATCCCACCTCTATCATGGGAGGAGTTAAAGATAGCACCAAGGTCTTTGCGGCTCTGGGTGACGTCTTCCTGTTCATCCACGAAACAGTTTAATTTCTTCTCTTCTCATGTCTTTTTCCCTTTTCAAGGTGATTGGGGTTCTGCCAGAGTCCATGATCTACAGCGGGTGCTCAAACTATGGTTCTTCACAGGTAGTGGGCTCTCGCTCTCAGAACTTCCCAAGCAAGCTGGCATTTCGGTATCTCGAGGTGCAACCGAGAAGACGTGCGCCTTTGGGGTGCGGTCCTGGCCTGATTCCAGACAACGTTGCTGACCGAAGCATCGCGGGAGAATGAAACATCGAGACAGTGGGTGATGTGCACAGCTGTCAGAGTCTCTCTTTCTCTTGATGAGAGTATGTTGGTCTTCAAGTTGGGGGGTTTATACAAGCAATGCAGCAGATTGTAACATCGAAACAGTGAGCTCTTTGGTTTCCGCTGTTGCTGTTGCAGGAGCAATGCCTCTATCTCCCTTGCTAGTGAGCAGGTTGCTCCCTGCCTGAGACGTCGAAGTGTTGAGGTGGACTGCAATTTCTGATGGACTCTAGATCATGGTCCCTGAGGACTTGCACAGTGGGCAGTGGGGGGTGGGGTTGATGCTTTTGCTGGAGTAAGTGGGGGAGGGAGGGGGAGGATTAATTTATTTGCTGTTGCTTGTACATGGGAAAGCGGGAGGCTTTGGGGCAATGATCCCTCTAATTTGTAATGACTAGTGTGTGCAAAAATCTGATGCTGTGCAATTTTTTGCCCAGTGACAACAACACATGTGGACTGAATGATTTCTTCAATAAAAACAATATAAATAAACCAGTTCTAAAATCTGCAGACAAATCATAGCAAACTCCATATTGTCAATACTGCCTGCATCAGAGACCGGAAAAGGAAATGTGATTGTGTACGATCGTGAAATATACCTAACATGCCAACAAGGTAAAGGGTGACAACTTATGTGTATAGTTTAAATTTCTTTGTGCGCTAGTAGCAAAAGATGTGTGCAGATACACACACGCACACCTTCGAGGGAACATTGCCTTGGTGTTCTAACATTTCCTGTCACTTATTCATTTTGGTTTTCTTCAGTTTTGTGAAAGTCTGTAAAGAGTAAGGATTTCTCTGATAGTAAATTGAACCTTTGAAATCTACAACTTCCTGGTGGGCTGAGCTCAGACCTTCTTTCAGCATTTTCAAGAAGACTGGGTCATCCCTCCCTGGATTATCCAACCCTGAAAACAACACTTATGTTCCACATAATCCATGGCTGTCTTATCATCTCCCTGAACCACTGACATTATCATTCCCCAGTTACTCTCATCTCTCCCCACTCGCTGCGATATCTCTCTTCATTGTTAGCATCCCTGGCAGTTGCCCATGTACCATCTTGTCCCATATATTCTTTGGGCACTTAGCTTTTACCAGTATATGTACATCTTTTGGGGTGCCCCTAGTGAACTTCTGCATTCCCACAGGCCACTATAAGCTCTAACAAAATGCTCTGTTTCTCTCCAGGAGTGAAGGGTCTATGAATGGTTGCAATCAGGGTCAAGGGCTGGCTTGGGTCATCAGGATTCTGGAACTAACATTGCCATCCCGACAGATATATATGTGTATAACCTCTGCTTTAAGTATCTCCACAATAATTCCCACACTAAAGGTTCCATCGTCATCAATGAAGACCTTGACACCATTAGTACTTTTTACAAGGTCAAGTTGCTAGCTCGACGCTCAACCTAGCTCGGACGGAGGGAGCCGGCTGGTTTTGAACTCGGGACCTCTCGCCCCAAAGTCCAGCGCTGATGCCACTATGCCACCAGCTGGCTTACGATGATGTCGAGACGAGCGCGTGATTTGGATTTAAATGAGGGAGAGTTGCGCAGCGTCAGCCTCACTCTCTCTTTCCAATTCCCATCTGGATCTAGTGGCAAGACAAGAGTCGAGACGGTTGGAGATGGGACTAGGCGCAGTGGATGACCAGGACGTTTTCTGTGTCTTGTCGTGCTCTACACATTCCACGACGCTTGCAGAGACCGCCTCCTTGACCGTTGGACCTTCCATTGGTCTCGTCCGCTCAATCCACCGGAGTCTGCCTTCACATGCTGGGATAGACAACTCCCTATCTCACCGAGGGTTTGAGACCCTTCGGCTACCCTCACCTGGTTAAGCCGGCTTGTCGAAGCCGTCGCCTGGGGTGTGGCCACTGTCGCATGCAAACAGCTACAGGGAGCCACAGGTGAGAGCTGAGTGCCAGGTGGGGACCAAAGGTGGACAAGCCACCTGAAAAGGACACAACATGTTCCCCCACCAGAGGTGCTACCCCTCCCTAACACCCCATACACCCCAATTACCACACTAAACAAAATATAAATGATGGATAAAAATTAAACAGTACATACTTAAAACCACAGAGTATGTACTCTGCAATCTGCAGTACATCTGAATTCATAATGACTGTTGTATTCCTTTGCATTTAAAGCAGTTTTTCACCAAGGTTACAGACTTATTCTCAAACCACACAAACACAATCACAAATTAATCTGCTGCTATGCAATTCCCCAAACAGGCATAGTCACACCCCAATTGACCAGAGTGGATGACCAGAGTGGGCTGGTTGAGGGATTGCATCATCCCAACCTGATTGACATCTGAGACCCCGTGAGTAAGGATAAAAGAGGGTCTGGGGAACACCTCTTTAGATGCACCAGGAGAAACGCTGGAAAGCCGGTGACAGCGTTTAATAGCGACAGCCGGTGGGGGGGGGGGGGGGGGGGGGGGGGGGGCTCGCGTGCGTCCTTTCCCTTTGCCTGGGATTGGCGGCCTCACCACAGAAGAACGGCTTTAGCTAAAGGAGAGGCCACAAGTGAACGGCCACACCAATGGGACTCCCGAAGGATCGAAATCATAAAGGTTGGAAAACCCGCAGCGGTACCTGTTCCCATTCTATTCCTGTTTCTCTCTCTCTCCAACAAAGTGCAACACAGCGACAACCAAAAGGCTGCAGCCTGCATGAACTGAGTGACTTTTATATTTCCATCGGACAATACATTATCCCCTAGACAATGATAGAGCTATTTCTTATTGATTACTATTAGACCCGCACTTTTAGATTTAGTATTGACGACGTATATTATCTGTATGTTTGCATTGATATTATTTTTGTGTATTTTTACGAATAAATACTGTTAAAAATAGTACCATCAGACTTCAACGGACCTCTCTATCTTTGCTGGTAAGTGACCCAGTTACGGGGTTCGTAACACATGGAAGAGATTCCCCAACTCCAATATCACATTATTTATATGTTAAAGAAGAAATGTAACAACGGGGCAATTTCTATAGTTGCAATGCATTCACAATGCTTCCTTTGAGATGTACATAATTTTCAGACAAATAGATCCTCACACCAACACACCCAAAATTACTGTTAATCACCACTGTCTCTGAGCTGCATTCGTGCATATGCACACACCTCATGTGCATGGGGTGTTTTCTTAGTTTGCAAACAATCCCACTCTGCAGCTTCAGGAAGACCATTGTTCTAAGTTACATTTTAATTCAATCTACAGTCCACAGTCAGATTTGCAGACTGGTTGCTGGTGAAATTAATATTTGTTATATTCCATAACTCAGGAACATGCTGCAACAATATATGTGTAAATATGTGAATTGCTCGAAGTTAGACCTGCATTTTCAGACTCAGGATTCCTTAGAATTAGTTTAATGTTTTAGAGTTACAAAACATAACATTGATGACAGGTACTTTTAAAACAAAGCTGGGATGGCTACCAACCTGTTAAAGTGCAACTAGATGTTCAAACCAAAAATAAAATGCAGTGAGAGTAACAGTGACTAAAGGACACGGTCCAGCACATGCAGAGATGGTCAAGTTTAAAAAAGGCAGTGTAGCACATATTCTTTGGAAGGGAAGACTCAATCGAGTTTTCTGAAATGAAATACAGCATTGAAAAATGCATGCAAATGAAATACAATCTGGTAAATGAATGGTCATGCACTTTGTAGTAGAAATAAATGTTCAGACTATTTTCTAAACAGGGAGAAAATCCAGGAATCTGAGATGCAGAGGGACTTGGGAGTCCTTGTGCAGAACACCCTAATGGTTAACTTGCAGGGTGAGTCGGTGTTGAGGAAGGCAAATGCCATGTTAGATTTCATTTCAAGGGGTCTGGAATACAAGAGTAAGGATGTGATGCTGAGGCTTTATAAGGCGCTGGTGAGGCCTCACCTTGAGTATTGTGAACAGTTTTGGGCCCTTAGAAAAGATTAGAAAAGATGTGCTGGCACTGGAGAAGGTTCAAAGGAGGTTCACAAGGATAATTCTGGGAAAGAAAGGGTTATATGAGGAGTGTTTGATGGCTCTGGGTCTGTACTTGCTGGAATTCAGAAAGATGGGAGGGGAGGGGTCTTATTGAAACCTTTCAGATGTCAAAAGGCCTAGACAAAGTAGATGTGGAAAGGGTGTTTCCCATGGTGGGAGAGTCTAGGACAAGAGAGCCAGCCTCAGGATAGAGGGGTACCCTTTCAAAACAGAGATGTGAAGAAATTTCTTTAGCCACAGGGTGGTGAATTTGTGGAATTTGTTTCCACAGGCAGCTGTGTAGGCCAGGTTGTTGGGTGTATTTAAGGCAGAGATTGATAGGTTCTTGATTGGACGTGGCATCAAAGGTTACAGGGAGAAGGCCAGGAACTGGGGTTGACCATAACACCTACTCTGTGTGCATTAAGGTTATTGCATGAACTTCAAGTGGGAGACAGAAAGCTGCTTGTAAAAGCAGATGCAGAGACTAAAACACAGCTGGATGAATGGAAGGCCGTAAAGAGGATTCGTTGGGTGATGTTGTGGATGAGGAAGCCAAAAGGAGAGATCAGATTGTAAAGGTAGCAATAGATGGATTAATAAGAGAACACTCCAGTGAACTAAATGCACTTTCCCAAGATCAAAATGCACAAGGTATAAGAAGAAGAAAGGTGGCTATGCTGTCAGCACCACTTCCTACGGTCTCAGAGTCAACTCCTCCAACCACCATGGAGGAGGCCCCAGAACCAGAGAGAGGTTTTACAGCCACAAACCTCACTTGCCAAGCAGAGTGATCCCCCTTGTCAGGAAAGACGTTGTCCCAGTAGAGTAAGACATCTTCCACAGCAATTAAATCTCTCAGCTTGAATGGGATAATTTAAAATTTCCTATATTGTGGATGTCTGTATATAGTGGTTGTATTATATAGTATGCTGGGTGTATAGTTAAGATGCATTTTCTATTGAGTTGGAGTTTATAGCTAAGCAGGGAGGAGAGCTGTGTATTTAACATTTCAGTAGCATTTGAGTAATATTGTAAGTATATTGTTTGAGTAAGCATTCTTGTTTGTTTAAATTATTTTACAAGTTATATTTATAAATACTTGAATTGCATATGTCATCACGCCTCACTTAAAGTAAACACGAAGTTAGACTCACACTTTTGGACTCCCATGTATTCCTTTGAATTAAGTTAATGTTTTGAAGTTACAAAACATAACCGCAAATATAAGAACATACCCTATCATTTCTGTTTGTGATATCAATTAAATTCACCCTTTACAAGTGTTGTGTGTATTCAGATTAAAAAATGCATTTAATTTGTTTTCCTTTTTCTATTTTTGCCCTATGTCCCTTCCTGAAACATTCTGTCTACTATTTTCACTTTCTACTATTATTTCTTCTTTCTCTGTGCATTCAGGAATATCCCTTTCACCTGAATCCTTATTTTCTATTTCTAGTGCAACATGCAAAAAGGAATATTAAAAACTGATTTAGGGTCTTGATTTGAAATGGTGACTGTCCATTTCCCTCCATAGATGCTGTCCAACCCGTTGAGTTCCTCCAGCTTTTTGTGTGTTGCTTCCAGCATCTGCATTTTATCTGTGTCTTCTATTTCTGGTTTAGCTATCCTCCCTTCCACTTACAATGTTTCCATACCTATGACTCACTCCTCAAGAGTACTATCAACCCCCACATGAAAGCATTGTTCTTGGAGTGTAACCCGACTGGCTTGCAAAGTTCCCCCTTTCTCCCAGATATGGTGACAGTGCCAACGGCCAGGGTTCAATTCCACCACTGTCTGTAAGGAGTTTGTAAGTTCTCCCCGTGACCACGTGGCTCTCCCCCAGGTGCTCCAGGTTTCTCCCACAGCCCGAAGAATGTGTGGGTTAGTCGGTTAATTGATCACATTGATGTAATTAAGTGGCATGGGCTTCTTGGGCCAGAAGGGGCTGTTAATGTGCCTCTAAATGAAAAAAAACCATCTCCATAGATCAACATTTCCATCATCAACATAGATTCAAGAAAAGGGCAATGTTACGATGATCATGTTGGATTTCAATATGCACATAGTTTTGGAAAATCAGGTTAGCACTGGATCCTGAGAGAAAGAATTTGTAGAATGGGGACATACTAGCCTACGAGGGGAAAGGCATTTCTGAATTCGATATTGTATAATGAATTTGTGTGTATCTCTGGTGTGTGTGTGTGAGAGAGAGAGAACAAACAAACACACAGTACAGCAAAAAAATTCAAGGCTGAGTGCGTAGCACCCCGCTCTACTCTCTGTCCACGCTGGAGGAATTTTTGAGGAATAGACAAAAGTCCAATGTCACTGATAATTATATTGCAAAAGTAGTTCAAGATTCTGTTCTATTTTACATGCAGCTCTGATAGTGGAACAGAGATAACAGACAAGGATAAAACTTTACAAGTACTTAGTAAACAGACATAAAGAAAAATTTGCACTCTTGCAGTCCTTTTTGCAGTTAAAACATTTTACAGCTTGTAAAGTTTTTTTCAACGTGTAGTCATTATGGAGTAGGAATCATGGAGGTCAAGTTACTCACAGCAAGCTGCTGATAGAGCACAAAAGATTTCACAGATAAAATAATTAACAGATGAGTCTATTTCACGAATATTATTTTATTTTTATTTAGCAATACAGTAACAGGCCCTTCAGCCCATCAAGCCCCTACCACCCAATTACACCCACGTGACCAATTAACCTACTAACCTGTACGTCTTTGGATGTAGCAGGAAACTGAAGCACCCGGAGAAAACAACATGGCTACAGGAAGAACATAAAAACTCCTTACAGACAGCGGTGAGAATTGAACCCAAACACTTTCCCAACCACTGAGGTTAGGCTAACTGGCCTATAATTTCCTTTCTTTTACCTTACTCCCTTCTTAAAGAGTGGAGTGACATTTGCAATCTTCCAGTCCTCCGGGACTATGCCAGAATCAAGTGATTCTTGAAAGATCATGACCAATGCATCCGTTATCTCTTCAGCAACCTCTCTCAGCACTCTGGGATGTAGTCCATCTGGTCCAGGTGACTTATCCACCTTAAGACCCTTCAGTTTGCCTGGTACTTTTTCCTTTGTAACAGCAATGGCACTCACTCCTGCTCCCTCACACTCATAGACTTCTGGCACACTGCTAGTGTCTTCCACAGTGAAGGTTAATGCAAAAGACTCATTAAGTTCATCTGGGATTTCTTTGCCCCCATTACTACCTCACTAGGATAATCTTCACCAGTGGTCCAATATCAATTCTCACCTCCCCTTTTCTCTTGATATAACTGTAAACCTTTTAGTATCTTGCTTTATATTATTGGCTAGTTTGCTCTCATATTTCATCTTTTCCCTTCTTAAAGCTTTTTAGTTGCCTTGTTTTGGATTTGAAAAGCTTCCCAATTATCCAACTTCCCACTCGCTTTTGTTACCTTATATTCCCTTTCCTTGGCTTTTATGCCGTTCTTAACTTCTCTTGTCAGCCACGGTTGCCTACCTCTGTCCTTTGAGAACTTCTTCCTCTGTGGGACACGTCTATCCTGCACCTTCTCTGCTCTGCCATCATCCTCACCAGTATCCTCCTCCAATCCACCTGGGCAAGCTCTTCTCTCATGCCTCTGTAATTCCCTTTTTTCCATTGCAATGCTGATACATGTGACTTATGCTTTTCCCTCTCAATTTGCAGTATGAATTCAATCATATTATGATCACTGCCTGCTAAGGATTCCCTTATGTTAAGCTCCCTAATAAGATCTGAGTTATTATACAGCACCCAATCTAAGATAACCTCTCTCCATGTAGGCTCAGGTACAAACTGCTCTAAAAAGCCATCTCATAAGCATTCAACAAATTTCCTCTCTTGCGACCTGACATCAACCCGATTTTCCCAATCCCCTTGCATATTGAAGTCCTCCATTACAATTGTATCATTACCCTGATTACATACATTTTCCAGCTCCCTTGGTAATCTCAACCACATCTTGGTTACTATTTAGAGACCTATATATGATTCCGATAATGTTTTTTTTATCCTTGCATTTCTTAACTCCACCCAGAACGATTCAACGTTCTCTGACCCTATGTCTCCTCTTTCTAAAGACATAATTCCATTTCTTACCAGCAGAGCCACACCACTGCCTATGCCTTCCTGCCTGTCCTTTCAACACAAAGGGTATCCTTTGATGTTAAGCTCCCAACCATGGCCTTCTTTCAGCCACGACTCAGTGATGCCCACAACATCATACTGACCAATCTCTAATTGCGTGACTTGTTTGTCCACCTTATTCCAAATGCTACACGTATTTAAATACAGCACCTTCAGTCCTGCATTCTTTACCATTTTGAATTTTGCTTCTGTGGTACAACTTAACTCTTTGCTCTGTGTGCAGTTGTACCCAATCATTGGCTTGTCCTTCCTTACATTCATATTACATGCTACATCATCTACTTGTAAACCTGCTGGCTCATCCTCAGCTCTGTCATACTGGTTCCCTTAAGAGACTTAAGAGACATTTGGGTAACCACGTGGATAGGAAAAGTTAAGAGGGATATGGGCAAACATGGTCAAGTGGGACTAATTTAGGTGAGCACTTTGGCTGGCATGGACAATGGACCTATTTCTGAGCTGTGTTACTAAATGCTTTGAGACATGGTGTATGTACAGTACATCCATATAAAGTTACTTGCTACGCAGATTAGTTAAACTTACTGATGCATTCATACCCTAAGCCCCGCTGCATACTCTACAAACAGAATATTCTGGACTGTCTGTGGTGGACTTACATTGCTGGAAAGTCGACACACTCTGTGACTCTCAGGATCACGATATGAGTACACATATATAGATACTCTGAGGAAAGCATGCCCCTTCTTGAAGATAAACAAATTTACATATCTGAGACAAAAGTAAAAAGTTGATAATATTGTGAACACTCCCATATACCGAGCCAAAATATTACCCTGGGATCTATTAATTCACTTGTGAGGAGAGGTAAAGATTCAGTTTAATGTTTAATTCTAAAGGCAGCATCTCCAAAACGCAACACTACCGCACCAGCACGTCAGCCTCAACTCGCACTCATAAACTCCTGACCATGAGCTAAGTGTTATGCCACCTCCTGCATCAGGATTAACGTCCAAGAGCAGCACATTTAGAGTAGTTTACTGCCCATCCTGAGAAGACATAGCTCACTCAGGTTGGCTGATTGAGGTGGAAAGGTAGCGACTCACGACAGTTTGGTACTTTGAGCAGTGGCCAATCAGCCATCAGGATTGATTGATAAGAACAAATCAAAGTGAGATGGTGGCAAGTGGATCAGCCATTGTTGAAGTGGTCAGAATTTGAGCGGAGATTTTGAAGCTTTTTCTCTTTGAGGCTTCAGTCAGAGAAGGCAAAAAAGCTGTAGGTTTAATTCCCCCCCCCCCCCCGCAGTTTATTGTTTCCCCGTCTGTATACTTGTTCATTTAGAACAGTACAGAGGCCAGGCAGGGTAGTGGAATGCTCCTCTTGCAGAATGTGAGGAGGCAGGGAAATCTCCAGTGTCCCTGACGACTACAACTGCGAGGAGAACTGTACATCCAGTTGCAGCTTCTAACACTCTGCATTATGAGCTGGAACTGGATCATTCGGAAGGCTGAAGGGGTGATAGATAGGACATATAGAGAGGTAGTTACACCCAAGGTGCAGGACACAGGAAACTGGGTGACAGTCAGGAGGGGGACATGGGTTAAACAGCCAGTGCAGAGTACCCCTGTGGCTGTCCCCCTCAACCACAGATATACCACTTTGGAATCTGTTGGGGTGGGGATGACCTAACAGAGGAAAGTCACAGTGGTCAGCTCTCTGGTACTGAGTCTGGCTCTATGACTCAGAAAGGAAGGGTGGAGAAGAGGCACGCTGTGGTGATAGGGATTCGTTAGCTAGGGGAACGGACAGGAGGTTCTGTGGACGGGAATGAGATTCCCGGATGGTATGTTGCCTCTCGGGTGCCAGGATCCAGATCATCTCAGATCAAGTCCTCAGCATTCTTAAGTGGGAGGGTGAACAGCCAGAGATTGTGTTCCGTATGGGTATCAATGACATAGGTCAAGTGACAGGGTTCCGCAAAGTGAGTTCGGTGCTAAGTTAAAGGGCAGGATCTCCAGGGTGTGATCTCAGGTTTGCTATTTGTGCCACATGCTAATGAGGCCAGAAATAGGAAGATTATACAGTTTAACATGTGGCTAAGGAGTTGGTGGAGAAGGGAAGGCATAAGGTCTTTGGATCATTGGACTCTCTTCCAGGGAAGGTGGGAACTGAACGGTTTGCGCCTGACCTTGGACGGGACTAGTTTCCTAGCAGGAAGGTTTGCTAGTGCTGTGGGGGAGGGGGGAAGGAGTGGCATTTAAACTTGAGTTAGAGGCGGATGAGAACCAGACTGCCAGAACAGTTAGTGGAGAGGTTGTGGAGACAGATGTTAAGACCTCAGACAAAGTCAAGAATCAAAAGGTTAAGCATGGTGCGACTAATGTCCTGAATTCCATTTATTTCAATGCAAGAAGTATCATAGGAAAGGCAGATGAGCTCAGGGCATGGATCAACATCTGGAGGTATGATATTGTAGCCATTTGTGAGACGGTTGCAGGAGGGGGCAGGACTGGCAGCTCAATATTTCGAGGTTCCGTTGTTTCAGACATGACAGAGCAGGAGGAATTAAAAGAGGGGTGACAATACTAGTCAGGGAAAATGTCATGGCAGTGCTCAGTCAGGGCAATCTGGGAACTCATCTAGTAAGGCGTTATGAGTGGAACTGAGTAATAAGAAAGTTATGACCACACTAACAGTCCATGGAACTATGAGAGACAGATTTGCAGAGAGATCACAGACTGTTAGAAGAAACAGAAGGTTGTTATAGTTGGTGACTTTAGCTTTCCACATATTGACTGGGTGGCACGTACTATAAAGGGTCTAGATGTGACAGAGTTTGTCAAATGGGTTCAGGAAAGTTTCCTTTATCGGTACATAGAAGTCCCAACAAGAGAGCGTGCAATACTGGATCTGCTATTAGGGAATGAGACAGAGCAGGTAGCTGAAGTTTATATAAGGGAACACTTTGCATCTATTCCACAATGCCATTAAAAGTTCAAAGGTTTAAAGTTTAAAGTTTTAAAGTTTCAAAGATTTAAAAGTTCATCTATTATCAAAGTGTGTATACAGTATACAACCCTGAGATTCTTCTTCTCCATTTAGCCATGAAACAAAGAAAAACCATGGAAGTCAGTTCAGAGAGAAACAGCAAACCCACCCCCCTGCACAAATAAAAGAACAGCAGCACTATCATCAACGCCCATAACCCCTGTCCCTGCACAAAATGTAACAAGAACATCAACCCCAAAACCACCTCCCCCTGCACAAAACAGAACAAGAACATTGGCCTTCAAATCCCGTTTCTCCCCGCACAAAAAAACGAGAAAGAATGGCAAAATCACAAAATATAAAACAACATGTTTGAGAAAAGTCCATAGTCTATTGTCCAAAATCCATACGCAGAAACCTCGGTACATTCACCAGCATTATTGAAAGAGAGAGATTTCAAGCACAGAGGTAGACCATACAGACTTCCTCTTTGGCAGCAGAGTGATCCCACCAGCGATCAGCAGGCCATGGTTCGTCTGCCTCGTCACCTTAATCGGCGAACAATAGAAACTTTAATCGGCAAAATGGAGTTGAATATCGGCTCGTGCCCTGAGTTTCTTTGCCTCGAGGTTCACATTCGCTGATTCCCAGAATCTACTTGGAGACAGCAAAGCATTAGGTCGCTCAATTGATCTCCAAACTAGAAATCACTGCGTTTAGCAGTCCCAGAAACACATTCAAGATGAAAAACAGCCATAAAAGAGGTGAAATAAAGTTTCACGGTTTATCCAGAAGATGTTGACTGAAGGAGCATTGTACACAGGCACCATCTTGGCCTCATATGGAGCCAGTGATCATTAATGGAGAATGTGTGGAGAAGGTTAAGACCTACAAGTATCTGGGAGTACAGTTAGACGAGAAGCTAGACTGGACTGCCAACACAGATGCCTTGTGCAGGAAGGCACAGAGTCGACTGTACTTCCTTAGAAGGTTGGCGTCATTCAATGTCTGTAGTGAGATGCTGAAGATGTTCTATAGGTCAGTTGTGGAGAGCGCCCTCTTCTTTGTGGTGGCGTGTTGGGGAGGAAGCATTAAGAAGAGGGACGCCTCACGTCTTAATAAGCTGGTAAGGAAGGCGGGCTCTGTCGTGGGCAAAGTACTGGAGAGTTTAACATCGGTAGCTGAGCGAAGGGCGCTGAGTAGGCTACGGTCAATTATGGATAACTCTGAACATCCTCTACATAGCACCATCCAGAGACAGAGAAGCAGTTTCAGCGACAGGTTACTATCGATGCAATGCTCCTCAGACAGGATGAAGAGGTCAATACTCCCCAATGCCATTAGGCTTTACAATTCTACCGCCAGGACTTAAGAACTTTTTAAAAGCTATTATTAATGCTTTTTGAGATAGTGATTTAGATGCATATCATATTTTTTTTACTGAGTTAAGTATTGTATGTAATTAGTTTTGCTACAACAAGTGTATGGGACATTGGAAAAAAGTTGAATTTCCCCATGGGGATGAATAAAGTATCTATCTATCTATCTATCTATCTATCTTGACTGTTCATTTCAAAGTAAATATGCAAAAAGATAGATCTGGTGTGTGGGCTGAGATTCTAAATTGGAGAAAGGCCAATTTTGATGGTATCAGAAATGATCTGGCAAATGTGGATTGGGACAGGCTGTTTTCTGGCAAAGGTGTACTTGGTAAGTGGGAAATTTTGAGAGTACAAAGCTTGTGAAAAAAGGATCTAGTGCTTTCCCAGTGTATACAATGAATAAACTCTTCTCAGGATTCCAGCAGGGTACAGGTATCAATTATAACCGACATTTCAATGACAAACGCTGCCATCTTAATTAGGGATGATGCCTGGACATGTTTCGTCTGGTGGTATATATACCCCCGTCATCTGTCTCTCCTGATTGGTTAGTTCTCATCCTATCAGGTTTATGCTTGCCACCTTTACAATCGAATTCCAGTTCTTACTTAGAACGAGACCTTTGTCTTTGTTAAATATTCTTTTCCTCTATTTTTATTTCAATGGTTTCCTTCACCAGCTGGTCTCAGATCCATTGGCGTGGCACAGTAGTTTTGTACCGTTGAAGTCAATCCTTCGGCCACTGCCAATACAATCTTGTATTTGCCTGTCAGAATAAAAGGTAAAGATAAAAGGGGTAGGAAACCTAGGTTTTCCAGAGAGATTGGGCTCTGGATAAGGAAAAAATGAGATACATAGCAGGTATAAACAGGTGGAAACAAATGAGGTGCTTATGGAGTGTAAGAAATGCATGAGAAAACTTGAGAAAGAAATCAGGAGGGCTAAAAGAAGGCATGATCTTCCTTAGCAGACAAGGGGAAGAAGAATCCTATGGGTTTCTACAGATATGTTAAGAGCAAAAGGATTGCAAGTGACAAAATTGGTCCTCTGGAAGGTCAGAATGGAAATCCATGTGTGGAGCCAAAAGAGATGGGGGAGATCTTCAATGAATTTTTGCCTCTCCATTTACTCAGGAGATGGACACAGAGTCTATAGAAGGGAGGCAAAGTGGCATCAACTTCATAGACCCTATACACACTACAGAGGAGGAGGTGTTTGCTATCTTAAGTCAAATTAGAGTGGATAAATCCCCAGGGTGTTCCCTCAGACCCTACAGGAGTCAAGTTCACAAACTCCCCAAAAGGCTGTATGAATTTTACCCCCAGTGTCATGCAAGGAACAGAGTGCTGACCCGGAAGACACCTCTCCCTCCAGGGGAGCGGACACTCTGTCTGGCTGAAGATGAGGTGAGGAAGACGCAGGCCAGAGTCAAACCCATGCAAAGCTGTGGGGTCAGATAGCATACCATGTTCTGAAATACCGTGCAGCCCAGCTACCTGAGGAGCTGATGGATATATTCAGCATCTCTCTGGAACAGTCCACCGTCCCCTTGGTTTGCAAGGCGGCAAGCATCATTCTAGTGCCAAAGAAAGTGACAGTAACCTGCCTAAATGACTATCATCCTGTGGCATTAACATCAACCATTATGAAATGATTTGAGCAGCTGGTCATGGAGCACATTAAAGCCTTTCTCCCGGTTATATTGGACCCTTTCCAGTTAGCTTATCACTTGAGTCAGTTCTCTGATGATGCAATAGCCTCTGCCCTCCACTCTGTCCTGTCCCACCCAGAAAATGGGGTCTCATATGCCAGGTTGCTGTTTATAGACTTCAGTTCGATGCTTAACACCATCATAGTTCAGAAACTGGTGGGGTAACTGTCCTTGCTGGGTCTCAACCCCTCTCTCTCTGTAAGTGGATCCTAGACTTCTAACGGAAAGGCCACAGTCAGTCCCTGTGGGCAGAAATGCCTCTAGTCCCATTAGGCTGAGCACTGGCACTCCCCAGGGCTGTGAGCCCAGCCCGCTGCTGTTCACACTGCTGACGCAAGACTGTGTCACGGGATCCGGCTCAAGCCGTCTCATTATGCCTGCAGATGGCACAGCAAAATGGCTGGCCTCATCAACAATGATGATGAGTCGGAGTACAGAGAGGAAGTGGAGCAGCAGGTGGACTGGTGTGAGAAGAACAACCTAAATCTGAACGTGGAGGAGACAAAGGAAATCATTGTGAACTTTGGGAAGGTGCAGACTAACCATCCCCCTCTGTAAGTTCGTGGCTCTTCCATAGAGAGTTCAGTGCACCAAGTTCCTGCGAGATCACATCACAGATGACCACACGAGGTCCCTCAACATCACCTCCCTGATCAAGAAGGCAGAGCAGCGCCTCCACTCTAAGGAGATTGAGGCTCCCCCCACCATCTTATCTGGATTTTACAGGAGCACCATTGAGAGCGTCCAGTGTGGGAGCAGCCAAGCTTCAGACCTCAAGACCCTACAGGGGACTGTGAGAAAGGCTGAGTGGATCATAAGAGTCTCCCTGGCATCCATCAGGGACATTTATCAGGAGCACTGTGTACACAGGATCCTTAGTATTAATTATCAAGGGTCCCACCCATCCATCCAGCATCCTCTTTGACATGTTACCATCAGTCAGGAGGCTCCAATGCATAATGGTCAGGATGGGAAACAGCTTCTTCCTTCAAGCCATTAGGCTTCTGAACTCCCTACTGCATTGCATTCGAAGTGTCATTGGCTAATCTGTTCTATACCTTACAATATTTAATTTATACACTTTATTTTGTTTATTTATGCATAATTCATCTTTAGGTATAATCCTTACTTTCCTAAGTTATTGTGTGTTATGTATACTACACCCTGATTCGGAGAAACAATGCCTCATTTGATGGTATACATGTAAATATATAGTTAAATGACAATAAACTTGACTTGACTTGAAATTGCCGGGGTCCTAGCAGAGATATTTTTGCAACAGGTGAGGTACCAGAGGATTGGAGGATAGCCAATATTGTTCTGCTGTTTAAGAAAAGCTCTAAAAAATAAACCAGGAAATTATAGGCCTGATATGAGTAGTGAGAAAATTATTGGAAGGTATACTAAGGAACCAAATATTTGAGTATTTGGATAGACATGGACTGATTAAGAATAGTCAGCATGGCTTCGTGCATGGTAGGTCATGTCTAACCAATCCTATAGAGGTTTTCAAGGAAGTTACTTGGAAAGTTGATGAAAAGGAGGGAGTGAATGTTGTCTACATGGACTTTGGCAAGGCCTTTGACATGGTCCTGCATGAGAAGTTGGTCAAGAAAGTTCAGTTGCTCAGCATTGGACTAGATATTGACTTTGTGGGAGAAGTCAAAGAGTGGTAATAGATGGCTGCCTCTCTGACTGGAGGCCTGTGACTAGTGGAGTGCCACAGGGATTAGTGCTGGGTCCATTGATTTGTCATCTATGTCAATGATCTGGATGATAATGTGGATAAATGGATCAGCAAATTTGTGGATGACACCAAGATTGGGACCATAGTTGACAGTGAGGAAGACTATAATGGCGTGCAGTGTGATCTGGACCAGATGGAAAAAGTGGCTGAAAAATGGCAGATGGAATTTAACGCAGACAAGTGCGAGGTCTTCAACTCTACCATCTACCTAAACTTAGTGCGTTTTACAGGGGCTAATTATCCACTGACCTGCATATCATTGGCTTGTGTAAATGTGCAAAATCTACAGCAAGAGTGCTGGAAGCCGGGATTGAATCTGGGTCAGTGGAGCTATGAGGCAGCAGCTCTTCTAGCTGTGTACTTAATCAACATTAGAGATACTGAAATGAGATCCGGAGACATGAAGCAATGCATGCTGGATTCTGGAGCAAAACTAAAACAAGCTGCTGGAGGATCTCAATGGGTTGAACAACATCTGTGCATGCACAGGCATGGCTGATATTTCAGGCTGAGACCCTGCAATTGAAACACCAATCACCTCCTTGCCTTTACAGATGCTGCTTTACTGGCTGAGTTCCTCCAGCAGTTAGTGTTTTTGCCATAAGGGTATTTCCTTCGATGGGTGAATGTAAAACCATGGGGCCAAATTCTCATGATAAGGAGTTGCCTACCTTGCTCGTTGTTTTTCACACTATTTTTGTTGTAACTTATATTCATTTTTTATATCTTACACTAGTCTATTGTCACAAAACAACAAATTTCATGAGGTATGTTAGTGATAATAATCTGATTCTGATTCCCTATCCCTAAGTGTATTCCTTTGCACTTTCAAATCATGCAATTTGCTCTGTTGCTCACTAGAGGGTAAGCCAAGGCCTACATGCTGGAGTGAGACATGGTGTCAGAAAGAACCACATGGAGCAAGCTAACAAGTGTGCTGGAATTCTTTGGATTATAAACTTATACCAAAACCCTTCTGACTCTCGGCCAATCAGAAACATATAAAATGGTCTGTCTTGAGTGTCCCAATCTACTATCAGGGACGGAGCATTTCAACACACTGGTTTCTGTGTCTAGTTCTGCTGCTAAAGTTTATTCAAGGTGTGAAGGATTTGCATAAGAAATTCCTTGAAATTATTTCAGGGACGGGAGGCACTGGTAATGTGAATAAACTACAGAAATTCAGGTTGTGCTCCTTTGAACAGAGATGTATGTGAAGATATCTGATAGCAGCGTTTAAAATCATACGGGCTATAGACAGTGCTTACAGAGCGAAACTGCATTAGCAGAGGGTTAAGAACGAAGTGTTTGAAGTTGTAGGTGATTAGCAAAGGAGACAGGAGAGTAGAATCACAGAGTACTGCAGCACAGAAACAGGCCATCTGGCCCACCTAGTCTGTGCTGACCTGGTCTTCTGCATATTACCATCAACCTACATTTTTATCATAACCCTCCATACTCCTCCTATCCAAGTACCTATTTAAACTTCACTTAAAATTTACAATTGAAATTGTATCTACCACCTCTGCTGGCAGCTCATTCCACACCTCTTGAGTGAAGATGATCCCCTCAGATTCCCCTGAAATGTTTCACCTATCACCCTAAACCTATGACCTCTAGTTCCAGTCCCACTCAACCTAAGGGGAAAACGCTTCAAAGCAATCACCCCTTCTGCACCCCTCATAATTTTGTATAACTCTTTAAAAATTCCCACTATTCTCCTGCACTCCATGAGGGAAAAAAAATCTTACTTTTTGTTAAAGGACTGAGTCTGGAAAGTATTAGTACTAGAGGGACTGGTAAAGATACATTCAATTTTGGAATTGACATTATTCGATTGTGTGTCACAACCACGGATACGGCAGCGCAACAGATACAACAATTGCGCTTGTGAATATGCACTTGTCAACTAATTATTACCTAATTGTGATAGTATTTAACTCCATTCATTCCGTCATAGTATTTGTGGAGGCTTGGACATGGACATAGCCACGCTTCATTATCTCCATTCTGCCTTGCCTGAGAAATTGGACTGTTGGGTCAACTGGCTGTGAAGACTAGCAGTATTTGTTTTATTCTTAGTTGTTCTTTTCAACCACAGTGTAGGCTTCGTTTTCCACTTGAGTGTTCTAGTTAATGGCACTGTTTGGCCTTGCGTTTATTGTTTTGTTTTCCCTTTAACACTGATCGCATTAAAGTCTGTGAACTACCCACCCGCTTCAGTGTTTCTCACTCCGCACTTGGGCCATGTCCGAACCTGGTGACATTGTGGTCACATGTGCCAAGAGGCTTTTCCCCAGGGCTGAAATGGCTGGCACGAAAGGGCACAGTTTTAAGCTGCTTGGAAGTAGGTACAGAGGAAATGTCAGGGGTAAGTTTTTTATGCAGAGAGTAGTGAGTGCGTGGAATAGGCTGCTAGCAACGGTGGTGGAGTTAGATATGATAGTGTCTTTTAAGAGGCTCCTGAATAGATAAATGGAGCTTAGAAAAATACAGGGCTATGGGTAACCCGAGGTAATTTCTAAAGTAAGTACATGTTCGGCACAGCATTGTAGGCCGAAGGGCCTGTATTGTGCTGTGTGTTTTCTATGTTTCTATAAAATTGTAGGCCAAAGATACTATGCTGTGCAGTAATGTTCTATGTTCTACATACGGTGTAAAGTTTGTCCTGCATACCAGCCATACAGATCAATTCATTACATAGTGTATTGAGGTAGTGCAAGGCAAACAAACGACAGAATGCATAATAGAATGCAATATCTATAGTGCAGGCAGACAATAAGGTGCAAGATTTTAACGAGGTAGACTGTGAGATCGAGAGTCCAGTTTGTGGTACGAGGAAACCATTCAATAGTCTTATAACAACAGGGTGGAAACTACCCTCGAGGCTGGTGGTACATGCTTACAGGCTTTTGTAGAAGAAGAGAAGAGAATGAACAGGGTGGGTGGGGCCTTGGATTACGTTGTTTTACTGAGGCAGTGAGAAATATAAGCAAAAGTCTAAGGAAGCGAGGCTGGATTCTATGCAAAGCCAAGCTGTGTCCACAACTCTCTGCAGTTTCTTACAGTCACAGGTAGAGTATGGAGCTGGATTAAGAGTCCATAAGACCATAAGATCTAGGAGCAGAAGTCGGCCATTTGGCCCATCAAGTCTGCTCCACCATTCAATACTGGGCTGACCCAATACTTCCAGTCATCCCCACTCCCCTGCTTTCATCCCATACCCTTTGATGCCCTGGCTAATCAAGAACCTATCTATCTCTGCCTTAAATACACCCAATGACTTAGCCTCACAGCTGCTCATGGCAACAAATTCCACAGATTTACCACCCTCTGACTAGAGTAATTTCTCCACATCTCAGTTCTGAAAGGACGTACTTCAATCCTGTGGTTGTGCCCTCTTGTCCTAGAATCCACTACCATGGGAAATAACTTTGCCATACCTAATCTGTTCAGGCCTTTTAATATTTGGAATGTTTCTATAAAATCCCCCTCATTTTCCTGAACTCCAGGGAATACAGCCCAAGAGCTGCCAGATGTTCCTCATATGGTAACCCTTTCATTCCTGGAATCATTTGTGAATCTTCGCTGAACCCTCTCCAATGTCAGTATATCCTTTCTAAAATAAGGAGCCCAAAACTGCACACAATACTCCAAGTGTGGTCTCACGAATTCCTTATAGAGCCTCAACATCACATCCCTGCTCTTATATTCTATACCTCTAGAAATGAATGCCAACATTTCATTTGCCTTTTTCACAACTGATTCAACCTGGAGGTTAACCTTTAGGGTATCTTGCACAAAGACTCCCAAGTCCCTTTGCATCTCTGCATTTTGAATTCTCTCCCCATCTAAATAATAATCTGCCCGTTTATTTCTTCCACCAAAGTGCATGACCATACACTTTCCAACATTGTATTTCATTTGCCGCTTTTTTGTCTATTCCCCTAAACTATCTAAATCTTTCTGCAGGCTCTGTTTCCTCAACACTACCCACTCCTCCACCTATCTTTGTATCAGCAGCAAATTTAGCCACAAATCCATTAATACTGTAGTCCAAATCATTGACATACATCATAAAAAGCAGCGGTCCCAACACCGACCCCTGTGGAACTGCACTGGTAACTGGCAGCCAGCCAGAATAGGATCCCTTTATTCCCACTCTGTCTTCTGCTGACCAGCCAATGCTCCACCCTGTAATTCCATGGGATCTTATCTTGCAAAGCAGCCTCATGTGCGGCACCTTGTCAAAGGTCTTCTGAAAATCCAAGTACACCACGAGTCTGCATCTCCTTTGTCAACCCTGCTTGTAATTTCCTCAAAGAATTGTAGTAGGTTTGTCAGGCAGGATTTTCCTTTCAGGAAACCATGCTGGCTTTGGCTTATCTTGTCATGTGCCTCCAGGTATTCTGTAATCTCATCCCTAACAATCAATTCCAACAACTTCCCAACAACTGATGTCAAGCTAACAGGTCTGTAGTTTCCTTTCTGCTGCCTCCCACCCTTATTAAATAGCAGAGTAACATTTGAAATTTTCCAGTCATCCGGTTTAATGCCAGAATCTATTAATACTTGAAAGATCATTGTTAATGCCTCTGCAATCTCTCCAGCTACTTCCTTCAGAATCTGAGTGTGCATTCCATCAGGTCCCGGAGATTTATCCACCCTCAGGCCATTAAGCTTCCTGTGCACCTTCTCAGTCGTTATTTTTACTGCACAAACTTCACTTCCCTGACACTCATGAATGTCCGGTAGACTGCAGACATCTTCCACTGTGAAGGCTGATGCAAAATACGCATGCAGTTCCTCTGCCATCTCTGCATCTCTCATTACAATATCTCCAGAGTCATTTTGTATTGGTCCTATATCTACCCTCAATTCACTTTTACCCTTTATATACTTAAAAAAGCTTTTTTCTTTGATATTAGTTGCCAGCTTCCTTGCATAATTCACCTTTTCCTTCTGAATGACCTCCTTAGTTTTTTCTGCAAGTTTTTAAAAGCTCCCCAATCCTCCATCTTCTCACTGGCTCTAGCTTCCTTGTATGCCCTCTCTTTTGCTTTTACTTCGGCTCTGACTTCACTTGTCAGCCACAGTAGTGTCCTTCTTCCCTATCAAAATTTTTTCTTATTTGGAATATATCTGACTTGATATCTGTCATTTTTCACAGAAATTCCAGCCATTGCTGCTCTGCTTTCTTTCCTGCAAATGTCCCTTTCCAGTCAACTTCGGCCAGTTCCCGTCTCATGCCATTTTGATTTCCTTTATTCCACTGAAATACCAACACATTGAATTTTCTTTACTCTCCCTAAAATTTCAATGTGAACTTGATCATATTGTGATCACTATTCCCTAAGGCAGGGATGGTCAACCTATGGCGCATGCGCCAAAAGTGGCACATTCAATGATTAGAAGTGTCGCACATAATAGAAGACATGATCTTAATAGACACTACAAAACACAACATCAGACTGAAATAGAAGGAAAACTGAAGCTAGTGCTTGGGTCTGAGTTACGGAAAGAAAATGTGATTAAGAAAAAGGAAGAAATCAAAAGAAGACAAAATATATTTGTTAAAAAAGTTGTGAAAGTTTGGCGATGACAGAAGTGTCTTACAAAATTGCTTTAGCATTGGCCAAAAAAAGGAAGTCTTTCTCTGGTGGAGCAGAAATTGTTAAGCCTTGTCTCCAAATATTTGCAAGATGTCTTGGTGATAAAAATATTGAAAGGAAAGTAGACGAAATTGCTCTGTCCAAAGCAAACAGTTACGAGACGCACCGAAGAACTCTGTCATGATGTATCTGAGCAACTGAAAGACCTTGTCCTTGCTTGTACTTTCTTTTCTTTAGCTTTGTCGAAGCTGCTGAAACATGTGATGTAGCCCAGTTAAGCATTTTTGTAAGAGGAATTGATGATAATTTTAGCGTCTTTGAAGAACTTATTGGTCTTGAGTTGCTTCATGGAAAGCAAGAGGATCAGACATATTTGACAAAGTAAAATCATGCCTATAAAATCTACAACTAGATTCTAGTAAACTCATCAGCGTGTGTACTGACGGAGTGCCGTCAATGATAGGTAAAGCCACTGGGACTACAACTTTGCTTGAAAACTTTTTAGGTCATCCTCTACTAAAATATCACTGCATTATACACCAAGAGTCACTGTGTGGAAAAACTTTAAATTTGCAGCGTGTTATGTTACTGGTTGTGAATTGCATGAATAAAATTAGAACAAGAGTATTAAACAGACAAGAATTCAGAAAATATTGTGAAATGTTAGATTTGGAATATGGCGATCTCGTCCTTCATTGTGAGGTGCGCTGGCTTTCTAGAGGACAGGTTCTGAGTAGATTTTGGAAACTGAAAAATACTGTTTGTAATTTTCTAGAAGACAAAAATGAGCTGCCTGAGGAAAGAGCCCTTTTAAGAATTGGCTATTTGATTTAGCATTTTTAGTTGATGTTACCAGCCATCTCAATTATCTAAATTTGAAATTCCAGGGCAAGAACAAATTGTTTCCTAGCTTAGTAGATGATATCAATGCATTCAAGATGAAGTTAAAACTGTTCACCTCCCAGTTAGAAAATGAGGATTTGAGCAATTTTCTGCACTTAAAAGAGCAGAGTAAATGTGCTGAAGATAATGGCAATTTTACAAAATATATTGGAAAAAATCAGGTTATTGCAAGAGTCATTTGAAAGTCATTTTCGTGATTTTGCTAAAGAAGAAGACTCCATGCTTGCATTTATAAACCCATTTTCAATAAGTGAATAAAAAATCATGAAGATGCCTAGTAACATACAAATGGAACTTATTGACTTGAAAACAAATTCATTATGGAACATGAAATTTGATGAGCTTCCCTCAGTCCCAAATGCTTCTGACATGATTAATTTCTGGCTATCACTACCCTGTGAACATTTTCCAGAACTAAGAAAATTTGCCCAGAATTGTATTTGTCGTTTCGGAATGACGTGATGTGAACAAGCATTTTCAGCCATGAAATTGATTAAAAACAAATCGAGGTTGTGATTGACTGATTCAAATTTGAAGAATTATCTGCTGCTCTCAGTAACAAATTTAACTCCAAACATTAAAAGCTTGGCAAAATTAAAACAGACTCAAAAGTCTCATTAAGGTAAGTAATGTTTATCTTCTTTTTATATTAAATCAATATATCATGTAAAAATGCTAAATATGTCTATATTAACATATTTTTACAAGAATTGTATAGGGGTACAAGAGTAGCATGGCACATCTGAACTTGCGTGTAAAAAATTTGACGCATGGAATGTAAAAGGTTGGTCACCCCTGCCTTAAGGGTTCCTTAACCTTAAGCTCTCTTATCACCTCCAGATCATTATACTACATCCAATCCAGCAAAGCCAATCCCCTAGTGGGCTCAACCACAAGCTGTTCTAAAAAGCCATCCCTTAGACATTCTACAAATTCTCTCTCTTGAGGTCCAATACTGACCTGGTTTTCCCAATCCAGTTTCATGTTTAAATCCCCAATGATTATCATGACATTTATACCCACTTCCTAGCGCACTCGAACCGGCTCACAAATAGCCAGTGCGCTGGCATAAAGGCCAGTCCCAAAAGGGCGCCTAGTCTGCTTCACCAGCAAGGGGAAAAGCCCGCGCGGGACTGTGAATACGTGCCCCCTACAGCATCTGCGCGCGGGACGGGACTGTGAATACGTGCCCCCTACAGTATCCGCGCCCGGGGAGGGCGGGTTCAGGGAGGCTTTAAAGCGAGGCCACGAAGTTTGAATAAAATCTTTTTGTAACTGCAGTTTACCGACTCCGTGTCGTTATTTCAGCGCTGCGTGTAGCACACCGCTACAACATTGCCTTTTCTATCTTCTGTAGTTATTTGTAATCCACATCCTGGCTGCTATTTGGAGGCCTGTATACAACTACCATTAGGGTCCTTTTACCCTTGCCATTTCTTAACTCAACCCATAGAGACTCTACACCTTCTGATCCTATGTCATCTCTTTTCAATGATTTAATATTATTTCTTATACACAGGGCCACACCACCCCCTCTGCCTACTAACCTATCTTTCCGATATTCCATATATCCTTGGACATTCAGCTCCCAATGGCAGCCATCCTTTAGCCAAGCTTCAGAGATGGCCACAATGTTGTATTTGACAATCTGTCGAAGGTAACATAAAGGGAAAACAAGAAGAGAATTTCCGTAAGCGGGCAAGGCAGTAGATCTTTCATTAAGCTGGCAGAGACTCAAAGGCTGAAAGCATTCCAACAGTGTTGTAAACTTTTGTTAACACTACAATATTCTATCAGTAGTTTAGACCATAAGATATAAGAGCAGAATTTAGCCATGTGGTCCAACCCATGTGTTCTGCTATTTTATCGTGGCTGATCCAATTTTCCTCTCAGCTCCAATCTCCTGCCTCTCCCTGTATCCATTCATGCCCCAGCCAATCAAGAATCTATTGAGCTCTGCCTTAAATATAGATAAAAATTTGGCCTCCACAGCTGCCTGTGGCAAAGAATTCTACAGATTCACTACTCTCTAGCTAAAGAAATTCTTCCTCTTTGTTCTAAAAGGATGCCCCTCTATTCTGAGGCTGTGTCCTCTAGTCTTAGACTCTCCCACCATAGGAAACATCCTCTCCGCATCCATTATATCCAGGTATTTCACCATTGGATAGGTTTCAATTAGGTCAATGGGCATTCTACTGAATTCTGGTGAGTATAGGACCAGAGCCTTCACATGCTCTTCATATGACAAGCCATTCAATCCTGGAATTATCTTTGTGAAACTCCTCGGAACCCTCTCCAGTTTCAGCACATCCTTTCTAAGAAAAGGGGCACAAACCTGCTCACAATACTCCATGAAGCCTCACCACTGCTTTATAAAGTTTCAACATTACATCCTTGCTTTTATATTGTAGTCCTCTTGAAATGAATGCTAACATTGCATTAGACTTCCTCACCACAGACTCAACCTCCAAATTAACCTTTAGGGAATCCCGCACAAGGACTCCCAAGTTCCTTTGCACCTCAGTTTTTTGTATTTCCCATCCACTTAGAAAATAGTCAACCCTTTCATTTCTTTCTACCAAAGTGTATGACCATCCACTGCCCGACTCTCTACTCCATCTGCCATTTCATTGCCCATTCCCTAATCTGTCTAAGTCCCTCTGTAGCCTTTCTATTTCTTCAAAACTACCTGCCCCTCCACTTATCTTCATATCGTCTGCAAACTTTGCAACAAAGCCATCAATTCCATCATCCAATTCATTGACATATAATGTAAAAACAATCGGTCCCAACACAGACTCTTGTGGAACACCACTAGTCACCTGCAGCAGCCAGAAAAGGCTCCCTTTATTCCCATTCTTTGCCTGCTGCCAACCAGCCACTGCTTGATCCATGCTAGAATCTTTACTAAATAGCATGGTCTTGTAGCCTGTTTAGCAGCCTCATGCGTGGCACCTTGTCAAAGGCCTTCTGAATATCCAATTATACAACATTGACCAATTCTCCTTTGTCTATCCTCCTCTTTATTTCATCAAAGAATTCCAACAGATTTGTTAGGCAAGATTTTCCCTTGAGGAAACCATGCTGACTATGGCCTATTTTATCATGTGCCTCCAAGTACCCTGAGACTTCATCCTTAATAATCAACTCCAACATCTTCCCAATCACTGAGGTCAGACTAACTGGTCTATAGTTTCCTTTTCAATAGATGGGTGACTCTCAGGAGAAGGAATGGAAATGTAAATAGATAGTTAGTGCAGAACACTCCTGTGGACATTCCCCTCAATAAAAGTATACCGTTTTAGATACCTTTGTGCAGGATGACCTCCCAGGGGAATGCCACAGAGACTAGGATACTGACACTGAACACGTCCATGGTACAGAAGGGAAAGTAGGAGAAGAGGGAGCAGTAGTGATTGGGGACTCAAAGGTCAGAGGAACAGAAAGGAGATTCTGTGGACATGAACGGGACACCTGGATCATACGTTGCCTCCCAAGTGCCAGGGTCAGGGATGTCTCGAATCATGTCCACATCATTTTGGAGGGGTAGGGAGAGCAGACAGATGTCTTGGTACATATTACTACCAATGACATAGGAAGGAAAAGCAAAGAAGTCCTGAAGAGAGAATTTAGAGAGCTAGGCAGAAAGCTGAGAAGCAAGACCTCCAGGGTAGTAATTTCCAGATTGCTAACTATGGCACATGCCAGGGAGGGTAGAAACAGCATGATTTAGCATGGCTGAGAAGCTGGTGCAGGGGGCAGGGTTTCAGGTTCTTGAATCATTGGGATCTCTTCTGGGGGAATGTGACCTGTACAAAAGAGATAGGTTGCACCTGAACCCAAGGGGGGACTAATATTCTTGCGGGCAGGTTTGTTAGAGCCATTGGGGTGGGTTTAAAATAATTTAGCAGGGGGATGAGAACTAGACTCAGGATAGGACGGATGGTAAAAAAGTAAAGATAGCATGCAGTCAGACTGTTGGAAAGGGCAGGCCAATGATAGGACAAAATTGCAGCCAGCGGGGTGAGTATCAGTGCGTTAGGGATGCAGAATCAAAAAGGGTAGCAAATACAGTGTTATATCTCAATGCACAGAGTATAAAAATAAAGAGGATGATCTTGTTGTACTTTTACGGATTGTCAGGTATGATGTTGTGGTCATCACTGAATTGTGGCTAAAGGATCATTGTTGTTGGGAGCTGAATGTCCAAGGTTACACATTGTAATGGAGGGATAGGAAGGTAGGCAGAGGTGGTGGCGTGGCTCTGCTGGTAAAGAATGGCATCAAATCATTAGAAAGATGTTATGTAGGATCAGAAGATGTTGAATCCTTAAGGGTTTAGTTAAGAAACTGCAAAGGTAAAAGGATCCTGAAGGCAGTTATGTGCAGGCTTCCCAATAGTAGCTGGGATGTGTGATACAGATTTCAATGGGAAATAGAAAAGGTGTGTCGAAAGGGCAATGTTATGATAGTTGTGGTAGATTTTAACATGTAGGTAGATTGGGAAAATCAGGTTGGTGATGGATCTCAAGAGAGTGAATTTGTTGAATGCCTACAAGATGGCTTTTTAGAGCAGTTTGTCGTTGAGCCTACTAGGGGATTATCTATAGTGGATTGGGTGTTATGTAATTAACCAGAGGTGATTAGGGAGCTTAAGGTAAAGGAACCCTTATGAACCAGTGAGCACAATATGACTGAGTTCATCTTGAAATTTGATAGGGAGAAAATAAGTATGAAGTAGCAGTATTTTCTGTGAAATAAAGAGAATTACAGTAGTGTGAGAGAGGAGTTGGCCAATGTAAATTGGAAGGAGATGCTGGCAGGGATGACAGCAGAACAGCAATGGCTTGAGTTTCTGGGAAAGATGAGGAAGGTGCAGGACAGATGTATTCCAAGAACAAAGAAATACTCAAATGGCAAAGTAGGTACAACTGCGGCTGACAAGGGAAGTCAAAGCTAATGTAAAACCAGAAGAAAGGATGTACAACAAAGCAAAAATTAGAGGGAAGATAGAGGAGTGGGAAGCTTTTAAAAGCCTACAGAAAACAACTAAAAGAATCATTAGGAGGGAAAAGATGAAATTTGAAAGCAAGCTATCAAATAATATCAAAGTGGTTAGAAAAAGCTTCTTCAAGTATGTAAAAAATAAAAGAGATATGAGAGTGGATATTGGGCCGTTAGAAAATGAGGCCAGAAAAATAATAACGGGGAACAAGGAGATGTCAGATGAACTAAATGAGTATTTTGCATGAGTCTTCAGTCTTCACTGTGGAAGACACTACCAGTATGCCAGGTGTTGAAGGGTGTGAGGGAAGATAAGTGAGTGCAATTTCTATGACAAGGGAGAAGATGCTGAAAAAGCTGAAAGACCTAATGGTGCATAAGTCATCCAGAACTGTGCACCAGGGTTCTGAAAGAGGTAGCAGTAGAGATTGAGGAGGCATTAGTAATGCTCCTTCAAAAATCATTGGACTCTGGCATGATTCCAGAGGACTGAAAAATTGCAAATGTCACTCCACTCTTTAAGAAAAGAGGGAGGCAGCAGAAAATAAATTATAGACTAGTTAGCCTGACCTCAGTGGTTAAGAAGATGTTGGAGTCAATTGCTAAGGATGAAGTTATAGAGTACTTGGTGATAGAAGGCAAGATAGGATAAAGTCAGTATGGTTTCCTTAAGAGAAAATCTTGTCTGAAGAACCTATTGGAATTCTTTGAGGAGATTACATGTAGGATAGATAAAGGGGATGCAGTGGATGTTGAATATTTGGACTTTCATAAGGCCTTTGACAAGGTGCCACACAAGAAGCTGCTTACCAAGTTAAGAGCCCATGGTATTATAGGAAAGTTACTAACATGGTTAGAGCATTGGCTGATTGGTAGGAGGCAGCGAGTAGGAATAAAGGGATCCTTTTCTGGCTGGCCGCCAGTGACTAGTGGTTTTCCACAGGGGTTGGTTTTGGGACCACTTATTTTTATGCTGTATATCAATGATTAAGATGATGGAGTTGATCAGAATCAGAATCAGGTTTATTATCACTGGTTTGTGATGTGAAATTTGTTAATTTGGCAGCAGCAGTTCAATGCAATACATAATACAGAAGAAAAAATTAATAATAATAATAAATAAATAAGTAAATTGTGTTCTGTATAATATGTATTTTGAATAGATTAAAACTCATGCAAAAAACAGTAATACTATATATTTTTTTATAAAGTTGTGTCCAAGGGCTCAATGTCCATTTAGGAATCAGATGGCAGAGGGGAAGAAGCTGTTCCTGAATCGCTGATGGCTTTGTTGCCAACTTTGCAGATGACATGAAGATTAGTGGAGGGGTAGGTAGTGCTGAAGAAACAGGAAGGCTGCAGAAGGACTTAGACAGATTAGGAGAATGGGTGTGAAAGTGGGAAATGAAATACAATGTTGGAATGTGCATGGTTATGCACTTTGGTAGAAGAAATAAATGTGCAGACGTTTCTAAACGGGGAGAAAATCCAAAACTCTGTGATGCAAAGGGACTCGAGAGTCCTTGTGCAGGATTCCCTAAAGGTTAATTTGCAGATTGAGTCTGTGGTGAGGAAAGCAAATGCAATGTTAGCATTCATTTCAAGAGGACTAGAATGTAAGAACAGGGATGTGATGTCGAGGCTTTATAAGGCACTGGTGAGGCCTCACCTTCAGTATTGTGAACAGTTCTCAGCTCCTTATCTCAGGAGGTTACTGCAATTGGAGAGGTTTCAGAGGAGGTTCACAAGGATGATTCCAGGAATGAGGAACATTTGATAGCTCTGGGCCTGTACTCGCTGGAATTTAGAAGGATGAGGGGAGATCTCATTGAAATCTTTTGAATGTTAAAAGGTCTAGACAGAGTAGATGTGTAAAGAGTGTTTCCCATTGTGGGAGAGTCTAGGACAAGAGGGCACAGCCTCAGGGTATGCCCTGTGACTTTAAATGTCCATTTAAAACAGAGATGCAGAGAAATTTCTTTAGCCAGTGGATGATGAATTTGTGGAACTTTTTTTTATTACAGGCAGCTGTGGAGGCCAGGTCGTTGGGTGTATTAAGAAGGAGATTGATAGGTTCTTGATTGGCCAGGCCATCCAAGTTTGTGGGTGAAGACCAGGGAGTGTGGCTAAGGAGGGCAGAAAAGGATCAGCCATCATTAAATGGCAGAGCAGACATGATGGGCCAAATGGCCTAATTCTGCTCTTACTGTATGTGTTCTAGTCTTCTGATCTTACTCTGTCTCTTTCCCTTCTTGAAGTGTGGAGTGACATTTGCAGTTTTCCAGTTTTCCGGAACCATGCCAGAATCGAACGATTCTTGAAAGATCATTACTAATGCCTCCACAATCTCTTCAGCCACCTCTTTCAGAAGACTGGGATGTACACCATCTGGTCCAGGTGACTTATCCTCCTTCAGACCTTCCAGTTTCCCATGATCCTCTGTCTAGCTATGGACATTTCACCCACTTCATGCCCTCTGTTACCTGGAACATTTCCATACTGCTAGTGTCTTCCACAGTGAAGACTGATGCAAAGTACTTATTCAGTTCATCCTTCATTTCCTTGTCCCCATAACTACCCTTCCAGCATCATTTTCCAGTGGTCTGATATCCACTCTTACTTCTCTTTTACACTTTATCCATCTGAAGAAACTTTTGGTATCCTCTTTAATATTTTTGCCTATCTTTCTGTCGTATTCCATCTTTACCTTTTTTAGTTGCCTTCTGTTGGTTTTTAAAAGCTTCTTAATCCTCTAACTTCCCATTAATTTTTGCTCTATTATATGCCCTCTCTGTGGCTTTTATGTTGACTTTGACTTCCCTTGTTAGCCATGGTTGTGTCACCTTTCCTTTAGAATACTTCTTCCTCTTTGGGATGTATATATACTGGGCCTTCCGAATTGCTTCCAGAAATTCCAGCCATTTATGCTCTGCTGTCAATCCTGCCGGTGTTCTTTTCCAATCAATTCTGGCCAATTCCTCTCTCATGCCTCTGTAATTCCCTTTACTCCACTGTAATACTGATACATCTGACTTCAGCTTCTCCCCGAGTTTCAAGGTGAATTCAATCATATTAAGATCACTTTTCCCTGAGGGCTCTCTAATCAATTCCGGTTCATTGCACAACACCCAGTGCAGAATAGCTGATCCTCTAGTGGGCTCAACCACGAGCCGCACTAAAAAGCCATCTCATAGGCACTCTAAAATTTCCCCCTCCTGGATTCCAGCACCAACATGATTTTCCTAATCAACCTGCATATTGAAGTTTCCCACGACTATTGTAACATTGCCCTTTTGGCATGCATTTTCTATCTCCAATTGCAATTTGTAGGCCACATCCTTACTGCTGTTTGGGGGTTTGTATACAACTCCCATCAGAGTCTTTTTAACCCTTGCAGTTCCTTAGTTCTATCCACAATGATTCAACACCTTCCCACCCTATGCCACCTCTTTCTAATGATTTGATTTCAGTTATTACCAACAGAGCAATGCCACCCCCTTTGCCTTACTACCTCTGCTTTCAACATAATATGTATCCTTGGACATTAAGCTCCCAGCTATAAATTTTCAGCCATGATTCAGTGATGCCTAACACATCATTCCTGCCAATCTGCAACTGTACTGCAAATTAATCGAACTTGTTCCGTATACTTTACACATTCAGATACAACACCTTCAGTCCTGTATTCAGTCTTTTCAATTTTGTTGCACCATACTCAACCTTTTGATTAACACACACAAAATGCTGGTGGAACGCAGCAGGCCAGGCAGCATCTATAGGAAGAAGTACAGTCCATGTTTTGGGCCAAGACCCTTTGTCAGGACTTCTCGTACGTCAGGACATTGTACTTCTCCCTATAGATGCTGCTTGGCCTGCTGCGTTCCCTCACTAGCACATGGGACAGGTAGTAATCCTGAGATCACCACTCTGGAGGTCCTGCCCTTTAAATTAGCACCTAACTCCCTGAACTCCCTATGCAGAACCTTGTCACTAGTCCTACCCATGTCATTGGCTCCTACATGGACCACAACCTCTGGCTGTTCATCCTCCCACTTAAGAATACTGAGAACTCGATCCAAGATAGATATCCCAGACCCTGCACCCAGGAGGCAATGTACCATCTGGGAATCTCATTCTCACCCACAGAACCTCCTGTCCTTTCCCCTAACTAGTGAATCCCCCATCAACACGCCTCTTCTTCCCCCTTCCTTTCTGAGTCACAGAGCCAGACTCAGTGCCAGAGATCTGACCACTGTAACTTTCCTCTGTTAGGTCATTCTGCCGACAGTATCCAAAGTTGTTGAGAGCACAGGGGTACTCTGCACTGACTCCTCAATCCATTTCCCTTTCCTAACTGTCACCCAGTTTCCTGTGTCCTGCACCTTGGGACCTCTCTATATGCCCTATCTATCACCCCTTCAGCCTCCCAAATGATCTGGAGTTCATTGAGTTCCAGCTCTAACTCTTCAAAGCAGTTTGTTAGAAGCTGCAGCTGGATGCTCTTCTTGTAGTTGTAGTTGTTAGGGATACTGGAGGTCTCCCTACCTTCGCATATTGTGCAAGAGGAGCTTTGCACCATACTGCCCGACCGTTGTACTGTCCTAGTTGAGCAGATATAAAGAAGAGGAGGAAAAAAAGACCTGAGATTTTCTCTCCTCTGCTTTCTCTGATTTTGCTGGAATTTCAGTGTAGGTATCTGATAGATAGATAGATAGATAGATAGATACTTTATTCATCCCCATGGGGAAATTCAACTTTTTTCCAATGTCCCATACACTTGTTGTAGCAAAACTAATTACATACAATACTTAACTCAGTAAAAAAATATGATATGCATCTAAATCACTATCTCAAAAAGCATTAATAATAGCTTTTAAAAAGTTCTTAAGTCCTGGCGGTCGAATTGTAAAGCCTAATGGCATTGGGGAGTATTGACCTCTTCATCCTGTCTGAGGAGCATTGCATCGATAGTAACCTGTCACTGAAACTGCTTCTCTGTCTCTGGATGGTGCTATGTAGAGGATGTTCAGAGTTATCCATAATTGACCGTAGCCTACTCAGCGCCCTTCGCTCAGCTACCGATGTTAAACTCTCCAGTACTTTGCCCACGACAGAGCCCGCCTTCCTTACCAGCTTATTAAGACGTGAGGCGTCCCTCTTCTTAATGCTTCCTCCCCAACACGCCACCACAAAGAAGAGGGCGCTCTCCACAACTGACCTATAGAACATCTTCAGCATCTCACTACAGACATTGAATGACGCCAACCTTCTTAGGAAGTACAGTCGACTCTGTGCCTTCCTGCACAAGGCATCTGTGTTGGCAGTCCAGTCTAGCTTCTCGTCTAACTGTACTCCCAGATACTTGTAGGTCTTAACCTGCTCCACACATTCTCCATTAATGATCACTGGCTCCATATGAGGCCTAGATCTCCTAAAGTCCACCACCATCTCCTTGGTCTTGGTGATATTGAGACGCAGGTAGTTTGAGTTGCACCATATCACAAAGTCCTGTATCAGTTTCCTATACTCCTCCTCCTGTCCATTCCTGACACACCCCACTATGGCCGTGTCATCAGCGAACTTCTGCACATGGCAGGACTCCGAGTTATATTGGAAGTCTGATGTGTACAGGGTGAACAGGACCGGAGAGAGTACGTTTCCCTGCGGCGCCCCTGTGCTGCTTACCACCGTGTCAGACCTACAGTCTCCCAACCGCACATACTGAGGTCTATCTGTCAAGTAGTCCACTATCCAATCCACCATGTGAGAGTCTACTCCCATCTCCGTTAGTTTGTGCCTTAAGATCTTGGGCTGGATGGTGTTAAAGGCACTAGAGAAGTCAAGGAATGTAATCCTCACAGCACAACTGACCCCATCTAGGTGAGAGAGTGATTTGTGCAGCAAATACGTGATAGCATCCTCCACTCCCACCTTCTCCTTATACGCAAACTGAAGAGGATCCTGGGCGTGCCTGGTTTGTGGCCTCAGATTCTGTATTATCAGCCGCTCCATGGTCTTCATCACGTGCGACGTCAAGGCAACAGGTCTGAAGTCATTCAACTCCTTTGGTTGTGGTTTCTTCGGTACTGGGACAATACAGGATGTTTTCCACTGTCTGGGTACTCTTCTCTGCTCCAGGCTCATGTTGAAGATGCGCTGTAGTGGTTCTCCCAGCTCAGTCGCACAGGCCCTCAGTAATCGTGGGGAAACTCCATCTGGTCCAGCCGCCTTGCTGGTACAGATCTTCCTCAGTTGACCTTCCACCTGTGCAGCCGTAATCCTGGGCGTGGGCAAGGTCTCCTGTGAGTGGCTATTTTCCTGTGAGGGAAGTAAGCCTGGTGTGGATTTCTGCGGTGAGGATGAGATTGAGCTGTCGAACCTGTTGAAGAAGTTGTTCAGCTGTGACAAAGTTTCTGGAGTAGGGCATGAAACTGAAACCTTTTAAGGTAAATGCAACAGCCAACACCCAAAGGAAGGGAAATAGAGATTGTTATGAATGAGGAGCAACTCTGATGGGCAGAAGGGTGCAAAGTTGCCCCCCCCACCTTTTTGAGAATCGCAAAATCTCTACTATTTCGGGTCTGATACCAAGGAAATGAGAGAGAGACAACGCAGAGATACACAAAAGTGGAATGTCTCCTCCTAACAAAAGCGGAACTGAACCACTGATTACTGCTATTGTCTCTTGGAGAAGGATTGTGTATTGACTACTGTTCTATTCATTGAAACCCCTCAGGGGGCAACCAGAGTGGTCTGGTTGATGGGTTGCATCATCCCAACCTGATTGACACCTGAGACCCCGTGAGTGGGGATAAAAGTAAAGTCTGGGGAACACCCCTCAGACACACCAGGAGAGACGCTACGAGACTGGTGGGGGCTTGTGTGTGTGTCCACCCTTGCCTGGGTGACGAGTCCGCCACGGAAGAACGGTCTAGCTAAAGGACGGAGGGGTCATACGTGAATGGCCACAACAACAACGCATCGACGGATCAAGATCGTAAAGGAAAGTCGGCAAGTCAATAGCTGTTACTCTCTCTCTCTCTCCAACAATTGCAACACAGCGACCAACAACTACCGCAACCTGCATGAACTGAACTGAACTTTATATTTCCATCGGACAATTCATTATCCCCTAGAGCTTATTTCTTATTGATTATTATTATACCTGCACTTTTAGGTTTAGTATTGATGATGTATATTATCTGTATATTTGCATTGATATTATTTTTGTGTATTTTTACTAATAAATACTGTTAAAAATAGTATCACCAGACTCCAACGGATACTCCTATCTTTGCTGGTAAGATACCCAGTTACGGGGTTCGTAACAAGATATACAAAGGTGGCTGAAGCTTTGAGTGGATGGTTCCTTGTGTTTGTTACCCTGAGCAACACACACTAAGTTACTGGAGAAACTCAGCAAGTCAGACAGTTCTCTGGAGGGAAATGGACAGTTGACATTTCAGGCTGAAACCCCTTCATCAGGCCTGAGGGAAAGGTCTTGTTCAAAACATTGATCGTCATTTCCCTTCAGTGATGTTGCTGTGTTCATCCAGCATTTTGTGTGTTTGTGTTACTCAAGATTCCCAGCATCTCAGAATCTCTTTTGCTAGCCTGAGTTGCTACTGTGCTGGCTTACCAGCAGTTAACTAGCAGGAGGAGCCAAGAGGTCAAAAGAAGCAGCAGGAGATTATAGACTCAGCCAGCCCCATCATGAGCACAACCTTCTCCATTGTCAAGGGCATCTACAAGAGGTAATCTTTCAGGAAGGCAACATCCATCATAAGGACCCACACCATGCCCCCACCTTCACGCTGCTATCAGGTTTTTCAACATTTCTGAAAAGCACTAACACTTCCTCATACTCTGCTTCATTTTACACCCTCTCAACTTGCTAACGTCATTATGTTTGTTCTGTCATGTAATTTATGAATAATTTACATTCATGTTAGCTTACGTTTGTCATGTTTGTAATGTACTGAGCAGCTGCAGCAAAAAAAAATATTTTCCAGGCATGGTAATAAACTTGAACTTGAACAACTGAAAGACCTTTAAGACCACTGGTGAGGCTGACCCATTCCGTGGATGTATTCATAAGCAAAGCAATTTAATACAGAAAAAAAGGTAAATCCACATTTTTATTTCCTAAACACAAATAACAAACAGCAGTGTGGTTATAAATCCAAGTATGCAGCATTATTTATTGAAAATAGAGTACTACAGATGCTGTAAATCTGAAGTCAAATAGAGAAGGCTGAAATACCAAGAAGCATCTGTGGGGGAAGAAAATAATATCAAAAATATAAGTACGATTTTGAAAGTTTATAATGAATGTAATAAAAAAAAAGCAAATGTCATGAATACTTAAGATGATTAGGTTACATCTGGAACTCAGTGCGTATCTTCTGTCCTAGCTATAAGCGACTGGTCCTCGGCAAGGAACACATTTACTGCAATTATACCAATGCAGCAGATTACAATATTCATAGGAAGTTTCAAAGAATGATCCACATTTGGGAATGTAAATATATTCTTGCCAAAAGCCATGTAGCAGATTCTGCTTTTAAAATGTTGTTTTTCATTCAGAACTGACTACTTCTACAATGTGGAATTTTTGGAACCAATTTAATTTATTTTAAGTTAATTTTGTAAAAGAGTTTTTGATGCATATGTCATCTATTTTCTTTCCATGTAATACTTTCTGTGAGAAAATGCAGATGTTTGGTCAAATAATTGGGTAGCAATGCTAATAATAATGTTAACTAATCGTATTTCTATACAGAGATTAGAGAAGATGGAGAATCAGTTTGGAAAATAAATAAATTTCAGGGATTGGAATCAGGTAAATACATGAAACATGGCACATAAACCTCTTGATATAAAGCGCTTTTGCTTAATAATCCAAGAAACCAACAGTTCCTTTTCTTTGTCTTCTTGAAAAATCTAATGGCAGTTGGCAGACCAACATAAAGTGCATTCCCACCACCAACTAAGTTGGAGTGTGGAGCAAAGAGGGAAGTATACCCACTAAATTCCACCCCCCAAAAAAACTCAAATAATATTTTAAAATATGCATTAATAATCATTGCAATGGCAGTGATATCCTAACAAACTTTCTATGTTAATCTGTATCTGCCCCAAAGATCTCAATTTAGGAAACTGAATGTTTCCTTTGCACCTCATAGGAATTGCATTCAAAAAATATATGCTGCACCATTTCTTTACAAATGCCCTCCCTACAGATACACATATCTTGTATATTAATTCTGAATAGGAAATTATTCAACCCAATATGTCTAATACATCAGCGTGTAACTATATTTTTTCTCTCCTTTTATACCCATCTTCTAGTTGAGTTCCCACCATCCTCTGAATTTTATATAAATGCCGCCCTTTCTTCTCCTTATCCCAACTTTATTGCCATAGTGATTGAATAGACTTTTTAATTCCGGCTTTCATCTCACCCTTATAGAAAAGCACCACTACATTTATATCTTTAACTTTAAGTGATTGCTTGGTTAGAATGTCTGCCACCTCATTACCTTTAACCCCAACACGGGCAGGAGTCCATATGAAATGTACACACAGACCTAGACCCTGCAGCCTCAACAGATGTTGTCCAATCCCAAGTAGAATTTTTGGCCTGCAATGATAGCTAAAATGATTGCAACCATCTCGGATGTGAATACTGATACTTTGTCTGATAATCTTTTCATAATGGTGACCTGAAACTTTGGAACGTAAACTGAAACACCTGAATGATCTGCCACCGGATCTTTTGAACCATCTATGTAGATACGCAAGAAGCCATAATATTGCTAAACTTCCTGTGCCACTGATAAACAAATACTCCTCATCTTGATCTTTTCTTTAAGTCCCAAATCAACCACAAGCAAAGGGAAAACCCATGGAGGTGTTACAGAAATTGGTAAACTGGTACCATAATCCACATTAAACAACTCAAGATTTTGCACCTATTCGTTTCCCATCCACTGAAAACTGAAGACCTTACAATTACAGAGCTCCCAACACCCCTACCAATGTTCCCAATATTGGATGACCAAATTTATGTCCTCTTACGTTAACCCAATAAACTATTGCTAACTGTAACCTGCATAGGTGCAAAGGTACTTCACCCATTCACACCAGCAACGTCGAATTTAGGATGATTTAACAGTACCACGGTATCTCAATGCTTTCAATTGAACATTCTACCACCTCTTCCCACATTTTCCAGCTTAAGCAACAATTCTTTTGTCAATAACCTATCACAAGCTTGCTCTACACTTTTGGAATGTTGTTGCTCGCTTCAATTGTTTGCATGATTTGAGTACTTTATTCTTTCTCTTGTGCATCGGATATTAGTCTTTTATTTTTTTTCTTCAATTGGGTTCTTTCAGGTTTCTTTCTTTGAGGCTACCTGAAAGCAAACAAATCTCAAGGTTGTATAATTTATACACTCTTTGTACTTTGAATTTGGATTTGAATAAAAAAAAATTGCTACCACTGATTCTTCATTAATTTGGGACTTATGAATATCAGATTCCAAACTTTAGACAGATAAAGGAGAATTGGTTGATGTTGTGTATTTGAAATTTCAAAAGGCCTTTGACAAGGTGCCACACATGAGGCTGTTAACAAGCTATGAGCCCATGGTATTGCAGGGAAGATTCTAGCATGGATAAAACAGTGGATGACTGGCAGGAGGCAAAGATGGGAATAAAGGGAGCCTTTTCTGGTTGGCTGCCAATAACTAGTAGTGTTGGGACCAATTCTTTTTATGTCATATGTCAATGAATTGGATGATGGAATTGATAGTTTGAAGCAATATTTGCAGATGATATGAAGGTAGGTGAAGGGGCAAATCGTTTTGAGGAAGTACAGAGGCTACAGGACTTAGACAGATTAGGAAAATTGGCAAAGAAATGGCAGATGGAATACAGTGTTGGAAAGTGTATGGCCACGCACTTCAGTAGAAGAAGTGAAAGGGGTGACTATTTTCTTTTTTTTATTGATTTTTTAATGCATTTCTACAACACTACAACAAAAAACCCCCAAGACCAAAATAAGAGATTAATACAGTGCAAGATAAACACACAATGATAATATGATTCAAAATAATGATAAAAAAGCACCCAAACTAAAGTCGTGTAGTTAGTACCCAACCCCCACCCCGCAAAGAAAAAAAAACTCCAGACCAACCACAGCAAAATGTAGGAAATCTAAATCAGAACATTCAAAACCCCAAAACTGTACATGCAAATGAGAACAAGAGATAATAATGCCCACTACCAAGAAAAAAAATCTGAAAGTAAGGGACTGAAAAAAAACTTAATCTAAAGAAAAGTTGTGAAAATATTCAAGAAAAGGTCCCCACACCTTATGAAACTTTATGTCCAAATTAAGAAGTGAGTAGTGAATTTTTTCAAGGTCTAAACAGGACATAATATCATTGAGCCATTGAGCATGCGTGGGTGGGGCAACATCTCTCCATCTAAGAAGAATTAAACGTCTAGCCAGAAGAGAAGCAAAAGATTACATTCGACATTTAGTCGTACTCAAATTTGTATCTGTCTCACCCAAGGAACCAAAAAGAGCAATCAGAGAGTTAGGTTCTAATTGGCAATTCAGAATATGGGATAAGGTTAGGAAAACATCTCTCCAAAATTTCTCTAGACTAGGGCAGGTCCAGTACATATGAATGAGAGAAGCCTCGCCACTTTTGCACTTATCACAAACAGGACTGATGTTAGAGTAAAATCAGGACAATTTAGATTTGGACATGTGAGCCCTATGTACAATCTTAAACTGTAAAAGACAGTGGCGAGCACAAAGAGAAGTTGAGTTAACTGACTTGAGAATTGAGTCCCAGACCACATCAGATAAGGAAATATTTAAGTCATGCTCCCAAGCCATTCTAATTTTATCAAAGGGGGCGCGCCGTAAAGGCACTAATTTATCATGAATAAAAGATATTAAGCCCTTACCCAGTGGATTAATAGAAAGAAACAAGTCCACAGCGTTTTTCTCAAGTGTCTCAGGAAAGTTGGGTACTAAAGGATTAATGAAGTGTCTGATTTGGAGATACCTAAAGAAATGGGCATTAGGTAGATTAAACTTAGCAGAGAGTTGTTGAAAAGATGCAAAACAATTATCAATGAAAAGATCTTCAAAATGCCTAGTGCCCTTTCTATACCAATCATAAAATGTTGAATCGTGCATAGAAGGTAAAAAAAAAGATGATTATGTAAAATAGGACTAGAAAGGGAAAAACCATGGAAACTATTAAATTTTCTAAATTGGACCCATATTCGCAGAGTATGTCTGACAAGAGGGTTAACAATTAGTCTAGGCAAACTACTAGGGAGTGCAGATCCAAGAAGTGCAGAAATAGAGAGATCCTCAGTAGAGTTCAGCTCCATTGCCACCCATTTAGGGCAGTCAGACTGGCTATGAAAAAAGGACCAGAAGGTAAGACAACGAATATTAGCTGCCCTATAGTAGAGACGAAAATTAAGTAAAGCCATGCCACCTTCTTTTTTAGATTTTTGAAGACAAGCTTTATTAAGTCTAGAACGCTTACCCTTCCATGGATAGGATAAAATAATAGAGTCTAAGGAATCAAAGAAGGTTTTAGAAATAAAAATTGGAATAGATTGAAATAAATATAAAAATTTAGGGAGGATATACATTTTAATAACATTAACATGATCTACCAAAGACATAGATAAAGGTGACCATTGTGACAAACTCTGTTTTGTAGAGTTCAAAAGATTGGCAAAATTTTCACGAAAAAGATCCTTAAAGTTCATGGTAACTATAATACCAAGATAAGTAAATTGTTTATCTACTACTTTAAAGGGGAGGTCGCGAAATGCTAATGCTTGTGCTTCTTTATTAATTGGAAAAAGTTCACTCTTATGTAGGTTAAGTTTATAGCCAGAAAACTGGCTAAGTTGATCAAGAAGTGAAAACATTGGGAATAAGGATGTGGATGGATTTGAAAGAAAAAGTAATAAATTGTAAACGTAAAGAGAAACTTTATGCTCAACACCCCCCCCCCCCCCTCCAGATCCCCGTCAGTTCAGGACAGCTTCGAAATGCCAGTGGCTCTACAGCCAAATCAAAAAGGAAGGAACTTAAGGGGCATCTTTGATGGGTGCCACGTGACGGGTGACTATTTTCTAAATGGAAAAATAATACAAAAAACTGAGGCACATGAGGACTTGGGAGTCCTTGTGCAGGACTCCCTAAAGGTTAATTTGCAGGTTGAGTCTTTGGTGAGGAAGGCTAATGCAATGTTAGCATTCATTTCAAGAGGACTACAATGTAAAAGCAAGGAGGTAATGTTGAGATTTTATAAAGCACTGGTGAGGCCTCAGTTGGAGTATTGTGAGCAGGTTTCGGCCGCTTATCTTAGAAAGGATGTGCTGAAAATGGAGGAAGTTCAACGGAAGTTCACAAAAATGATTCCAGGATTGTACAGCTTGTCATTATAAAGAGTGTTTGATGTCTCTGGGCCTGTATTCACTTGAATTCAGAAGAATAAGTGGCGACCACATTGAAACCTATTGAATGGTGAAAGGCCTTGATAGAGTGGATGAGGAGAGGATGATTCCTATGGAGGGAGCGTCTAAGACCAAAAGACAGAGCCTCAGAACAGAGTTGTAGAATGGAGATGAGGAAGAACTTATTTAGCCAGAGGGTGGTGAATCTGTGGAATTCATTGCCAAGGCAGCTGTGGAGACAAAATCATATTTAAGGCAGAGGTTGATAGGTTCTTGATTGGCTAGGGCATGAAGAGATACCGGGAGAAGTCAGGAGATTGGGGCTGAGAAGACTCAATGGGCCAAATGGTCTAATTCTGTTCCCATGTCTTAATAGTCTCAACACCAGTCAATGGTCAAAACCAACAGTCCGTTCAAAGAAAGGTAATATAATGCAATGGGCGTTGCCTTCTGCTGTGGCGAAGGTGGGCAAACTAACACTCGGAGTCTGAATAAGTCATCGCCAACATCGTGTTAATGATAGGACACTATTGCACAGGAAGGCTACGCCCTGTAACATGGATAATCAATTTCCAGTGCGGAGCAAGCCTTTGAGGGCAGGGTGCGCCCTGTAGCATGAATATACGATGTTCTCGAGTGGCGGCGAATCGCAGTGCGGGAGAATATTCCGAGTCGGTGCGAAGGGCGGCGCGCTCGCCCGGTACTATGAATAGTCAAGTACCCCTGTGACAGAGAGACGTCGATGTTGATTTATGCCCTCTCATGGGTTCCAGGGAAAGGTCCGCCCGATTTTCAGAACGCTGAATAAGTAATATGTGCGGATGAATGTTGCATTATTGGTTTATGCCGGCTGCGGGTGGAGTCTGTCAATCTTTTGCATTTTAAAACGCCTCAGACCGAGCGCTGGCGGTAAAGTAAGCAGAGCGGGGTTTAAAATTTAATCTGTCCTCTCTGGAAGATGGCGGAGGCGCTCGGGGTGGCCGACACCCGCAGACTGCACAGCAAACCGCAGGATCTGAACGATGCCTACGGTCCTCCCAGCAATTTCCTAGAGATCGACATCTTCAACCCGCAGACCATCGGCGTTGGGAGGAGCAAGTACACCACTTACGAGGTCCGAATGAGGGTGAGTGTTCCGCTTCTGCCCTGCACAGCCGGGCATGGCTGGAAATCGAGCCCGAGGCTTCCGCTGTGGCCTTCATTCTTTCTCCAGATCATGGCAGTCTTTTGCCTCTGTGGGAAAGGTGTTTTATTTTTGGGAGAATGAACGTAGGGTCATTCCTACTGACAAAACAACATAATCTGTACAAACGTATATTTGGCACTTCTACATCAATTTAGGCATTAAAACAACAATGTAGGTTCCCGAGTGTTATTTTCTGATTTGCAATGTCTGCTTTCCGTTTATGCCTTTATATAGCCGCTTATGTTTTATTTGTAAGGGCGGGTCAATTAGCGAGTTAATCTTGTAACTTTTCTGTGGTTTATTTTTCAGCACTAGCTATAGAGATTTCTAGAAGGACCAAACAATCTCCTGTAAAATCTAACGTTAGTTTACGTCGCTGACAGGCAGTGTATATTGTCGTTCCAATCACTTAACTTTCTAGTGAATGGAGAAATATCTTTAAAGAATTCCTGCGCTATTTGAAGAATGGACTGAAGGTGCAAATATGTCTAATAATTCAAGATTTTTTAAATGGCATTCTCGACATTTGAAAGTAAATTGCGCAGAGCGCCGCTAGATGTTCTATAGAAAGGACTGTGGTCTGATTATATCGTGTTTATCTCAACTGTCAAAATTTGTTCTTTAGTCCTAGTTCTCGTTTTGCCAAAGCCTGTTTTTAAATAAAACATGGAATTGTAAAACTGTATCTCATAGCATATTTTATTTTGGCTCTACTGAGGAGAGTTTAACAGTTGAAATGTAGAAAACAGCATCACTATTGGATAAACAGCACAGATGCTATCCTGCAGCATGGAAAAGCATTAATGAATTGGTGTGTCAGAAAACGATGTTGCCTTCATTTGTTCATCTGAATTTTCTGTGCTAAGTATGTATGTGAGATATTGCATTGGAAGTGATTTTTTTAAAAATCTTGGCAAATGAGTATGGAAATATCTTAGACCTGCCATTTAGGTGGATATAGTTACTTCCAAACTGATTTTCTTGAGTGTTTTGTTCTTAATGCTTGTGGGGGGCGGGGGCAATCTATGGTGCTGACCTGAGTATTAGTAATTTTTCTATCCAGATTCTGCTGAAACACTAGGAACTAAAGGTTGTATATCAACTCCTACCTGAGAAGCGACTTGGATCTGCTCCGATTTGGTGCAACAGGTCCACAGCAGATGCCATTTCATTGGCTCTTCACTCAACCCTGGAACATCTGGACAGCAAAGGTGCATACATCAGGATGTTCTTTATGAACTAGAGCTTGGTATTCAATACCACCACCCCCTCAAAACAAAACAATAAACTTCAATACGTCCGTGTGCAATTGGATCCACGATTTCCTCAGATACTAGTCAGTTTGGATTGGTAACAACATCTCCACAATCATCAGAACAGTGCACCACAAGGCTGTGTGCTTAGCGTCCTGCTCTACTTTATACTTATGACTGTATGGGTAAGCACAGCTCCAATGCCATGTTTGCTGATGACACCATTGTTGTAGGCCAAATCAAAGGTGGTGACAAGTCTGCATTTAGGAGGGAGATTGAAATCTGGCAGAGTGGTGCCATAATAACAGCTATTCAATATCAGCAAGACCGAGGAGCTGATATTGAGATCAGGAGGAGGAGGAAACCAGCAGTGCAGTAGCCAGTTCTCTTTGGAGGATCAAGGTGAAGAGGGTCAGCACTTCCAGTTCCTTGTTGTTTGAGGTGCTGTCCTGGCCCAGCATGCAAGTGGAATTATGAAGAAAGCACGGCAGTACCTCTGCTTCCTTTTGTGAAGTTTTGGCGTGATATCTGAAACTATAACAGTCATCTATAGATGTGTAGTGGAGAGTATATTGACTGGCAACCTCGCAGCCTGGTATGGAAACACCCTTTGACTGGAAAATCCTACAATAAGTAGTGGATATGGACCAGTCCCCACCATTGAGCACATCTACACAGAACATGAAAGTGGCATCCATCATCAGGGATCCCTACCCTGCAGCTCATGCTCTCTTTTCCATACTGCCATCAGGAAGAAGGTTCTGGAGCCTCAGGACTCACCACCAGGTTCAGGAACAGTTATACCCCACAACCATCAGGCTCTTGAACAATGGGGATAACTTCACTCAACATAAACAAGAGAAAATCTGCAGATGCAGGAAATCCAAGCAACACACAAAATGCTGGAGGAACTCAGCAGGCTAGGCAGCATCTGTGGAAAAAGAGTATAGTCGACATTTCAGGATGAGACCCTTCAGCAGGACTGGTTGGTGGGGGAGGGGAGGGGGAAACACAAGGTGATAGATGAAATGGGGGGGGGGGTAAAGTAAAGAGTTGGGAAGTTGATTGGCGAAAGAGATACAGGGCTGGAGAAGGGGGAACCTAGTAGGAGAGGACAGAAGACCATGGAAGAAAGAAAAAGGAGGGAGGAGTGCCAGAGGGAGGCAATTGGCAGGCAAGGTGCTAAGATGAGAGAGGGAAATCACAGTGAGATGCAATGTAGATTGGAAGACCGCTTCACCAAACATCTTCACTCCATCCGCCAGAAATAGAGGTATCTCCCAATGACCTCATTTTAATTCCACTTCCCATTCCCATTCTGCCATGTCCATCCATGGCCTCCTGTACTGTCATGATGAGGCCACACTCCGGTTGGAGGAGCAACACTTTGTATTCCATCTGGGTAGCCTCCAACCTGACGGTATGAACATTGATTTTCCCAAACTTCTGGTAATGTGCACCCCCACTTCTTCACCATTCCCCATTATCATTTCCCTCTGTCTCCTTATCTCCTTGCCTGCCCATTGCCTCCCTCTGGTGCTGCTTCCCCCCTCCCCCTTTCTTTCTTCCATGGCCCTCTGTCCTCTCCTATTAGATTCCCCCTTCTCCATCCCTGTATCCCTTTCACCGATCGACTTCCCAACTCTTTACTTCACCCCTCCTCCTGGTTTCACCTATCATCTGTGTTTCTCTCTCCCCTCCCATCCCTTTACTCTGACTGCTCTTTTTTTTTTCTTCAGACCTGCTGAAGGGTCTCTGCCCAAAATGTCGACTGTACCCCTTTTTTCCATTGTTACTGCCTGGTCTGCTAAGTTCCTCCAGCATTTTGTTTATGTAACTTCATTAGTTCAATCACTGAACTGTTCTCACAACTGGTGGACTCGACTCCTCATCTCAAGTTCTTGTCTATTTATTTGTTTTTGTAGTTACAGCTTGTTGTCACTTGCACACTGGCTGAATGCCCGAGATGGTGCGGTATTTCATTGATTCTATTACAGTTGTTATTCTATTCTGAATGTATTGAGTATGCTCACACGAAAAATAATCTCAGGGTTGTAAATGGTGACATATATATTTTCAACTTTGTAATCTGAAGAACTCACTTAACCCTGGGTAAGGATTCATGGGAGTAACTTGCTGAAACCTTTTAGCAGCATCAATCAAACTTGGGGGCAAGGGCAATACTATGCTCAGTAGGTCTGTTATCTGCAAAGAAGGATTTGACTTTTTCACCATGGTAAAGGAGTTCTACAGGGTACATCTACAGAACTGTTAATGATCTAATCTACAGCTCTTAAATATCTGGCTGCTAGATTATCCTTGCTTTTAAAGGTGTGCAAGTAATGACAAAATGACTGGTTAATGTTAATGAAATGGCTAAAACTTAGCCTCCTGCTCTTTCCTCAGCAATTGTTCATGGTGACAGTGCTAACAGGTTTGTGGCTTTTGTTGGTGTGAAAGTTGAGACTTGGATACTATCCTAAAGCTCATCAATTAGGACCTATTTAGTCATTGATCTTAATAATGAAAAATGCCAGAGACTTTCAAGTATTGTTTGAATGACTTGTATGTTTTTAAATGAATTTTGCTATACCGTTCATAGTAATTCGAATGGCCTTGGTCTAGCAGAGTATGGCTTTCAAAGCCACTTCTCTGTCTTGGAATAAAGCATTTACGCCATGACTTTGCTTAAAGCTAGAATTTTGACCTACATGCTACTTAACCAAAGAAAATATCAAGACCTGTGGTCAGTTACTATCATATGCTTAATTTTTTTTATATATGACAAATGGACCCATGAATGAAGGTCACAATTAAGATGGAGATTCTAAAAACAAAAGTAGTTCAAGAACAAAACTAATTCAGAGGGGCATGAAGCAAATGGCACCATGATAGAATCTCAGATCATTTGCCCCCCCCCCCCACCTTATTCTGGCTTCTGCCCCTTTTCTTTCCAGTTATGGAGGTGTTGGCCTAAAACATCAAGTGTTTATCCCTCTTTTTAGATGCTGCATGACGTACTGAGTTCTTCAGGTGCACAAAATTTGGCAGCAACTCAAGTGCAATGGCTATCAGCTAATGATAATCAGCTTAAACAGTTGCAGTCCTTTTGCAGGATACATATGCTGGTGATTTTATACAGGAGAAAGGAATTGGTGTTAAAGAGCCTTTTACTTTATCCAGTGCCTTTTGCTTTTCCAAATTCCTACAGCTGGCTCTGACTACTGTCTTCCTTTAAGGTAGGGGTAGCCAATCTGGGGTCCACGGACCGCTCTAGTAATGGTAAGGCTCCATGGGATTAAGGTTAGGAATCACTGCTCTAAGGGCTTCATACTCCAGTTTCTGACTCTGCTCTGACAAGATTCTCTACACCATTGCCATTTGCATGTGTAGGGACAACAATGACGGTAGTCTCATTTCACTGAGTGGTGCTTTGTGTCTGAATCTCTAAACCACTAAATTTTGAATAATCTGTAATCCCCAAACACAATTCAACTAAGTGACTATTGGTTTGATATATTCAGTTTACCTATTGTTGCTTTTGACAATTGGCTACTTTATTATTTTTGTGGTGACTTTATTGATAGCTGAAAGGCTGGAAAAATTTCTTGTAAGAATTTCAAGATCCAGATATTTCTGGCAAAATATTCGGTAGAAATTTCAAGAAAATCATTTGGATTTACTGATATGTTTTGTCTACTTGCCATTGTAAACAGTAATTGTTATCAGGCTGGAAGTGCATTTTTTAAAATACTGAATTTTGCTTTGCCAGAAGGTGCATAAACTAAAGTTGACTTTAAATGGCTTCAGACTTTCTACTGTTTTATTGTTTCCATCTGCTGGAGTAATATAGACTTATCTTCAATTGCAAAACATCATGATAAGGACATGAGCACAAAGGTCTGGAAATATACCAGCCATTGGAGAAACTTGTTAATGGCACAAGTGATATGTTTGAACCTAATGGTTGTTGGCAACCTGTGGCCATGTAGACATTCTCAAATAGTTTTTGTGCCTGTGTGATTCTTCCTCTTCTCCACCCCCCAGAAATTTTTTTTTAAATTTGTCACTACTTCCATATTCTATTTTTATAACAAAAATCCAACAATGACAAGTAGCTTTTACTTTGCCTCAGTGTTCTTGCACACTCTTCCACAACACCTCACTTGGCAAAATGGTGTGCCTCAAGAAAAGGCATCTGTTCTTGCAAGCTGCTATTGCACTTTAGCCTTTTTAAGAATACTTTAAACATGTTGCTTGCTTAATCTTGCCCCTCTTCCTTTGCTTTGCATTTAAGCAATTTGCAAAAGTATGCATCGTCATGAGACATCTACTAAAAAAAAGTACAACCTTACTGTAACCCCTACAAATTGTTACTATTTCAGTGATTGTTTAATCCATCGAATTGGAACTGACTTGATCCAGTGATCATTTCCCTCTAATACTGCTGCACATTTACCTCAAGTTATATGGAGCTCTAAATTTAGTAGTATCACCTTTTCATGCTGCCTTGTGGCTTTTCATCTTTAGATAACTAATTCAAAGTTTATAATTAGCAGCTGGTTCTATACATGTTTTTTAAATTTCCACAATCTGATTTCCACTTCCAGGTGACCTTTCTTTTTAAAACATTCTTCAAATGAAAACCTTTCACATCATTTGAACCTCAGTACATTGAGCCAAACTGCTCCATACCTTGGTATTTCTGACTTTGCCCTCTAATCAGCTACATTAAAGAATCATTTTGGTTTGAAAGCGAACTGATTATGTCCATTTAATTTGTACTTTCTGCTTTGGTTAAAGTTATCATGAAAGTCTGGTATGTTTTGTAAGGATGCATTGACTGGGCCAGGAATAAGTCTTGCTTATCCATTTTAAAACAAATAGCAGACCATGGACCTTTCCCTCCTTTCTATTTACACCCCTCCTCTCCCCCCCCCCCAAAAAAAAAGGTTCCCTTTTTCTTTCACCGGAATTGTAAAAATCACTGTTTTAAATTAATGAAGGTCCTTGTGTTTCCATTGCCCAGTTTTATGTAGATATGTATGTAGATCTTTGCTTGGGAGGTGAGATGGATATACAGTGGGATTTTGTTGGATGTTGTTGTTGGGATACATCTATTTTCTGACCCAAGGATGGTGGACTTTGTGCTTCAATTCATGATTCTTCCTGTTCCATTTTGTATATGACATTTACCTTTTGCCACAATGGTTATTTGTGTGTATCCTGAAATGTCTAATGTGGAAATGCTTTACATTATTTAAACTTACTAGAATATTGATTTTCTGAAGTAATTTCCAAATTTTGCAAGTAACAGTAGAATCCATTTGAAATATTATTTGTACTTGTGATAACATGAATTTCCACTTGGTATGGCATCAGTTCTGAGTGAGATTGAAAATGGACTTTGTAGCCTGGCTAGAACAATGTCTCCTTGTCAAACGGGTTTAAACAGTTGTGTTCTTGCGCAGTAATTTAAGACATCCGTGTAGGTTCTGAAGGTTTTTTTTAAGACTTGCTGGCATGTCCAGAGTGATTTCAAGAATTGAAATTGGACTTTATGGTTGGCCATATTACTCCTTCCAGTGCTTGTGCTAACAGTGGGGAGACTCAAAGTTCAAAGTAAATTTATTATCAAAGTACACATGTGTCACCACATAAACCCTGAGATTCATTTTCTTGTGTGCATACTCAATAAATCCATAATGGAATCAATGTAAGTCTACACCAACTTGCCTGTTCAAACAATGTGCAAAAGGCAATAAACTGCAAATTCAAAAATAAACTACTGATAATAATATAAATAGTGAGAGGAGTCCTTGAAAGTAAATCCATAGGTTGTGGGAACATTTCAGTGATGGGACAAATGAAGTTGAGTGAAGTTGTCCTCTTTGGTTCAAGAGCCTGATGGTTGAGGGGTAGTAACAGTTTCTGAATCTGGTGGTGTAGGTCCTGAAGGAGCTTCTTGATGGCAGCAGAGAGAAGAGAGCATGGCCTAGGTGGTGGGGATCACTGATGGATGTTGCTTTCCTGGACAACACTCTTGTATAGAGGTCAGTACATTTAAAGCATTCTAACTGATACATTTTTAATCCCAAAACATTTATCCTTGGCTCCATAAAGTACAAGTTTAAAATTTTATTAACCCAAATTTGAATTGGACTTTATACTGTACTAGACAACGGGGTGACCTGTTGGGGCACCCTTTGAGAGAAAGGTAGTGCAGTCCAGAATGAACTAAGGTAGTGCAGTCCAGAATGTGACCAGAATGAACATTACATTTTCCTGAATGCTATTGGTATTGCTTTGCTTTGGAAATTGAAGAAGAAAAACCAGTTTATTAAAGAAGAAAGAAACGTGGCAAGGCAAATATAACTCCTCCTTGTTTAACGAAGGACACTTCTGATGGTAACATTTCTGGTTGATCAGCCACCCTTGTGCCTCTCATTGTCATTCTGGAGATGTGCAGTCGTTTCATGTGCCGTCTCTTCATCTCTTCTGCTGTTTGTTCTTTGTCTTTGATCTTGGAGACGTGCACTTCTCAGTTCCTTTGTCTCTTCCTCTCTCCTTCTGTGCCTGTTGTCATTCTGGAGACGTGAATGCCTTTCCTCCTCCGTCTCTTCGTCTCTCGCCTTTTTTGTCCTGACTCTTTGATCCTGGAGTCGTGCGGCCCTGTCCCCATCCGATTCTTGTTCTCTCTTTCTCCTTGCTGCTTCCCGATGATGTTTGGCATCATCTCTTGACCATAATGTCCCCCTTCTCTTTCCACGCGGGCATAATTAGGCTGACCATTTTTTTTACCATAATGCTGGATAGAAGGTACGAAGCAGTAATACCAAAGGAAGCTGATTATTCTTGATGATGTGGTTGCCGCTCTCCTAAATGGACGTGATATAGTCACTGCTGTCCTTTGACTGCAGCAAAGGGTTTTATGGGGGTCTCGAAGTACGTCATTACGGGTTACAGGATGTTATGTCATGCTTAAATTTAGAGAAGATCCGATGTTCAGTTTTTGAATCTAGTCAAGACTTTTATATGTTGTGGGGATTTTTGAGTTATTTTCAAAACCTTTGATTTGTTGTAAGAGTACAGATGGTGGCTAATAATATATTTTATTATATGATAAGGGTTTTTTTTCTCCTTGCTTTTCCTAACAGCTCTGACTTTGGTAACATGAGTGAATCTGCAGATGCTGGAAATAAAAACACAAAATGCTGGCAGAACTCAGCAGGCCAGACAGCATCTATGAAAGGAAGTAGTGACAACTTTGGTAGTGGGTTTAGATTTTTTTCTGTACAACAAATTGTTTTTATATTTCAATATTACAATTTAATTTTTATGAATACAGGGTTTTATGATTGTAACTATTTCTAATCCAATGTATTTGGTACTTTGACTTGTAATATATATCTTGTACTCTGTATTCTTTTATGCAGAAACTAATAAAAATATTGAAAGAGAAGTATGACATTACAATAAGATTTAATGATCTCTTATTGATGGGTGGCAGTTAGATCTGTCCCAATCCTGCACATGCTTATGGTGATATGTGACCGCTCAAAATAGGGCTGCCCTGCCCTTTTGCTCCGGTTGGTGTCGCTGCTGAGGCTGGCCGTGCGCGTGCGATGTGGTGTTGTGTCCTGATTCCTATCATGGCAGACATCAGCTCTCTGGTGAAAGCGGGGCAGTTGATTTTGGTGAATCAGCAATTTTATATAAATATATAACCCTGAACTTTGCCTGCATTCTGTAAGTTAGCACATTTTGAGTCGATTTAGCCAAAAAAAAGTGCCACTGTAATGCACTGTTTGCACTAATTGGAGGTCACAGACAGAGCATGAGAGTTTTAGTAGTATATCGATATCAAAAGGACTTAATTTAAGTGGACACTATAATGATCGATTTAAAGAAATGCCACTTCAAAATCTGTTGGCTTGAACTCTTTGCTGCTGCAATGTCTAGTGTATTTGCATGGATCTCAAAGTCCAAGTTGAATTGAGTTCATTGTCATATGCATAAATATTTGTGTATATCACTGCAGTCAAAATCTTTCAGTAGCATCATAGAAGCTGGATTCACAACAAAACAAATAAAGGATGGCATCACTATTGCTTAACTATCTACAATGAGTGGTTTTCTTTAACTTTTTTAGTTAAGATTTACTTGGATTTTTCAGAAGGCCTTTGAGGTGCTGCACATGAGGCTGCTTGGCAAGATAAGAGTCCATGAAATTACAGAGAAGTTACTAGCGTGGGTGGGGGATTGGCTGGTTGGCAGAAAACAGAGTGGGAATAAAGGAATCCTATTCTGTCTGGCTGCCGGTTACCAGTGGAGTTCTACAGGGGTTGGTGTTGGGACTGCTGCTTTTTACGATGTATGTCAATGATTTGGACTACAGTATTAATGGACTTGTGGCTAAATTTGCTGCTGATACAAAGATAGGTGGAGGAGCGGGTAATGTTGAGGAAACAAATGAAATACATGTTGGAAAGTGTATGGTCATGCACTTTGGTGGAAATAAATGGGCAGACTATTATTTAGATGGGGAGAGAATTCAAACTGCTGAGATGCAAAGGGACTTGGGAGTCCTTGTGTAAGATATCCTAAAGGTTAACCTCCAGGTTGAGTCAGTTGTGAAGAAGGCGAACGCAATGTTGGCATTCATTTCTAGAGGAAAAGAAGAGCAGGGATATGATGTTGAGGCTCTATAAGGCACTCGTGAGACCACACTTGGAGTATTGTGTGCAGTTCTGCGCTCCTTACTTTAGAAAGGATATACTGACATTGGAGAGAGTTCAGAGAAGATTCATGAATGATTCCAGGAATGAAAGGGTTACCGTATGAGGAACATCTAGCAGCTCTTGGACTGTACTCCCTGGAGTTCAGGAAAATGAGGTGGATCTCATAGAAACATTCCAAATGTTAAAAGGTCTGAACAGATTAGATATGGCAAAGTTATTTCCCATGGTAGGGGATTCAAGGACAAGGGGGCATGACTTCAGAATTGAAGGACATCCTTTTAGAACTGAGATGTGGAGAAATTACTTCAGTCAGAGGGTGGTAAATCTGTGGAATTTGTTGCCACAAGCAGCTGTGGAGGCCAAGTCATTAGATGTATTTAAGGCAGAGATAGACGGGTTTTTGATTAGCCAGGGCATCAAAGAGTATGGGGTGAAAGCAGGGGAGTGGGGATGACTGGAAGAATTGGATCAGTCCATGATTGAATGGCGGAGCAGACTTTGGGCCGAATGGACTACTTCTCTTTTATATGTTATGGTCTTGTGATTTTGCAGTCAGTAAATGTTGTCTTTCATTGATTATGGAAGAAAATGACCTGCAAATCAGGATTTCCTTTTCCTGAATTGTTAATCTGATGAGTAGTAACGGTCGAGTCATCAAGCAGGGCAAACAATCACTTGCATTGAAGTTTTTTCTAAACAGCAAAGCTGACTTTTTTGCAGGATCATAATCATTCCTTAAGATTTGATGTACTTAAAGCCTGATTTTTTTTTTTGGTCAAAATGGCATGAACAAATTGTCATTAAAGATTTCTGTCTGAGATTACAGACAAACATACTTTATTGATCCTGAGGGAAATTGGGTTTCGTTACAGCTGCACCAACCAAGAATAGTGAAGAAATATAGCAATATAGAACCATAAATAATTAAATAAAAATAAGTTAATTATGCCAAGTGGAAATAAGTCCAGGACCAGCCTATTGGCACAGGGTGTTTGACACTCCGAGGGAGGAGTTGTAAAGTTTGATGGCCACAGGTAGGAATGACTTCCTATGATGCTCAGTGTTACATCTCGGTGGAATGAGTCTCTGGCTGAATGTACTTCTGTGTCTAACCAGTACATTATAGAGTGGATGGGAGTCATCGTCCAAGATGGCATGCAACTTGAGACTCATTCCACCGAGATGTAACACTGAGCATCATAGGAAGTCATTCCTACCTGTGGCCATCAAACTTTACAACTCCTCCCTCGGAGCATCCTCTTTTCAGACACCACCATCAGAGAGTCCAGTTCCACACCCACAACATCACTGGCCTTACAAATGAGTTTGTTGATTCTGTTGGTGACTGCTACCCTCACCCTGCTGCCCCAACACACGGCAAACATGATAGCACTGGCCACCACAGCCTCGTAGAACAAGCCATTGAGGGCAGTTGGAGATGGGCAATAATGCAGGCATTGCCAACTGATACTTTTGTTCTACACTTGTAAAACCACTCTCAACATAATGTGTAGATTAGGTCGAGATTGCTTGTCCTTAGCTGCTGAATAACAGCAGTATGAAATATAGGCTAATCCTTCCATTGCTAGTTAAAATCCAAGTAATTTGTATCAATTTTGTGAATGCAGTGTTGATTTTGTAACTTAACTGAAAGGGGATGCTATCTTGCAGTTCCATATTTAATGTACATAAGTGGTGGAGGGGTGTTTGTCCAGAACTGTTTTGTACATTTGCGTACTTTACTACAGGTTTTTAACTGTACTTGGAAATCCAAAATTATGCAAGCCTGTCCAGGGATCTATGCCACTATGAAAGTCTTCATATCTGAAAATTAACTCCCATTCTTTAAATTTAGGATAAGGATGTTGATCTTTCCTATACATTCACAAGGTATTGCTGGAAAGTTCTGCATGGACTGCCCATTCCTAATGATCCCTTGAGTAGTCCAAATGGAATCTTGAAAGTTGAAGATGTATTGGCTGCTGTAGCAAAAGATGCTGAAATTTAGTGTAACAATCTGCTGGAGAACCTCAACGGGTTGAGCAGTAGCTTTTTTTCTTAATGTGGGGGCGGGCATGGTGTAGGAGGAAGCAAGTGTTGATATTTCAGGACAAAACCCTGTATCTGGACAGTTTATTCCCCCAATACGACTTGATTTAATTTCATAGAACCATAGAACATTACAACACAGAAACAGGCCTTTTGGCCCTTCTTGGCTGTGCCGAACCATTTTTCTGCTTAGTCCCACTGACCTGCACCTGGACTATATCCCTCCATACACCTCTCATCCATGTACTTGTCCAAGTTTTTCTTAAATGTTAAAAGTGAGCCTGCATTCACCACTTCAACTGGCAGCTCATTCCACACTCCCACCACTCTCTGTGTGAAGAAGCCCTCCCCATGTTCCCTTTAAACTTTTCCCCTGTCACCCTTAACCCAAGTCCTCTGGGGTTTTTTTTCTCCTCTAGCCTCAGTGGAAAAAGCCTGTTTGCATTCACTCTATCTATATCCATCATAATTTTATATACCTCTCAAATCTCCCCTCGTTCTTCTATGCTCCAGGGAATAAAGTCCTAAAGTCTTCTTGCAGATTGTATTGGTAAAATACTAATGTATAATCTAGCATGTGTATGTCTTTGCTGTGAAGTTTAATGTGAACTTGAATTGCCAACCATAGGCAGGATTTGAATTTGTTTCCAGATCTTAGTTTGTAAGCACTACTCTGCAATGCCCAATAATGCTGTGGTGACTAGGGAGAGACTGGGAATTAAAGGGGGGAGAAAACATAGTATTTATATTTAACTGCAAATGTTTGGAATTGTGGAGTACTACAAAGCAGAAACAGGCCTATTGGCCCATCTAGTTCATGCCACGATGTTACTCTGCCTAGTCCTATTGGCCTGATGCTGGACCATAGTCCTCCATTTTCTCTTACCGTAAATTCCAGTGTATAAGCCGAGAATTTGGCCCTAAATTTTGGTCCTAAAATTAGGGGGTCGGCTTATACAGAGGGTGCCAACTTTGGAAAAATGAATAGATGGAAGACAGGTTGTATTTATTGACTGTTTTTTGAGTCAAATTGGTTCCACTGTCGATGCTTGAATTCTTTGGTTTGTTTAAACTCTCATCTCGTGGCTGGAGCGTGGGCGTCAAACCACCAGGGATGACTGCAATGTCCTTATTTTCAGCTTTCAGCTCACCTGACAAGTGCGCTTTTAACATGTCCCAGACAAGTAGCGACTTTTCCTTCCTGACACCTTCGGGATATCGACGCCACACCTCTTTAACCCACTTCAAGCAACCCACTTCGTCCATCCAGCAGCGTTTTTGAATGTAAACAACACCCCGCGGGAATTTTCTGAACAATTTTTTTTTGTCTCAACACAAGATCACGTCTATTCATAAATTGGGTGCACCAACTTCGCGTAGCTTTGAAATTTTCGCTGACCTCATGGTGTTTTTCATCCCATTTGAACGCTTGAACTCAAATCATTTCTCTGGTAACAATGTATCCAAACTGGTGATTCACCCACTCTAAAACTTTTTCTTCCAGTTCTGGCCACTGGCATGTTTTCCCGCGGTTTGCACATTTAGTCTTTGGCATTTCCCTCAGCGTGTCCTCTGTCTTTCTCCACTCTCTCACTCTCTCTCGTTTACACTAAACTTCTTACAGCTGCAGAATTATTCCTTCCTTTAGCAAAATCAACAACCTTCAGCTTGAAGCCAGCATCATATCGCACTTGTTTTAATCTTTTGTACATGGTGGTCGCAAACTCAATACTGAGTACACATACTGATCCCAGCACCCTATGTTATGTTTTAACAAGATTGCAATGGGCGCTAATGGTTTTGTGGGGTTTACATTTCAGAGGATTCTTTTCCATTGGAATCCTAATCCAAAATTTCTCTCCCTGATTTATTTATTAAGAATTTGCCTATAACGCTCTACAATGTGTAGGCCTGTTTTCTTAGCAGGTACTAGTTCACAAAATTTCCAGGGTCCGGATCCGGCAAAGCTGAGTACTGGCATGTGAGATCTTGTGATCTTTTCTGGTTAAATCAAAAACCTCTACAAAAGGGGTTGGCTTATACAAAGGTAACATGAAAAAGTCACTTTTTTAACCTTGAAAATGGGGGGTGGCTTATACTCCAGAATATACGGTAATTGGAATTAAATCCTCTCTGTCTAAATAATTGTATATCCTGTTCCTGATTAATGAATAGCAAAGCGGAAGTGAAAAAGCAAAACTATCTTTGTCAAATCAACCTGTTTTACATTGGCATGTGAAGTGAATTCCTTATCTCAAAGTATTCTGGTTTTGCTGGCTCTCTCACATGAGGTATGTATATTATGGCATCTGTGCTTGTCTATTTGCATCAGTTGAAGTTTTAGCAGGAACCTTTCTCTTCTAGGTCAAAAGCATGACCCATATTTGTCATCCTGCATTAACGAGTATGAATTCATGCAGAAATTTTCTTAACACGGACTTGGACACTGTGAGAAATTGGTTCACAATGATGGAAATGTGATCGGAAGAAAGCAGAAATACTGTGTTCTTTCCTCATGGTATTCATACTGCAAATTGAGTGACAGATTTAAGATGCTTGAGATACTCTAAGACAGCTGGGAAGGCACCAGGAAAATGACATTGCATGTGTAGTGAAAGAAGGAGTTTGAAAGCTGACTTTTCACTTGTTTGACAGTGTAAACTTGTCAAAGCTGAGTGCATGATAATTAAATGATAGAAATTATTTACAGTAGCTGAAGTCAATCAAGTTTGAGGAAATAGATGAAAATTGCCTGAGTAGAAGTGATAGTAGGTTGAAAGGAGCTGGTTTTTGACAAATTAAAGCTGAAGATCCTGGTTCAGATGCTTTCTCGAGAACAAATCTAGACATTCTTGTGGAATAAGAGTGAAAAAGGGAATTTAAAATCGGGTGTAATCCATCTTCCTCTCCCCTGTTCCCACACTAATTTCTGTATTGTATATTTCAACTCTGGAATTTCTGCCTCAAATACTGATGTTGCCTCACTTTGCAACTGTTTTTATGGAGTAATACCCAAGTGATTTAAGCCCTGCAGTAGAAAGGTACAAAGTAAATGTCATTCAAATTTACTGCTACTGTTTTGCTGAAGTTCTACTTTGTGGTCCTAGTTTTGTATTGTCTGACAGTGGGTTCATTTGTTGACATGATTGTTCAGTACCATAACTTATTAATGCTGTTGTACAAGTTGTAGAGTCTGATAGTTGAGTTGCATTCTTTTGCAAGTACATGGAGCTACTGTACATCACTAAAGTTCATTGTCTGTCCTTTTGCAGACAAATCTTCCAATCTTTAAGATGAAGGATTCGTGTGTGCGCCGACGATACAGTGACTTTGAGTGGTTAAAAAGTGAATTGGAGAGAGACAGTAAGGTAAAGGCTACTGACTTGGAAGTGTACTGATTTATGGATCACTTGCTGGTTAGTTAGATTTTATTCAGTGTTTTAAAACTCTACAATCGGTATCAGCTTGTACATTTGAGTATCAGTTACAAGCTTTATCTTTTAAGACTTTTTAGTAGAGACATTTTTAAAATAAACTAACATTTAAACCATTGTCACACAGTGGCTTTTTAATTAAGAGCATTTTGCTTCATTAACAATGTTTGTTTGTGTTTGCCCACTGCCCATGAAATGATTCTATCCTTTGGGTGCATACATAAGCTACAGAAATAATTATTTTGAAGCAAGTACTTTGGTAAAACAAAATTTGTGCAATCTGAAAAATGTCTCATTGCTTTAGCAGTGTAAATATAGTTGAAGTGAGCAAGGCAAGTGTTTTGATCAAAGCATTCCATGCTGATATAAATAGTTTTTTTGTCCTAAGAATAATAAAATAGCATGGTGTCCAAGGTGGTCATTATAAAGCTTCTGAGGGATTTGTGAATGATTCAAATTATTGCCTTAAATATTCTGCATGATATTTGTGTGTTGTATCCTATAAGTGGGAAAGCATTTGTTTTAAAGCTTTACTTGCCTGAATAGATTCATTTCTTAAATTTTTAGTTTTCTTTCTTTGTTGCAGATTGTTGTTCCACCATTACCAGGAAAAGCTTTGAAACGGCAGCTTCCATTTAGAATGGATGAAGGAATTTTTGATGAGTCTTTTATTGAAGAAAGAAGAGTGGGATTAGAACAATTCATTAACAAGTAAATTCTTTGACTAATTCTACAAATCCTGACTGTTGGGAATTTGAAGTATCACTGACAAGACCAATGTTTATTGCTAATTACCCTCAAAGGTATTTGAACCTTTTGAATTGGTACAGTCCTTCACATTAAGGTACTGGGTAAGAAGTTCCAGCATTTGGACCCAGCATCATAAAGCTGTGGTAATCCCAAACTGGGATATTATGTGACTTGGAGGGAATCCTGCAAGTATTTTTACTTGCATTATTCTGGGTGGTGTCATGGATTTGCTGGGTATAACCTAAGTAAATAACTATGCATTTTGTGCACCACGCATATCACATGCCACTGACTGTTGGTGAATATTTGAGCTGGTGAGTGGGATGCCAGCCAAAAAGGCTTTGGTCTCAGTGGTGAGCTTCGCTGGTTAATCTGAGCAGGAGAGTCGTCTGTCATGTTTCTGATGGGCCTTGTAAGCGATAGACCTGCATTGTCAGAAGTCTGTTCACTTGCCTTGTCTATGACCATTTATCCATAGGGAATTATATTTTCCTTCATTGTCATCATAGTAATGTGTGGCTTTGTTTTTGTGGAAGTACAGGACACTTGGAAAGCCACTTAGTGACCTATTGCTTTATTTTGGGGAGCAATCTGAAAATTTGTCTCTGACATGATTGCAACATCAGTATTACAAGGCCCATTATACTGCAATCTAAAGTCAAACTATTGTAAACTGGAGCGCATTTTTCAGAATTTGGCATTAAGTTCAGTTGTGACAACTGATTCATCTGAATGTATCAGAAGAGAACTGATTTTCGAAGTAAAAGATAAAACATTCTTTGATTTTTTTTAATACATTGTCAAAATGCTTGCTTAAAAAGGAATTGATTAAAAATCAATTATGGGCAAAATGCAAGGATGGTTCTGACAAGGAGAAGGTGAAATCACCATAGCATGAAATTTTGTAGCTTTTTTAAGTTGTGGAGAACTAGCATTAGCTTAATGATTCCAGTAACATGCATTATGGATCAAGGTTTCCAGAAGCCATTTTAATAGTGCCATAGAAAAGGTACCAAAGAAAATAAATGGAAGTGCTAACAAAACAGCATAATATGAAATTTCTTTTTGATAGGAAAAGACCCATTATCTGATGGGTGACTACAAAAATCAGATGCAAAGGGATCTTGGTGTCCTTGTGAATGGTTCACAAAGATTATGCCCTTGCAACAGAACTATCGACACTAACAATTATTCTAGGAAAATTGAATACAAAAGTTGGGGATCTTGTGCTTAGTTACATAAGGTATGTACATTGTACACTACAGTCACAGTACTTTCCTCATATCTGGGACTTGCAGTTATCTAAAATGGGCAGCCATTATTTTGAAAGAATCTTTTTTTGCAGTTCATGAGTGCTTGGAATGTTCTTCCTCAAAGTGGTGAATATGGAGTTTTTGAATATTAAGGCAGTTTTACATATAGATGGAAATGCATGTGGAGTGAACTTAATGGCTAAGTAAGCTACTGCTAATTCATAACTTTCATGTATCTAATTTTATTCTCTTTTTAGAATTGCTGGTCATCCGTTGGCTCAGAATGAACGCTGCCTCCACATGTTCTTACAAGAAGAATGCATTGATAGGAATTATGTACCTGGCAAAGTGCGTCAATAGGTCAGCTGGGTTCTTTGGTTTCTTCCTCACATGCCCCCTCACCTCACTTCCAGTGAATTGCATTTATTTTTTACACTAAAATTATACGCATTTATAATCCCCCGTCTCTAACTTCAACCATTCTAGAGAATACAGGTTTTTCAGAATCATACATTTGCATTTTAAATACCTTGTACTCTCCCAAGTTCTACATGTGAAATGTAGGTTCTGTAGTTCAGGATTCTTGGTTTGAGTTGGGCTGAAAACATCAGATTGTTGAGGCTCCCCATTTCCCCTTGCTGTGTTTCTACCCCAAGTCCATGATTTCACTTGAAAGGGAATGGCACCATTAAAGTTTGGTTTGCTGACCATCTGGAAGTCAAGTACAATTTGTAGTTTTTGTATGCTTGATTTGACTTGTTTAAACTAGTTGTTCATATTGCAAAACTGTTAAGCTTGTGTGCCCTACAAAATGTTTTCTGTTTTCAATTCTGCTGTACAACAATTTGCTGAAGAATCAAAGTTATTTCTAAAGCTTTAACCTTCAAGGTATCTTGGTAGATACCACTGATTTGAGTACACATGCTCCAATTTCTTCAACTTTTTCTGTCGTGATGCACTGAATGGTTTTGTATGGACTTGTAAAGGGTGATCCTCTTAGGCCAGATTTTGAATTGTAAAAATGCCTAAACCCACAAATGATTTTTAAGTGCTTAAAACTGAGCCCTTACCTACAGATAACGTGTTGATATCATACATTATAAAACTACTTTATTATAGGGTTAATATGACTGAATGTTGACAACATATCTTTGAATTTATTTATTTTAGTCCCTTTTTGGCCAAAAGTTCTGAGGGCCAGTATATAATCTGGGATTTTCCTTAAGGAGATTTAAGTATTGAATGTGCTGCAGTTGTTCTTTAGTGTAGTTGGTGAGTTTTCCACTTTATTGCAAAATGTACATAAGCTATGTAGTCTTAGACATCTTCAACATCTTGGCAAGTAACATTGGGTAACTTCTGTTAAAGTGATTTTGTTAAGTATTCAGTGACTTTTAATATTCAACATTCCTGTTTAACGAGCAATTGAATCCAAGACTAAAAGGATTGATGTTTGCAAGGAACTTCCTAGGAAAGGATTGAAATGTGATCTTTGGTCCCAACCATAAACTCTAAACTGTATCAGATTAATTTCTGGTTTCTCAATTTTTTTGCTTCTTTCCATTTTTTTGCACTCTATAGTTTTACACTTTGCTGATTCATTAGTGGTACTGCTGCTTCAGCTTGAAGTCATTGTACAAATCTTAGCATGGATTCTTTATAATTGTGGTTTTTAGTTGGTTTGTTATGTAAGTGTGTTAAGCACTTGTTTGTCATATTGAAGGCCTCCAAAAGAAACATGGACATCCTCTCAACAGCTATTGCATGTTGACTATTTACTTAAAAGTGAACAATCCTGTAACTTTATGCCAGGTAAATACAATGGCATTTGGTTAAGCCATCCAGTTAATAACATTTGTTCCAAAAGTTATTCGTAAGCATACTCTGTATTTTAAATTACAATGCCAGTTTAAAAACTAAAGTTACCATTGGTGTTAACTTCAATCAATATCCTACTATTAAACTGCCATTTTTTTTTTTGATTTCCATCTCTTCCCTCACCCCCCCCCAAACTCCAGATTCTCTCTGTGGACTTCTAATAGGGAAGCAAATCTGAGTCACCTGCAGTGCTTTGGATGGAAAGGCTGTTGACCTGAAGACAATTACAGTTGTTAGTCTCAATGTTTCTGCCATCCTACTGTTTCATTGTTTTACCTTTTTTTTCCTGGTTTCATTTGCTTTGCTATCCTGTTTGCTGCTTGTACTGGGTACTCTTGCATCAAACACTTCTTCTACAGTAGTAAATTATAGCAATACAGTTGTGTTGACATTTAGAACTGAAGAAGAGTTATACATTCAGTAGTTAAAAGTGAAAGGCTTGACAAATGATTTCATCAGTTAGAGCAGATGGGGAGGGGATGTCTTCAAATACAGAAGCCAAGCCAGTTTGGTGACCTAATTGCTGATTTTTGGGTGTATTTGTTAAACTTCTCCCATTTTAGGTGTTTATTCCTTTCAATTGGAATGTGTGAAGTTTATTTAACAATTTAATTGGAAATAAAATTCTCACTTTGTCCCAGCTTGGAGTACAACTTTCACTAAGAACCTTGGAGTTGAGAGTTTTTGATGCATACTCCTAACCGAGGAAATGGAGTTAATGTTGCTATTGATGTACTGGAGCAATGAATGAAACTGCAGTGCAAGCTATTGGCAGATTGACAATGGGGAAACTAGGTTATACACAGCTGAAACGCAGTGATCAATTGCTTCATGAGGGGGAAGAACACAATGTACTGAATCTTTCGGTTCTGAGTGGGAGATGTTTATAATATTTCAGGACCAAATGGATTTGGAATATCCAAGTCATAACTGGATGTGGAGTAGTAATTGAAACAAATGTACAATACATTGGAACTGTTCAGTTTATAATTCTGGGAATAGTAAAGTTGATAACTCTGTATCTGATCTGTGAATGAGTATGCACTTGAAGATTGAAATATTGGGGTGATGCTTTAGAAGAATCTTTGCCAAAGATCAATGCGAAGTGCAGTCTGTCACTGCCTCCAGAAACCAGAAATCAATCTGATTTGTTTTAGTTAATGAGTAAACTGGCATGGAGCTGACAGTTTAATCTTGATATTCAGCATTGTTGCCAATAATGTGCCCTCCTGACCCATTCAACACTTAAAACAGAGTTTTCTGTAAATTCACTTTGTACTATTACATTGGTTTTATCTAGGTGCTTTTTGTGTCACTGGGGAAAGAGTTACTTACTATATTAAGCAGCTTTCTCTTAATCTAAACGGATATGTCCACTTTTGCATTCATAATAAACCACTGTAAAATCACAATTTGTGTTGGTCTTTATTTTTGTAACATGATTTGTGTTCTTTATCACTGGAAATTCTTTGTGACAGGAGTACAGTTGCAAAAATTCCAATAAATCACAACATAGTGTGAAAAGGGGGAAAAAAATCTGATGCCAGAGGGGGGAAAACTGTTCATGACAGTGTAGATCTTTAGGTTCATCTGGACGCTAATAAGAGGTTGTGTCTGGATGTTGAGGGTCCTTAATGATGGATGAAAATGATCTTGATGGTGGGGTGGGCTGTGCCCATAGACCTAGCTGAGTCTACAACCCTCTGTAGCCTCTTTCAATCCTTTGCACTAGCACCTCCATTCCAGATGTTGATGGAACTATTCAGAATGCTCTCCACTGTACATCTACAGAAATTTGCCGGAGTCTTTCGGTGTATGCCAAATCACAAACTACTAATTAAGTAGAGCCTTGTGTTTTGCATCAGTGTTGGGTCTAAGGTAGATCCTCTGATATGTCTAAGAATGTAAAAATACTGGTTTAAACTTTGTGCAATAAACAAATAGCATTCATGTAATATGTGCTTTAATCTGCTGTAATTTTTGCCATGAGTTCACCTTTGGCTGAAGAGATGAAATCTAAACTAGGGGCCAGTGAAATAAAATAAACACTTAATGCATATGATTATTGTGATATTTTCTTCCATTAATACAGTTAATTGTTTTATCAGCATTATTTCTAATTCAGAGTTAAATGCCCTGACACATAGTAAAATGTGTAATTCTCTTTTGCCAATACCTGCCTACACAGCAAAACTTAAAACTGGCATGTTTGAGGCTTGGGTATTAGACTGTCATTTTTTTCTGGCATATTTACATATTAGAATAACATCCAATACTTGGATGGTATGGAGTATAATTTTCCAGTAGAGCCAATAAGTTTCAAGCGAGCATGAGATTTAGACCTTAGTAAAATAGTGTTATGGCAACAACCTTTTCTTCAATATCAGTAAAACAAAAGATAGTCTTTTCCTTCAGGAAGAGGTGTACTGCACATACTTCTCTGTGCATTGACAGTGTTGAGGTTAAGAACTTAGTATCAGCTATAGTCTTCTGTACTGATCCACCAATCTGGACACGACAGTCAAAAAAAGCTCACTAATCTGTTAACTTCCTCAGGATGCTAAAGAGATTTGGCATTTCCCTGTTGATTAACAATTTTTATCAATGCACCATAGAATGTGTCCTATCTGGATGGATCATAGCTTAGTATGACAACTGTTATGTCTGTGAGCAAAAGAAACCAATCAAAAAGAAACAAATCAGCATGTGGGAGGGAGACTGAAAACCTGGCTGAGTTAACCTCTCACTTGATGTCAGCAAGACCAATGTCATCATGAGCCAGTCCTCATCAGAGGATCGGGGCGGAGAGGGTCAGCAACTTTTAAATTCTTCAGTGTTATCATTTCAGGGGATCTATCCGGAGCCCAGCACGCAAGTGGAATTACAAAGAAAGCACAGCAGCACCTCTACTTCCTTGGGTATTTGAGAAGATATTACGCTGAATCAAAAGCTTTGACTAACTTCTATAGATGTGTGGTGGAGAGCATCATAGTCTGTAAAGCCCTTGAATAGAAAATTCCACAAAGTACTGGATACAGTCCGGTCTATCACAGGTGAAGCCCTTACCACCATTGAGCATATCTATATGCTGTTGCACAAAAAGCAGCATTCATTATAAAAGACCCCCATCATTCAGGTCATGCTCTCTTCTCGCTGCTGCCATCATAAAAAAGGTACACTAGCCTCAGGCCCACACCACCAGGTTCAAGAACAATTACCTCATCAGGCTCCTGAACCAGAGGGGATAACTTCACTCAGCTTCACTTGTACCATTACTGGAACTATTTTCACAACCTATGGTCTCACTTCCAAAGACTCTTAATCTCATGTTCTCTATAAATTGCTTGCTTGCTTATTTTTTTTTCTTTGTATTTGCATGGTGTTGTCTTTTGCTCATTGGTTGGCTGTCCTGTTGTGTGTGGCCTTTTCTTGATTCTACTGTGTTTCTTGGATTATATGCCCAAAAGGAAATGAATCTCAGGGTTGTATATGGTGACATTAAGATACTTCAGTGATAAATATACCCTGAAATTGCAGAGTTGTGGACATACCCTGGTCATTTTCTCTTCTCCCTTCTCTCATCAGACAGAAGATGGAAAAACCTGAAAGCAAGTACCACCAAGCTCATGGACAGAGTATGAAATGGTTCGCTAGTATGATAAATTTACTTGATGATCTTACACTTGTTGTTTAGCTGCACTGCACTTTCCCTGCAGCTGTTACACTTTATTTTGCAGGTAATTGTCTTGCCTCAGTGCACTGTGTAATAATCTGATCTGTATGAAAAAGTACGAGACAAATTTTTCACTATCTCAGAACATGTGACAATAATAAACCAATTATTGGAACCAACACCTAATGAGCCTGCATTCTTCGAACAATTTAGATAGGCGATTAGGACTGTGTTGCATCTAGGTACTTTCTTGATGTTTGACTCATACCAATTACAATACAGGAGTCAAAGGTCTTTTGACTCCTGTCCTTCTCCATGGCAGTCATGATTGTTCAGTTTTGAAATTTTATGGTGGGGCCTGGCAAAAATATAGAACCCATGATGGCTTTGATCCTTTCTAAGACACCCAAAGTTCAGCCATGTGAATGCTGTCATGTTTTGATATTGAAGTAAATTTTAATGATTATCACCTGGTCAACATTTCTACAAGTGGCATGAATAATGATGTATTCATTAATAAAATTACCAGCGATCTGCTGTACATGCCAAATTCAGCCACCAGATGGCAGCAAATCCAAACTCGAAGCCACCTATCTATCAATTGTGCTGCAGGATCTCAACCCAAAAATGTCAATATCCTTCTGCCTCCACAGAAGCTGCTTAACATTCTGAGTTCTACCAGCAGTTTTTATTTTTGCTCCAGATTACAATATCCTCTGTCTCCAGAAGCAAGAGTAGACAAGTATTTGAACGTCCTTTGGCTTTAATGTGAGAATGTGCAAATCCACCGGTCCCCAGAAAAGGACATCATGATGCATTATAATTTGCAACAATTTTGTACATATTTAGCTACTTAATCATCAGTTCATGGTGCAAGTCACTGAAAACAATCAATATTCCATTCTTTGTTAGAATGAAATAAAGTCTTGAGAAACAGGACAAGATTAAATGGTTTAGGGACTGTTTAGGGTTTAGGGTTCAGAGTTCAGCATAAAGTCAAAGCACCAGGAGATACAGCTGCCAACTGTTTAAAAGTGTGATGTAAATATGGCCAAACTCAGTGAGGAAAATGGAAATGACCAAAAGTAATCCTCTGAGAGAAGAGGTCATTGATGAACTGAATGAGCTGTATTGTGGCAGTAGATTTTTGATGAAAAATACGAGCGTTTCCTTTAGCAATAATCACAACTAATGACCCTTCTTTAGGGCCTCAGCCCAAAACATCAACTGTTTATTTCTCTTCATAGATGCTGCCTGGCTCGCTGAGTTTCAACAGTATTGTGTGTGTTGCTCTAGATTTTCAGCATCTGTAACATCTCTTGTGTTTAGGATCCTCTCTACCATGTATCTATAGAAGTTTGGCAACGTTTGGGTGATATGCCGAATCAAAGTAAACTTCAAAGAAAGTAGGGGTGCTGTTTTGTATTCTTAGTGAATAGACTTAAGTTCTGGTCCCAGGGCAGATCCTTGGATATGTTATGCTAAGGAATTTAAAACTACTGACTCCCTCCACTTCTGTTTCCATAAAGAGGACTAGATCATGGAATTCTAACTTCCTCTTGTAGTCGATAATCAGCTCTTTGCTTTGGCTAATGTTGAGTGAGAGGTTTTCCTCCATCTGAGTGGATAAAAGATTTGTACCTCTCATTTCCTTTCTCTGCTATTATACATACAACTTAATGTTTTAGTTCTGATTGTGTTTTCTCCCACAACAGGTTTAACAGGTATGACAGGTGAATTCAGTGTGAATTGGCTGTGGACTATGATATCATAGTCATAACAGAAACATAGCTGAGGGAAGGCCATGACTAGCAGCTCAGTGTTGCAGGATACAGATGCTACTGAAATGTATCTGAGAGATCCAAGAGAGGAAGGGAAGTCGCCTTAATGAAAGAAGACATTTTCTCAAACTTATGTTATGTCTAAATTTAGAAAAAATTATAAGTGTTGTATTTGATACTTATATTAAATTTGAAAAGATATGGAGACCATTTATTCAATATTTTCATAAGATGTAATATGACCCTGTTCCAAGCCTATTTGTTTTTCCAGTTTCGATTTTATATATGTTGAGAGGATCGGAGTTGACGACACTGATGATTTTGTATTTTTGTGAGATATTATAAACAGCCCTTTTTTTTCCATTTTTTCTTTTTCTCTTTTTTTTTGGTTTTTTCCTTATTAGTTATTAGATTAGTTTTTTTGCATAATTTTTTTCTTTTTCTTTTTTCTGTTTTTAAAAATATATATTATGATATACCTAGGTTTGTCTTGTTTATTTGTAAATTGTATCGTCCATGATTTGGGAATACTCATTTATACTGTAATCATTGCTTATGTATTTTTCCATGTTCAGTTGAAATGTGTATGTTTGTAATCCCATTATCTATGTATCAATTTTATTTTGTTGATATTAATAATAATAATAAAAAGATTGAAAAAGAAAGAAAGAAGACATAACAACAGTCCTTAGATGATATTCTTGGGGATCACCTCATGAAACCATATGGGTAGAAATTAGAGGCAAGAAACGGACTGTATTGTAGTGAGAATTGGAGGAGCAGATATGTAGAGGGATTGCAAGTTGTTGTAAATATAATAAGGTAGTATTAGTGGAAGATTTTAATTTTCCCTAATATAGAATGGGCTAATAATAATGTTAAAAGTGAGGACAGAATCCAATTTATGAGATGTATCCAAGAGAGCTTCTTTGATCAATGTATAGAGGGACAAAGGAAAGAGACTTGCTGGCCCTCATGGGGAATGAGGTGGGAGATATTTACAGACATTTTTTTACGTCTCCCTGCTTCAATCTGAGGTTCCTACCTGCTTTAAGAAGACCACTGTCAGTCTGGTGCCTAAGAGAAACGAGCTAACTTGATCTAATCACTACCACTCAGTTGTTCTGACATCCACCATCTTGCATGTCTTCCAAACACATGATTTCATTACAACAGTGCATTAAGGTAGTACAAGGGAAAACAATAGCAGGAGGTAGGCATAGCTCAAATACCATCTATAAATTTGCTGACGATACAACCATTGTTGGTAGAATCTCAGGTGGTGACGAGAGGGCGTACAGGAGTGAGATATGCCAACTAGTGGAATGGTGACGCAGCAACAACCTGGCACTCAACATCAGTAAGACGAAAGAGCTGATTGTGGACTTCCGGAAGGGCAAGACGAAGGAACACATACCAATCCTCAGAGGGATCAGAAGTGATGTGAGAGTGAGCAGTTTTAAGTTCCTGGGTGTCAAGATCTCTGAGGATCTAACCTGGTCCCAACATATCGATGCAGTTATAAAGAAGGCAAGACAGTGGCTATACTTCATTAAGAGTTTGAAGAGATTTGGCATGTCAACAAATACACTCAAAAACTTATATACATGTACCGTGGAGAGCATTCTGATAGACTGCATCACTGTCTGGTATGTGGGGAGGGGGTCTACTGCATAGGACCGAAAGAAGCTGCAGAGGGTTGTAAATCTAGTCAGCTCCATCTTGGGTATTTTGCCTACAAAGTACCCAGGACATCTTATGGGAGCGGTGTCTCAGAAAGGCAGCATCCATTTTTAAGGACCTCCAGCACCCAGGGCCTGCCCTTTTCTCACTGTTACCATCAGATAGGAGGTACAGAAGCCTGAAGGCACACACTCAGCGATTCAGGAACAGCTTCTTCCCCTCTGCCATCTGATTCCTAAATGGACATTGAACCCTTGGAAACTACCTCACTTTTTTAAATATACAGTATTTCTGGTTTTTGCATGGTTTTTAATCTATTCAATATATGTATACTGTAATTGATTTATTTATTATTATTTTCTTTTCTATATTATGTATTGCATTTAACTGCTGTTGCTAGGTTAACAAATTTCACATCACATGCCGGTGATAATAAACCTGATTCTGAATAAAGTGTTAGTGTTGCAAAAAAAGGAGAACATTTTAATATTTCTCTTCAGTTTTTACTGAGGAGAAAAAAAGCAATATGGGAAATTAGTGGTGATGTCTTGAACCACATATGAATTAGTAGGAAGGAGGCATTAGTGTTTTAAGGTGGATAAATCTTCAGGGCCTGACCTGCTACATTATTGGATCTTGTGGGAAGCAGGGGAAAAAATTGCAAAGATTTATACTTCATCTTTAGCCAGAGGACAGTAAAAAGGAACGGGAGCATTGGAGTGCAATTGCATACCTTTTTGAAAGTAGCATCGCAGTTAGATGGGTGGTACCATTGTTTAAAAAGGGTAGCAAAGACAATCCCAGAAAGCCTGACAGAGACGAGGTGTGATTGGGCTCACACCTTTGTGCAATGGGGAGATGTGTCTGACAAATCTCAGAGTATTTCTAGGGGGTAGAGCATCATGACACGCTAGTCTGGAAGGTTAGATGATAACATGGGATCCAGGGGGAGGTAGTGGATTGAATTCATAATTAGCTCAGTGATTGGAAACAGATGGTAATGATCGAGATTGTTTCTCAGACTGGATGCCTGTGGCTAGTTAGTGTGCCACAGCTGTGGTGCTGGGGCCATTGTTTGTATAAACAATGTAGATATGAATGTACAAGGCAAGGTTAGTAAGTTTGCAGATGATACTAACATGGGTGGTGATGTAGACAGTGTAGATGGTTATGAAAAATTACAGGGGGATCTTGATCAGCTAGGTACATGGACTAAGGATCGGCAAATAGCTTTCAATTCAGATAAATGTGAAGTGTTGCATTTGGGAGATCAAACAAAGATGGGGCTTACACCATAAATGGGGCACTGGGCAGTGATAATGGGACACAGCAACCTAGGAACATAAGTTCATAGTTCACTGAAAGCATGTGGGGTGATGGGCAATAACATTTCACTAGCATTCAACACAGGTGCACCTCAATGATATGTGCTTAGGCCACTGCTCTGCTCTCACTCCACTCATGATTATGTGGCTAAGCACAGCTCAAATGGCACGGATAAAATCACCATTGTTGCTGGTAGAATTTCAGATGGCAAATAGGAACTGTACAAGAGTGAGATAAATTCAGCAATGTTGCGGCACCAACCTGATATTCGACATCAGCAAGACCAAGGAGTTAATTGTGGGTTTCAAGAAGGGGAAGTTGGAGAATATAAACCAGTCTTCATTGAGGAGTCAGTAGTGGAAAGGGTGAGCACCTTCACTCCCTGGTTGTCAACGTCTTGGAGGGTCTATCTCGGACCCAACCCATTGATGCAATCACAACAAAGGCATACCAACGACTATTTAATTAGGAGTTAGAGGAGATGAGTACATCATCAAAGACTCTTGCAAACTCCTACAGATGTACCACAGAGACCTTTATGAATGGTTGCATCACAGCCTGATACGGAGGCTGCAATATACATGATTGCAAGAGGATCCATCATGGGCACAACCTTCCCCACCAAGGACACCTTCAACCTGCAGTGCCTCAAGAAGGCAGCGTTCATCCCCAAGGACTCTCACCTTCGGGGACATGTCCTCTTCCCATTACTAACAGTAGGGAGGAGATTCAGGAGCCTGAAGACCCACACTCAATTATTTAGAAATAGCTTTTTTCTCTTTGCCACCAGTTTTCTGAATGGTTCATGAATGCTACTTTGTTTTGTTTTTACAAACATAAATAAATCATGCAAGTTATAGTAATTTTGTATATACACTATACTGCCTTAGAGCAACAAATGTCACACCATATGAGTTAGTTCTAATCATTCTAATTCGGAAGAAAGCACTTGGCATGCATAATATTGAGTAAAGGAGTTGGGGAATTATGTTGGCAAGGCTATACTTGGAGTATTATGTGCGGGTTTGGTCATTATCAAAGAAAGTATGTTACTAACTAGAAACAGTGCAGAAAAGATTTACCAGGATACCATTTGGTCTTGGGGACCTGAGTTACAAGTACTAGTTGTGTAAGCCACCCCGCTCCCCTCTCCACCCCATCCCCCAGGAAGGCTTCTACAAACAAGAGGGCACATGTTTAGAAGAAAGAAATTTAAAAGGGATATTGGGCATGGTGCATATTTGGAATGACCTGCCAGAAATTGTGCTGAGACAGGCACATTAGCAATATTTAAAAGCCATCCAGATATGTACATGGATAGGAAAAGTTTAGAGGGCTATGGGCCAAACACAAGCAGAAGGAACTAGTTCACTAAGCAACATAGCTACCATGAACACGTTGGGCCGAAGGGCCTGTTGCTTTGCTGTGTTATTCTATGACTGTATGTCTCTGACTTGATTAGTCTTTAAGTCTTTGGTTTCTAAAACTCCAAGTTCTTGGATTTTACTGTCATTCTTCATGACTTTTTCAAGCTTAGCATTCAATTAAAATACCATCCCCAGTTTGTTGAGACTTATGATATTGCTCATCAACCCACAATTCTTTGCATTCACTTTCCTGAATGACACTGGCTGAATCACCACGCATGCTAATAACTTTTAAGATTAAAACTCAAGTTTCAGATTTAAGATGCATTATTGCTCATTATCAAAGGTCCAACATTTTTCATTTTAAGATTACTCTCCCCACAATATCCTTGCTGTGTGATTACTAAATAATCCAGAAAAATAACTAGATCCCTGGTTGAGTCTGCAGCTTAATGTTCTAGGAAACTACTCTGAATAGATTTCCATCATTCTGAAAAATACTGTGGTCATTTTCAATTGTTCAGTCTCTGTTAAGATTATAGTCCCTAAATTAATTCCATTACCTTTCCTGTGAAACTCCGGTATTTCATAAGAACATGTGTAGCGGTCTGTGCAATGCTCTTCCAGCTCGGGTCACTCCTGAGTTCAATTCTGTCGCCGTCTGTAAGGAGATTGTATGTTCTTGCTGTGGTTTTCTGCAGATGATCCTGTTTCTGCACACAGTCCAAAGACTAAACCTATATGGTTAGTAGGTTAATTAGTCACTGTAAATTGTCCTGGGATCGGGCTAGTGATAAATAGGTGGGTTGCTGGGTGGTGTGGCTTGATGAGCCAGGTGGGCCTGTTCTGCACTGTATCAACAGATAAACAGACAAATACAAGTAGAACAACAACACACACAAAATGCTGGTGGAACACAGCAGGCCAGGCAGGTCTCGGCCCGAAACATCGACAGTGCTTCTCCTATAGATGCTGCCTGGCCTGCTGTGTTCCTCCAGCATTTTGTGTGTGTTGTTGTTTGAATTTCCAGCATCTGCAGATTTCTTCATGTTTGCAAATACAGGTAGAAACTGGTTTACACAATCAGTCCCCTGCCTGTCACACTATTCAGTATGATAATAACTAATACTTCACCATAGCACATGTCTGTATCAGTCCTGTATTCCTTGAATCCTTTAACCTTTGGATATTTATCTCTTGGATATGCAGCAGTCAGCAACTGAGCCTGCACAGCGCTCTTGGGTAGCGAGTTCTACAAGTTCACTGCTCTGAATGGAGGAATCCCATGTGCCCCGAGCTGTCAGCTCTTTATTCTCAGACTGTAACCTCTTCCACACACTCCATACAGGGGAAATATTTGAATGTCTCCATTCATTTCAATTCAAGAGAGCATATGCTCAGCCTGCATTCTCTCTTTATTCCCTTTCCTTCACCAACCCCGATACTATTTCCAAAACCAAAGTCACTCATCATAATCCTAGAACCATCCTTTCTCATCTTTTTTTCTTCCCCACAAACTCCACCTCTTTCTCCCTCCCAAAAACAAGACCAGGTATGCCCTTTTCAAGTCCCAGGTCATTGGAAAAGGTGTACATACACAAGGCTTTTCGTAGTACACCTGTAGATGTTTGCAAGTGTCTTTGATCATATACCAATCTCCACAAACTAATTAATTCTCTCCAATGGATTTTACATTCATTTTGCATATTTCCCAAATATGGAATATTTCAGGTTTGTCACCTTGCAACCATATCTCTGTAATGCATTTACAGTTTATAGATCAAATCTTTTATATCTACTTTTGACACTAATTTATCAACATTGTTATGAATCCAGATAAAGACTCTTTGTCTTCTCTGTACCTTCCTTCCACATTATATTTATTATTTCCCCATCTCTAAATTTCTAATTCTTTTCCCCCCAGATCTGAACCCTATCCACTCCCAAAGACTCGCAAAGCCTATAACAGTCAAGTAAGTATTTCTGAAGTGTCAATGCTTGAAATGCAGGTACAAGTAGGAAATGTATCAACTTGTCAAGAATAATAGGGAGGAGAACTGGAAAAGAAGTAGGAGCAAATGGTTTGGGATCAAATTGTCTGACAGAGGGTCTACAATTACTTGTTCTTTAAAGAATGTTGCTGTATGAAAAAGACTTCTCCGTGGATTGTCACCTTGTCGTGGTGGAGAAGTTTGTGTGGTCCTGAGATCCCAAGAGCGATGCCGTCTGATGCTATGCTCCTGGTAGGGTCACCCATGGCGGTAAGGTCGAGGGTGAGGTCCCTGACAAAGATCAATCCAACCAAGACCTCAACGGTGGAACAGACAGATGAAGTTACTTCGAACTCAACGGCTGTGAAGGCGGATGAAGGCTGCAACAAATCCATCAGCTCCAATCGTCGTGGTTTCCATGCCATTGGAATCGTTTGGTTGATTTGTGAAGTATTGTGTGCTTCTTGGAGTGCAACATCAAGTACACGTTAAACAAATACACGCACAGGCATCGTCGCTCTGTGAGCCACATCTTAAATAGATCAACGGAACTAAGACCATCATCCTCGACCTCGAGGGTTAGCCACGACGACGATGAAAATGAAAAACATGGCAAGATGGGGAAATCATCTCATGAGCTCAGTGTTAACTGTACGATCAGTGTTTTTGGGAGTGGGTTTAATGATGAAAACTAGTAAGTTTTTAAGGTATAATGTGGGAATAAAGGAGGCCTTTTCTGCTTGGCTGCCACTGACTAGTGGTATTTGGCAGGAGTCAGTGTTGGGACCCTTGTCACGTTATATGTCAATGATTTGGATGACAGGATTGATGGCTTTGTGGGCAAGGTTTGCGGTTGATACAAAGTTAGATGAGGAGCAGATAGTATTGAGGAAGCAGGGAGCATGCAGGACTTGGACAGATGAGGAGGATGGGCAAAAATGTGGCAGATGGAATACAGTGTAGGGGAAGTGTATGGTCATGCACTTTGGCAGAAAAGTTAAAGGCATGGACTATTTTCTAAACTGGGAGTAAATTCAGAAATGAAAGGTTCAAAAGGACATGGGAGTCCTTGTGCAGGATTCTCTAAAGGTTAACTTGCAGTTTGAGTCAGTGGTAAGGAAGGCAAATGTTATTATTCATTTCAAAAGGACTGGAGTGTAAAAGCAAGGATATAATGCTAAGGTTTTATAAGGCATTGAGCAGATTGCACTTGGAGTGTTGTGCACAACTTTGGGCCTTTTATCTGCCAAAGGATGTGCTGCTATTGGAGCGAATGCAGAGTAACAATGATTCCAGTAATGAAGGAGTTAACACATGAGGAGTTTTTGATGGTGTTGGATCTGTACCGCTGGAGTGTACATGAGTGGAGTGGGGGGGGGGGGGGGAAGCGGAGCGGGATTTAATTGAAACCTATGGATTACTGAAAGGCCTGGATAGAGTGATGTGGCAAGGATGTCTCCTGTAGTGAGTGAGTCAGAGACCAGAGGGCACAGCTTCAGAATACAAAGGCTCTCTTTAGAACAGAGATGTCTTTCTTTAGCTAGAGGGTGGTGAACCTGTGGAGTTCATTGCCATGGCTGGGTAAGGAGGCCAAGTCATTGGGTATATTTAAAATGTCATTTGATAGGTTCTTGATTAATGAGGACAACAATGGTTATGGGGAGCAGGCCTGAGTATGGGGTTCAGAGTGAAAATAGATCAGACACGACGGAATGGCAGAGCAGACTCGATGAGCCGAATGATCTCATTCTGCTGCTATATTTTACGGTAAAAAAAAATTAATATCCGACAAAATGAGAACTAGTAAGAACAGAAGAAGGCTGAAGACTTGTCAGGAATTCCGTATTCATCTTCAGAGAGAGAATCCGAGCTGGCGTCTCCGGCTCCCAGCATCTACTGCCTTAACGCTGTAAGAGAGAAGTGGGCTTAGAACCCAGCAGCTTGATATACGAGGAGAATACTGCGGACAACGGACGCATTAAATTAATCCAGGAGAGCGACCGCTGGGAGAGAAACTAATTTGACTCAAGAGGGCGAGCACGTTGCCTGTGAGTGTATTTGTAGAACTCCGCTCCGTCGTTACCGACTGGGTGAAGAGTTGTGGGAGAGGCGGGGCTGTTGCTTGATTAACTGGGATCGAGCACGCTTCCTGTTTATCAGTATCCTGAGGGACTGGATGTTGTAGGAAATTAGTTTTGCCGTCAGATGTGTTACTGGAGCCCGGCTATCTCGCCAACGTTTTCGCGTTAAGATGGGGCCAGAGGCGGAGTTTCCGCCTGTCTGGGGATTTGTTTTCTCTGTCGTTGATTGATTCGGTAGTTGCGTTGATTCTGGCTGTCGGCCCAATCAGTGAAGGACAAAGGCAGGGGGCCGATTTACACCTGATTTTCGAGCATAAAATGATTACAGAACGCTGACCCCGATCAGTCGATTTATGTTCGAGCTCCGCTGTGATTCGAGGACGCCAGTTACATGTGAATAAAACAGCCACATTACATAAAAGCGGTGGCTGTAATTTACACTCTTCGGCAAAGGGAACGTCACCCAGAGTGTGTAGCGAGTCCTTTCCTGTCTTGTCTAGAGGAACGGACGCGGAGGACACAGCTAAGCAGATGTCGGAATCTGCCGAGGATAGGGTGGAGGGAGCAGTGCAAGTGGAGGAGGTGCCCGGCTGCAAAGAAGCCCCACAGCCGGAGGCTGTCTCGCCGTCCGCTCCCCAGCCAACTTACCAAGTGCCCGAAGGTGGTTTCGGCTGGGTCGTGGTGTTTGCGGCCACCTGGTGCAGCGGTTCCATCTTCGGCATCCAAAACTCATTCGGGATTCTCTTCTTGATGTTCCTGAAGGAGATGGAGGACCAGAGGGACCCCAGCCTTCTCTTTAAGACGGGTGAGTGCGGATTGCCTGCTTTCTCCCAGTTACCAGTTCCGCGCGTGTTGTCATCAAGTGTGGAAATAATCTGCACCTCCAATCCCTTTCGTAATGAGTTCAGTTCAAATACTCAGTATTGTCATTTAACCACACACATGTATACCGCCAAACGAAACCAAGTTCCTCCGGACCAAGGTGCACAACGAAGTATGTATAACTGCGCACAATCCATGAAGTAATATTGCTGCAAATGAATAACAAATAATAAAATATATTCCAGAAGTTTGGCATTTAGCAAGAAGTGCATTTAGGACAGGAGTTGAAAAAAAAACCCAGTATAACACTCCACTAAGGTTAGTGACAGAAAGGGCGACAATAATCCCCAATTATTTTGTGCCTGATACAAAGCAATGGTCAAATCATCCCGGATTTTCCTAAAAGGAATGGAAGTTGGAATTTCTGGAAGCACCCAGGCAGGTGGACCAGGATCAGAGAGAGTGTGTTTCTCTCTGCGGAAGTATTCCCGGTACTCTCCAGAGTCTGCTTCAGCTTGTGCTTGGAAGCTTGTACATGACGTTTCAACGTGATGGGATCAGATGTGTAATTTATCGCAAACAAATGGCCACTAAGTTTGCTGGGTGGAGTTGGGGTAGGTATGAATTCCAGAATTTTACAGAGGGTGGAGGCCAAACGAAAGCTTAAGGCACGGTTTCGTGTGCTTGCGTCCATCGTTCCCTCTCATATTTCTTCTACAGCTGCGCAAACCGACCGTTGCTCTGAGCAGGAAATTTTTACATGGCCTGAAATCTGTGCGGCTCTTTAATAAAGCATGTTATAAATGAGAATTCCAGCTGAGTGGCAACAAAGGCTATGTGTGCACCAGCATTTCACTTGCTGCACAACTACAGCTCAGAGGGTGCCGTGGGCACGTCACAACTTCTCAGCAGACTGAATGGAACTGTAAACTGCAGAGAAGCTCTTGGTCAGAGTACTTGTAGTTTGGTGGACACTCAGAGCATCTTGAGATAACCTCCATTTTCTCCATTATTGTCATGTCCCCTGCCAATTTTGATGACCACACTTATTATATTTGGGGAAAGGGAAGCTGCAAGTGGTTGTGGAAATCATGTTTAATGTAAATAATGATTTTAAATAAAATTTGCTATAAATAAACAGCTTTTGGCTTTTTACTTTTTAAAAACAATTGTCATTTTTTTAAATGAATGCCATTTTCTCTTTCGAAATTTTGATTAGATCCAAGTATTGCTTGCCAACTCTTGCCTCCTCCTGCTCCCTCACCACTTTATAGGGGCTATCTCTCCTATTTCATTTCTGAGGAATGGTCTTGAACCGAATCATCCACTTCTCTTCATAGAGGCTGCCTAACCTGCTGAGTTCCTCCAGCAACATCTTTTTCTCTTCTTCACTCCAGATTCCAGTCTCTTGTGCTTCTGTGACCAAAGGTTCTATTCATCAAAGACATTTAACACCAACAAAACATTTCCTCGGTTCTTACCTATCGAGGGGCACTTGAAACGGGAGGCCACCTAAAGGTTTTCTAGTTGTTAAGATGATGCATTTTTGAGCTAGTCTATTAAGTTGAGTTTATTGTCAATTGCACAAATACAGGTAAAGTACAACAAGTAATTCTCCTGGTATCATTGGCATCATTTAATATAAATTAAACTGGTTGTTTGAAACACTCAGATAAAAGTTGAAAGACCGTAGTAATGAAATACATAAAGAAAAAGATGAGCCTAGATATCAAACTGTGACATTTCTTTAACAGTGAAGTAGTTACTGCAGTTCAAAAATGTCCTTTCTTTTGAATTCCCATTGGTCTTTGAAGGCATTTTGGGTGTGTTTTAGCACATAATCAAAAACTTGTTTTAATACAGCACAGTTAAGGGCCTTCCAGGCCAATGAGCCCCTGCTGCTCAATTATACCCTTGTGACCAATTAACCTACTAACCAGTATGTCTTTGGAAGGTGGGAGGAAACTGGAACACCCAGAGGAAATCCTGGTGGTCGTGGGGGAACGTGCAAATTCCTTACAGACAGCAACGGGGATTGAACCTGCCGGGCACTGTTCTATAGCGGTTAGCACAACACTACTGCAGCTTGGAGTTTGAGTTCAGAGTTCAATTCCAGCGTCCTTTACAAGAGAGTTTGTATGCTCTTCCCATGTGTACATGGGTTTTCTCCGCGTGCTCCGGTTTCCTCCCACAGTCTCAAAGACCTGCCAGTTACCAGGTTAATTGGTCACTGGAAATTGTCCTGTGATTAGGCTAGGGTTAAATCGATGGGTTGGTGGGCAGGAAGGGGCTGTTCCATGCTGTATCTTTGAAGGGCCTCCTTTGTTTGGGTGGGTTTACCATGGAAGTTGTGTCCCATCTGTCTATGTGATACACAAACCAGGACAGTGCGATACGGAGAGCAAGCTGTTGCCCACGCAGGAGGCTCCCATGCAGCTGATGAATCTAAAGATGCAGCAGAGATTGATGCAGTTTGGCACCAGCAGTGTCATAGGAGTTGCCAGTTAGTATTGAACTCAACTTAGGACTACTTTGGGACTCCAGCTCCAGAATTTTCCTTGCAGTTTACTCCCAATACCTCCGTGAAGTAGGTATAGCTTCAAGTTAGCAGTGGCAGTTTGAGATCAGAATTTTCCTTTTCCTAGGTGAGCTGCCAACTACAGCCGACGAGCCCCATCTGCCTGAAGCTATATCTCTGAAATGAAATAAGTAAGTACTGAGAAAGGTTCTGTAACATGTCACTGACCAATAAAATTTCTGTCTCTCTCACAGATGCTATCAGACCTGCTAAGAGTTCCCAGCAGCTTGTTTTACCTTCCGGTTTACAGAATTTTACTCTTCAGTGCTGTTCCATGAATTTTCAAACCACGTTTGGAAGATCAGTTGAGCTTGATATAAAATCCCTTCAGTTTTCCCCCTAACAGAGGACTCAGAAGGGAGAATGATTCTGTAGCTGCTGTGGTGCTATTAAAAGCAGACTTGAACAAGGTATCATAGATGCTGTTTGACCTAACAAGTTCCTCCAGCATTTTATGTGTGCTGCTACCAATTTAAAATAGCTTTATTTGTCATACGTGCACCGAAGCATATAGTGAAATGTGTCTTTTGCATCAAATCAAATCTGTGAGTATTGCACTGAGCAGCCTGTATGTGTCGCCACACTGCCTGTGCCAACATAGCAAGCCCATAGCTCACTAACCCTAACCTGTGCACCTCTGAATGTGGGGAGGAAACTGGAGCACTCTAGGAAACCCGCATGGCTATGGGGAGAATGTACAAACTCCTTACAGGCTGCAGCAGGAACCGAACCCTGATCTTGCAGCTGGCAATGTACAGCATTGTGCTTGGAATACGTACATGACGCTGGAAGAACTCAGCAGGTCAGGCAGCATCCGTGAGAAAAGAGTAGCCAACGTTTTGGGCTGAGACCCTTCATCAGAAAGGGTTCCCGATTCCTGATGAAGGGTCTCAGCCCGAAACGTTGGCTACTCTTTTCTCACGGATGCTGCCTGACCTGCTGAGTTCTTCCAGCATTGTGTGCGTATTCTTTGATCCACAGCATCTGCAGTTGTATTTTTGTGTTTTTAAAGCATTGTGCTAACTGCTACTCGAGCGTGCCGCCCCTTGTTCAAATAGAATACAGAAAATAAAATGACTTACTACCAAGCCCTCCAGCACTTGTGTTTTGAACTAAAGCATTTTGCTTCAAATCTAGGCAACTGCACTCAGTGGCCACTTTTAGGTGCAGGAGTGGAACCGGGCATGGACTTTGAGGTACCCATCCACTTCAAGGTTCGATGTGTTGCGCATTCATAGATGTTATTCTGTACACCACTGTAATGCATGTCTTTTTTTTTGAGCTACTGTTGTCATCTTGAACCAGTCTGGCTATTCTTCTCTGACTTCTTAAAAAGGCATTTTCACCTACAATGCCCCATTCACTTGTTTTTGTATCGTTCTCTGTTGTCTGTGAAACTCCCGGGAGATTAGCACTTTCTGAGATAATCAAATTCCACAGTCAAGGTCATATCAATTATACTTCTTCCCCAATCTGATGTTTGGTCTGAGCAACAACTGAATCTCCTAAACATATCTGCATGTTTTTTATGCATCGAATTGCAGCCACCTGTTTGGCTGATGTTGCCAACGATGTAACCTACTCTTGAAACGGCCTAGCATTTCCCTACCACATAGCGCTCTATTTTTCTAAGCTCCATGCACCTATCTAGAATTTCTTTTTGAAGAAGCACAATGGTGCTAGTAAGCTCAACTATGTTTAGAGTGTGCTCTTTTTTTCCTGCTTAAAATAATTTAGTTGAAATTTGTTTGTGAAAAACAGTATGATGAGATTTTGAAACAAATTATGGAAGTACTTTGAAATGCTAATATAATTTGCAGAGGGAATTCCATATGTGCTAGCTATCACCTCAGGGTAAAGTTGTTCCTTGATTTTAATTTATTCCTTTTTCAGGATACAGGCATCAGCAACAAGGCCAGCATTTTTAGCCCATCCCTGAGAAACCAGCAGAGGGAAAACGCTGCTCTGTGTCCACCAGGACTATATGTTGACTATAGAGCATTCATTTGCTCTATTCCTACTTTATGCTCCCACATTTGCATCTATTGCTCGCACCCCCTATCCAAGATTCTATCTCACCATCTTGTCTTTGAGCTTCTGATGTACTACGACTTCCTAAAGTGCTTATCAACCGACTCGGGAGGGAATCACTTTGCCGAGTCGGTGGAGTTGGTTTTGGGAACTCCGGGACTGCAAAGTTGTGGGGACAGCTTAGCACATCACAAAAAGCAACCTCCCCTTCATGAACTCTGTCTACATTTCTCACAGCCCAGAGAAAGCAACCAACATAATCAAAGACTTCACCCGATCCAGATATTCTTGCTTTTACCCCTTTCCCATCAGGCAGCTGATATGAAAGCATATACCATCAGGTTCAAGGGTAGCTTCTATTCTTCTGTTATTAGGCCATAAGCTGTATGAGCAGAATTAGGCCATTTGGCCCATGGAGTCTGCTCCGCCATTTCATAATGGCCGAGCCAATTTTCCTCTCAGTCCTAATCTCCTGCTTTCTCCCTGTATCCCTGTATGCTATGAACAATCAAGAGTCTATCAGCACACACAAGATGCTGGAGAAATCAGCAAGCCAGGCAGCATCTATGGAGAAGAGTACAGTCAACATAGAAACATAGAAAATAGGTGCAGGAGTAGGCCATACGGCCCTTCGAGCCTGCACCGCCATTCAGTATGATCATGGCTGATCATCCAACTCAGAACCCTGTACCTGCTTTCTCTCCATACCCCCTGATCCCTTTAGCCACAAGGGCCAAATCTAACTCCCATTTAAATATAGCCAATGAACCGGCCTCAACTGTATCCTGTGGCAGAGAATTCCACAGATTCACCACTCTCTGTATGAAGAAGTTTTTCCTCATCTTGGTCCTAAAAGGCTTCCCTTTATCCTTAAACTGTGACCCCTCGTTCTGGACTTCCCCAACATCGGGAACAATCTTCCTGCATCTAGCCTGTCCAATCCCTTTAGAATTTGTTATGTTTCAATAAGATCCCCCCTCGATCTTCTAAATTCCAGCGAGTATAAGCCTAGTCAATCCAGTCTTTCTTCATACGAAAGTCCTGCCATCCCAGGAATCAATCTGGTGAACCTTCTTTGTACTCCCTCTATGGCAAGAATGTCTTTCCTCAGATTAGGGGAACAAAACTGCACACAATACTCCAGGTGTGGTCTCACCAAGGCCTTGTACAACTGCAGTAGAACCTCCCTGCTCCTGTACTCGAATCCTCTTGCTATGAATGTCAACATACCATTTGCCTTTTTCACCACTTGCTGTACCTGCATGCCCACTTTCAATGACTAGTGTAAATGACACCCAGGTCTCATTGCATCTCCCCTTTTCCTAATTGGCCACCATTCAGATAATAATCTGTTTTCCTGTTCTTGCAACCAAAGTGGATAACCTCACATTTATCCACATTAAATTGCATCTGCCATGAATTTGCCCACTCACCTAACCTATCCAAGTCACCCTGCATCCTCTTAGCATCCTCCTCACAGCTAACACTGCCGCCTAGCTTCGTGTCATCCACAAACTTGGAGATGCTGCATTTAATTCCCTCGTCTAAATCATTAATATATATTGTAAACATCTGGGGTCCCAGCACTGAGCCTTGCGGTACCCCACTAGTCACTGCCTGCCATTCTGAAAGGGTCCCGTTCATTCCCACTCTTTGCTTCCTGTCTGCCAACCAATTCTCTATCCACGTCAATACCATACCCCCAATACCGTGTGCTTTAAGTGTGCACACTAATCTCCTGTGTGGGACCTTGTCAAAAGCCTTTTGAAAATCCAAATATACCACATCCACTGGTTCTCCCCTATCCACTCTACTAGTTACATCCTCAAAAAATTCTATAAGATTCATCAGACATGATTTTCCTTTCACAAATCCATGCTGACTTTGTCCGATGATTTCACCTCTTTCCAAATGTGCTGTTATCACATCTTTGATAACCGACTCTAGCATTTTCCCCACCACCGATGTCAGACTAACCGGTCTATAATTCCACTTTTTTAAAAAGTGTGGTTACATTAGCCACCCTCCAATCCTCAGGAACTAATCCAGAATCTAAAGAGTTTTGAAAAATTATCACTAATGCACCCACTATTTCTTGGGCTACTTCCTTAAGCACTCTGGGATGCAGACCACCTGGCCCTGGGGATTTATCTGCCTTTAATCCCTTCAATTTACCTAACACCACTTCCCTACTAACATGTATTTCCCTCAGTTCCTCCATCTCACTAGACCCTCGGTCCCCTACTATTTCCGGAAGATTATTTATGTCCTCCTTAGTGAAGACAGAACCAAAGTAGTTATTCAATTGGTCTGCCGTGTCCTCGTTCCCCATGATCAATTCACCTGTTTCTGACTGTAAGGGACCTATATTCGTCTTAACCAATCTTTTTCTTTTCACATATCTATAAATGCTTTTACAGTCAGTTTTTATGTTCCCTGCCAGCTTTCTCTCATAATCTTTTATACCTTTCCTAATTAAGCCCTTTGTCCTCTGCTGGACTCTGAATTTCTCCCAGTCCTCAGGTGTACTGCTTTTTCTGCCTAATTTGTGTGTTTCTTCTTTGGAATTGATACTATCCCTAATTTCCCTTGTCAGCCATGAGTGCACTACCTTCCCTGGTTTATTCTTTTGCCAAACTGGGATGAACAATTGTTGTAGTTCATCCATGCGATCTTTAAATGCTTGCCATTGCATATCCACCGTCAACCCTTGAAGTATCATTTGCCAGTATATCTTGGCTAATTCACATCTCATACCTTCAAAGTTACCCTTCTTTAAGTTCAGAACCTTTGTTTCTGAATTAACTACGTCACTCTCCATCTTAATGAAGAATTCCACCATATTATGGTCACTCTTACCCAAGGGGCCTCGCACAACAAGATTGCTAACTAACCCTTTCTCATTGCTCGGGCTGAGCCTGGTCTTGGCTCGAAATATCAACCATACTCTTTTCCATAGATGCTGCCAGGCCTCCTGAGTTCCTCTAGCATTTTGTGTGTGTTGCTAGGATTTCCAGCATGTGCAGTTTTTCTCTTGTTCAAGAACCTATCAACCTCTGCCTTAAATATACCTAAAGACTTGGCCTCCAAAGTTGCCTGTGGCAAAGAATTCCACAGATTCACCACTCTCTGGCTAAAGAAATTCCTCCTTATCTCCATTCTAAAAGGACACCCGTCTATTCTGAAGCTGTGTCCTCTAGTCTTAGACTCTCCCACCATAGGAAAACCCTCTCCACATTGATTCTATCAAGGCCTTTCACCATTCAATTGGTTTTAATGAGGCCACCCCTCATTTTTCTGAATTCCAGTGAATACAGGCCCAGAGCTATCAACCATTCTTCATATGACAAGCTGTTCAATCCTGAAATAATTTTTGTGAACCTCCTTTGAACCCTCTCCAGTTTCAGCACATCCTTTCTAAGATAAGGAGCCCAAAACTGCTCTCAATATTCCAAGTGAGGCCTCACCAGTGCTTTATAGTGTCTCAACATTATAACCTTGCTTTTATATCCGAGTCCTCTTGAAATGAATGCTAACCACATTTGCCTTTTGCACCACGGTCTCAATCCACAAATTAACCTTTAGGGAATCCTGCGTGAGGACTTCCAACTCCATTTGCACCTCAGTTTTTTGCATTTTCACTCTATTTAGAAAATAGTCAACCCTTTCATTTCTTCTACTTTTTTGCCCATTCTTCTAAACTATCTTAAGTCCTTCTGTACCTCCTGTACTTCCTCAAAACTACCTGGCCTCCACCTATCTTCATATTGTCTACAAACTTTGCAACAAAGCCATCAATTCCATCATTCAAATCATTGACATATAATGTAAAAATAATCGGTCCCAACCTGGATCCCTGTGAAACACCACTGGTCACTGGCAGCCAACCAGAAAAGGCTCCCTTTATTCCCACTCTTTGCCTCCTTCCAATCAGCCACTGCTTTATCCATGCTAGAATCTTCCCTGTAATAACATTGGCTCATAGCTTGTTAAACAGCCTCATGTGTGGCACATTGTCAAAGGCCTTTTGAAAATCCAAGTACACATCAACCAATTCTCCTTTGTCTATCCTGCTTGTTATTTCCTCAAAGAATTCCAACAGATTTATCAGGCAAGATTTTCCCTTGAGGAAACTATGCTGCCTACAGCCTATTTTATCATGTGTCTCAAAGTACCCTTACCTCATTCTTAGTAATCAACTCCAACATCTTTCCAGAAACTGAGGTCAGACTAACTGCCCCATAGTTACCTTTTATTCTGCCTCTCTCCCTTCTTAAAGAATGGAGTGATATTTGCAATTTTTCAGTCTTCTGAAACCATTCCAGAATCTTATTGATTCTTGAAAGGTCATTAATAATGGTCCCACAATTTATTTAGCAGCTACTTGAAGAATTCTGGGGGTCTATACCATTTTGTCCAGGTGACTTATCCACCTTCAGTCCTTTTCAGCTTACCAAGAACCTTTGCCCTAGTAATGGTAACTAGAGGTAGAGGGTAACACTTCATACCCTCTGACACCTGGAACTTCCACCATACTGCTCATGTCTTCCACAGTGAAGACTGATGCAAAACAATTATTCAGTTCATCCTCCATTTCCTTGCCCCAATTACTACTTCTCCAGCATTGTTTTCCAGCTGTTCAATATCCACTCTTGCCTCTCTTTCACACTTAATGTATCTGAAGAAACTTATGGTATCCCCTTTAATATTATTGGCTAGCTTACTTTTGTATTCCATCATTACTTTTTTAGTTGCCTTCTGTTGATTTTTAAAAACTTCTCAATCCTAAAACTTCCCAGTAATTTTTACTCTATTAGATCCCCGCTTTTTGACTTTTATGTTGCTTTTGACTTCTCTTGCTAGCCACGGTTGTGACATCATTACTTTAGAATACGTCTTCCTCTTTGGGGTGTATATATCCTGTGCCTTCCGTATTACTTCCAGAAATTCCAGCCATTACTGCTCTGCCATTTTCCCTGCCAGTGTTCTTTTCCAGTCAATTCATGCCAACTCCTCTCTCATGCCTTTGTAGAAGACCTATTGAATGGCCTCCTTGTACGATAAAGTGAACTTTTGATCGGTCCTGTTCACCCTGTACACATCAGACTTCCAATATAACTCGGAGTCCTGCCATGTGCAGAAGTTCGCTGATGACACGGCCATAGTGGGGTGTGTCAGGAATGGACAGGAGGAGGAGTATAGGAAACTGATACAGGACTTTGTGATATGGTGCAACTCAAACTACCTGCGTCTCAATATCACCAAGACCAAGGAGATGGTGGTGGACTTTAGGAGATCTAGGCCTCATATGGAGCCAGTGATCATTAATGGAGAATGTGTGGAGCAGGTTAAGACCTACAAGTATCTGGGAGTACAGTTAGACGAGAAGCTAGACTGGACTGCCAACACAGATGCCTTGTGCAGGAAGGCACAGAGTCGACTGTACTTCCTAAGAAGGTTGGCGTCATTCAATGTCTGTAGTGAGATGCTGAAGATGTTCTATAGGTCAGTTGTGGAGAGCGCCCTCTTCTTTGTGGTGGCGTGTTGGGGAGGAAGCATTAAGAAGAGGGACGCCTCACGTCTTAATAAGCTGGTAAGGAAGGCGGGCTCTGTCGTGGGCAAAGTACTGGAGAGTTTAACATCGGTAGCTGAGCGAAGGGCGCTGAGTAGGCTACGGTCAATTATGGATAACTCTGAACATCCTCTACATAGCACCATCCAGAGACAGAGAAGCAGTTTCAGCGACAGGTTACTATCGATGCAATGCTCCTCAGACAGGATGAAGAGGTCAATACTCCCCAATGCCATTAGGCTTTACAATTCTACCGCCAGGACTTAAGAACTTTTTAAAAGCTATTATTAATGCTTTTTGAGATAGTGATTTAGATGCATATCATATTTTTTACTGAGTTAAGTATTGTATGTAATTAGTTTTGCTACAACAAGTGTATGGGACATTGGAAAAAAGTTGAATTTCCCCATGGGGATGAATAAAGTATCTATCTATCTATCTACAATCTACCTTGTAGTGGGCTTAAAGGATTTTCAAAGTATTTGTTACACATACATCAAAGCATAAAGTGAGATGTGTCATTTGCATCAAATCAGTGAGGATAGTGCTGGAGAGTCTGCAGGTGTAACCATTGGCACTAGCAAATCATGCCCACAACTCACTACCCCAACCACGTATCTTTGAAACGTAGGAGAAAACCAGATCGCTCGAAGGAGACCCACTTGTTCATGAGGAGAATGTACAACTCCTTACGATCATCAGCAGGAATTGAACCCTGATTGGTGATTGTGGTGCTATAATAGTTTAACATTAATTATCATGCTATTGTACTTTGCACCTTATTGTCCGAGTACACTGTATTTCTCTGTGCCGTTGCACTTTATTCTGCATTATGTTATTGTTTTCCATTGTACTACCTCAGTGCACAGATACGATGAAATCATCGGTATGCATGACATGCAAAACTTAAGTTTCTCACAATAGCTTGGTTCATGTGACAGTAACACATTTACCATTATATTGGCTTAAACATGTAAAGGTGGCAAGTGCAACAGGAAGCTTTTTGTAGTATTCAGCTAAATTATTTTAAACTTCGAGAATAAAGATTGCAATTGTGTACCTCAGCTGTCAATGTGAGGTGTAAACTTTGATTCACTGCACTCTGATAAATTTACTTTGAACTTCGAATGCAGTTGAGATACAAAGTTCATATATGTCACCATATACAACCCTGAGATTCATTTTCTTGTGTGTATGCTCAATAAATCCATAATAGAATCTATGAAAGACCACACCAATTTGGGCATTCAATCAGTGTGCAAAGGACAACAAGCTGCAGAAGCAAAAAGAAACAAATAATACTGCATAAATAAGCAATAAATATCGAGAACATGAGATGAAGAGTCCTTGAAAGTGAGCCCATAGGTTGTGGGAACAGTTCAGTGTTGGTGTGAGTGAAGTTAACCTCTCTGGTTCAAGAGCCTGATGGTTGAGGGGTAACAACAGTTCCTGAGTTGTAGGTCCTGAGGCTCCTGTTCCACCTTCCTGATGGCAGCAGTGAAAGACACATATCCTGGGTGCCGGGGGTCCTGTTGTTTTGCTGCAACAGCACTCTGTGTCAATGTATTCAGTGGTGGGGAGGGCTTTACTTGCGATGGGCTGCATCATTTCAGAGCTTTTAAATAATAAAGTGCTTCACCAGGGCCATTGTCCAACAACATTATCCAACATATTGAGATATTGAGACATGCTGTCAAAGGCTTGGTAAATGAGTTTAAGGAATGACTGGGGGAAGCTCATGCAGTTGCAGTGAAACGCCACACAGATGGCACCTGATGTCAGGACTCAACCCAGGTTTCTGATGCAGCAAGGTAGAAGTTCCACTAGCTATACTATTGTGCCATCTTACCTATAAGATACCTATACCTCATTGGACCACTCTGATCTTGGGTCATCTGATGTTGAAATCTCTATTTTAGCTCTTGTTGAATCTTGACCTGATTGTTCAATGCATTGATGGGCAAACTCAGTCGTTTCACTCTACGTAATGTATTTTGTCTTTCACTTTCTTTAACCAGCTGAAATCTTTTACAAGATGGTTCTCCATTTCAGGTTGACTGCTGGCATTTCCATTGCCTTCCCTTAGAATCCTAGCGCCGACGCAGAGTTAGCTGACCCTGTTGTTTGTTGCTGTTTTTAAATACTGGTCTACACATACGAGATTTCAATTGTATCAGCCCAAAAGATCCGTTTGGAGCTTAAAGATACAGTTCTCTGTTGATCAGCCGCCTTCAGAATTCAAAGTCACCACATTCTCCCCTGAGGTTCATTTTCCTATGGGGATTCACAATAGAAACGCAAAAGAATCAATGAGAAACTACATGCAAAAGTGGACAAACAACCAATGCACAAAAGACACACAAACAACCATAATGCCCAGTTGCATAGTTTGGTGTTAGTAAAGATGCCGTCTGAGCACGGCACTGATGGATTAATCACAATGTTCTCTGCCTTATTCTGTTTTTATTTTCCTCTGTATAATGCAATGTTTTTGGGCTGTTTGAGTTGAGCATGCTAAATCTTGAATCTGACACCACTCTGACGATTCCCTACTTGTGTCAAAGTGTCATTTCTCGCATAAAACCAGAAAATACTGGAAATGCTCAGCAGGGCAAGCAGCGTCTGTGGAAAGAGAGAGTTAACATTTCAAATCCTTTAGTCAGTGTCGGAACTGGAGAGAAAACAAGTTGGTTTTCAGTAGTAGAGAAAGTCGGAAACAAATAGGTGAAAGAAATATGGATAACTTTACTCATCTCAACATGGAACTGATTGTACAACTGATGGACTCACTATCACTCATGTTCCTTTCTTACTGCCTTTCTTTCTTTCATTGTTCTTCCTTCCTTTATTTCTTTTGCATTTCTTTGTTCTACTGGGAATGCCTGCAAGAAAATGAACCTCTGGGCAGTGCATGGTGGCATAAACACTCAGTTATTTACATATACCTGCACACTTGCTTGTTAATGCAAATATCCAATCAGCCGATCGTGCATCTCGGAGACTGCTGATCTCCTGGGATTTTCACGCACAACACTCTCAAGAGCAGCAGTTCCCAACCTCCTTTATGCCATGGACCCCTACCATTAACCAAAGGGTCCATGGACCCTGGGTTGGGAACCCCTTTTCACAGAGAATGGTGCAAAATAAAAACTAGAATAAAGCATCCAGTGAGCAGCAGTTCTGTGGGAGAAAATACCTTGTTAATGAGAGAGGTCAGAGGAGACTTGCCGGACTAGTTCAAGCTGACAGTAACTCAAGTAACCATGCGTTACAACAGTGGTATGCAGAAAAACATCTCTGAATGCACAGCATGTTGAACCTTGAAGTGAATTTGCTACAGCAGCAGAAGACCGGGAACGTACACTCAGGCGGTACCTAATGAAGTGACAGCTGAATGTACGTACTTCAATAATAAATTTATTTTGAACTTTGGATTTTAGAACAAAATGGAAAGTATCTAATAGGGCAAGGCCAACTGACTCGAAGCAGCTTGTGCAGAGGAGCAAATGGGATAGTACCTCGATCACTTGGTCAGCTTGCCTTTCATATCTTTTTTGCTCTCTGCTAGATTTCACCATTTTACTGGTGTCCTAGCTAGCTTCTGCTGTTCTACCAACCATCACTCTGAGCTCAGTCAAATCTCAAATGCCTGACTCCTATTACACGTTAACTAGTCGTGTATCAATTCCTGTGCTTGTTGATGGAGACTGATCCCCGTTTAGCATATTTTTTTTGTATTATAAATCTCTTATTCTTGTTATCAAATCCTTATATTAGACCATTAACAACACATTATACAGATGAGCACTATGCGTGTGCAGAACAAGCTGCCAGCAAAAATGGTGGATGCAGGCTTGATTGCAGCATTTAAGAGAAGTTTGGATGGGAGGAGTAGATGGGGCAAAGGGAATGTTTCTGTGCTGTAGTGCTCTATAACTCTATAAAGAAGCATAATCTGCCTCCAAATGCCCCCATCAACCTAGTTGGTCTCGTTCAGTTCGAGATCTTCCTTTTTACCTTTTTCTCCCCCTCCATCTTGTCTACTGAATACTTGTTTTTCTTCTTTCCCAGTTCTGCAAAGGATCTTGGTATTGATCTATTATTTTCATATAATGAAAAGTTTGTCTTGCATATAGATAAAATTATGACACGGTGCAGTGAGGTGCAAGGAGGTGACAAATAATGCAGAATAAAGAGTAAAAGCTCCAGAGAGAGTGCAGTGCAGGTAACTGACAAACTGTAGGATCACAGCACAGTAGATTGTGAAGTCGAGTCCATCTCATCATATAAGAGGCTGATAACAGTAAAATAGAAGCTGTCCTTGAGCCTGGCGCTATGCGCTTTCAGGCTTTTGTATCCTCTGTGGACGGGCGAGGACAGACTGTCAGGGGTGGACCTACATGTTAAATTGCTTGTTCGCACAGATATTTCCTGACCTGCTGAGCACTTGTTTTTTTGTACTTCTGGTAAAGTTCTGATGGGAAGGAGGTACAAAGTTGATTGTTTCATTTTGAAATGAAAACTGAAAATGTTGTAGGTGCTTTGGAGGTGTGGCAACAATAGAATCTGAATTGGAATTTGGAACCTGATGCTGGCTTTCCTGCCTCTTGCATTCATGTAGTCAAACAGTTTCCTGCCAGTCCCATTTAAGACATCTATATGATTCATCCTTGAAGGAGACAAAACTGCCAGTGACATTCCTGTGGTCCTCACAATTTAGAATTGTGCCCTGAATGAAACTGCTTTTCATTATTAAGTGGGATTTTTCTTTGGCTGCTATTGTATACATTCCCTCAAATAAATAAAACTCAATGGCCACTTAATTGGGTAAACCTACTCATTAATGCACATCAGCTAATCATATGGCAGCAAATCAATGGATAAAAGCATGCAGGCATGGTCAAGAGGTTCAATTGTTGTTCAGACAAAACATCAGAATGGGGAAGAAATGAGATCTCAGTGACATTGACTGTGGAATGATTGTCAGTGCCAGATGGAGAGATTTGAGTATCTCAGAAACAGCTGGTCTCCTGGGATTTTCATGAACAACACTTTTAAGTTTCAAGGGAATGGTGCAAATAAACAGAAAACAGTCAATGAGCTGCAGTTCTGTGGGAAAAGAAGCCTTGTTAATTAGAGAGGTCAGAGGAGAATGGCCAGACTGGTTAAAGCTGAGAGGAAGGTGAGAGTGATTCAAATAACCATGTGTTACAATAGTGGTGTGCAGAAGAACATCTTAGAACACACAACACATCTTGAAGTGGATGGTCCGTAGTAGCAGAGAACCACAACATGTTCCACTACTTTACCTAATAAAGTGGCCACTGAGAGTAATTTTGCATAAATTCTCTTAATCTAGTCCACAAAATAACACCCCCAATCTATATTTTTAAAACTCTGCCTCCTGGCAAATCTCCAGGGTGTTAACTATTGTTTTTCTCCCCCTACTGTCTTCTCTGTTTTCAAGTGGCGAATTAGTACCTCTTCAAAACTTCTGACAGGGGCAAGTTAAAATCTTTTTAAAAATTATGTCTATTTTAAGGATATTGAACAAGCTGTACCTAATTACTCACCTTAAAAACAGCTAGGGGTTTGCCAGTAGTAAACTTGAAAATTAGATTGGTAGATTTCTGCCGGCTCAAAGGCAGAGGACAAAAGAACAGGAGTAGGCGGCCAGGCCCCTCATGCCTGCATCATCATTGGCTGATCGATGTTAGTCTCACCTCCTCTTCTGTGCTAGTTCCCCATAACCCTACTTCCTTCAAGTGGCTTTCAAATATTTATCTCCCTCCATCTCAAATGATCCAGCTCCAGCTATATCAGGGGCAGAGAAATCCAGAGATTCACTGTCCTGAGAGAAGATATTTCTCAGTTGTAAATGACCACTACCTTATTGTGTAGCTGTGTTCCCTTGTTTGTGACTCTCTCACAAGTGGAAACATCTTAACATCTACCTTGTAAAGTCCCCTTGGGATCTTGTATGTTTGGATAAGGCCACTTCTTCTAAACTTCCAGGAATTCAGACCAAACTGCCTGGATTTTCTTGGTAGCACGACCCTTTCACCCAGGAATTAGCTTGGCACCAATTAGCTTGTTAGGAATTAGGATTTAGGAATTGGAATTAGGAGTTAGGAATTAGGACCAATTAGGAATTAGCTTGGCATCAGGGTGCCAAGCTATATTATATACTGTACATATTAAGTATTTTTTTAACCTAAGGGGACAAAAGCCATGCATAGTATTCCAGATGTGACCTCATGAACAACTGGTACATCTGTAACAAATCCTCCCTATCGTTAAGCTCTAGCCCCTTTGCAATAAAGGCCAATATGTCACTTCCATTCTTAACTATTGGTTCTACATGCACTAGAACTTTTGAACTCTACCCATTCGCACTCTCTCCATTTAGATCATTCACCTTTTGATTCCTTTTACTCTCATGCATAGAGTCACACTTCCAGAGCTGCCAGGTTCAAGTTCAAGTTTAACTGTCATTCAAACCATACATGAATACAGCCGAATGAAACAGTGTTACTCCAGCGCCAACATGCTAAACGTAGTACTGTCAGCACAGGGCACGTATAGCTCGTGGAAGCGAGCAAGATATCAGTAAAATACAGTCACACTAAAAAAAAGACCCTGAGTCCACGACTGTTGCAGGAGTCTGCAGCTGGACACAATACAGCTGGGCTGATGCCGAGGGAACACTGGGGTGCAGCACTGAGTCTGGCTCGGATGCCACGCTGCGCTGCCTCCGGTGGAGAGGATTGATTCCGATGCCTCTCTCCTGGGCACCTGTAAACAGGCGACCCACGCCTTGAGGCCTAGTCCTTGTTGCAACCAAGGCCACGCAGCTCCCCCGCCGCCTGCCAATCAATCGCAATGTCTTTATTACAGCGTGCCCTTCTAATTATTTTTGTGTCCTTGGAAACCTTTCATTTTATTTCCTCCTCCAGGCAAACATTTGAGGATAAGAACCTACGTATCCTTGGTGTTACTTGTTACTTCCCTGCACCCCGAAATGGGCCCATTTATTCCTGCTTTCTCTTTTCTACATGATTGCAAGTTTTCAGTCCACATTAACACACTTCCTCAAAGATCTTGAGCTCTTAATTTTTGTACCAGCCTCTTGTGTGCCATTTTGTCAAATGCCTTCAGGAGATCTAAATACACTCCCCTCCATTAACTCTCCCTGTAACATTTTCAAAGAATTCAAGCACATTAGTCAACATGACTTACTTACCTTGTGTAAAGCCATGGTGACTAGGTTAGATTATATTCAACTTTCCAAAATGATTAGTTGTTTCCTCTCTGATTATTGACTACAGCATGTTGCCAGCAATAGGCAATAAACTACACACAGTGGCCACTTTATTAGGTTCCTCCTATACTTAATAAAGTGGACAGAGTGTATGGTCTTCATCTTCTGCTGCCATATCCCATCCACATCCAGGTTCGATGTGTTGTGCTTCGGCATACCACTGTTGTAACAATGTTACTTGACTTATTGTTGCCTTCCTGTCAACTTGAATCCACCCAGCCATTCTCCTCGGACCTCTTTCAATAACAGGACATTTGCGGCCACAGAATTGCGGCTCACTGTATGTTTTTTTTGGTACAATTCTCTGTAAACTCTGGAGACTGTTGTGTGTGAGAATCCCAGGACATTAGCAGTTTCTGAGACATTCAAACCACCCAGTCTAGCACAAACAATCATTCCACAGTCAAAATCACTTGTTCCACATTTCTTCCCCCCCCCCCCCCCCCCGTTCTGATGTTTGGTCTGAACATCTGAATCCCATTAACTACGTGTGCATGCTTTCATGCATCGAGTTACTGCCACACGATTGGCTAAGTAGATATTTGCATTAACAAGCAGGCGTCCAGGTGTACCTAATAAAATGGCCATACTGTGTAATTGGTTGGTAGTTCTCCACCTTCTGTACAAAAGAGTCATGTTGGCTGTTTTCGATTTTTATGGAAATTTTGTGTGTTCTGAAAATTTTCAACTAATGAGTCCACCACATCTGTGGCCATCTCCTTTAAAAGCCTGGTGTGCAAACCCCTGGCTCGTGGCAACGCTTCTGACTTTTGCCCTGTGAGTTCCCTTTGTATTTTATTCCTTGTGGTTTTCAATTTCTATAAGCTCTTCTGTGTTATTTAAAATTAGCCCATCTGTTACCTGAGGCATATTTGCAGTATCCTCCACAGTGAAGATTGATATATGATTTAACTCTCTGCCACTTACTTGTTTCCTCTATTTTTTTCTATCTCATTCTCTAGGGGTCCTTGGAACATAGAATATCACAGCACAGTACAGACCACGATGTTGTGCCAACCTTTTAACCTACTCTAGATCAATCTAACCCTTCCCTCCTACATAATCCTCCATTTTCTATCATCTGTGCACCTAGCTAAGAGTTCGTTAAATGCAGCTAATGTACCTGCCTTTACCACACCCGGCAGCACACTCCGCACACTTACCACAGTCTGTGTAAGAAAGAGAATTACCTCTGACATCAACCCCCTCGTATTAGTCATTTTCACACACTACTTAACAACCTTCTTCCTGTTAATATATCCTTAGAAACACAGTTTTAATACTACTCATTTTCTCTCAAAATCAATTTTCTGTTCCTTATAAACTTTGTAATCCTTCACTGTTAGATCCTAAAAACTCCCCATTCCTCTGGTCTGCCTACAGCCCTGCTGCTTTGGCTGATTTACTTAGACATTTAACATTGTCCGTGCCTCTCATTAACCATAGATTGTTCCTTTTTCTCAGGGAATCTCTCTTGCCGATTGGGATAAATTCTTGCTGAGTGTTATAAACCAGTTGTTTGAATATCTGCCGTTGTTGATCTACTGAATGTCTCTCAGCTTATTTTCCCTGTCCACCTTCACTCTTTAGTAACTGCAGTTGTTTCAATTCAATACCATAGCATTGGTCCCATGGTGTTTACTCTCAAACTGCACCTGAACTTCTGTCATACTGTGATCACTACCTCCTAAGAGATCTTTAACCACAAGATCTCCTATTAATCCTCCATCATTACTCTTGACTAAATCCACAATAGCCTGTACCTCAGTAGGTTCTGGAGCATGCTGTTCTAAGAAGTGTATCCGAATACAACACATATACTTTCTCTGCAATACACTTGCTAGTTTTGATCATCCAATTAATATATAGCTTAACATCCCCCAAGATAATATCAGTTCTCTTCAGACAAGCTCTTGGATATTTTCCCATTTATACTCCATCCTATCGAGAGGTCACATTTTGAGGGTGAATCAACTATACCCATTCATGTCTTCCTTCTCCTGTTATTCCCAAGCCAACCAATCCCATATCACTATCCGCTGTCTCAATTTCACTACTCAACACCACTCTGACGCATACAAAATGCAAGAGGAATTCAGCAGGTCAGATAACATCTATGGAGGGAAATGAACAGTTGACATTCAGGGCTGAGGTCTTAAGTTCAAAGTGAATTTATAATCAAAATACGCATTTGTCACCATATGCTACCCGGAGATTCATTTTCTTACAGGCATTCACAGTAGAACAAAGAAATGCCACAGAATGAACGAAAAACAACACACAAACAACTAATGTGTAAAAGAAATCAAATTGTAGAAATACCAAAAACAAAATAATATAATTTGCATCAGGTCTGGAGCAGCCTCACGGAAGCACCAGTGAGAGATGGCTAAGCCCTGAAGTGCAAAGCTGATAGACAATGACTACTGTGGGCAGTGAATGAAACTACATTAGGAATAAACGTTCTTACTCATTCTAGCCCTGTCAGATGCGGCAATTTGTATAAGTGACCACCATGCATTCCTTGTGAAGACAATGTCCTGGCTTCACACTGAGGACAGCCTCCAATGTTTTAGTTAATTATATAGAGATACAGCGCGGTAACGGGCCTGTCTGGCCCAACGAGCCCACGCCGCCATTATGACCAGTTAGCCTACTACCCCGTATATCTCTGAAATGTGGAAGGGAACCAGAGGAACCGGAGGAGATCCACGTGGTCTCTGATAGGAGCGGGTTTGAACCTGGGTTGTTTGCACTGTAGTAGCATAGTGCTAGTGCGCCGCAAGGGCACAGCAGACAAGAGAAGATGTGCGTAGCCTGTATCTGCACACCCAAGTTAGAATTTAACCCAGGTCCCTGGCACTGTGAGGCATTGGCTCTACCGCTGTGTTGTGTGGCACTGCAGGGGTGGCACAATAGTACAGTTGTTAGTTCAGCACTTTACAGTGCCAGCTGCATGATTGGGGTTTAATTTGTGCCACTGTCTGTAAGGAGTTGGTACGTCCCCACCGTCACTGCAGCTGTTTCCTCCGGGTGCTCTGGTTTCCGCTCAAATTCCAAAGACAAACATATTAGGGTTTGTGAGTCGTGGGTATCCGATGTTGGTGCCGGAAGCACAGAAACGCTTGCAGGCTGCCCCCAGCACATTCTCATTGACAGAAATGGCGCATTTCACTGTTTGTTTCAATATACATGTGACAAATCTAGTGGGGTAAACTTGGAACACGTCAGGTGGTTCAGGAGATGGAGTCGACCATTGGCAGCGGCAGAGCCGTACGCTGTCACAGTCGGTAACCTCCCCGGCCCAGCACCGCCCTCACTGGCATCACTGGAAGCCATTGGGTCAGCAGTGGTTTGACGAGGAGTGCAGGAGGGCTTGCTCAGAGCCACAGCAGGCACTGGTGAAAAACCAAGTGTCTACTAATGGAGCTGCAATGCGAGCACTAAAGAGCAACAACGGCAAGCAGTCGCCAAAGCCCAGCAATCTCGTAGTGCAACAGATCAAAGCATTCCTTCCTATCCAGTTCTGAATGGTAGTAGACATTTAAACAACTTAACAGGAAGGCTCTGAAGACTTTCCCACCCTCAACAGTGGCAGGTATCGGCTTGTGGGGCTAAAACATTTGCAGCCACATTTGTTCATGAGATCCTCAGCATCCCAGAAGCCACCCTCCAACCTTCTGGATGCACCCCAGCGGATGTCAAGCAACAATTGAAAGCACTGGACACCACACAAGCAGTGAGACCATACAACACCTTAACTCCAGGACTGCTCCAGAACTAGATGTGCCTTTAGCAGTATGAATGCTGCCCTGGCGTTTACATTAACATGTGCAAAAGTGTCCAAATGTGTCTTTTCTCATCATGTATTCTGGGTAATTGCCAACAAATCTCTCATATCCCTATCATCCTTTAAAGATTAGATTTTAAATATTAGCTTAATTTGTCAAATGTACTGTGCATTAAAATATGCTGTGAAATGCATTGTTTGCATCAACAGCAAACACTGTCTGAGAATTGCCCATAAGTGTCACCTTTGCTTCTGGCGCCAGTGTAGTATGCCCACAACTCCTAACCCTAGCCGAACGTAATTTTGGACTGTGGGAGGAAACCAGAGCACCTACAGGAAACTCCTTGCACACAGAGGCTGGAATTGTAAGTACGTTTCTTATCAAAGAATGTATAAACTATACAACATTGAGATTTGTTTGCTCAGAGGTAGCCACAAAGCTGGAAACCCGAAAGAACCCAATTAAAGAGCAAAAAAATAAAAGGTCAACACCCAGTGCGCAAGAGAAAGGGGAAGAAAACACAAATCACGCAAACAATTGAAGCGAACGGCAACAGCTGCTCCCTGACAGGTGATTGCTGGCATCATAAAGCGTTGCACTACTATACTGCTGTGAAGAAAGCTGATGTTGACACACCATTGGGCAGTAGCTACTTGCCAGTGCCTAATTTTAGCTTTGACAGTTCCACGTTGCCCCATACAGAGGTGAACTGTAGAGGTAAGCTGTGAGAGACTTCGAGGTAGCATTTGACTGAATGTGGCTCCGGTAAAAGTGAGGTTAATGGGTATCAAGGGGGCAAACCTTCCGGTGGCTGGAGTCATACTTTGCCCAAGACGTGTTGTTGTCATTGGAAGTTAATCATCACAGTACTAGGTTTCTCAGAGCTGTGTATAGACTGAATCACCTTCAGCTGTTCCACCAGTGGCTTTCCTTCCACAAAGTGGCGAAACTAGCCAATGACTTCCCAGTGCTCAAGTTCACTTCCAACTTTCAGCCAACAAAGCAGCCCCTGCCTGTTCACGGTGAAGCCTAGTGATCCTGCAGGTATTGGCTAATAAGTAGGAAGTAACATCCGTGCCCCAATAATGCAGGGCAAAGACTGTTTCCAACAAGAGGAATTTTAACCAACAGCTCTTGGTAAATTCAGTACCAATGACCAGTTCCGGTATCAGAAACTGAAATGGATGAGCTCTATATTACAGTGGTAGCTAGTGCAGGTCAGAGGGTGAGTGCTTACAGTTTGTGAGCCACCTCGTGACACCCCAAAACAAGGTGTTTCCATTACCACAAATCAGGATTCTTTCCTAAACACAAGAGATTCTCCAAATGCTGGGAATTTTGAGCAACACACACAAAACGCTGGAGGAACTCGGCAGGTCAGGCAGCATCTATGGAGAGGAATAAGCAGCCACCATTTCGGGCTGAGACCCTTCTTCAGGAGTCTCTCCATGCTGGTTGAGTGCAGTTCCAACAACACATTAAGTATGATTCCACCCAGGTGGATAAGGTACCCCCATAACCAGTGGCTTTAGTACCTCATCCCTTACTCCAAATGTTCATTGCCAAGGCTGTAGTGTGTGCTATCCACAAAATGCACTGCAGCTACATGGCGAGCTGCTTCCAAACCTGCACTTTCTACCACCAGGAAAGACAAGGTGCGCCCAGACACACTGGTTCCTCTTCCGGTCACTTGCCATTCTGATATGGAAATGTATGGCTCATCACCAGATATAAATCCTGAAGCTCTCTTTCCTTTAGGAATAGATATGTATAGCAGAGAGATAGTGGGTGTATACAAATGTGACTCCTCGTCATCTTAAGGGCAAAAATCAGCATAAGCAAATTAAAATGTTGGAGCCACACCTAAAAATGAATAAATTAAATATTTGAGATCTTATAAAGGTGTTAGTATGATATACAGGATAATATGTCTTATCTCTTTAGGTCTTTCTTAAAAACTGAAGTAGTTTAATGTTGCCCAGTCAGTGTGTTGAAGAATGTATACCAAAGAGGAGAATCCAAGTGTTCCTAAACTGGAAACGATGGATGAACCAGGAGATCCTCTGCCTTCCAAAGTCTGGGGTGGCAGTGTAGGGGTTGTACAAGGTACAAAAATAATGGTGCAGAATAGAGTGTTACAGTTACAAAGCACAATGCAGATCGACAATAAGGTTATAAAAAGAAAGATAGTGATGTCACGTCCATCTGATGGTACTGGGGAACGGTTCAATAGTCTTGTAGCTATGAGCTAGAAGTTGTTCCTGACCCTAGTGATGCATCTTTTCAGGCTTTTGTGTCTTCTGTCTGATGGGAGAGGGGAGAATGGAGGAAGTTTGGGGTGTGCAGGGTCTTTGATTATGCAGGATGCTTTACTGAGGCATTGAGAAGCGTAGACAAAGTCCATGGAGAGGAGAGGCTGGGTGCTGTGATGTGGTGAACTGTGTCTACATCACTCTCATAGCTCCTTCTGGTCACAAACAAAGCAGTAGCCATATGAAGTCATGGTGTATCTAGATAGAATGGTTTCTATGTTTTTTTTTAATTAACAAAATAAACTTTATTCATAATAAAAAATTATTTCTAAGAATAATCCCTTTCACGACTTTCCATTCTTTACAGAGGTGGTCAGTGCTTTTCACACTGTTATAACAGTGTTTGCCACTTGTGCCACTCTAGGTTTTAATCTGAAATAACTACAGTAATTGAGGGGCTTCCTCCCCCCACCTGGCCCCTCCCTCTCCCACAGGAGAAGGACCCTAAACCGTGGCCCTTCCCTGCCAAACACTTGCGGTGGCTGCACCAAGTTTTAGTGTGTCCCTCAACTCGTCCTGCAGCCTGGAATGTGCCAGTTGGCAGCATTCTTCCACAGACAGTTTGATGTGGTGAATGAACAAGTTTTGGGCCGACCAAAGAGCGTCTTTCACCAAGTTGGTGATCTTCCAGCAGCACCTGATGTTTGCCTCCGTGGGTGTTCCTGAGAACAGCCCTTAGATCAGAGAGTTCTCTGTTACGCAGCTGCCGGGGATGAAGCGTGACACCAGCCCTTTCATCCTCCTCCACACCTTCTCCGCGAACTCACAGTGTGCAAAGAGGTGGCCTACTGATGCCGCCCCCACTGCAGTCCTCCCGTGGGCAGCGGCGTGTGGAGACAATGTTCCGGGCACGCTGGAGGGATCTGACGGGAAGGGCCCCTCTCCACCGCCAGCCAGGCAGGGTCTTGGTGCCTGTTGGTGATGAGGCATTCTACCAGGTGGACAGTCTGCTCAGAGAACCACCCTGCTGTGTCCATCACATCTTCTCCTGCAGTTTCTGCAGGAGATTCCATGCTGAGCACTGCCTGATGGCCTTGTGGTCCAAGGTGTTGGCTTGCAGGAATTTTTCCATAAAGGACAGGTAGTGTGGCAATGTCCAGCTGACTGGGGCATTGCGCGGGGAACGGGACCAAACTCATCTTTAGCAACACAGGAGACAGGTGGATCCTTAGCAGGTGGCGGTACTTGGTGCTCACATATTAGGGTTCCATACACAACCTGATGCAGCCACACACGAAGCTGGTCATCAGGGTGAGGGCGACATTGGGAATGATTTTGCCCCCTTTGCCTAGAGACGTGTGCATTGTGACCCGTCTGACCCCTCCATGATGGATCTCCAAGTGAACCTGACGGCAGATCAGGTGATTTCCAAGCTGGAGGAGCAGGGGGTGGGCCACATCTGTGCCAAGTAGGGCCGCCCTGGGAGCACCATACACCTGATGACCAGGTCCTTCCCAGTCATTGATAGGGAGCGCCCTCCCCACAGTCCCAGTTTCTGCTTTATCTTCCCAGCCTGCTCCAGCCAATTGTTGTTGCACACCTCGGCCCCTCCAAACCAAAGCCCCAGCACCTTCACCTAATTGGACCTGGATCGGTCAGGCCAGTTGCTGAAGAGCATGGCCTTGCTCTTTGTGCAGTTGACCCTGGCCCTTGATGCCAACTCAAACTGGTCACAGATGCTGAAGTGACCTCGGATCAGAGCAGACGATGGTGATGTTGTCCATGTACAGGGAGGTTTTCACTTGGGTCCCCCCCACTGCCTAGCAGCATCACCTTCCTGATGGCTCAGTAAAGGGTTCTATTCAGCACATAAACAACAAACGGGAGCGAGGACAACCCTTCCTGTCTTCAGCCGTGATGGGGAAAATCTCTGTTTCCCACCCATTGACTTGGACTGCAAAGTTTGAAGTTCAAAGTAAAATTTATTATCAGAGTACATACAAGTCACCACATACAACCCTGAGATTCATTTTCCCTCAGGCATACTCAGCAAATCTATAGAATAATAACTGTAACCAGGATCAGTGAACCAGCAAGAGCATAGAAAGTGAGGTAGTTTTCATGGGTTCAATGTCCATTTTGCAATCAGATGGCAGAGGGGAAGAAGCTGTTCCTGAATCACTGAGTGTGTGCCCTCCTTCCTGATGGTAGCAATGAGAAAAGTGCATGCCCTTGGTTCAAGGGGTCCTTAATAATGGACGCTGCCTTTCTGAGACATCGCTCCTTGAAGATGTCCTGGGTACTTTGTAGGCTAGTACCCAAGATGGAGCCAACTAAATTTACACCCCTCTGCAGCTTCTTTTGGTCCTGTTCAGTAAACCTCCCCCCCACCCCCCCCCCCATACCAGACAGTGATTCAGCCTGTCACAATGCAGTCCACAGTATATCTATAGAAGTTTTTAAGTGTTTTTGTTGACTTACCAAATCTCTTCAAACTCCTAATGAAGTATAGTCACTGTCTTGCCCTCTTTATAACTAAATCAATATGTTGGGACCAGGTTAGATCCTCAGAGATCTTGACATCCAGGAACTTGAAGCTGCTCACTCTCTCCACTTCTGATCCCTCTATGAGGATTGGTATGTGTTCCTTCATCATACCCTTCCTAAAATCCACAATCAGCTCTTTCGTCTTACTGACGTTGAGTGTCAGGTTGTTGCTGCGACACCACTCCATTACTTGGCATATCTCACTCCTGTACGCCCTTTTATCTCCATTTAAGATTCTGCCAACAATGGTTGTATCATCAACAAATTTATAGATGGTATTTGAGCTATGCCTAGCCACACAGTTATGGGTATAGAGAGTAGAACAGTGGGATAAGCACACACCCCTGAGTGTAATCATCCTCTTTTGTTCAAGAGCCTGATGACTGAGGGGTAGTAACTGTTCTTGAACCTGTTGGTGTGAGTCCTGAGGCATTTGTACAGTCTGCCAGCAGTGAGAAAAGAGCAAGGCCTGGGTGGTTAGTGTCTTTGCACTACAGATGTCTGTGTGGAGCAGTTGGATCCGATTCCCGATTGCCTCCCCAAATCCTATTTTGGTGAGAATGTCCATCATGTACGTGTGTGATACCCTGTCAAATGCTTTCTCCTGGTCTCTGGAAAAATCAGACGAAGATGGAGGTAAAAGTTTTTCTGGAAATATAGAAAAGACTTTGATGCAAATAATGCGTAAATTAGAAAAATTAAACACATTAAAAGTAATCAAAAAAATGATAAATATGGAGATTATGTTTGATAAAATGACAAAAAGACAGGAAAAAATGGAAAAGAGAATTATAGATTTGGAAGCTACAACGGAAGACATGGTTGAAAGAATGAATAAAATGGAAGGTGATATTACTGCCTGGACATCAGAAAGAAAACAATTGTTGGAAAAAATGGATAAGCTTGAAAATTTTAGTAGACGAAACAATATTAAAATTGTTGGACTTAAAGAAGATATAGAAGGAGAAGATCCAATAAATTTTTTTCAAAAATGGATCCCTGAAAAATTGGAAATGGAAGGAGAAACTCTAATTGAAATTGAAAGGGCTCATACAGCCTTAAGGTCAAGACCTCAAGCTGACCAAAATCCACGATCAATTTTGATAAAATGCTCAAGATACCAAGATAAAGAAAAGATCCTGAAGGCGGCTGCCCAATGTGCCAAAAAGAGAAACGGGCCATTGATGATAGAAGGGAAAGCAGTTCTTTTCTATCCTGATATAAGTTATAACCTTTTGAAGAGAAAGAAGGAATTTAATCCAGCGAAAAAAGCTTTATGGGAAAAGGGTTATAAATTTATAATGCATCACCCAGCAACACTGATAATTTTTTTGAAGGATGGAAAAAGAAGATTTTTTACAGATTATTGAGAAGCGGAGGAGTTCGCACAAAAACTCCCAACTATTCACTAAGTACACATAGAGATTTCCAAGAGTAATGGATTAAAGATGAAGACAGAGACAGTGAATGGAAGTGATGGACATTTAAGGATGATACAGGGGAGAAAGGCAAAATTTCAGAAATACTAATTGAGAATAGTATTTTTTTCTTCTTATATATATACTTTTTTATGTTGCGGGGGGGCTGGGGAGCTTTGGATCGATTACTGCGGGTTAACGTGTGTAATCATGGCGATTGCCATGACCCATACAACAGAGGGGGGTAATGTTGTGTTCTTTTTTTTTTCACAACATTAGTAGGGGGGTATTTTGTTTTTTTCTTTATAATCTATTTTTCTTCTATCTTTCTGCCTGGATGATCGGTGGGGACACACATAGCAACATGGAGAATTTTAAAAAGATTTCCCAAGGTACCACGAAAGTTGAAAGATTAGGTATTATTATAGATTGGAGTAACATAATTAAAAATAATGACTAATTTACTGAATTTTTAAAGTTTTAATGTTAATGGGCTTAATGGACCGGTGAAAAGAAAAAGAATCTTAACATACATTTATGAAAATAGATATAGCTTTTTTACAAGAAACACATTTAACAGAGATAGAACATCAGAAATTAAAAAGAGACTGGGTTGGAAATGTTATTGCAGCTGCATTTAATTCAAAGGTGAGAGGAGTTGCAATTTTGGTTAATAAAAATTTACCAATTAAAATACAAAACGTATTAATTGATTCGGTGGGGAGATATGTAATTATACATTGTCAAATTTTTTCAGAACTATGGACTCTTATGAATATTTATGCACCAAATGAAAATGATGTAAAATTTATACAAGAGGTCTTTTTGAATTTGGCTAACGCACATGACAAAATATTAATAGGTGGAGATTTTAACTTTTGTCTAGATCCAGTTTTAGATAGATCAACAAAGGTTGTCACAAAATCAAAAGTAGCAAAATTAACTCCATCATTGATGAAAGATTTAAATTTGATTGATATATGGAGAAGAATTAACCCAAAAGAAAGAGATTATTCATTTTATTCAAATAGACATAAAACATATTCAAGGATAGATTTTTTCCTATTATCAACGAATATTCAAGACAGAGTGAAAAATATGGAATATAAAGCGAGAATATTGTCAGATCATTCTCCTTTGATAATGACAATGATAATGATAGATAAAGAGGAATCAATTTATAGATGGAGATTTAATTCAATATTACTAAAACGTCAAGATTTTTGTGATTTTATGAAAAAGCAGATTCAGTTCTTTTTAGATACAAATTCACATTCAGTTGATGATAAATTTATATTGTGGGAAGCAATGAAGGCATATTTGAGAGGTCAGATAATAAGTTATACTTCTAAAATTAAGAAGGAATATATGATAGAAATAGATCAATTGGAAAAAGAGATTACAAAATTAGAAAAAGAATCTCAAAGATATATGACAGAAGAAAAATGAAGACAACTTATTAACAAGAAGTTACAATATAATACACTTCAGACATATCGAACAGAAAAAGCAATTATGAGAACTAAACAGAGATATTATGAACTAGGTGAAAGATCACATAAGGTCCTTGCATGGTAGTTAAAAACAGACCAGACTTCTAAAATGATAAGTGCAATTTGAACAAGAGTAAATAAATTACTTATAAACCTTTAGAAATTAATGAAACTTCCAAGAATTTTTATTCTGAATTGTATAAGTCAGAATCACAAAATGATAATGTCAAGATAGAAAGGTTTTTATCACAAATAACTCTTCCAAAATTGAATATGGAAGAACAGAAGGGATTAGATATGCCTTTTACATTAAAAGAGGTCGAAGAAGCTCTAGGATCACTTCAGAGTAATAAATCTCCAGGAGAAGATGGTTTTCCACCTGAATTTTATAAAAAGTTTAAAGATTTATTAATTCCTCCTTTTATGGAGTTAATACATCAAGCAGAAAGAACGCATAAACTTCCAGAATCTTTTCAACAGCTATTTTAATAGTATTGCCAAAAAAAGATAGAGATCTTTTAAAGCCAACATCATATAGACCTATTTCTTTGTTAAACACTGATTATAAAATAATAGCAAAAATCTTATCTAACAGATTATCTAAATACTTAACAAAATTAATACATATGGATCAAACAAGATTTATTAAAAATAGACAATCGGCAGATAATGTAACTTGGTTATTTAGTATAATTCATTTAGCGCAGAAGAGGGAGGAAATGAGTGTGGCAGTTGCTTTAGATGCAGAAAAAGCATTTGATAGATTGGAATGGGATTTTTTATTTAAGGTATTGGAAAAATATGGATTAGGAGTATCTTTTATAAAATGGATTAAAACCTTAAATACTAATCCCAAAGCTAAAGTAGTGACAAATGGTCAAATTTCAACACCATTTCAGTTAACAAGGTCAACTAGGCAAGGTTGTCCATTATCACCTGCTTCATTTGTATTGGCAATAGAACCATTAGCTGAATTAATTAGAATGGACCCAGATATTAAGGGTTTCAGAGTTAACCAGGAAGAATACAAGATTAATTTATTTGCTGATGATGTTCTGCTTTATTTAACAAACCCATTGCACTCGTTGCGTAAATTATCCTATAGATTAGAAGAATATGGGAAAATACCAGGTTACAAAATAAATTGGGATAAAAGTGAAATTTTACCTCTTACTAAAGGAGATTATAGTCAATGTCGATTAATAACTCAATTTAGATGGCCGACAAATGGTATAAAATATTTAGGTATAAGAGTTGATAATGATATAAAGAACTTATATAAATTAAATTATTTACCATCATTCAAAAAAATTCAAGAAGATCTTGATAAATGGATGATATTACCAATAACATTAGTAGGTAGAGTAAATACCATAAAAATGAATATATTCCCTAGACTACAATACTTATTCCAATCACTACCAATACAACTACCCCAGAAGTTTTTTCAAGAGTTAAATAAATATGTGAGGAAGTTTCTTTGGAAAGGTAAGATGTCAAGAATATCGTTGGAAAAATTGACATGGAAATTTGATCTAGGAGGGTTACAACTTCCAAATTTTAAGAATTATTATAAAGCAAATCAACTTAGATTTATTGCATCTTTTTTTGAGAAAGATAGACTGGCATGGATTAGAATAGAACTAGATAAAATAGGAGAAAATACACCAGAAGATTTTATATATAAATGGGAATCTAAATGGATACGGGAAAAGAAAGAATCTCCTATATTAAAACATTTGATTGACTGATGGAATAAGATAAATGTTGATGATGAGACAAAGAAATCTTTATTAGCAAAGAGATCTTTAATTCAGAATAGACTTATTCCTTTTACAATGGATAATCAACTTTTATATAATTGGTTTCAAAAAGGAATTAGATATATAGGAGATTGTTTTGAAGGAGGTATATTAATGTCATTTGATCAATTAAAGAATAAATATAAAGTATCAAACAACACTCTTTTTTGTTACTTCCAATTAAGGGTTTATTTAAGAGAAAAATTAGGTCAAACAATGTTATTGCCGAAATCTAATGAAATAGAAACTTTAATTCAAAAAGGAAAAACTAAAAAATTTATTTCTTGTATGTATAGCTTGATTCAAAAACAGGCAATTAAACAAGGAATCCATTAGTCAAGACAAAAATGGGAAAGTGACTTGAATATTAAAATTGAAGAAACAAATTGGTCAAGACTATGTCTTGATAGTATGACAAATACAATAAATGTCCGGTTAAGATTAGTGCAATGTAATTTTTTACATCAATTATATATTACACCACAAAAAATAAATAAATTAAATCCAAATTTATCTGATCAGTGTTTCCGATGTAACCAAGAAATCGGTACTTTTTTACATTCTACTTGGTCTTGTTCTAAAATTCAACCTTTTTGGACAAATTTAAGAGTTTTATTGGAACACAACTTCCACATAATCCAATATTATTTTTATTAGGCGATATTGAAGGGATAAAATCGAAACCCAAATTGAATAAATATCAGAAAGAATTCATAAAAATTACACTGGCAGTAGCCAAAAAGGCTATTGCAGTTACTTGGAAATCGGATTCATACTTAAGTATAGATCGTTGGAAGAATGAAATTTCCAGCTGTATTCCACTTGAAAAAATTACTTATAATTTAAGAGATAATTATGAAACATTTTTGAAAATTTGGCGCCCTTATTTACAAAAGACAGGATTAAATATATAGGTGCTCCGAAGATAAAATAATTGGTTATTTGGGGAAAGAAAGAAATATATATACTAAAGTTATTACGAACTCCGTGGAGCATGTGGGGATCTTCCGATATCCAGGCACTCTTTCTTTCTTTTTTTTTTCCTTTTTCTTTTTCTTTTTTTCTATAGAGATGTTAGGGGGAGGGGCTAAGGGGAGGGGAGAAGGGTATTTTTTTTTCTTTATGTAATCATTTGAAAACTCAATAAAAAAAGTTTAATAAAAAAAATGCTTTCTCCTGGTCCAAGCAATTGTGTCAATAAAGATCAGTGAAGGTTAAAGGGGACGCGCCAAATTTCTTTAGCCTCCTGCGGAAGTAGAGGTGCTGGTGAGCGCTCTTTATCATGGTGTGTGTAGTGTGGTAAAATGCCAGGGCATTCTGAGATGAAGAAAGGGGTAGTATTGGTTTCTCAAAGAATATTAAGGTGGATGCCCCCAGAGCCTTGGATTGTTTACTCTGGAGTGGAAGAGGCTGAGTGGAGACCAGATAGAAGGTTATGAGAGTCAAAATGGCTGATACTAGAGGGCATACATGTAAAGGTGAAGGGGGAAAGGTCAAAGGGGATGGGCAGAGCAGGTTTTTTTACACATAGCGCGGTGGGTGCCTGGAATGCACTGCCAAGGGTGGTAGTGGAGGCAGATACGATAGACGCATTTAAGAAAATGCAGGGAATAGATAGATATAGTCCATATCCAGATAGAAGGAATTAATTTAATTATGTTGCATCTTAATTAGCATGCCTTTGAACACTATCTCACTATTTTTTATTTCTGTTTTTTAGCATTACTTATTTTAACTTAACTATTTAACAGGTGTATATTTACTTCATGTAACTCAGTTTTTTCTCTATATTTATTTATCATATATTTCATTGTACTGCTGTCGTAAAGTTAACAAATTTCACGACATATGCTAGTGATAATAATTCTGGTTCTGACTCTTTGAGGCCAAGTTTGTGGATGATACTAAGATAGATGGAGGTAGTGTTGAGGAAGCAGGGAGTCTACAAAGTGACTTAGACAGATTGGGAGAACGGGTGAAGAAGTGGCAGATGGAATACAATGTAGGGAATATGTGGTCATGCACTTTGGTAGAAGGAATAGAGGCGTAAGCTATTTTCTAAATCGGGGGAAATATTCAAAACTCAGAGGTGCAAAGGGACTTAGGAGTCTTCCTGCACCATTCACTAAAGGTTAGCTTGAAGGTTGAGTTGGTAGTAAGGAAGTTAAATACAATGGTAGAATCATTTTGAGAGAGCAAGGATGTAATGGTGAGGCTTTATAAGGCATTGGGCAGACTGCACTTGGAGTTCTGTGAGCAGTCTTAGTCCCTTTATTTAAGAAAAGATGTGCAGGCATTAGAGAGGGTCCAGAGGAGGCTCATGAGAACAATTCCAAGAATGAAAAAGTAATGAACGAGGAGCATTTGATGGCCCTTGGCCTGTACTTGCTAGCGTTTAGAAGAATGAGAGGAAATCTCATTGAAACCTATTGAAAGACTTAGAGAGAGTGGAGGTTTCCTATCGTGGGGGAGTCTATGCCCAGAGGGCACAGCCTCAAAATAGAGGGATGTCCATTTAGAATGGAGATGAGGAGGAATTTCTTTAGCCAGAAGGTGATGAATCTGTAGAATTCATTGCCCTGGACAGCTGTGGAGCTGTGATTGAGTTGATTTAAAGTAGAGGTTGATAGGTTTTTGATTAGACAGGGCATCAAAGGTTACAGAGAGAAGGCAGCAGAACAGAGTTGAGATAGATAATAAATCAGCCATGATGGAATGGTAGAACAGATGCAATGGGCAAAATGGGCTAATTCTGCACCAGTGACTTATGCACTCATGGTCTAATCAGTTCAGCGCATTGAGAGCCAAAGGGCTTGTTCCTATGCTGTTCTGTTCTATGCTCTATGAAGTGTGTTGGCCTGTTTTGGTATTCTCATGCCTGGCATCATTCTGGGCCGGCATGGAGGATCAAAACTATGACTGTTTTTCTATCTGGAACAGGGGTTCAAACTATCCCCTCGTCCTGGTCAGGAACGGATTCGAGCAAAGGCCACATTGCCAGCCACTGGTGGTGAGGTCTTGTCGTTGCCTTGTGCTTGCAGCTGCAACAATTAGTAAGGAAGGGCTTTCCTGTTGAAGCCTTAACTCCTCATGGATCATTGATCCCTGAGCACTCGGGCAGGTGTGTCATCCTGCTGGGAACTCTCCAGCTTCCTGTCCCCCATCCATGCTAGCAAGGAGCGCAGACTCGTGTACTGATGCCCTTAACTGGGATCAAATGGTTTGTACCAAATTCAGGCCAATCTTTCCACATTCTTGTAGACTGCACGACTTGAGATCACTGTGGAAATTACCAAATAAAACAAAAGTAGCTGGGAACATTGAGCAGATAAGACAGCCTTCATGGAAAGAGAAAGATCATTAATGCCATTCTCACAAAGGTTGCTTCAAATTCAAATGCTGATTGCTTTTCCCTTTTCAAAAATGCCACTCGACTTGCTGGGCGTTTCTGGCACTTTCTGTTTTTGTTTCAGATTTCCAGCATCTGCAGGTTTAAAAAATATTTTATGGTAATTAATCACCATTTAAAGATCAAGCTTAGCATTATTTGTCACGTGTACATTGAAACATACAGTGAAATACGCCGTTTGCATCAACGACCAACGCAGTCCGAGGGTGTGCAGGGGCAGCCCACAAGCTTCTTGCATCAACATATCATGCCCTAACCTAAGCTGCCTGTTTTTGGAATGTGGGAGCAAACTGGAGTATCTGGGGTAAACCCATGCAATCATGGGGAGAATGTCCAAATTCCTCACAGACAGCAGCTGGGATTGAACCCCGATCTTACAGCTGCCACTGGAAAGCATTACACTAATTACTACACTATTGCACCATTTACGATAATACCAAGAATGTACCTCTAGCTATCCCGTGGTTGTTGATGCTCTCAAAGTGGCATCAGGTCAGCGAGTGTTCAAGATTATATATTGTCATTCTTCACTACACTAATGTAAAGGAGAATGAAAAGATTGTCACCCTGGATCTGATGCAGCATTTAAAAATCACAATAAGCAGAAAGAACACAAAATAACAATAAATACATAAAATTAGTTAATATACACAAACTGATTGTATGTACAAGGGATGATTGATAAGTTCGTGGCCTTAGGTAGAAGGAGCCAATTTTAGAAATCCTAGCACATTTATTTTTCAACATGGTCCCCTCCTACATTTACACACTTAGTCCAGCGGTCGTGGAGCATACGGATCCCTTTTTTGTAGAAGTCGGCGTCTTGGACCTCCAGAAGTGGTCCACAGCATGGGGTGATTGATAAACTTGTGGCCTAAGGAAGAGGTGAGTTATTAACTTTAAACTTTCTGCATTGTCACTCAGAGTTGAACTGCACGTGCATGTAGCAAGAGCTGTATAACTCATCTCCTTCTACCTCAGGCCACAAATTTATCAATCACCCCTGCTGTGAACCACTTCTGGAGGTCCAAGACGCCGACTTCTACAAAGAAGGGATCTGTATGCTCCACGACCGCTGGACTAAGTGTGTAAATGTAGGAGAAATCAATGTGCTAGGTTTTCTAAAATTGAATCCTTCTACCTTGGGCCACGAACTTATCAATCACCCCTCATACATAAAGTGATGCTAGGTCCAGGAGTATCAGTACATAAGGTGATCCTGACAAGAACTGATAAAGCAGTGGTGGTTTAATTAAGCTTCTTATTTAGTTCCACACAACATTGTGAACTACAGGACTTGTTCCTGTGCTGTTCTATGAAGCAAGATCATAATCTCTCAGGCATGTATTCCAATATCCTTCAGTCAGCGAGTCCAACACACTGATCTATGGTGCAGTATTTGGATGCCGCAGACACATTCTGGGCTTTACACCACGCCACGCCGAGGCGTAGCACACCACCTTTTGATGCTAACAAGTCCCCCAACTCAATTGTTCCTTGCTATGAAGTTCTGTTTTAGGATTGGCTGGCACATTGATCCTTACAAACTCTCCCTGCTTAAGTGAAATATGGAGCTGGCATAACTATATATTCAGAATGGTCTCGAGAATGTCCTGCAGCTAATCACAAATGAGTGAAGTGCAAAGGGATCCTGATGTTCTCATGCATAAATCAGAAAAAAATTAGCAGGTGACTTTATTAGATCGTTAAGAAAGCAAATTGTGTATTAAGCACAAAGTGCACTGCAGACGCTGTGGTCAAATCAAGACGTAAAAAAAAAGCTGGATGAACTCAGCAGGTCGGGCAGCATCCGTTGAAAGGAGCAGTCAACGTTTCGGGCCAGTCCTGACGAAGGGTCTCGGCCCGAAACGTTGACTGCTCCTTTCAACGGATGCTGCCCGACCTGCTGAGTTCATCCAGCTTTTTTTGTTACATCTTGAAATTGTATATTAGTGTTTATTAGAAAGGAGTTGGGGTTTAGAAGAAGAGACATCTTGTTAAAATTATACAAGGTGTTAATGGAGACTAAATCTGGAGTACAGTGCACAGTCTTAGTTCCTTTGGATAAGAAAGACAGTGCAAAGTATATTTCCCAGGAGAATTCCTGGAATGGAGAGGTTATTTTGTCACTAAAGAAATTGGACCTGCATTATTTGGAGTTTAGAAAAATGAAGGGTCATCTTATTGCAAGGTCCTAGGCAGGCATGGCAGGGTAATTGTTGATACGTTTCCACTAGTGGAAGAGGCTTGAATGAAGGGACATGGATACAGACAGATAAGGAAGTGATAATTTAAAACCAAGTAGTGAAGAAATTTCTTTTCAGAGGCTGGTGTATCTTTGGAATTCTCTGTCCCAGAAGGTTGCAAAGGCTTTGAGAAGATGCAGGGAAAATTTTGAAACATTATGGGATTGAGGGCAATGGGAAATTGGAGCAAAAGGGGACGTGAAGTCCAGGGGAGACCAGTCACAATCATATTGAATGAGCGGCCAAGTGCCCCGTTCCTTCTCCTATGTTCTTGCCTTCTTGTGATGCTCCCATTCAGTTTGAATGGAGATGGTCTAACTGTTATGTAATGTCTTAATGTCTTTGAACTTTTCCCAACCTCTGGATCTGCTGCTAAACCCTTTAGCAATACACATTGACAATTCTTCAAACCTGAATATGGTGCCATTATTTTTTTACCAACCCTGAACTCTGATCCTAAACTTTACAAAGTCTACCATTTTGATTCCAGCAATATTGCTTTGATAGTTTAAGGGAAAGCATATCTGGACTTTGAAAAAGAGACTGCATCAGTTTACCTTTGTATTTACATTTAAAAATGATTTTGCTTAATTGAACCAAGGGCTCAAAAAAGTCAGCACACAGGCACATTCTGTTTTCATGGTTTGTTCTGAGGGATGTAAGGAGAAAAGTAATACTGTAATAATAGATACGGGTAAGTTAAATATAACCAGCCACTAAATCCTATGTAAAAGTTTAACTCTCCTTTGGACCTTGTACTATCTGCTCATTCTCTGATATTGCTTAATTTGGGTCAACATTTGATAATTTAACCTTCAACTATTTAAAGTCTGCACATAGACATTGGGATCATGGCCAGTAATCTTTGCTTCCCCACCTCCCTACCTCCAGTGATCAACCTTTCTGATATTGCCTTCGCATATTGCCTCTTCTTAATCAGGTCTGATGAAGGGTCTCAACCCCAAAAGTCATCTGCTTATTCCCCTCCATAGAGGCTGACTGGCTCATTGAGTTCCTTCAGTATTTTGTGTGTAATGCCCTAGATTTGCAGCATCTTCAGAGTCTCTTCCGTTTACACCAAGGTTGGACTAGGAAGGGGCAGGTGAGCTGAATTCACCCTGGAACCTCGGCCAAAAGATTTTTAGGTCTGCGGAGCCTGAATTGGAAATGAAAACAGATGCAACGTTGTTAGAAAAAATTTTGCTCAACAGTGGACCCGTTCGCCCTCAAAAGAGAAAAACCACTGTGTTGGGAGAGTAAAAGCTGCCAGAACTCATTATAACTTGGCACTTGACAATGTCTTCAGAAGCACATAATCAAATTCCTGTTGAGACAGTTTTCCAAAAGTTGAAAGCACTTTGTGCAATTAGTTGATAACAGCAAATTGAGCCCCCCCTACTGCTCTATTAAACTGAACAATTTATGCGAGAGCCTAAGTTGATTGTGGCTATTTGAAAATGTGCAGTTCCCATTCACGTTGCAGGATTTGAATTCCTTTGTGGGGTGGATGTGAGTGTTTTGTTTGTATCCCATAGAACAATATTGCACAAGTGCCAAATTCTAAGCTTGTTTCACAAAGATAGGACAAGCAACCAAGGTAATTAAAGAGAAACGTAGCTGGGATCTCTGTTCCCCAACGCCTATTATGATCTTTTCTTAGCAGCCTAGGTACGGAATCTAATGTCGAAAATTGGAACCGTTGGAACACGACTAATCTTAATGCAACAAAGCTCATTAGCAAGAAGTCTGCTTCAATGAAACAATTTAATCTCACTTTCTAAATATAAAATGTTTACTGATGACATGAATAAGTAACACAGTAAGAGTGGTAGAGTGATCACTCCAGGCGAGTATGATCTTCTCCTAAGGGATTGTCTGTTGGTGGGTCCTCAGGTGGCTGTATAGCTGATCCAGGACAGCATATTCTGGTGCAGTGTGAACAATGTGGCTGTGGTTAGTGGTAGGGTCTTTCTGATTGTTCAGTCTCTCCTTCCACAGTTGCAGCTTGTTCTCTGAGGCGCAGCTCCCTCTTGAACAGATTTCCTCCTGGTTTATCTGTTGAGTGCAATGTCTTCCCAGTTTTTAGATGTAATGTATCCTCCAGAGGATGTAATGTTTTGATACTATCCTCCAGGGGCTTGCTGATCTTACTATGAGTAAAGGATCTGTTGGGGAGAATATGAGTTAGATATCTAGATGACATGTTCTATCCATTGGAGTTGGTTATTTCTTTATCGTAGTGGAGATGCTGTTCACGTTGGTCTCCTTTCAGTACACTGGTGCTAATGCACCTGACCTCCCAGCTGATCGTCAAAGTCATTCATAAGCACACAGGAGAAAATTCCCCTACACTGTCTAAACGAGCTGGATTTTGTAACAATTTAAATTGACTGGAACATCTTGCATTCCTATGTCAGTCAGGAGCTGACTTCGGACCTTCCTGGTCCGAAGGGATATTCTAAAATGGTTTATTTTAAATTCATTAGCCAAAATCAGCAAGTTTTTTTTCTGACATCCTGAATATCTGTGATCTGGCTCTTGAGATTTAGTAATCCCATCAGTAAAGCAAAAGTGACGAAGGCACCTGTTTCTATTATTTTATAGCTTTCATCCATTTTAAAATCATCAACCAGCAAACTTTCATCTTGAACAGTTCTTATTTCATAGCAATCATCCCCATCTCCAGATCGAGGAGCTATTATGCTTTATACTTGAAATAAGATGAGTTCATCCTTTTGTGAATTAGCCTTTGATGGAAACATTTCATATCTCTCTTGCAAATGGTGTGAGTAATAGTTGGTGTAAGAAGGAAATAATGGTTGTCGTCATTAATGTGGTAAATGGTGGGAGCGGGTGATTAAATCCTATAAAATCTATTTGTCCTGTTATATGTTCTGCACAGCTTGGATCGGTGCCCTCGCGATGGGAATGGTATTCTTCTGTTCTCCGATAGTCAGCATTTTTACTGACTGGCTTGGCTGCAGAAAGACGGCGATGGGCGGAGCAACAGTGGCTTTTATTGGACTTCTTTCCAGTTCCTTCACAAAGTAAGATGGTATTTAAAATGATCATGTTTGTGTGGACACACGCACACACACACGCGCACACACGCGCACACACACGCACACACACACACATAAAAGCATCTACACCTTGCATTATCAAACCGTCTCTCAGTAGAAGGTATAGGGGACTTGATCAGCTGGGTTGATACGCCATGCCTTGGATGCTGCTGGGAAGATTAGAAGCTGGGTGTTTGATATTGTTCCCACTCTGATCTCTCTGAGCCACTGCATTTTAACTTCACATCCACCTGAGCTGATAAATAGCACTTTATCTTCCATCCACTGTGTTTTTATCCCAAGTGCCCTTCCCTTCCAAATCTCTCCATCGTCCTAGGTCAATTTAAATTAATGTGTCATTTTTCATGTAATATTCCATTTTGGATAATAGGGTTTCCCAATCCAAGCTGCCATCCAGGTATGCTACACACAAAACCAACTATCAAGAATGATGTATTTTTTTCTCATTTGTATACGTGGATGCAAGGCTGACCTTGTCGTAGTGCTCTACTGGCACTTACTGCTCAATCAGGTTCAATAATGATATTGAGTCCACTTATATATTTTTCACAGTCTTCTTCAGGGCATTTTTCAAATAGAGGCTCAAATGTTGGAATCAAGTTTAAAATAGCACAGATTGCTGGAGGGCCTCAGCAAGTCAAGCAGCATCTGTGGAAAGAAAGGGATGGTCAATGGTTTCCATCAGGACTGAGTGTAGTAGGAAGGTAGTCTTGAGCAAAAACAGATACACAGTATTTACTTGAGAAGCACACACAAAATGCTGGAGGAACTCAGCAGATCAGGCAGCATCTATGGAGAGAAATAAACAGTTCATTTTTCGGGCTGACTTGATTTGTTCAACTTAGTGATCTGAGATTAATGAGAAGGTAGGTAGTATATCTTCACACTGGCTATCTTCCTGCTAATTTCAGACATTTGTATTGAATGAGTCAAACTTAACATCAGAAGATCTATATAATATACAACCTGAAATTCTTACTCTTCATGCTCAAGTAATTATAGCTGCTTTTGTTAATACTAACAAAATGCCAGACTAATATTATTGTTAGTCAATATAAAATAATAAAGACAAGAAGCTTTTATTAGAATTAAGTATATAAATGTACAGTTTTGATTTCCTTGTTTAGAGAAGGATGTGTGGCAGTGTAGCAGTTACTAGATTGCTTCTGAGATGTCTATCTAGGCACGTGGACTACAGCGGAATTTAGAGTTGCGGGGTCAGCTATCAGATCGGCCACAATCTTATGACACAGAGGGTGATGTTGCTTCTGTGTGCTATCATGTTCTCCTTTCAACAATAGAAACCAAGATCCTGCAATTCAATCATGTATCCTGTGTTCTGCACGTTGGATAACATAGAAAGTACAAGCAGGATGTTTGGAGCCTTCCCCATTTAACAAGTTCATGACTAGTCTACTTCAGCCTAATTTTCCTATCTGATACAAATATCCTTGATTTTACTAATGTCCCAAGGTGCTTTAATAATTGAGCATCTATGGCTCTCCATTGTGGAAAATTCTGGGGAATCGCCACCCTTTGAGTGAAGAAATACCTCCACATTTCAGTCTCAAATAGTCTTCCCTCACCCCCCCCCCCTTTGTTTTTAGACTGTGACCCACAGGTTCTAGACTTCAGAACCAGAGGAAACATCCTACCCACACCTACCCTGTAGAAGAACACAACATCGATATCGAAAGGCCTAGATAGAGTGGACGTGGAGAGGGTGTTTCCTATAGTGGGGGAATCTAGGACCAGAGGGCACAGCATCAGAATACAAAAATGTCCCTTTAGAACAGAGTTGAGGAGGAATTTCATGAGCCAGAGGGTGGTGAATCTATGATTTATCGCATTATTTGCCACAGATAGAGGCCAAGTCATTGGGTATACTTAAAGCAAGAGTTTCCTAGATTTTTGATTAGTAAAGGCATCAAAGATTATGATGAGAAGACAGGAGAATGGGGTTGAGAGGGATAGTAAATCAGCCATGATGGAATGACAGAGGACTTGATGGGCTGAATGACCTATTTCTGCTCCTATGTCTTATGGTTTTATGGTCTTAACATTAGAAGGTAGAAAGAGTGCCAAATAGGAAAGAAGAGAGCTGAAGGGCTTCACTGATTTTTAAATGCTGATTTTTAAACCTACCCCAATAACTAAAAGTAAAGGAATAGTGAAATTAGGTTTTCAACAGCAAAGATCTTGAGAAGAAATGAAAACTTTAATTCATCTGCACCAACCACTACTTTCCTTTAGAAGGTATTAACAATCTCACACTTGCTTCAGTGCCTTTTATCCTAGGGAGATACCTGGAGGTCACACTGTGGAGGAGCACAGCAGGAAGTTTCACCATTCCTATTGCCAATTCCAGATAATTACATCCTTATGCTCCTGATCTACAAACTCTTACCTCCTATATTCAACTTTTCCCACTTGTAAGTTCTCGTGTTAACATTTATATTGGGAGACGTTGTCACGTAAATACCAGGCTGAACTTGCACCTCGCTGGCATCCCTGTCACCTCTAAGTGGGCTTTTTTACACCTGAAATTGATCTTGTGCTGTGGCTACATTCTAGTACTCCAGCCAGTTATTACCGCTTTGAGATTTAAATGGGTATCATTTATTTAAGACCATAAGACATAGGAGCAGAATTGGGCCATTTGGCTCATCAAAGTGTGCTCCTCTGTTCCATCATGGCTAATTTATTATCCCTATCAGTTCCATTCTCCTGTCTTCGCCCCATTACCTTTGACACCCTGACTAATCAAGAACCTGTCAACTTGCACTTTCAATATAGCCAATGACTTTGGCTTCCACAGTCTTCTGTGGTAATGAATTCCACAGATTCATCACTCTCAAGCTAAAGAACTTACACCTCATTTCTGGTCTGTGGATATCCCTCTACTCTGAGGCTGTGCCCTCTGGTCCTAGAGTCCCCACTATTAGAAACATCCTCACCACATCCACTCTACCCACCACTGAGCACATCTGCATGAAATGGTCTCGTAGGAAAGCAACCTCCATCATCAGGGACCCTCACCATTCAGGACTTGCTCTCTTCTCGCTGCTGCCATCAGGAAGAAAGTACAGGAGCCTCAGAACTCACACCACGAGGTTCAGTAACAGTTATTAACCCTCAACCATCAGGCTCTTGAACAAAAAGGGATAACTACACTCTACTTAACCCACCATTGAAATGTTCCCGCATCCTATGGTCTCACTTTCAAGGACTCCTTATTTTATGTTCTGGATATTTGTTGCTTATTTATTTATTAGTATCATCTCTTTCTTTTTGTATTTGCACAGTTTGTTGTCTTTCGCACACTGGCTGAACACCCAAGTTGGTGCAGTCTTTTATTGATTCTGTTCTGGTTATTATTCTGTAGATTTATTGAGCATGCCATAGGACAATGAATCTCAGAGTTGTATATGGTGATGTATGTATACTTTGATAATGAATTTACTTTGAACTTTGAACACTGTTCAGGAGAGTGAAGTTGTCTATGTTAGTTCAGGAGCCTGACGGTTGAAGGGTAATAACTGCTCTTGAACTTGACGGTGTGGGACCCAACACTCTTGTACCTCCTCCTCAGTGGCAGCAGGGAGAAGAGAGCGTGGCCTGGATGGTGGAGGTCCCTGATTTTCATGTTACCAAGGCAGAGTTCGACAGCCTAGGCATTTGTTACTGAATGCGTGGTGTAGTTAGTACAGAAAGAGACCAGTTAATGTTTTGCCTTGTACATAAGTCGCCTGTATTTCCCTACCATATGCTAAATACACAAGCTGTGTATATTAATTGGCGAGTTACAGTTATTCTGTGCTTTTTTTAGTTTGCTTTGCAAACATGTTTTTTATCTTGGGACCTGGTAAATCGTAGGTTTGTGTACTAAAAAAACTGAAAGCACCTGTTTTTTTAAGTACAGACTTCTGTACTAATAACATGAAAATGATAATCCTGCATATTGACGTCAGCAGTGGAAACAAGCTGTTGATTGAGTTACTTCTCTGATGCAAACACTAAGTTCTTTATCACTTGTGAATACTGCAGACGCTGGGTGGTCAAACATTGAACTACTGATTTGTATTGTAAGTGATTAATGGATTTTGTGAAACTCCCTACCCCAGAACAACAGTTCTCTTTATGCCGATGGTGAGAGCAAAAGAGTCAAACAAGCTCTTGAAAAACTATCTCTAATTTCCTGGAATAGATTTAATTGAGGTAAGGAGTGGGGAAGGAGTACAAACTGGCAGGTGATAGGAGAAATCCGGTGTAAAGGAAGGTAGGTGGGTGGGGAGGGGGATGAGCAGAGAAGCTGGGAAGTGATAGGTGGAAAAGGTAAGTGGCTGAAGAAGGAACGTGATGGGAGAGAAGACTGGACATTTGTTTCCCATCCGTAGATGCTGCCTGACCTGCTGAGTTCTGGATTTCTAGCACCTGCAGAATCTCTTGTGATCGGGAATTGAGCACGTTCCAGATTAATCTTTGCCTTGAGTCATTAAAGGTTAAGAGTTTCCCATCTTGTATGTAGTTACTGTCTTCCCTGAAAGTCTATAAATGCACAGATCAGGAATATTGAGAAGTTTTGGTGGACTTCTTCAGACAATCTGACCTCATGGTGTTGGGGATAGATTATGTAAACCAGTCTGCTGGTTTAGCTGGAACTGTTCTGTTGACAGCATCGAGTGCTTTGCAAATATTGCCAAAAGCAATGTAAAATTATCTAGAGCTAAACCACAACATGCTGGAGGAACTCAGCAGGTGAGGCAGCGTCGATGGAGGAGAATAAACTGTCAACCTTTCAGGCCAAGACCCGTCATCAGGACTGGAAAGGAAAGGGGAAGAAAGCAAAATAAGGTGGTGGGGGTATGGGAAGGAGTACAAGCTGGCAGGTGACAGGGGAGAGGGAAGATAAGTGGGGAGGGGATGTAGTAAGAAGCTGGGAGGTGATAGGTGGAAAAGGTAAAGGGCTGAAGAAGGAGAAATCTGATAGGAGAGGAGATGAGACCTTTATTCTGATAGCAGAGGAGACTGGACCTTCAAGCTCACAGATAATTTAAAGATAGGTGGAGGGGCAGGTAGTTTTGAGGAAGTAGAGAGGCTACAAGAGGACTTAGACAGATTAGGAGAATGGGCAAAGAAATGGCAGATGCAATACAGTATCGGGAAGTGTATGGCCATGCACTTTGGGTGAAAAAGTGAAAGGGTTGACTATTTTTGAAATGGAGAGAAAATACAAAAATCTGAGGTACAAGGGTTTTGGGAGTCCTTGTGCAGGGTTCCTAAAGGTTAATTTGCAGGTTGAGTCTGTGGTGAGGAAGGCAAATGCGATGTTAGTATTCATTTCAAGAGGACTAGAATATAAAAGCAAGGATGTAGTGTTGAAACTTTATAAAGCACTGGAGAGGGTTCACTTGGAGGTTGATGATGATTTGGAGGTTTGTTTGATTTGGATTCACTTGGAGGTTGATGAGGAGGTTGAAAATGATTCCAAGGGTTAAACTGCTTGTCATAAGAAGAGTGTTTGATGGCTTCACTGTATTCACTAGAATTTAGAAGAATGAGGGGTGACCTCATTGAAACCTATCGAATGGTGAAAGGTCTTGATAGAATCAATGTGGCGAGGATGTTTCCTATGGTGTGAGAGTCTAAGACTAGAAGACACAGCTTCAAAATAGAGGGGTGTCCTTTTAGAACTGAGATGAGGAGGAATTTCTTTAATCAGAGAATGGTGAATCTGTGGAATCTGTTGCCACAGGTGGCTGTGGAGGCCAAGTCTCTATGTATATTTAAGGGATGATTGATAGATTCTTGATTGGTCAGGGCATGAAGACCTGCAGGGAGAAGGCAGGAGATTGGAGCTGTGAGAAAAAAATGCATCAGTGCTGAAGCAGACTCAATGGACCTAATTCTGCTCCTATATCTTATGGTCTTAAAGTCTTATTTGTCTCTATAGATGCTGCCTGACCTTCTGAGATCCTCCAGCATCTTGTGTGTTGCTCAGGATTTCCTTCATTTGTGTTTGTAAAATTATCTAATGTACTTTAGTTGTAGTTCATGCAGAGAAAGCATCATGGCCAAATTGTTCTCCCATCCCTAAATTTACACTGTGATTCAATACAGATGGTATCCAACCACATTGAATCTCAGTGTAGATGCATCATGCATCAAAATAACCTTTATGAAATATTTTCTATCTGTGCTTCATAATGAGATGCCTCTAAGGATTTAACAAGCTCCCTTATCTCCTGTAGTTTTAGATAATGATGATGGCCACATCATGCATTTGGTAAATTGTACCCCTTCCATTTAAAGATTACATTTATTTGTTGCAAGTATGTCAAAACATACAATGAAATGTGTTGTCTTTTGTCAACGACCAATACAGTTCAAGGACATAACAGAGGTCAAAGTTGACAGGGAGAAGGCAGAAGAATGGAGTTGAGAGGGAAAATAAATTAACCAAGATCAAATGGCAGGGTTGACTTTGGGCTGAGTGATCATATTCTGTTCCTATGTCTTATGCTCAACTACTGAGATCTGGGTGGCTTTGCTTCTGGAGTGTAATTGCTGTAGGTAGAATACTTTCCCACTGGATCTGAAGGATAGATTTACTTCCGCAAAAGGTGAGGTCCAACTTCCTGGGGAGGTAAGTTCAAGGAAGTGTTGGCTCGATGACATAGCCAACCAGTCTACACAGAAATGAGATTGGCTATAGACCTTTTGGTTAAGATTGTGACTTGCATGCCTTAATAAAGCAAGTGTAAGATGAGGAGAGGAATTATTTTGGTTTCTTCCTCCTTCCTTTCCAGTCCTGATGAAAAGTCTCAGCTCAAATCATCGATAGTTTAGTTCACCCCGTAGGTGCTGTTGAGTTTCTGCAGAGTTTTGTGTTTTGCTCTGTATTTCCAGCATCTGCAGAATCTCGTGTTAATGAGATTGTGAATTAGTGACCGAAGCTCTTCTCTGCAAAGTTGTAGAATTTCATTGGGGATATGATCTGCTCCGTAGGCTGTCTTATTTTTTTTAGCAGGAAAATGTCCTTCTCAACTGTCTATTGATCAGGAGTGGTGGCAAGGCTAAACTTCACAGGCTTAAGATGTGATTAAGTCAAGGAGATCCATCACATATCAGCCTATGATTGAATCAGGAGGCCAGGAGCCCATACACTGTGGACACTCGAGATTTCTTGTTGACTGGGTGTCAACAGGTTAGTGGTGGACTCAGTATCATCCAGAATGGGGGGGGAGGGGTCTATCTTTGGGGCCAGAGTTGAGAATGTGGAACAGCACAGAGCTCACATCTGGGACTAAGATGGGTCAGGTATGCCAGGAGTCTGAGTTTGAGAGGCAGCGTGTGGATGAGAAGTAAAGAAGTTGATAAGTGGCAAGGCCTTTTCCATTTGGTGCAGGAAAAGACACTTGCATAATTTTTAATTTTATGAACTTTTCATTGTGGAACCAAATTCAGACTCTACTTTTGATTAAGAACAAATTTCCTAATCTCTACCTTAACCAATTTTCATATAATTTGGAATTATTTGTTTGTTTGTTTGTTTATTAGGATACAGCACAGAATAGGCCCTGCCGACCCATTGGGACACCAAGCCCAGCAATTCCCAATTTCCCTAATCACAGGGCAATTTACAATGATCAATCAACTTACCAACCGCTATGTCATTGGACTGGGGGAGGGAGTCATGCGGTCACAGGGAGAACGTACAAACTCCTTACAGGCAGTGGCAGTATTTAAGAGTATTGAGAAACTGAAGTTTCCATAAATGTGAGAATAATTTGAGTGTGGCAAATGAAAAAAAAATCACCTTTTGAGATCAAATGATTTAGATGATGGAATAGATGGCCTTGTTGTCAAGTTCACAGATGATATGAAGATTGGTGTAGTTGCAGGTAGTGTTGAGGAAACAGATAGGATGCAGTAGGGCTTAGACAGATTAGGAGAACGGGCAAGAAAGTGGCAAATGAAATACAATGTTGGAAAATGTATGGTCATGCACTTTGGTAGTAGAAATATATGTACAGACTATTTTCTAAATGGGGAGAAAATCCAGGAATCTGAGAGGCAGAGGGACTTGGGAGTCCTTGTGCAGAATGCCCTGAAGGTCATATTACCTGAAGGACCTGAAGGTTGACTTGCAGGTCGAGGTGAGGAAAGCAATGTCATATTAGTATACATTTCAAGATGTCTAGAATACAAGAGCAGGGATGTGATGCTGAGGCTTTATAAAGCACTGATGAGGCCTCACCTTGAGAATCGTGAACAGTTTTGGGCCCCTCATCTTAGAAAAGATGTGCTGGCATTGGAGAGGATCCAGAGGACATTTACAAGGATGATTCCAGGAATAACAGGGTTATCATACGAGGAACGTTTGGTGGCTCTGGGTCTGTACTCGCTGGAATTCAGAAGGATGAGGGGGGAATCTCATTGAAACCTTTTGAATGTTGAAAGGACTAGACAGAGTAGATGTGGAAAGGATGTTTCCCATGGTGGGAGAGTCTAGGACAAGAGGGCATAGCCTCAGGATAGAGGGACGTCCTTTCAAAACAGAGATGCGGAGAAATGTCTTTAGCCAAAGGGTGGTGAATTTGTGGAATTTGTTGCCACATGCAGCTGTGGAGGCCAAGCTCCTGGGTATATTTAAGGTAGAGGTTGATAGGTTCTTGATTGAACATGGCATCAAAGGTTACGGGGAGAAGGCTGGGAACTGGGGTTGAAGAGGAGGGAAAAATGGATCAGCCATGATTGAATGGCGGAGCAGACTCAATGGGCCAGGTGGCCTAATTCTGCTCCTATGTCTTATGGTGTCATCATCAGCTGCGTTAAACCAGAGACAGGAACAATGAAAAAGTCACATTCTATTCTCTAAAACACAATCTACGGTATGAAAGTGCAATTTCTTATTTAAAAAGAGAACTATGTACAAAAGGAAGCAGCTGAATCCAGTATACCTTTGAGAAGCTGAGTGACCAGCCTATTTACTCTAATCTGGAACAAATTACTCAAATGCCAAGTTCTTTGTACATCTCTTTGAGGAACTTTCTTTCCTTTGGTTACACATCCAGCAGCTTTTTATTTTTCATTTTTGATTTTCCCCGGGTGGTGTTGGACCATTGCACTCCAAGTACTTTTTGATGCCCTGTTGCATCTAAGCAAGGTCAGAATTTATCATTCAGCATTTACTGATGAGGAAATGCTAGTGACTGGGGGGGTGTCTCTAAGTTTGTTGGTTGGTTGGGAATTTCAGACTTTGACTGACAGTGTTAGAGAAAAAGCAATCTGTTTCACGTCCTAATTGTGCACAACCTCAAAGTTAATTTATTATCTAAGTACACTCCTGTATATGTCATCATATACTACTGTGAGATTCTTTTTCTTGCAGGCATTTACAATGGTATTTGCGAGCAGAGAGCTTGGTCTGGATGGTGGGGGTCCTTGATGATGGATGCTGCTTTCTTGTGGCAACGCTCCTTGTAGATGTACTCAGTGGTGGGGAAGGGTTTGTCAATGATGCACTGGGCTGTATCCACCGCTTCCTGTAGACATTTTCAGAATGTCCAGCCTCTGACCTGCTCTGGTAACCACGTGTGCTAGATAAGTGAAACTCCTGCAGGATATCGATAATGGGGGGGCTTACTGATGGTGATACTGTGATGGTAGGTGGGTAGACCCTGATTACAGCTGGTCATTGCTCAGCACCCGTGGTGTTACTTATCACTTCTTAGTTCATGCCTGAGAAAGAATGGAGGAACCGGGGCTAACTAGAGATATGGAGCATTTTGTCAAGAGGAAGAAAGAAGTTTATTTAGGGTTTAGGGAACAAGGATAAGCCAGTGGCTCCCCCACTGTCTGAGGTATTCTGGAGCTGAAAATTGTGCTACCATCAGCAAGCAATTCTGAATGAGATGCCAGTGATAAAGAAGCTGAAATTGGGAATATTTATGAGACTCTTAGATAGACACATGGATGAAAGAGGTACGGAGGGCTGTGTGGGAGGGAGTGGTTAGATTGATCGAGTAGGTTGAAAGTCAGCACTACATCATGGGTCGAGGGTCTTACACTGAGCTGTATTGTTCAATGTTCTATGCATGTCATTGGGCCGGACACACTGCCTTGCATAGCTCCAACACGGATGTCCTGGGGCTGAGAAAATCGACCTCCAGGCATAATAACCATCTCCAGTTTTACAAGGCACAGCTCCAGCAGCCTGAGAGCAGATGTCTGTGCAGGCAGGAAGGGTGGTGGAAAGTTAGCAGCAGGGAGGGGGGGAGGTGGGTTACATTTGGAGAGGCTGCAGATTCAGCCCTGCTGATGATCAGCAGACTTCACAAAAATGGCCAGCTCTGATTCCTTCACGAGATTAAGGCCTGCAGGGGTACCCTGTCCACTTCCAGCGGCTTCTTGTTGTGGCAGACTAGTGGCACTTGTTCCACAAGAGTGAATGCCAGTCTGTGTTTCAGGGTGACAGGCATATCATAACTGAATTGTACCAGCTGTGAGAGGCGGATATTGCTTTCCCTCTTCTCCCCTCTCAAAACCCCCAAGCCCAACCTCGGTGTCCCTCACCAGAGAAACGTTCCCTGAATCCGTTCAGCGCAATCGGATGGCACATATTTCTCCTATCTCTTATCTTCGGCAGTAACCCAAACAAGCAGCTTACACAGAGAATAGAAATGCATAACGGAAAAAAAATATGAAGCATGTGAACCAGGGCATTACACGAAGATAAAGTGAAAAGCTTGCCTTGTATAGATCAAGTCATTACACAGTGCATTGAGCTAGAATAAGGTAAAACAATAACATTGCAGAATAAAAGGATAAAGGCTGCCAAAAACGTGCAGTGCAGTGCAGCTAAATGATAAAGTGCAAGATCGTAACAAGGTCGACAGTGAGGCCACAAGTCCATCTATTGAACTAGAGGTCTGTTCAAGAGTCTGATAACACTGAGATAGAAGCTGTCCTTGAGCCTGGTGATAAGGACTTTCAGGCTTTAGTACCTTCTGCCTGATGGGAGAGAGAATGTATGGGATGGGTGGGATCTTAATTATGTTGGCTGCTTTGCTGAGACGGTGAGTATGGAGGGTGTCCTTAGAGGGAAGGTTGTTTTCTGTGATGAGTTGAGCTGTGTCCACCAACTCTGCAGTTTCTTGTGGTCACGTGCAGAACAGTTGCCGTACCAAGCCATACACCTCCAGCCAGGATGCTTTCGGTTAAAAATTGGCAAGAGTTGATGGGGGCATGCCAAATTTCTTCAGCCGTCTGAAGAAGTAGAGGCAATGCTGAGCTTTCTCGGCAGTGACGTCAACAGGATTAGACCAGGACAGCCTTTGGTGATCTTCACACCCAGGAACTCGAAGCTGTCAACTTCGACATCACTGATGTGGACAGGAGCATGTGCATTGCTCCTCTTTCTGAAGTCAATGACCAGCTCTTATGTTTTGTTGACATAGAGGGAAATGTTGTGATGCGGCTGGTCCTTTGGAGTATCTGGTCAGTGGTGATCCCCATAGTGGGACGATGGTAACTTGAGCAGTCTGTGGCGAGCGGTGCAGTTGGTAGTGAACCTCCTTTCAAATGGCATTTCCTGATCTTGATTGATTCTTGTAACCCTGTATCGAAGTTCTCAGGGCCGGGCTGCTGTCTTTAGTTTCCACTCGCTCTGAGAACGTGTGTGGAGAACTTCTTAGCTCAACCTTTCAAGGGTGGTCAAGTTCAGCATTGCGCTGGTTCAGCGTCATGTCTAAAATCATGTGACAAATATCAGCACCCTGCAGAACTCGTATTCAAATCCCACCAATGTCACCACTGAGGCACAGGCTTGTCACTTGCTTCCAACAGAACAGTAGCATGGCAGGGCCTTCTTCAACTGCTGTACAAAGCTTTGTTTTGCTATTGCCTCAATCATGAGCATAGCTACCGTGGCAACAGGTCCATTAGCTTTGTAAATAAAATATTCTAGTTTAGCAGCCAGCAGGAGATTTAAGCTTTTCTTTCTCCCCCCTCCCCCAAGGAGGCCCCTTGCGCACACAGTACCTCAGATTGTAAACCACATCACTGACCTATTTTGTTTTTCTAAAGTTCTTTGTAGAGTTTTAACTCACAGTAACCAGGAAGGTTTAGAATTCACTTTGTCTCTTTAAATAAATCTTTGGATTTTTATTTATTCCTTCCTTAAAACTTACGCACGTAGCTGTTCAAACTGCACGGATCTTTGGATGAGAAGGGAACATTTTCCAACTTGTGTTTCTCACTTTCGCTGATACATTAGGACAGCATGTCAGCATAGCAGTTAGCGGAACGCTATTACAGCGCCAGCAACCTGGGTTCAATTCTGCCGCTGTCTGTAAGCAGTTTGTACGTTCTCCCCGTGACCGCGTGAGTTTCCTCTGGGTTCTCTGGTTTCCTCCCACTTTACAGAGACGCCCAGGTTAGTAGGTTAATCGGTCACACGGGCGTAATCGAGTGATGCAGGCTTGTTGGGCCAGAAGGGACTTTTATTTTACTGTATCTCTAAATAAAACTAAAATAATAGGCAGCAGTTAATACAAGCACAATTAATTATTTAATGTAATAATTACCAGTCCAATTCCTTTAGATTTCTTTTTATTGTGCATGTGTTTTTCTCTCTTGGGCTGCTCATCACAGAGTTCTGGAGATTACTCATTGCCTCATGTGGTTTCCATGACAATCCAGGAAGGTTGATCATAGAACTTCGAATAATATTTTTATTGGACTAGATCAAGCAGAAGAATGACACTTGGTTTTGGCCTACAAGTCTGTAAGTGGATAAGTGGGCTTTGCAAAACATTCAAGTGTCAAGCGTGAGGAAATCTGCCGAAGCTGGAAATCAGAGCGACACACACAAAATGCTGGAGGAGCTCAGCAGGCCAGGCAGCACCTATGGAAAAAAGTAAACAAACAGCCAACCTTCTTCAGGACTGAGATGGAAGGGTGAAGATGCCTGAATAAAAAGGTGGGAGGAGGGGAAAGGGGCTAGCTGGAAAGTGTTGATGAAGCCAGGTGGGAGGGAAAGGTAAAGGGCTGACGAAAAAGGAATCTGATAGGAGAGGGGAGTGAACCATAGGAGAACAGGAAGGAGGAGGGAACCCAAGGGAAGTACTGGCAAGGGAATAGAGGAAGGGGTGGGGGTGGAGAAACTGATGTTCATGACATCAGGTTGGAGGGTTCCCAGACGGAACACAAGGTGTTGCCCCTCCACCCTGAGGGTGACCTCATCTTGGCACAAGAGGAGGCCATGGACTGACGTGTTGGAATTGGAATTCAAATGTTTGCCCTCCAGGGAGTCCTGCTTGTGGCGGATAGTGCGGAGGTGCTCAATAAGGTAAGCCTCCATTTACAAGTGTCAAATCCACGTGCTGAAAATTTCTACTTAGGCACGGAATTACCAGAGGTCCATACCAGAAACTGGGCAGTGGGTCTCATCAGCATATTACCTGTAAACCCTAGGTTGCAACTGAGGAGCTTACAGGAGGAAGTAGGGCCAATTCAGGCTTGTGGATGGTGGGGTTGTAATATGCAGCTCAGGATGTGGGACAATAACTCCTACACTTCCTGGGTCCACATGAGAGTGAAGTGATAACATAAAGGTTAATTTTTTTATGATTTGGCCGCAGTAGTCTCTGAACAAACAGAATCCAGACTGACCAATATGGATCAGTTTTGCCGACAGACACAAGTATTCATTAACAAAGGGCCAAATGTTTGCTAAAGATAACCATACAGAGATTGAGATTTTGTTCAAGGCTGACTGGATGGCAGGTATGTTCCAGGTGTTTTAGAGTGCAAGACATGTGGACTGGCAAGATCATTAAGTTTTGATCCCGCTAATTGCCTGAGAGTCAGACTCGCTTCTATCTTCTCAGCCAATCTCTCTTCTCAACTCAACATTTTCTTTTGCCATTAATGGCTTATCAGTAACCTGGCAAGAAATTGCACCTGATGGTTTCCTTTATTACTAAGAATAATGTAGCACTATTGTAGTTCACAGGAATATAGCCAACAGCTATTAATGAGTTTGAGGAGATTTGGTATAACCGTATAACAATTACAACACGGAAACAGGCCATCTCGGCCCTTCTAGTCCGTGCCGAATGCTTACTCTCACCTAGTCCCACCGACCTGCACTCAGCCCATTACCCTGCGTTCCTTTCCTGTCCATATACCTATCCAATTTTACTTTAAATGACAATATTGAACCTGCCTCTACCACTTCTACTGGAAGCTCGTTCCACACAGCTACCACTCTCTGAGTAAAGAAGTTCCCCCTCGTGTTACCCCTAAACTTTTGCCCCCTAACTCTCAACTCATGTCCTCTTGTTTGAATCTCCCCTACTCTCAATGGAAAAAGCCTATCCACGTCAACTCTATCTATTCCCCTCATAATTTTAAATACCTCTATCAAGTCCCCCCCTCAACCTTCTACACTCCAAAGAATAAAGACCTAACTTGTTCAACCTTTCTCTGTAACTTTAGTGCTGAAACCCAGGTAACATTCTAGTAAATCTCCTCTGTACTCTCTCTATTTTGTTGACATCTTTCCCATAATTCGGTGACCAGAACTGTACACAATACAAATTTGGCCTCACCAATGCCTTACTTGCTGGAATTTAGAAGATTTAGAAGATCGAGTGGGGATCTTATTGAAACGTATAAAATTCTAAAGGGATTGGACAGGCTAGATGCAGGAAGATTGTTCCCGATGTTGGGGAAGTCCAGAATGAGGGGTTACAGTTTAAGGATAAAGGGGAAGCCTTTTAGGACCGAGATGAGGAGAAACTTCTTCACACAGAGAGTGGTGAGTCTATGGAATTCTCTGCCACAGGAAACAGTTGAGGCCAGTTATTGGCTATATTTAAGAGGGAGTTAGATATGGCCTTTGTGGCTAAAGGGATCAGGGGGGTATGGAGAGAAGGCAGGTACAGGGTTCTGAGTTGGATGATCAGCCATGATCATATTGAATGGCGGTGCAGGCTCGAAGGGCCGAAGGGCCTACTCCTGCACCTATTTTCTATGTTTCTATGTTTGTACAATTTTAACATTACATCCCAATTCCTATACTCAATGCTCTGATTTATAAAGGCCAACATACCAAAAGCTTTCTTCACCACCCTATTCACATGAAATTCCACCTTCAGGGAACTATGCACCTTTATTCCTAGATCACTCTGTTCTACTGCATTCCTCAATGCCCTACCATTTACCATGTATGTCCTATTTGGATTATTCCTACCAAAATGTAGCACCTCACACTTATCAGCATTAAACTCCATCTGCCATCTTTCAGCCCACTCTTCTGGCCTAAATTTCTCTGCAAGCTTTGAAAACCTACTTCATTATCCACAACACCACCTATCTTGGTATCATCTGCATACTTACTAATCCAATTTATCACCCCATCATCCAGATCATTAATGTATATGACAAACAACATTGGACCCAGTACAGATCCCTAAGGCACACCACTAGTCACCGGCCTCCAACCTGACAAACAGTTATCCACCACTACTCTCTGGCATCTCCCATCCAGCCACTGTTGAATCCATTTTACTACTTCAATATTAATACCTAATGACTGAACCTTCCTAACTAATCTTCCGTGTGGAACCTTGTCAAAGGCCTTACTGAAGTCCATATAGACAACATCCACTGCTTTACCCTCGTCAACTTTCCTAGTAATCTCTTCAAAAAATTCAATAAGATTTGTCAAACATGACCTTCTGCGCACAAATCCATGTTGACTGTTCCTAATCAGACCCTGTCTATCCAGATAATTATATATACCATCTCTAAGAATAATTTCCATTAATTTACCCACCACTGACATCAAACTTACAGGCTGATAATTGCTAGGTTTACTCTTAGAACCCTTTTTAAACAATGGAACCACATGAGCAATACGCCAATCCTCCGTCACCATCCCTGTTTCTAATGACATTTGAACTATTTCTGTCAGAGCCCCTGCTATTTCTACACTAACTTTCCTCAAGGTCCTTTGGTATGTCACCAAAGACTCTAGCAAATTTCTACAGAGTATGATGGAGAGTATTCTGACTGGTTGCATCACCATCTGGTATGGATGCTCTGAAGTGCAGCATCGAAAAAGGCCGAAAACAATTGTAGACTCAGCCAGCTCCATCACAGGCACAACCCTCCCAACATTGAGGATGTCTTCAAAAGTTAATGCCTCAAGAAGGCAGCATTCGTCATTAAAGACCATCAGCATCTGAGACATGCCCACTTCTCGTTATTGCCATCAGGGAAGAGGTAAACGAGCCTGACGACCCACATGCAGTACTTGAGGAACAGCTTCTTCCCCTCTGCCTTCAGATTTCTGAATGGTCCATGAACACACCCTCACTATTCCCCTTTTGGACTGTCCAACCTATTGTTACTTATTTAGGGGTGGCCTGGTAGCATAGTGGTTAGCATAACACTATTACAGTGCCTGCAGGGTTCAGTTCTGCCGCTGTCTGTAAGGGGTTCACACTTCCTTGCCATGACTGCATAGGGATCCTCCACTTGCTCTGGTTTCCTCCCACATTTCAAAGACGTGCTGGATACTAGGTTACTCGGTCATATGGGTGTAAGTAGACAGTGCGGCCTCGTTGGGCCAGAATGGCCTGTTACCACACTGTATCTCTAAATAAAATATATATTGTAACTATTTTCTATGCCTTGCACTATATTGTTGCAGCAAAGCAACAAATTGCATGACATACAATACTGTGCTAAAGCTAGGGTGCCTAAGACATTTGCACAGTCCTGTATTTGCCAATGTGGAGAGGAGAGTGAGTTTGTAAATCTGGCAGGAAAAAAGGATTTTGGGAATGGCGACAGTGGCGCACCGCGGGAGGGGTGTGGGACAGGGGGCAGAGAAGGAGTGCCGGTGGGGGTGGGGGGTAGTGGCACCGGTGCAGGCACACCCAGCCCTGAGGCACCAGGCAAGGTTCCAAATAATTGGTTTATTCATCATTACAGAATGTCTCTTTGGTGCTTTCCGCTCCCTCCCCTCTCCTTTCCCTTTTCCCAACCGTGATTCCCCTCTTCCCACTCTCAGTCCACATTAGAGACCCATATCAGAATCAGGTTTATCATCACTCACATATGTCATGGAAGTTGTTTTTTGTTCACGACAGCAGTACAGTGCAATGCATAAAACTATTGCAGTACTGTGCAAAAGTCTTGGGCACCCTAGCTCTATCTATATATATATATATATATATATATATATATATATAAGACTTTTGTACAGACCTATATGATAACAAACCTGAATTCTGATTCTGCGATACCCTCAGCCTTGCCTCAAGAGTCCATTTTACTGTTGGCGATAAAACAACAGCATAACTAAATCAACCAAGCCTGTGCCTTGTGCATCAGCACTAGTTGGATCAGCAAATCAATCTGCCACTTTTGAACAAAGGGTCAGTTGCCTGTTTTTAGGAGATCCAGTTTAAATACTTTAAGTTTAATGTTCAAAATACCCCCTTCTTACTTTGGTGCATACAATTAGTTGCCAGGTCAGTCTCCCAGACAGATTCACATCAAGGAGCAACGCTGGCCATGGAGACAGCATTGCAGTACAGTCTGGTGAACTAAATGCCAGTGAGCTTGAGTTAGAGCCAGAGGCAGAGATGTAAATGATGTTCAGTCACATGTTGCATCCTTGACCCTTCATGTCCCTCCAGCATTCTAGATTGTTTTTTTTAAAAGAGAAACTAGAAGCTTTCCTCTAGGGTGATTATTTTTTTAAGGTGAGATTCACAGAATGTCACAGCTTGGGAGGAGGGCATTTTCCCAACATGCTTTGCTGTCTTCAGTGGAGAAGCTCAATTAGTTCCAGTCCCTGCTCTTTCCCCAGAGCCCTGTAAATATTTTCTCTTTGGATATGGATCGATTTTTTTCCTGTTTAAAAAGAGGGGATTTTGCAACGATGTTATGTCCAGCCTTGACACAGTGCCAGCAAGGCACATTCTTTCACGTAATCCACTTTCTCTGATAATCCATGCTTGTGTAGAGCTGTTTGATGTTTGTCAGGGTAAGTGTACTCACTGAGTTCTTTCTCTGCAGGCTCAGAGGTGATCCATGTGGTTACATCTGCTTGTTCCAGCTCTTTGAAAGAGCTCGCTAATAAAAGATTGGCTTTACTTGTCACAAATATGCTGAAGGATACAGAGAAATGCATTGTTTAGGTTAAATCAATTCGGCGAGGGTTATGCTGGGCACCCTGCAGGTATCGCCACAACGCTAGTGCCAACATAGCTTGCCCTCAACATATTAACTCTAACCCTAACCGTACGTCTTTGGATTGTGGGAGGAAACTGGAGCATCCAGAGGAAACCCACAATACCACAGCAGGAATGTACAAACTCTTTACAGACAATGTCAGGAATTGAACCCCCACTGGTGATCGCTGGTACTGTTTTTTTTTAGGCCCTCCATTGGTTGGGGTCGACAATGGATGCTGTGTCCCAGCTGTCTACATGATCCAAAAGCGAGAAGCAAGCCAGGGCAGTACAATCTGGAGAGCAAGTTGATGCCAGTGTAGCAGGCCTCCCCCTCTCTACATAGCTGATGAATCCGAAGGAACAGCAGAGACCCATACAGTTTGGCACCAGTGGTGTCACAGGAGTTGCCAGTCTGAGTTGAACTCAATGTAGGACTATCTTATGGACTCCAGCTCCGGATTTTTCCTCTGGGTTTATTCCCAAACTGAGTGGGTATAGCTAGAAGGCAGTGGAGGTTTGAGATCAGAGTTTTCCTTCTCCCATATGAGCTACCGACCACGGCTGATGAGCCCCATATGCTTAAAGCAATTGGATTTATTTAAGGCACCAGTAACCTGCCATTGCCCCTTCTCCTGTCAGTAGAAATGGTTCCACCGGGCTTGGTAGCTAAGCCCTACATGATGGCCAGGAGCTGAACTTCATTGTCAGAGGCTATTTGAGATGTACGTTATTGGGAGCATTTAATAGGTAGTGGGAGCTTATCCCCAGCCATAAAAACCTTAAGGAGCCAATTCCGTAATAATGTTACGCTAACCACTAAGCTACTCTGCCATCAACATCCCTCCCGTTCCCCTGCTCTTCATACAATTTTCCAGTATTTTGTTTCTCAAGAACGTATCCTGTTAAGTTTTGAAAGCTAACAGTATATTTCCTTCCAACATCCTTTCCAATTAAAACAGTTAGATCATGTGAGCTGATTGTGTTTATATGTTAAAAAGAACACTTTGCAATGTTGCTTTGCCAGCCACCTTAAGTTGGGACATTCTTGTCTTAGTCTAACAGAATCCTTTAACAAATGCAGAGTGGGAGGAGGGCTGAGGGATAAAGCTCAGGCTCTCCAGCTCTGCCCACTTCTCACTGGAGACCCAGAGCGGAGCCCAAGTTCAGGTGTATTGCCATGGAAATTAGCTTTACAAACATGAGAAACATGTATTACTTAAATTAACATAAACTATACAGAACTTGCTCCACACTATAAACAAAGATATCATAATGGCGTTAGTGCCATCTGAAGGAAATATAGTCCAAGATAGAATTAACGTTTTTCAGGTCGGTTCAAGAACCTGATAGCAGTGGGGAAGAAGCTGTTGTTGAACCCTGAGATGTGGATCTTCAGACTGTTGTGTACCTCCTGCTTGCTTTTCAGGGTACATCTGTTGAAGTTTGTCAAAGTCTTTGATTACATGCTAAATCTCTTTAAGCTTCTAAGAAAGTGGAGATGTGGGTGTGTCTTCTTCATGGTTGCATCTCTGAGCTCCGAGATGTTGAAGCTGCTCTTTGGGGGCCACTGTGTAATAGGCATTTCTCATCTTCCATTCCTCCCAATCGGCCTTTCTTTAGGTGACCCTTCACTATGGCTTCTGGTTATCTAATTGTGAAGGGACCATCACATTCAAATCCAGTAATGTACCCACTGGACATCCATTCATACCTGTAGGGAAAACTGAGGAGTAGTGGATGTTACACAAACATCTACACTACTACCTCAAATGAATGGACATTCTTCTCATAGAGTCAAAGAGCACTACAGCACAGAATCAGGCCCTTCAGCCCATCTGGCCCATGCTGAACTATTATTCTGCCTAGTCCCATCGGCCCGCACCCGGACCATAGCCCTCCATACCCCGCTCATCCCTGTACCAATCCAAAATTGTCTTAAATGTTGCAATTGAACCTGTACCCATCCTTTCCACTGGCAGCTCATTTTACACACACATCACCCTCAGGGTGAAGTAGTTCACCCTCAGATTCCCCTTCAGTATTTCGCCTTTCATCCCTAACCTATGACCTCTAATGTTAGTCTCACCCAACCTCCGTGGAAAATGCCTGCTTGCATTTACCCTTTCTATAGCCCTCATAATTGTATATACTGTTCCTTCTATCTAATCTCTCCTCATTTCCCTACACTCCTGGGAACCTACATTCTAACCTATTCTGCCTTTCCCTGTAACTCAGTCATATCATTGCTTGAGAGAAATCTTTTATTTCTGTCTCCTGCTGCCAACATCTCAGGCACATCCTGTAAGCAGTGGAGCAAATGTCTCTTTATTAGATCCCAAGGTATGCAGCCTTTAACCATCCCACTCAAACACCCACACAGTTCAAAATTTGACCATTGAGCGTTAATTGCATTCCATTGTGCAATGGACCACAGGGTTTCACCAGGGTAGACTGTTGCGTCATTTGAAGTTGATTTGGAAAAGGCAGTGAATTTTAAAAGGCACAAAAGATGTTTGCTTTTTGCAGCTGTACCCAAGGAGAGTCTATCAGGAGTGGCTTCATTCATTTTGGGGGAAACATGTAGGCCAGAGCTTTCTAGAAAATGGTGGGAGCACTGGGGCCCTGTCTATTGTTCTGTGGCAGGTTAGGCCTGGTGCAGGAACAGTGAGCCCACGCTTGTGAAGGGAGAAGAGATGCTGAGTTGAGAGATAATAATTTCATTGATGTTTTACTTTTGAAAAAGCCAATTACCGTAGATGTCGGATTATAAGCCGCTACTTTTTTCCCACATTTTGAACAGCTTTGAACTCTGCGGCCTTTAATACGGTGCGGCTAATACATGATTTTTTTCATGCCACCAAAAACATTTTGCCTCGTAACAGTAGACCAATAAAATTGATGAGTAGTTCACAGAGGTCCAATGAAATTGTACGATAAATCAAGCGCACTTTCACAATTAAATTATTGTAAATCAGTCATTTGTACTCACCCTCATCAACATGGAAAACACTCGAAGAAAAGCATTGTGCTGCCTTTAGGGCAGTTATTTAGTTTATAATATTTTCGCTTAGTAATTCATTTTCTAGTTAAAGTTAGAAGTGTTTTAACTATATTTGTTTTCTGTACTACATCGCGGGATGCTATGACGTCACACCCGGTTTCGCCGCGTCTTGTGGGAAAAATGCCGTTTGCGATAAACGGGAAGGCGGGAGGGAGCGCATTACGCGAGCGGCATTGGATCTGAGCGAACGCTGCTTTTAAGTTAAAGGCGATCAATAACTTTTCCTGGTAGGCTGCAGTATATATATTTTTTACCAGTCGTTAGGAGATATTGGAATGTTGTTCAGTAAAAAAGTATACGCAACGTATATTTAAAAGTAGCCGCGTTACAGGCACGGTTCGAAAAAAAGCATTTGCAATATGTATTTGTTTATGTTACCATATGGATTTAATTAAAAGTTAAAAAATCCTCACGTGTAATATCTTTCTGTGTAAATATCTCATATTACAACGTGGGACACCTGCGGCCGAAAATCCGGTGCGGCCTAAAATCCGGTGCGGCCTGTACAAGTAAAAAATTGATTTTCTTTCTAAAATTAGAGCCAGCGGCTTTTAATCAGGTGCGCTCTGTAGTCCGGAATCTACAGTAATTCAAACTGTTTAATTTGTTTAAAAGAATCTGTAATTTTTTTAAAAGCTTAATATATTTAATTTTTTCTAGTTGATGGTTCTAGTAATGTTTGAATGGAGTGCTACGGTAGTGTAGCGGTTAGAACGATGATATTACAGCTCAGGGCATCAGAGTTTGGCCTTCAATTCCGGCGTCCTCTGTAAGAAATTTTGTATGTTCTTCTGTGTGCATGTGTGTTTCCTCTGGGTGCTCCAATTTTATTATACAGTCCAAAGACGTACCATTTAGTAGGTTAATTGGACATTGTAACTTGTCCAATGATTAGGCTAGTGTTGAATCGGTGGGTTGCTGGGCAGTGTGGCTGATTGGGCTGGAAGGGACAGTTCCATGTTTCATCTCGAAATAAACTACTTTTCATCCTCAAACTACTTGATGAGTTCTGGAGATGACAATGGCTGAGGCTGTGGTTTGGGTGTTAAATTTGTTTTTCAGTTGTTCCCTGGGTATGGTGTGTTCTGCAGTCTCCCCCCTGAATCCTGCCTTCCACCAACAGTTAACCCATGATGACATTACTTAATACCTACCACAGTGCAGAGTGATGCTGTGCTTATTTGGGATAAATTCAGGAAAAATACCTTGTTAGATCTGGAAGAGCTAAATTAATTTCATGCTTCCTTAATTAATTCCTGTATCTGAAGCTGAAGTTCAGGCTCCAGGTCAGCAACTGTAAGCACCGGTTCCATAATCACAGTGGTTCACATTTGCTCACACACCGTAATCTACCTGTGTTGTTGCTTTAGTCACAATTTATTCATTAGTTAACTCATTAGTCAAACCCTGTATAACTTGTAGTTAGAATTTTGTTGAGTTAACCTGGTTTTAAGGAACTGATTTTTTTTTGGGTCTAGATTATAATATTTAATGAACTCTTTTAGGATGAATAGAGATTTTAAAAAATATAATACTCTCTAGCTACTAACCTTGCTGAAATGTCAGGTGTTGTTCTTATTCCCTCCCTTTAATACTCATAACTGGGTTTCTACCCACGGTGCGTCTTATTAACCCTGATTTTTCTTTTAAATACACTTTGCCGACAATGGCCAATATATGAGGGCACATTGTTAAGGTGATTGAGGGAAGTGTGGAGGTGGGGGATGTCACAGGTAGATTTTTTGCACGAGTGGAACCTACTGTCAAGCATAGGGATAGCAGTAAGTACATTAGGGACACGCAAGAGATTCTTACATAGGTACATGGATGAATGAAAATTGGAGAGCTATATGGGAAGGATGTATTTTGCACCATTCTCTGTAAACTCTAGAGACTGTTTTGTGTGAAAATCCCAGGAGATCAGCAGTTTCTGAGATACTCAAACCACCCCATCTGGCACCAACAGTCATTCCACAGCCAAAGTCACTGAGATCACATTTTTTCCCCTTTCTGATGTTTGGTCTAAACAAAACGGAACCTCTTGACCATGTCTGGATGCTTTTGTGCATTGAGTTGCTGCCACGTGATTGGCTGACTAGATCTTTACGTTAACAAGCTGGTGTACAGGCGTACCTAATAAAGAGGCCCACTGAGTGTAGGTACCAAAGCAATTGAAGACCCATTATATTCGGGTTCGGGGATTTGTTTTCTGTGATTGATTCAATATGGGGATTTTGCTCTCAGGTGTAACTTGCTCCTGTGGGAGCAGGACCGATACCAGCCTCTCTACTTTCCCTAAAATTGATCTGCTCGTGCCATATGATTGTATAAAATACAATAGCACCATCCAGAGACAGAGAAGCAGTTTCAGCGACAGGTTACTATCGATGCAATGCTCCTCAGACAGGATGAAGAGGTCAATACTCCCCAATGCCATTAGGCTTTACAATTCTACCGCCAGGACTTAAGAACTTTTTAAAAGCTATTATTAATGCTTTTTGAGATAGTGATTTAGATACATATCATATTTTTTACTGAGTTAAGTATTGTATGTAATTAGTTTTGCTACAACAAGTGTATGGGACATTGGAAAAAAAGTTGAATTTCCCCATGGGGATGAATAAAGTATCTATCTATCTATCTATCTATCTATCTATCTATCTAAAATGAACTCCTTTGGAGTTTTGGGAAGGTTTTTGTGGGACATGTTACCAGAATAGAAGCAAGCCCCTTCCTCTAAGGAGAGCAGCCATCTGATGTAATGTACCTTTCCGTTGTCTCCAACAGGTCCCTGGAGCTGAGGTATTTCACCTACGGAATTCTCTTTGGATGCGGGTCGTCTTTTGCTTTCCAGCCATCATTAGTCATTCTTGGCCATTACTTCCGACGCCGTTTAGGCTTGGTGAATGGCGTGATGACGGCTGGAAGCAGTTTGTTTTCCAGCGTCATGCCTCTTTTCCTGAAGAAGATTGGTGACACCTTGGGTCTGGCTCACACCCTGCGGATTCTCAGCGCGTTCTTGTTCATACAGATCCTTCTATCCTTGACGTATAAGTCTCTGTTACCAAGCAATCCTGAAGAAGGGAGGACTAGCACAGAATTCTCAAACTTTTTCCAGCAGTACAGGAGATACCTAAATCTGAAAGTCTTCAGGAAAGTAACATACAGGGTTTGGGCCTTTGGAGTTGCCACGGCTGTCCTAGGTTACTTTGTGCCATATGTTCACTTGGTAAGTGCACCAAACCTGAAAGAGATTTTCTGTAATAAAGCGTAAAAACTATTCTGAATGGTTTTGTGCATGGAAAAGCCTCTATTGCTCTACTAAATCGGACTGACATGTTTATATACAAAGGTTGAATTAATTTTAAAGAATCCCGTGCACAGCAGAACAATGTCAATGTGGGTTTGTTTGCTGGGCAGTGATTATTGATTCATGGAATCAGAGCATTTGGCCCATCACGTTCATGCCAACCATATATCCATCCGTATTAATCCTATCTCCTTGCACTTGACCCATAGTCCTCTGTGCCGAGGCAGGCCAAGTGCTCACCTGGAAGCTCATTAATGCTGTTAGTGACTCTGCGTTCAACACTCCTTCGGGCAGCTTTTCCAGCTGCTTGCCATGTTCTAGGTGGATTAGGCCTCCCTCAGATCCTTCCCAAATCTCTTAACCCTTACCCTAAATCTATGTTTTACTCACCTCCTAAAAGAGGAAAGGGTTTCCTACAGACAGCTGAGTGATTTTTATCTCCGCTTCAAAATGACTGCAGTAGATTCAAAGCAAACGTATTAGTATAAAGGTGACTGTTTCTCAGGCTTAATGTCTTTGTTGGAAATGCAACCAATTGGACCCATAAGCTCAAAAATTAAAACGCACAAACTTAAATTCATGCATAGATGCTGTCTGGCCTCCTGAGTTCCAGCATTTTGTGCGTGTTGCTTGGATCTCCAGATTTGCAGATTTTCTTGAACTTGAATTAACGTGTGGCTAAAGGTATAACTCTGTGCTGGCGACTGTCAAACATTAGTGAATTCCGAAGCACTTTCACTGCTGTCTGAATAGTCACAGAAGGGAAGTCACTGTTATATTGAAAGTCAATAATCTGCAGGGGTACATGACCAATAGTACTAGTTGAGAGACAAAATGTTGATCAAGGGAACTCCTCTGCTCTTCTAGTAAAACCACGAGGTTTACCAGGAAGTTTGTGGATGAGACCATAAAACAAAGGAGCAGAACTAGGCCATTTGGCCCATCGAGTCTGCTGCTGTTAACTTCTCATCCACAGCATAGCACCTCTGGTGCGGCACCAAGATGTCAACAAACAATGTGTGTTCGCATATCAGATATGCAGGGTTTAAACTGTGCCACACAGACCAGTGTGACCACCAAGCAGTCTGTATAACGTGGAATTTTAAATTATATTGATCTGTAGCATATTATATTTAAAATATCCTTATCCTAAATACGCAAGTCCTGTACGTTGTTCCATCGGTCATTAGAATCACTTTAAAATCTTTAAATAAAATACAGGGAGAGAGATGGAAAACCTTTCTAGACTTTGGCTGTCTACCTGGTAAATGATTAGCAATTTTGGATGCATATGCATTTGAAGTGTTCAATTTTGACATGAACTTTAAAATGTGAGGCCGTCAAAACCCTTCAGACGAGCTTTTCCCTATTAACCAGGAATTCTCTAACTTGGGCTAACTTAGGCCCCCTCTGGTTTCAGTTTTTCCACAGCACATTGCAAGTTCAAACAAGTACAGACAAAACTTTGAGCTCAGCAATTCCAGCCCCTCTCTTCATTCCAGCATTTACTGTCGATTTTGTTCATTGTTTTTCAGATGAATTCTGATGGCTTTGATATTTATCAATGAAATACCACTCACTTGCATCCTGGTCTTTCACCCTTCTTGTCGTTGACTCGCTCCCTGATCTTCAACCCCCAACACCCAGAACATGCTCTCTTCTCACTGCTGCCATCAGGAAGGTGGTACAGGAGCCTCAAAACTCACACCACCAGTTTCAGGAACAGTTATTACCCCTCAACCATCAGGCTCTTGAATCAGAGGAGATAACTTCACTTAACTTCCCTTGCCCCATCATTAAAATGTTCCCAGATCCCAAGGACTCACTTTCAAGGACTCTTCATCTCGTGTTCTCGATATTTATTGCTTATTTATTTATTATTATTTATTTCTCTTTGTACTTACACACTTTGTTACCTTTTGCACACTGGTTGAACGTCCAAGTTGGTGCAGTCTTTCACTGGTTCAGTTATAGTTATTATTCCATTGATTTACTGAGTATTCCCACAAAAAAATTAATCTCAGGATTGTATATGGTGATATGTATGTACTTTGATAGTAAATTTACTTTGAGCCTTTGTGTTCCCTCTGTACCTCCTCTTCATTCGACTGTTTTTCCTGTTCTGATTGAGGATCTGAAGTGTTCACTTTGCTGCTCTCTCTACAGATGTTACCTTAACTGCTGGGTATTTTCACCTCCATTGTATAACAGAGAACAGTATGTTGTGCCGACCTTCTGACTGCCAAGATAAATCTAACGCTCCACTCCCACATAGCCCTCCATTTTTCTTTCATCCATTTATCTATCTAAAACTCTTAAATCACCCTAATGTATCTTCCTCTAGCACCACCCAGGACGGTGTGTTCCGTTCACTTACCACTGTCCATGTAAAATAAAGCCACCTCTGATATGCCCCCTACACTCTCCTCCAATCACCTCAAAATTATGCACTCTCATAATAGCCATTTCTGGCCCAGGAGAATGATGCTGACTGTCCACTCTTATCACTTTGTGCACCGCTAGTAAGTCTCCTCTCATCCCCCGCCAGTCCAAAGAGAAAAGCCCTAGATCGCTCATCATTTCCTCATAAGAAATGTTCACTAATTCAGACAGCATCCTGGTAAATCTCCTCTGCACCCTCTCTGAAGCTCCCACATCCTTCCTGTAATGAGGGAACCAGAACTCAACATAATACCCCAAGTTGTTCTAACTAGAGTTTTATAGAGCTGCATCATTACCTCATGGCTCTTGAACTCAACCACATGATTAACGAAGGCCGATACACCATATGTCAACTTTGAGGGATCTATGGATGTGGACCCCAATGTCCTCCGTGCCTCGACGCTGCTAAGCATCTCGCCATTCACCCTGTACTCTGCCTTCACGTTCGACCTTGCAATTTTTTATTAAACATAGGATACATTAGCCGACCGGTGGTGTAGTGGCATCCGCACCAGAGTTCGAGACAAGTGGTCCCGGGTTCGAATCCGGCCAGCCCTTTGCATGCTTTCTATCTGTGCTGGGTTGAGTGTCGAGCTAACAACTCGGCCTCGTGAGAAGCAGACAACTGCTAAAGAAACAGCAAGGTTGCTACCCAATGGAAAGGAACAGCCTCAAATTGAGACTGAATGTAGATGGAAGCGATTGATTCCTGAAGCACAATGTAAAATGGAAATGAATAGCTCATTTCATCTTCTCTACAGCTACTTATTGGACAATTTGCAGAAAGAGAATTACTATGACTATTAAGAGTACAGTAGTAGAGATTTTGGTGATACAGATTCCTGAAGAGATAAGGAATTCTATATTAGAAATGAAAAACCACCACATAGATCTGACCTAGATTCCATGGATAAAATAACCAGTCAGTTTGTTAGAGATTTGTAAGCAGCTTGAAATGTTATTTCTAATAACTAGCAAATGATTTGCCTACAGTTGAACCATGTAAGAAAAGAATTTGGGGAAACTGAGAGAAACTGGATACTGCTTGTCTGCATTGGAGCGTCATCGGGAGTCGGCCGCCTAGCCTTTGGACGGATTGGCGATTGCATCCCTGGACCAAGGAAGATCTACCTACAAGTAGGTCAATCCAGTCTAAATACTCAGCTTCTGAGAAGCAGGCTCTAAATTGCCTACTGTTCATTATTTTCCATTGTTTTGATTACCTCATGAAGGCTCTTTGCTCCTCCTGAAAAATTCCCCTGTTTAATCTCACAGTGCTGTTGAAACCACACATACAAAATGGCAGCAACAACTTTTCTTAAAACCAAAGATTACGATCAAGAGTCATATATAGGGCGTTCAGAGTTCTGGAGACATTTATAAATGCTCTTTTCATGATTAATTAGCAGGAACTGTGATAGTGCCGTTTAGGTTAGAGCAGTGGAAAATGTAGCTAGGCTTTCTTGCTTTGACGAGATATTCAGTGAGTCGTGCAAGAAGATAGGTTCGTGCAGGATCAGACCTGAGCCTCATATAGCTTGCCAGTGTTATTTTTTATCTACGAGGGGTGATTGATAAGTTTGTGGCCTAAGGTAGAAGGAGTCAATTTTAGAAAACCTAGCACATTTATTTTTCAACATAGTCCCCTCCTACATTTACACACTTAGTCCAGCGGTCGTGGAGCATACGGATCCTGGACCTCCAGAAAGTGTCCACAGATGGGTGATTGATACGTTTGTGGCCTAAGGTAAACGGAGATGAGTTATACAGCTCTCGTTACATGCACGTGCAGTTCAACTCTTTGATTATGCAGAAAGTTTGGTTAATAACTCATCTCCTTCTACCTTAGGCCATGAACTTATCAATCACCCTAATGAGTTATTAACTTTCTGCATAATCACTCAAAGAGTTGAACTGCACGTGCATGTAATGAGAGCTGTATAACTCACCTCCTTCTACCTTAGGCCACAAATTTATCAATCACGCCTGCTGTGGACACTTTCTGGAGGTCCAAGATCCGTATGCTCCATGACCGCTGGACTAAGTGTTTAAATGTAGGAGGGGACCATGTTGAAAAATAAATGTGCTAGGTTTTATAAAGTTGACTCCTTCTACCTTAGGCCATGAACTTATCAATCACCCCTCGTAGTTATTACTGTAATAAAGAGTGAATTAAAACTACTGAGAAACAATGAGAAGAAAACTCAGGCTGGTCACTGCAGGGCAGCATGGAAAAGTTCAGAAGAAGTTATTCAGATGGCAGTTCAGTGGATGATCTAATTGCTTCCATCCCTGCTTCTAGGCAGTACTAGCTTAAAACAAAATTATTTGCTGAGTGGCACACAAAATGGTGGAGAACTCAGTAGGTCAGCCAGGATCTATGGACGGGAATAAACAGTTGATTTTTCGAGCAGAGATGCTTCATCAGATTTTAGCCCGAAACAACATCAGCTGTTTATTTTCCTCCATAACATGTTGCTCAAGGTTTCCAGCATCTGTAGTTTCCTTTCCGTCTGTCATTTTTTAGTGGATAGACTTTTTTTGCCTCATGACTTTTTAACCCACTGTGCTTTTATTAGTACCATAGTTCTAGTTTAAGATGACTGTGGTGAAGCACAGCGACCACTTGCCCATAGTAAACAAAACTCTAAATTACAGTTAATCACACTTTTTCTCAGATACAATCACTGCAATCAATAGCCTGTAACTTCCCTTTAGGAGTTGAGCTTTTGAAATGCCCGTATGGTCTGGCTTTGAACTGAAGACTCAGAAGTGCAGGATGGCTGCAGCTTGGCATATACAGGCCGAATCGAGGCGTTTGGGCCCAGGCCCTGGAGTGGGGAACAAGCCAATGTTTGCCCATTGCTGGAGCGGAGTTGGAGGTGATTCAATTCAACAGAACAGAGGCGAGGCAGCAGGGCCCAGGCCCCAGAGCAAGGAATGGCCAGCTGTTTTAAACACCGGGCAGATCAAAGAGGTTGGGTATGGGCTGCATTGAGGTGGTGGGGCCCAGAGCCAAGAGTGTATGGTAGCGGCAGGGCCCAGGTCCAAGAGCAAGGAACGATCCGAGGTTTGGCCGATTTAAGCGATGGGCCAAATTGAAAAGGTCAGAGTGTCACGGCTGGTGGAGAGGGATGGGCCAGTGTTCAGCTCGCTACTCTGTAAGGTTTACTTGTTCCTGTGCTGAACTGAGTCTGTGGCCTGCAACTAACGGGCTCCTGGATCAGCTGCAGTGATGACCTGTGCTGTGAACTCACTTCCATGAGCCTCAGTTCTGAATGTGATTTGCTTACACCATTTGGTTTTTTTCCCCCTTCACTTTGGGAGTTTGACAGTATACTTTTTAAAAATGGATTCTATCGGGTGTCTTTGTTTTGTGGCTGCCTATAAGGAGATGAATCTCAAGGTTGTATAGGGCAGAAGCACTCTGATAATAGCTAGAACTTTAACAGTCTCCTGTTTCCCATTTGTAGGTGGCATCATTTTGGGTGCTGGGTATTATGTCCATCATGATACCACTCTGTAAAGTGTTTGAAGGCCTCATTGCTGTTTGTATTTTACTGGGGTTTTGTGACGGATGTTTCATCACCATTATGGCACCTATTGCCTTCGAACTGGTTGGACCTCAAGAGGCTTCACAGGCTATTGGCTACATTCTGGGTCTAATGGCCATTCCTATGACTGCAGGACCACCTATTGCAGGTCAGTAAGAAATGAAAGTGCAGACTTTATTTTGAACAAGATGGTTAATTTAGCTATAGAGCATGGAAGCAACTCTTCCTTGCTAACCAAGATGTGCATCTTATCTGGTCCCATTTGACCATGTTTGACCCATACCTCTTTAAGCCTTTCTGTCCTGATGTATTTTAAATGTTGTTATTGTATCTGCCCCAGCCACTTTCTCCAGCCACATATTACATACACAGACCACTCTTTTTCCTTTGCTTTCTATTGAATCTTTCCCTGGCCCTCCAGTTCTCCTCTTCGTTTTTCTATGCTGGCATACTAATCTAAACAATGCACAGTTGCACCTCCCAACCTTCCTAAAGAGCAGGAGGTCTGATAAATCCGCTTGCTTTGACTGAGCATGATTAAAAGCTTTTGGTGTGAGATTCCATTATAATGAAAATCAGCTTAGATCCATTCCTGTGATCAAGATGGAGCTCATGAGGAAACTGTTGTTGATATTAATATCCATAAACCTCCAATGCTCAGACATTCAGATTAGTACTTGGTTAAGCACTGTTGCAATTGGCTGTAATTTCCACATGGATTAGTGGCATTTAAGTTTAAACTTTGCTGGTGTTTAGTAAAGTGCACTCTTAACTTTTGATCTGTTTACTTCATACAGGGCTTTTAGAAGATTCCTTTGGCAACTATCACTTGGCTTTTTACTTGGCCGGAATTCCACCTATTGTCGGCGGAGTTGTTCTGTTCTTTGTCCCAATAATTCATTCTCGAATGATGAAAAGGCAAAAGAAAGAAGACCTCGCCGCTGACAAGATGTTGTTAGCTTCAGAAAATGCATTAACTGGGGAGATGCTTCCAGGAAACCCCAACCCAGAAACCTGTATGTAATCTCTAAAGTCAAGGCATACTACATTCCACAGTGGGATCAATGCCAGCACAGACTGTGATGTTTCCTTTTGGTATGTGTGCCTATTTTGAAATAATAGTTCTTCCACCCATATAATACTGAGTTCCCTTTCTAAAAATTCCACAAAGGCATTAGGATGAAAAGAATTTTTTAAACTTTGCGGGAAGTTCTCAGAATATGAGGCTTAAGATGTCTCTGGCTGCTTTTTAAACACAGTGTTGGTTTTAATCTCCGCCCAGGAGCAATGACAGCATTTTATTGTGGTATTTTGTTAGGACTAATCTGATCAAGTGCACTGTATAGAACTGAAATTACAGGAACATTACAGAATAGGGGGCATCTGTTAAGTCGGTGCTGTCTCTGCAAAAGTAATCCAGCTGGTTTCAATGGATTTCTTCTAAAATTCAGGATATGTGGCCACCAGCTTCTCAATGTCCTTCCTTGTTCCTTTTTGTGATTGGGTTTAAGTCGAGAACAGATTGATTGCTGGTCATGAGTTGCTTTTCCTTCTCGGCCCCCATGTCGGGGAAAGAGCAACGATATGTTAAAAACAGACAGACAAATCATTTCCAATTTGAGGGTGACCTTTCCCTGATTAAGCTCTGAGCAAGGCTTACACCAGACAACCAATGTCAGGTGGTCACCCTGCATGACCTAACTGCTACTGCCCTGATTTGCCCCCCACACAAAATCATTTGACTTACCTCGGCATCTGCTGTTCCTTATCGTGAACCACCGCGGCTTCCTAAATTTCCGTTACTGTCATGCAGAAAAATAAGAGACTATCCAACATCTTCCTTATTCTGTGGCAAAGTATTTTCAGTAGACCACGGCCCCATCATACAGTGGTAATTTGCAATTAATGGTGTGTGGGAAGATTACCCCACACCTCAGTACTGCATCCACTAAGGCTCAAGTGCCCACTGTGAGCAAATAATAACAGAATGAGCACTTGGTCAAGCAATCGGTTACCACTTGAGCTCCCGTGTCCCAGTTTCACAGAATGCAGTGAAGAGTGCATTAAATGTCTTCTCTTGGGAGACCATATGAGTACAGCATCGGAGGCCATTCTGCCCAGTTGAGACCAAGCCAGCACTCCTATTTATCCCATTCCTCCGCATTTTTTCCTGTCTCATTTGTTTATCAACTGGGACATCACAAGAGAAAGCCGATGGAGGTGAGGAAAGGCGCAATACTGGCTGCAGTCACCTGAAAGATTGTGAGAGGGAAAGGGATGGGGCAAGGTAAGGATTATAGGAGTCATAAAAAGGGAGGTAGGTATAGCAGATATTGGTGCTTATCACTACTCCACATCCTTAGACTAACAAACGCCTGTCTGAGGATACCAAGTGATGACATGCAGATGGAGTTAAAGTGCAAAGGAGCCGTGATCTAACAAAGTGGTGGCCAATTTGGAGGATTTGAATGGACTCCTGTTCCTAGGTTCACTGTGTGTATAAGCATCGATTCAGAAGGAGGCACATTCATATCAACCTACAAGTCATTTCTGAGATGTTAATAAGTTAAACACAGTAAAACAATCTAATACCTTAGTTGGAAAAGGACAGTGGAATGTTGAGCAAAATTGTTGTTTGCGCAGTTAGCATGGGATGTGCAGAATTACATGACAGAAGCATAATCTCCTGACTATTCAATTCAATTCACCCAGCAAGAAACAATCTGATTCTGTTAGACTTATTAGTTGCTATATCTACATGCAAACCTTTTTCAAATTCTGCACTAGGACTCAGAGCTTTACAAACTTGCCCCATTTAAGTACTTTTGTTTTTCCAAAATGAACCATTTCCTCTTTCTTACCTATCCATGTGTCATCAAGCAAATTTAGCGTCTGAATTTTTGGTGCTTTCTTCCACATCATGTATATAAAATGCAAAAAATTATACTCCAGCATTGATGGCACATTGGTTACATCTTTCCAACGAGAAAAGGATTGATTTTAGCCTACCTTCTGTTGTTGGCCATTTTATCTGCTGTCCATGCCATTGCATCAGCTTTTATTTTTCAGAATAACATTTATTTTAAATTTAGTACATTTGATGCCTCTGGGCAGCTAGTAGAGCCAACATCTTTCCTTATCCTTGACACTTATTTCATCAAAGAACTCTAATAAAATGGTTTTACACAAACCATGTTGTCTTAGCCTGATTTACCGTCGTGCCCCCTTCCGAAGTTTTTAGTAGTAGCTTCTAACATTTTTCCCCACAATATATGTTAAGCTAACTGGCCTGCAGATTCCTGCTTTTCAGTTAAAGGAATTAGTATTGCTATTTTCCAATTTAATAGAATGGTCTCTGAATCTAAAGGAAATTTGGAAAATTAAAAATGAATGCATTAACTCTCTCACTAACCACTTTCTAGGAGCTTGAAATGAAGTCTGTGAAGATGCTGAGACTTAATTTAGTACAGTTGCTCTGTTGACTGGAGTCTTCCTGGGCTGCTGCTTCCTTCCGACCAGTTCCCAGTTGACTGCTATTTCTGGGATGTTACTTGAACCTTACTATATTGAAACTAATGTTAAATTCATTTGTCATCTCCTTAATTTTCATTATTAATTCACCTGACTTGCTCCTAGACAACCAATTAGATTTATTAACTCTTTACAAGATTGGCTGACTGGCAGGAGGCAAAGGGTGGGAATGAAGGGGGTCTTTTTCTGATTGGCTGCTGATGACTAGTGGTGTTCCGCAGAGGTCAGAGTTGTGAATACTGTTTTTCACCTTATACATCAATGATTTAAATGACAGCATTGATGGCTTTATCACCAAGATTGTGGATGATGTGACGGTATATGGAGGAAGCAAGGAGTCGACAGAAGGATTTGGACAGATTGAGAATATTGTCAAAGAAATGGCAGATGGAATACAGTGAGTGGAAGTGTATGGTAATGCTATTTGGTAGAAGGAATAAAGGAGTAGACTATTTTCTAAATGAGGAGAAAATTCAGAAATCAGGGGTTCAAAGTTAAATAATCAAGGTAAATTTATAACTAAAGTACGTAAGTATCATGATATACAAACCTGAGCTTTGTTTTCTTGCGAGCATACGCAATCAATTCAAGAAACACTGCACTTAACAGGACAAATAGCCAATCTGCAAAGATCAACAAACCATGCAAATACAAAAAAGAAAGATACTAAATAAATAAACAATAAATATCGAGAACATGAGATGCAGAACCCTTGAATGTGAGTCCATAGGTTGTGGGAAGTGTTCAGTGATGGGGTGACTGAAGTTATCCCCTTTGGTTTGAGAGCCTGATGGTCAAGGAGTAATAACTGTTTCTGAACCTGGTGGAATAGGTCCTGATGGCAGCAATGAGAAGACAGCATGGCCTAGATGGTGGTGGTCCTTGATGATGGATGCTGCTTTCCAGCAGCAGTGTTTCGTGTAGACGTGCTTAATAGGGGGAGAAGAGGAGGGCTGTACCCATGACGGACTGGGCCATATCCACTACTTTTTGTAGGATTTTCAGCTCAAGGGCGTTGGTGTTTCCATACCAGGCCATGATGCAACCAGTCAATATACTGTCCACCACACATCATGGATGTCATGCTGAATCTTCACAAACTTCTCAGAAGTAGAGGCTCAGTTGTAATTGGACTTACGTGCTGGGCCTAGGACAAATCCTCTGAAATAATGTCACTGAGGGACTAAAGGTTGCTGTTCCTCTCCACCCCTGATCCTTCGATGAGGAGTGGGCCCTGGGCCTCTGATTTCCTCCTCCTGAACTCAATAAGCAGCTCCTGGATCTTGCTGACATTGAGTGAGAGGTTGTTGTTGGCACCACTCAGCCAGATTCTCACTCTCCCTCCTGTGTGCTGATCCATCACCACCTTTGATTCAGCCAGTAGCGGTGGTGTCATCAGCAAAGTTGAATGTGGCATTGTATCCGTACATAGGCTCATATTCATAAGTATAAAGAAAGTAGTTTGGGGCTATGCAGACAGCCTTGTGGTTCATCTTTGCTGATGGAGATTATGGGATCTTGCGAACTGACTCGGGTCTGCAAATGAGGAAATCGAGGATCCAGTTACACAAGGAGGTATTGAGGCGAAGGTCTTGAAGATTATTGATTAGTTTTGAGGGGATGATATTGATGAATGCCAAGCTGTAGCCAATAAAGAGCATCTTGATGTATGGAATCTTTGCTGTCCAGATGTGCCAGGGTTGAGTAAGAGCCAATGAGATGGCATCTGCTGTGGACCTGATGAGCCGGTAGGCAAATTGGAGGGGATCCAAGTTATTCCTCAGGCAGGAGTTGATATGTTTCATCACAGTGGATGTAAGTCCTACTGAATGATAGTCATTGAGGCAGGTAACCACATTTTTTAAAGGTACTGGTAAAATTGAGGCCTGCTTGAAGCAGGTGGGTATCTCAGACTGCCGAAGTGAGAGGTTAAAGATATCGGTCAACACTCCAAATAGTTGATCAACATAGCTCTTTAGTACCAGGCCAGGTACCCCATCTGGGCTGGAGGCATTCGGTGAGTTCACCCTCCTGGATGCTCTCACATTGGCCTCAAGAGACTGAAATCACAGGAGCATTAGAGCTTTGGTTCATGAAGGTTCCTCCACTTCGACAGTCAAAGTGAGCATAGAAGGGATTGAGCTCATCTGGGAGCAATGCCTTGTTGTCACCGATGTCGCTCGACTTCACTTTGTAGGAGTCGACAGTATTCAAGCCTGTCACAGCTGTCGAGCATCCGTCAGTTATTTAAGTTTGGTCCAGAATTGCCACTTTACCTGTGAGATGGCTTTCCAGAAATCATACCTGGACCTTACTAAGTCGCCGGTCCTGAATGCCAGTGATCTGGCCCTCAGCAGATTGTGGATCACATGATTCATCCAGGGCTTCTGGTTGTGGAAGACTTTGAATGATTTTGTGGTACACACTCGTCGACAACATATACAGTGGCATGCAAAAGTTCGGGCACCCCGGTCAAAATTTCTGTTACTGTGAATAGTTAAGTGAGTAGATGAACTGATCTCCAAAAACCATAAAGTTAAAGATGAAACATTCTTTTCAACATGTTAAGTGTATTATTTTTGTTTTGTACAATTTTAGAGTGGGGAAAAAAGGAAAGGAGCACCGTGCAAAAGTTTGGGCACCCCAAGAGATTTGAGCTCTCAGATAACTTTTACCAAGGTCTCAGACCTTAACTAGCTCATTAGGGCTATGGCTTGTTCACAGTCATTGTTAGGAAAGGCCAGGTGATGCAAATTTCAAAGCTTTATAAATACTCTGACTCTTCAAACCTTGTCCCAACAATCAGCAGCCATGGGCTACCCTAAGCAGCTGCCTAGCACTCTGAAAGTTAAAACAAATGATGCCCACAAAGCAGGAGAAGGCTATAAGAAGATAGCAAAGCGATTTCAGGTAGCCATTTCCTCAGTTTGTAATGTAATTAAGAAATGGCAGTTAACAGGAACGGTGGAGGTCAAGTTGAGGTCTGGAAGACCAAGAAAACTTTCTGAGAGAACTGCTGGTAGGATTGCTAGAAAGGCAAATCAAAACCCCCGTTTGACTGCAAAAGACCTTCAGGAAGATTTAGCGGACTCTGGAGTGGGGGTGCACTGTTCGACTGTGCAGTGACACCTGCACAAATATGATCTTCATGGAAGAGTCATCAGAAGAAAACCTTTCCTGCGTCCTCACCACAAAATTCAGCGTCAGAAGTTTGCAAAGGAACATCTAAACAAGCCTGATGTGTTTTGGAAACAAGTCCTGTGGACTGATGAAGTGAAAATAGAACTTTTTGGCCACAATGAGCAGTAAGTAGAACAGTCGGCACTTAATTGTTCGATGTTCGGAGGAACAGGAGAGCGACCAAACCACCACGCCTGAGCACCAGAGGAGACCCCACCCTTTGCCTTCTCAACTCGGCAGTCAGTCCATCCAGTGTATCAAGAAGCCTTTGGGTCTTACCAACTTATCTGGCATCTTTCCTGGCTCTGGGCTTGTACTCACTGGAGTTTAGAAGAATAAGGGGGAATCTCATTGAAACCTGTCAAATATTGAAATGTCTGGATACAACAGATATGGAGAGGATGTTTCCTTTTGTGGGAGAATAGAACTAGAGGCATAACCTCAAAATAGAGGATATGTCCCATGAGAATAGAGATAAAGTGGAGGCAATCTTTAGCCAGAAGATGGTGAATCTGTGGAATTCATTGCTACAGATGGTTGTGGAGGCCAAGTCATTGAGTGTATTTAAAGCAGGGGTTGATAGGCTCTTGATTATTCAGGGCATCAAAGTTTTTGGGGAGAATGCAGGAGACTGATAATAAATCAGCCATGATGGAATAGCAGAGCAGACTTTATGGTCTATGACCTTTTAATTATCAATATGAACATTATTTTTATATACTTCTGGCTTTTTTTCTTATTAATCTTTTGGTCACTCTTTACTTTTTTTATATTCTGTCCAAGTTATATTCTTTAACTTGCCATCCATCATTGAGCAATTATATTCTTTTCAAGTGTGATACTATTTTCAACTTTGTTAGTTAATCGTGAAAATTTCCCTTGAAAGTTTACATTCTTATTGGACTGTACAGTACCTGTACTGTGTAGTCTGACTGATTCCTGTATCTAACTTGCTGGTTCACTCAGCTCTACTTTCAGGTCCTTATAATGTCCCTTACTAAAGTTTAAAATCTCTCTCCCTCCCTCTCTCTCTCTGCTTGCCTCTCCATCTCTCTCTCCCTCTCACCCTCTCTCTCCCAGACACACACAAAATATAACATTCAAATATATTCTGGCTGTCTTCACAGTGAGGTTACTAAGCAATGCGATGCACTGGACAGTTTCACGTCTACACTGCCCTCAAACTAGCCCTGGAATACACTTTTCTAAAGAACTATCTCAGAATGCTGAATTTCTGGCCAGACTACTTTTGCCTGATATGTTTTCCCTATGTAGATTAAAATGTCTCATGATAATTACAGTATCTTTGTGACAAGTTTCCACTTTTCCCCTTTACATTTCCATTGATTCTTTGTTTATATGTGGGAGGGAGGGAAGGATTCGATTGATCTTAGAAAAAAGTTAAGAGGTTGGCTCAACATTGTGGACCAAAGTACAAAGTTGCAACTGAAATAATGAAGTTTCATTGTGAAATAATGGATGTTTAAGCTGACTTGCATTTAGTTATTTAATATTGCATTTGCACAAAATGTTAACATAATATTAACCCAGTTACTGGCAACAGTTAAATCCTGGCTTCCTCTCAAATCCAAGGTTATTTACAACTTGCTGGTCTTGGCTAATCTCTTTGATCTCACTGACACCCTAACTTGATTCCTACTTGGGACGTGGAATATGTTTTTCTCAATTTTGTGGAGCAAGGTTAGAGACAGTTCACTTTAGGGAGGCTTTGAAAAGCAAAAATAAAGTGATCAGTTTACTCCTTCTTGAATACGTACAGATTTGAGATGGTAAAAGCTTTTTACAAGCTCTGAGTCTAGAGCACCTGAAGTGCCAAGTACAATTGTGAGTGAAATATTTAAAGCTACGTAACTTTTTGGCATGAATTGGAGCTTCCATGTGAGCATCCTCTATCGAAATGATAGCCTTAGATGTCAGGTTTTGGTGTCAGCAAGCATCCAGTACAAATCAAAGTCTGGTGGGACTGGGTGCCTAATGCCAGAGGATGTTATTCGTAATCATTTACAGTATATATTGCATTACTGTTCCTCACTGTGCTTTTCGGAGGCTCGCATTATCATACGTTTTGATTTCTGAGTACCTCAATTCTAACCAATCATTAATATTTATAGGAGCAGTCCAACTCAATTTGAGCTACGCTTAAGTGTTACAGAACACCGAGAAGGGTTCTTAGTTCTGTCACCAACTCAAAAGGCACATATTTTAAGCTTTATTTTTTAATTCAATTTAATGCTGTAACAAGCCGCATTTCTATTGTAGAGGGGGAAAGGAATAAAAGAATCATTATTCCTTTTCAGATGAGGAGCAGCCAGCTGACATAATTCCAGTCTAAACAAGTGTAGTCAGTTGCTGGGAAACTGCTTTAAGTGGTGCTCACTTAGTTCGAACAGAAAGTCAAATTTATTATCAAAGGACTTGTGTGTCACCATTACTGCCTAGAGATTCATTTGCTTGCAGGCATTTATGGAAAAATAAACAAATACAATAGAATTTCTGAAAACTATACATGACAAACAACCAATGTGTAAAAGACAAATTGTGCAAATTTTAAAAAATAATACTGAGAACATGAGTTGTAGAGTTCTGAACACAGATTTATATTTACAAGATTCACTCTGGAATCTTAGTGTAAAGTTCCATTTTAGTGTGGTACATTCTCTTATTTTTTAACCAGCTTGCCTTAAATGGCAAAGTGTTTTACACTTTGCAAACCATGCTGCCCTGGATTTTGTAGTTAAGGGTCATAGCAGCTGAATTTGAGCTGACCCCGGAGAAAGCTCCGGACAAAGTTCTAAAAGTCTCTGATGTACATTTCCCATCTTAGACATTGCTGGGCATCACACTGGTAGTGGGATCTCTGATGGCCAGCAATTGTGAAGTCATCAAACTCACACAACAGCCAATCACATTGAAGAATTCTCACCAGAGAGATGGCAGAGCAGAATTTGTGTCTTTGTACATCTTAAAGCTCTCACATCATGCAACAAAGCACAATATCTTCAAGAAAATATACAATACAAAAAGACTGTAAATACCTTAAGTTTAAAACAGATCAGATTTTTGCAGTTTGGACTGGAGGAAGTCAATCTGTGGAAGAGCAAGGGTTCGGTGAAATTAACTGATGGGTTTCTCTGTTCAACTCTGCTTTTGTGTACGTCTGACATTCTTACCATAACAACCACAAAATTATTTAAAAACTATCACTGTGCAGGCTAACTGTTACACTGAAGTACTTAGGACAGTTAATTAAAATGTATACCAGCATTTCAACACGTCTTTTATTAAAAAACTTGATTTAACTGTCAAAATACTACCTGTTCTGGGTATCAGCAGTGACAGACATTTTTAACATCAGTAGTTACACATTAAAAGAAGTAACACATATGTTGGGCCCTAATTGTACCTGGATTCTAAAGCAGCATAGCAGTCCGAGGATAAACTGAGGAATGTAAAATGCAGAATGGTCAAACATTGATCTTCTAACATCCAACATTCACTTGACAAAGTGAACATGTCAAGTCTAATACATATCAAAGCAGTTTACTGTTGTAAATGTCACTTTCATCATTCATGTTGAAAATTCACTAGTATTTGTACTAAGCACACGTCACGTTGCCAAGCGATGTGTTGAATTAATGTGAGAACATGTTTGTTAAAAAAAATAAAGTATGAATTAAACTAAGAATGTTGATTTATTTTTAGATGTGTGCAACAAATTTTCACACACTTATATCAACTATAAATGGCTGTAGAAAATTAAAAGGCTAATTACAAAGAGTGGAGATCCAAATTAATGGGAAGGAGAGACAAGGAAGGGTTAATGTGATGTACTACTCAACAGCAGGACAGTCAATGATGGGGAAACAATCCACTTTCACCAGATTGTTCCCCCATGTAATATGCCCAGGATCTTGGACTGCGGCATAGGAATTCTCCATTTTAGCATTTAATAGTTCTTCCCCTTATGATTTACCCAGAATTAACTCTATTCCTTGGTAAGTATCTGATAGGCTCCATAGAATCCTTCCTTTTGGCTGCAGGTGTGGGTTCAGTCCTGGGCCTTTCATTATCTCCACGTGAGGAGTTATGGAGCACATCCGCACAGATGCAGGCCCTTTCACCCAAAGAGTCTATGCCCACCATGGTGCCCTCCCAGCTAGTCTTATTTTCCAGTGTTCAGCCCATATATCTCTAAGCCCCATTTCTCCAGGTACCTATCCAAATGCATCCCAAACGATACTACTGCACTTGCCTCTTCCTCTGGATGCTCATTTCATCTAATCACCTCCCTCTGAGTGAAAAGGTTGCTCTCGCCCCCAGGCCACTTTTTAAGTCTTTTCTTCTTTCATCCTAAACATATGTCATCTGATTTTGGGCTCCAGTACCCTGGGAAAAAGACCGGTGTCATCCTCCAAATTTTAAACACCACTATACGGCCACCAACTCATTCTCCTACATTCCATTGAATAAAGACCCCACAAGGCTAACCTCTCCCTATAACTCAGGCTCTCTGGTCCTGGCAAAATCAGTCTTTTTCTCACACTTTCTGGTTTAACCATATTTTTCCTCTTATAATGCCCTTGAGGACTTTTCCCTCAACATGTTGGAGGACCTGGAATCACTTGTAGAGGAGAAAATTTGGTTTTCCAAAGTACATTAGTGAACCAGAGGGGGTTTGTAGTAGTTTCATCAAGATTACCGTTACTGCAAATAGCTTTTTTCTTTTTCAATATTTTTATTGATTACTTGAATGGATGAATACAAGTACATTATGAAATGAAAACAGAAACAAAGTTGAAATGCCCCATATCTGTATTTAGTAAATTAAATGTAATATTGAAAAGGTATTCTAATCTAAAACAAAATCAAAACCCTATAACAGAAAAAAAGAAAAACAGAAAAAAAAAGCTGTTTGATTAAAAGAAAAAGCAATCCTGAATATAGTCGTATATTCAAACATATAATAGCCATCATCATTGTGGAACAAGTGAAAGACTGCGAAAGTAGTTCCTAAAAGGTCCCCATAATGTAAAAAAAATCTTGTCTAGGTACAGAAATAGAACACCTAACCTTCTGTAAATTTAAACATGACATAACATCAATCAACCAATGGACATGAGTAGGCAGAGCAGCATCTTTCCATTTAAGCAACAAAACTCTTCTGGCTAAAAGGGAAATAAAAGCCAAAATATGCAAATCATTTGGCTTGAGAGTAAAATCATTTCCTCCAACAATGCCAAACAAGGCAGTCAGAGGGTTGGGTTTAAATTTTACTTTAAATAGCAAATAGTTTTATTTGATATCTGGAAGTTTTTCATGTTCTAGCTGCTGTATGGGATTCAAATGTATCTTTTGGATTAAGTCATAGAACACTTCAGCCCATGCAGTCTGTGGTGAACTCAATCTGCCTAGTCCCATCGACCTGCACTTAAACTATTGGTCTCCAAACCCCTCTTATCCATGTACCTGTTCAAATTTCTCTCAAACATGGAAATCAAGCCTGTATCCACCACATGTGCTGGCAGTTCACTCTACACTCTCACCACACTCCGAATGAAGTTCTTCCTCATGCTCCCCTTAATCATTTCAGCTTTCACCCTTAATCCATGACCTCCACTTCCAGTCTCACCCGACCTTAATGGAAAAAGCCTGCCTGTATTTACCCCGTCTATACTTCTGAGTCTTGTATACCTCTATCAATTTTCCCCACACCTTCCTGTGCTCTAGGGAATTAAGTCCTAAACTATTCAACATCTCCTATACATCAAGTCCTCAAGGCTTGGCAATATCCTTGTAAATGTTCTGTGCACTCTTTCAATCTTATTGCCATCTTTCCTTTTAAGTAGGTGACCAAAACTGCACACACTACTCCAGATTAGTCCTGACTAATATACAATTTCAACATAACATTCCAACTCCTATACTCAATGAATTGAGTTATGAAGCCAATGTTCTAAAAGCTCTCTCTATGACTCTAGCTACCTGAGTTGCCACTTTCAAAGAATCATGGGCCTGTATTCCAGACACCTCTGTTCTACCACACTTCTCAGAGCCCTACCCTGGTTTGTCCTCCCAAAGTTTACTACCTCACACTTGCCTACATTAAATTCCATCTGCCATTTGTCAGTCCGTTTTTCCAGATGGCCCAGATCCCACTCCAGATTGCCTTCCTCCCTGTCCAGTCTTGGTGTTATGGACAAATTTACTGATCCAATTTGCTACATTGACATCCAGATCATTGATATAGATGACAAACAAGAATGCACCCAGCACCGAACCCTGTGGCACACCACTAGTTACAGGCCTCCTGTCATAGAGACAACCATCTACATCCACTGTCTGGCTTCTCCTGCAAAGCCAATGTCAAATCCAATCTACTCCCACATTTTGAATGCCATGTGACTGAACCTACTGATCTACAAGAGATGCTAGAAATACACACACAAAGAACTCAGCAAGTCAGGCAGCATCTGTGGAAGGTAATGGACCTACTGGTTAAGGCCTCTGGATGTCCATCCAGTACCTTAACCATTGGGGCCCTCCATTGGTCGAGGTTACCCAAGGATATTGCATCCTAGCTATCTACTTGAGATGCAAGCCAGTACTCAAACCAGGGAAACATGATATCGAGAGCAAGCTGTTGCACTTACAGAAGGCTCCCCCTCTCAATGCAGCTGATGAATCCCAAAGAATGGCAGAGATCGATACAGTTTGGCACCAGCAGCATCCTCAGTAGCTGCCAGTCAGTACTGAACTCAATGTAGGACTGTCTTATGGCTCCAGCTCTGAGTATTTCCTTGGGATTTACGCCTGAAGCCTTCCCCTTGAGTGGGTATAGCTGCAAAGCAGCAGAGGTTTGAGATCAGTTTTCCTGCTCCTGGATGAGATGCCAACCAGGACTGATGAGTCCCATCTGCCCAAAGTGAATAGTTTTAAGGTGCCAGTAGCCCACCTCTGCCCCTTCTCCTGTCAGTAGAAACAGCTCCACTGGGCTTAGTAACTAAGTGAAGGTCAGAAGCTGGACTTGGTTGTCAGAGGCTATTTGAAGCAAACACCATTGTCAGCATTTAAAAAGGTAGTGAGAGCTTATCCTCACTACCTCCCCTGGCTACAACATCCTTAAGGGATCAACTTGACTATTACTTCCATAAAAACCTAAGAGATGCTTTTGATAAGTCACAACAATTCAAATACAAAAAGTAGAACTGGGCCATTTCACTCCTCAAATCTACCCTATCACTTAAGGTCATAGCTAATCCAACTACAAATTCAACATTGCACGCCCCTCTACCTATGGTAATCTTTTAATCCTGACAACACATTCCAAAGCCGTGACCCTCAGAAGAAGTATTGCCTCTTCAGTGCCTTAAATGGGCAATCATTTTTCTCCCTAGCTCAGGTTTAAAATCCTCACATTCTCAGATGTCCCCTTAACTACTAAGAGTCTCACCTAATCAACCTTTACAAGTTCCCATCTAATGCCATTAAAAATATCCAAGCTCCAGTTCAGTGTTCTAACTTGTGGATCAGTCTGATTTCTCCCCACAGCCATTTTAAAACTAATGGAATTATGTTCACTGATCTTAAAGTGTTTGCTTATCAACACTCCAGCCATTTCTCTGGACTAATTTCCCAATAGTAGGTCAAGTGCTGCCCCTTCTCTAGAAGAGCCATCTAGATACTGCTGAGAAAACATACCTTGACATGCTTAAACATTTTGCCCATCTAATCCCTTAAGACTATGGCAGTTTCATCCAATTAGATTAGATTCAACTTTATTGTCATTGCGCCGATTACAAATACAAAGCCAAATGAAATACAGTTAGCATCTAACCAGAAATGCAAAGAATAGTGTTATTTACAAAATAACTGCATATAAAAAGTGCTGCAGCACATAAATATAAACGTACTGAGACAGTACAACATGGGTGCAATACTGCTTAGCGTTGTGACGTGAGGTTCAGCAGGGTCACAGCCTCAGGGAAGAAGCTCTTCCTGTGCCTGCTGGTGTGGGAGCGGAGGCTCCTGTAGCACCTACAGGATGGGAGGAGAGTAAAAAGTTACGGTAGATGTTCTCAATGGTGAGCAATTGAGTGCCGATAATCCGCCGGGCAGTTTTCACCACACGCTGGAGTGCTTTGCAGTCCAATACGGGACAACTACCATACCACACTGAGATGCAGTTGGTGAGTATGCTCTCAATGGTACAGCGGTAAAAGTCCATCAGTTAAGTTAAAATCAATTATTATTACAATCCTACTATCCTTACAGCTAAGCACTCGTCTAATTCCCACTGACTACTGTGGAACTTATAGCAATATTACAAAATGATTTCCCCCTTCATATTTCTGTTCTACTTCTATAACCTCCTTGAACATTCTCCCAGGAATATCCTCTTGAAGAACAGGCTCGATATTTCTCTTATCAAGAAATCTACTCCCCTCCTCTCTTATCTCCACTTCCAACACACCTGTAACATCTGTACTCTGGAGCACTGAGCTGCCAGTCCAGCCCATTCCACAGCCATTCTTCTAGCTGTAATATCACTATTTCATGTTCCTATCTAAGCCCCGAGCTCACCTGCCTTCCCTGTGAGGCTTCTTACATTAGAATGAAATAATAGATCTTTCTAGCTCCCTGCACTGCCAACTGAACTTGTTCACTTGAATTTCTAATTACATTTTATTTTTTAATTGTATAATTTGCCTGAACGGTTTCATCTGCCACACTACCATTTAGGGTTCCACATTTGTGCCAGTTTAGTTTAAATTCTGCTCACTACAGTAGACCTCCTGGCTAGGATATTAGTCATTCTCCAGTTCAGAGGCAACCCATCCCTCTAGTACAGGCCACCTCTGCCCCAGTGGTACAAGAACCTGAATCCTCCTTGCACCAGCTCCTCAGCTATGTATTCATCTACCCCATCCTCCTATCCTTACCCTCTCATACATGGCACCAGACGCTATTCAGCAATTACAACTCCAAAAAGGTCTGGCTTTTTAACCTTCTCCCCAACTCTCTAAATTCACACAGTGGAATCTCATCCCTTTAACTAACCTATGCAGTTGGCGTCAATGTGGACACGCCCACTCACTTATCCTATTTGCACACCTCATACTTTTCCTTCTTCCCCTCAGGCAATTAGGAAACCCACAAATTTCGCACAATCCAGGAAACTGGGACAAAGTTGGGTAGGCATTGTGGTCCTGATGAAGGGTCTTGGCCCAAAATGTCAACTACTTACTTCTATCCATTTATACTTCCTGATCTACTGAGTTCCTCCAACATTTTGTGTGTGCCATTCTTGATTTCCAGCAGCGGTAGAATCTCTTGTGTATAACTTACCACTATATTGTTAGTGCCATCTTGCTGGGCTTGCAGTACAATCACTGCAGCACACCACTAGTTACAAATTCTTACTATCATTTGCCTCTTGTTGGCTCAGCCAATCTTCTATTGGCACCAATCCATTACTGTACATCCTACACCATAAGCTTTTATCTTCCACAATCACCTTTCAGCATCATTTATTAAATATCTTCTGCATTTTTATAGTTTTTTAAATCTAAGTACACCCACCAATCTTACTTTATCCAGAGTACATGTTACATACTCAAAAACCTCAATAAATTGATTCAAACACAACTTTCTTTTCCCAAAGCCACATCGACTGACCCGATTTGCTTTAATTTTCCCAGGTGCCCTGCGGTAATGTCCATAATTAACATTTTAATATTAACAGACCTGTAGCTTCCTGCTATCCTCCTCCCTTTTTGAATAAAGTAGCTGCTTTAATTATTTTTCAATCTAATGGAAACTTCCCACATCTAGGGAATTTTGGAAAATTAAAACAAACTCAACAATCAATGGGAGAAGAAGGTGGATTGGAGGAAGCCAGCCTTGGGAATGGCACAGTGACTCTACTAGTAGAGCTGTTACCTCACAGCACAGGAGCCCAAGTTTAATTCTGACCTCCAGTACTGTGCGGAGTTTTGCACATACATTTCCTTCAGATGCTCCAGTTTCTTTCCACAGAGGTTGGTAGGTTAAATGGCCACCGTAAAACTGACCGTAGTGCATGGGTGAGCTGTACAGTCTGGTTGGAGTTAACGTGAGTGTGGGGAGCTCAAGAAATGGGATTTGCGTTGATGGGTGTTTCATTAACATGGACCTGATGGAAACAGGGTGAAAGTCAGCACTTTGTTCTATCACTCGAGCAGGGAAATTAAGTTTGAGCATTCTTTTCAGGCCTGGAAACAACTACTGCTGCCTGTAAGGAAGGAGCTTGTACATTCTCCATGTGACCGCATGGTGTTTTTCCTGGTGTTCCAGTTTCCTTCCACATTCCAAAGCCATACTGGTTGGTAGGTTAATTGGTCATTGTAAATTGTGCCGCGATTAGGCTAGAATTAAATTGGGGGATTGCTGGGTGGCATGGTTTGAAGGGCCTATTCCACATGTAGCTGTAGCTCAATAAATAACTGTAGTGATCTGAAGGGTCTCCTAATTCTCTAGTTCATAAGCCTTCCTTCTGCCAAAGTATTTTGTTCAGACTTGCCTGTCCTTTTAGAACATAAAAGCTAACCCACTCTATCACTACAGCTTGTTGCTGCCTTGGGAAGTTTGGATTTGAGGTCTCATCACCTTTTTTAAGAGCTGTGTGGTAAAGTGATATGTGCAAAATAAGATGTGCGCCCTTCAGTAAATCATCGAAATTCTGTAATAAATATCTGCTTTGGGCACAAAGTACTACAACTGTTGCCCAGTTTTACAGTTTTCTGCAAGAGACCCAATTTGGCATTGGCTAAGACCATCGAAAGGTGCAAACTAAATGCCATGTTTATGTGAGGTTGAAGATGTTGAAATCTGGAGCAACACATAGAAAGCTGCAGGAACTCAGCAGGCCAGGTAGCATCAATAGAGGGAAATAGACCATTCACATTTTTGGTCAAGACCCTGCATCAGAACCAGGTATACTTTAGCAATCTAAAGTGCTGATCAAATCTGTGACCACCTCAGGAAGACTGGCATCAAACTACCCAAGGTCCCTGGGTATGCACCTTGAAACATTTTCTAACTGCTACAGATGCTACATTAAAAAAACGAAGCTATCCTTATACAGAACTGCCTGCTCCATTAACTTTATTTGTATTTTTTTACATTTGCATTTGTTGGGCATTCAACTTACTGCCATCATTAATTAGGCACATTTTCCTCTTCTTGATGCCTTACACTGTGTAACTAGGTAATAATGATGCAATATGGTTTCTCCTTCATGTAAAGAACTGTTGCCCTAGAATGCATTCCAAAAGCATCAAGAGAAAGTTAAACTCAGGTTAACTTTAAATGTCATAAATACTGAATCCTATACTTCAATGAGATTCATCTGATTTACAAAGTTGAAGTAATAAGCCTGATGAAAAAAATTTTAAAAATGCAGATACTGGAAAATCTTAACAAAATGTTGGAAGCATTCAACAGATCGATAACAGATGTCAAAAGAGAAACAGAGTTAGTAAGTCAGATTCATCAGCAGAACTCAAGTGCTCCCGGCATTTTCTGTAAGATTGATGGAACGTTGGGAAATGCCTGTCTATTCTTTGCCCAGCGGTTGTATCAAACTTAAAGCAATTACCGTACTCAAACCCTTGAAGTTTCAACTGTAGGATGGATTTAAAGATGCATGTTGTTTGCTGTCTATGACAGCAGTCTTCAAGATGTTAAGATCTTTTTTAAAAGATTTGCTTTATTTGGCACATGTATATTGTAACATTGTTACACACAGTGAAATTCATCATTTGCTCCAAATCAAACCAGCTAGGATTGTGCAGGGGGCAGCCTCTAACTCACTAACCCCTGAAGGGTTCATGTGCCATTTTTGCCAATTGTATAAATATGCTATATTGAATGGAAAATTTAGTATTATTGCATGTTCAAGCAGCATGGACTATACACACTACAGGTTTAGAATGATATTTGTGTTAACAATTGCCCCGGTCTGACCCTCAACTCAACAGGTTCTCTTCCAGATTGAACCATGACCATAAACTGTCCTGTTTTGCTTCAATTAAAATATGAAATACCCACTGAACCCATTGGCCCTATGGACATAACCAACACGAGACTGCAGGTCTTTACGCTTTTAAAACCCACTCATCTTTCAATAAGATCATGGTTCATCTACCTTGATTCTACCTTCCCATCAGTATCCAGAAATTAACAGCATCCTGATGGAGCTCTGGGATAGCAAATTACAGATTCCAAAACATGGATGGAGACATTTCTCACCACTTCCTCCTGTGTGGTACAGTGTCAAACCTTTGCTGAAAAGTTTTTTAAAAATCCACCCAGTTCTTGCAAAAATCCAATTTTTAAATGAATGTTAATCTGCTCCCAGGAAAAGTTCTACAATCAGACCTTAAACTTTTGGGGTCTAGCAAGAGACAACTGCCAGTGAGATTTCAGTTCTAACTGCATGATCTTTAGAACATGTTCATTACAAATAAATTAAGCACTCTTTATATTATTTCTGCAAACATACAGGAAACCTTGTGAGCAAGGCAGAGTTAGCTCCTTGAGGTCTCCACCTTGTGGAGCCAGGGTGCTAGTTGTTCAGATTGTTGCCATTTCCCTTAAGATGCTCATACACAGAAATGTCAAGTTTTCTCCGTGGAACTACTCAGGCTAATTGATGCCAAAACCTTGAAACCCAGCAACAATAAGGGACTAGTGATAACACCATGTACACTTCACAAATAGCTTTACAAGATAAAGGAGGCACTTCATGCAAGCAAAGTCATTTTACAATAGAAGTACTTTCATTAAATTCTTATTCCATATCTTCAGTTTCAAGTTCAGGGACAGCATATTGAATTCAAGTATGACATTTGCACACACTGTGCCAAAGTTCGCGGGCTCTGTCGTGGGCAAAGTACTGGAGAGTTTAACATCGGTAGCTGAGCGAAGGGCGCTGAGTAGGCTACGGTCAATTATGGAAAACTCTGAACATCCTCTACATAGCACCATCCAGAGACAGAGAAGCAGTTTCAGCGACAGGTTACTATCGATGCAATTCTCCTCAGACAGGATGAAGAGGTCAATACTCCCCAATGCCATTAGGCTTTACAACTCAACCGCCAGGACTTAAGAACTTTTTAAAAGCTATTATTAATGCTTTTTGAGATAGTGATTTAGATGCATATCATATTTTTTACTGAGTTAAGTATTGTATGTAATTAGTTTTGCTACAACAAGTGTATGGGACATTGGAAAAAAGTTGAATTTCCCCATGGGGATGAATAAAGTATCTATCTATCTATCTAATTTAATAAAATCTTCTCTCACTGGACCAGGGTCTAGAGTTGTGCTGCCACTGAACATTGTGAGTTGGGCACTTTGCAACAGACTGTTGAACATTTCGTGGATGCATCATTAGAAGTACAAGCATTGTCAGAGTACATATTAAATTGATGGTGAAATCTGCCTGTCCATCGAGTAGCCCAGACCACAGCATTTCACACAAAATTTAATGTGTTGGACAGAAAGTAAATATTAAACAGAACAAGTTTCTTACCTCTCTGGAAATGTGTACAAGAACCTCCATCATACTTTCCCAATAAAGACCAACTCTAACACAATTAAAGGTCTCAGATGCCAGTGAGACCCTGCCAAGTTTGCCACAAACTCCAGGATATCAGCTGTCAAAATAGAATTACTGCAAATGTGGCTGCTTGTAAGATTCCAACAGAGAAAAAGAACTGGAGGCAGCCATGGCATAGTCACAGAGTAATTCAGCAGAACATGCCAATGACAGCATCTTCTCTGCTAGTCACAGTCGCACACATTCAGCCCATAACCATTCCCCTCCACGTAAAGATAAAAATCTTTTTACATGTACCTATCCACATGACTCTGAAATGTTGCAATGACCACCTTCAGCACACACTCAGCATAGAAATTAACACTCAAATCAATTCATGTTAGGTTTTTATTGTCCATTGCCATTCACCCCACCCAGAGAGACTCACAAAAAGGATAACATAAATAAGCCATGTTGAATTATTTGAAGCATCCTTACCGTCATTATGGCATAAGTTGAACCAGCAAACTGCTTTTGAAATGCAGCCATTATTTTGTAGGGGGAAATATTAATTTTCACTGAATGATTTGAGGGAGATGTAGGCCAAGATATGAAAACAACTGTTCGGCCTTTAAACAGCTCAACAGATCTTTTGCATGCTTATCAGCTGGTAGGCTACTCAGCTTCCAACTTAAGAACACAGCACACCATTGTGTTAGGTTAGAGAATTTTCTGACAGGAGGCAAAGTTCCACCAATACAGGACAAAGGCAAAGGTATAGATGAAGGTCAAAGCAAAATGCAAAGCTGAAGGCATCAAATCAAGATTGTGGACAAAGGTATAAAATATGGGCATGAACATAGAGGAAGTCAACAGCATGTACTGTGCACCATTCATTAGCAGTGGGCAGAGCCTACAGACTAGTTTATTGACACCACAGGATAAAGAGCATATATATTGTACAGATAACAATGTTTAGCAGCTGGGACAAATATTAAAACATTTTAGTATGAAATTAATCTATAGTGTTCATTGTTAGAAAATTATATTACAAACAATCTTTGAGATTTGGCTGCTTAAAACTACGGTACTCAATTTCTTCCCTCTCGCAATTAAATTTCCAAATCCACATTATAAAAGAAATTGTCGTCATAAATTTGACTTAGTGCAATGGACAAGTGAACACCATCTGTTGTTCCTTGTCCAATAACATCTTCTGGCCATAATGTTCATTCTCTACCTCCTCAGTGCTAACAGAGGCTTTACCAAGCAGAGTTTCCTTCCTATCAATAAACCTGCTCCCCCTCTCATAATTTTTCTTAATCTTTGCAACCAACATTTCTGTAGTCTAACAGAACCACAGATAATTCTGTGGCACACAAAATTGGTTTTTATTTAGTAAATTCTTATCTATTTGATACTCCAATTGACTTATTCAACCAGCACATAAAAGTGATGGCTAGCAGGCATATGGCAGTATATCCAATGTTTCATATGATTTTCTCCATATGTAAAATTGTGAAGAGCATAGATAGGGTTACTAGCCAGAGCCTTTTTCTCCCATTGCGGATGGGCATAGACTTAAGGTAGGGGGAAGGGGTTTGGGGAAGGCTTAAAGTAGATTTGTAAGGCAAGTTCTTTTGTATCACAGACAGTAGAAGGTGCTGGAAGCATATGCAACAACAGTGAAGAAGCATTTAGACAGGCACGTGAAATGGAAGGGGACAAAATAATATAAACAAAATTCACATTGTGGTCAGTAGAATCTCGGTAATTTTGAACGCTTGACCTAATTACTGCAATTAGCATTAGGATAACAGAGGAGATGTCAGGGGTAAGCTTTTTACTCAGAGAGTGGTGAGTGTGTGGAATGGGCTGCCGGCAACAGTGGTGGAGGCAGATATGATAGGGTCTTTTAAGAGACTTTTGGATAGGTACATGCAGCTTAGAAAAATAGAGGGCTGTGGGTAAGCCCAGTAATTTCCAAGGTAGGGACATGTTCAGCACAACTTTGTGGGCCGAAGGGCCTGTATTGTGCAGTAGGTTTTCTATGTTGCTATGCTTCTATTTGCTTCTGAGGTCCCTTCCATTCAAGGCAACAAGTGGTTCAGACAAGTCATAAGAAAAAAATTATATGGGTTGCATCTAGCCTAAAACTAGCGCAGGACCTCCACACCTTGCTTTATAGAAGCAGCATCTCATCACCAACTTCTCCAGTGTATTTAATAATTTACTGAATTTGCATGTTAAATCTCCACTAAACCCTGCCATAGAAAAGTCTGCTAATTGAAATGTACTTACATATTGTTAGTGCATCACTAATCCATCTCACTCATCCATTGGGCATAATATTAAGCATTTAATCAAATTAGACAATAGACAATAGGTGCAGAAGTAGACCATTCAGCCCTTCGAGCCTGCACCGCCATTTTGAGACCATGGCTGATCATCTACTATCAACACCCGGTTCCTGCCTTGTCCCCATATCCCTTGATTCCCCTATCCATAAGATACCTATCTAGCTCCTTGTGAAAGCATCCAGAGAATTGGCCTCCACTACCTTCCGAGGCAGTGCATTCCAGACCCCCACAACTCTCTGGGAGAAGAAGTTTTTCCTTAACTCTGTCCTAAATGACCTACCCCTTATTCTCAAACCATGCCCTCTGGTACTGGACTCTCCCAGCATCTGGAACATATTTCCTGCCTCTATCTTGTCCAATCCCTTAATAATCTAATATGTTTCAATCAGATCCTCTCTCAATCTCCTTAATTCCAGCGTGTACAAGCCTGGTCTCTCTAACCTCTCTGCGTAAGACAGTCCTGACATCCCAGGAATTAACCTCGTGAATCTACGCTGCACTTCCTCTATAGCCAGGATGTCCTTCCTTAACCCTGGAGACCAAAACTGTACACAATACTCCAGGTGTGGTCTCACCAGGGCTCTGTACAAATGCAAGAGGATTTCCTTGCTCTTGTACTCAATTCCCTTTGTAATAAAGGCCAACATTCCATTAGCCTTCTTCACTGCCTGCTGCACTTGCTCATTCACCTTCAGTGACTGATGAACAAGGACTCCTAGATCTCTTTGTATTTCTCCCTTACCTAACTCTACACCGTTCAGATAATAATCTGCCTTCCTGTTCTTACTCCCAAAGTGGATAACCTCACACTTACTCACATTAAACGTCATCTGCCAAGTATCTGCCCACTCACTCAGCCTATCCAAGTCACCCTGAATTCTCCTAACATCCTCATCATGTCACACTGCCACCCAGCTTAGTATCATCATCAAATTTGCTAATGTTATTCTCAATGCCTTCATCTAAATCGTTGACGTAAATTGTAAACAGCTGTGGCCCCAATACTGAGCCCTGTGGCACCCCACTAGTCACCACCTGCCATTCCGAGAAACACCCATTCACCGCTACCCTTTGCTTTCTATCTGCCAACCAGTTTTCTATCCATGTCAATGTCTTCCCCCCGATGCCCTGAGCTCTGATTTTACCCACCAATCTCCTATGTGGGACCTTATCAAATGCTTTCTGAAAATCAAGGTACACTACATCCACTGGATCTCCCCCGTCTAACTTCCTGGTTACATCCTCGAAAAACTCCAACAGATTAGTCAAGCATGATTTACCCTTGGTAAATCCATGCTGGCTCAGCCCAATCCTATCACTGCTATCTAGATATGCCACTATTTCATCCTTAATAATGGACTCTAGCATCTTCCCCACCACCGATGTCAGGCTGACAGATCAATAGTTCTCTGTTTACTCCCTCCCTCCTTTCTTAAAAAGTGGGATAACATTAGCCATTCTCCAATCCTCAGGAACTGATCCTGAATTTAAGGAACATTGGAAAATGATTACCAATGCATCCACAATTTCCAGGCCCACCTCCTTTAGTACCCTAGGATGCAGACCATCTGGACCTGGGGATTTGTCAGCCTTCAGTCTTCTCATCACCATTTCCTTCCTAATGTCAATCTGTTTCATTTCCTCTGTTACCCTATGTCCTTGGCCCATCCATACATCTGGGAGATTGCTTGTGTCTTCCTTAGTGAAAACAGATCTAAAGTACTCATTAAATTCTTCTGCCATTTCTTGGTTTCCCATACCAATTTCACCCAATTCATTCTTCAAGGGCCCAACATTGTTCCTAACTATCTTCTTTCTCTTCACATACCTAAAAAAGCTTTTGCTATCCTCCTTTATATTCCTGGCTAGCTTGTGTTCGTACCTCATTTTTTCTCCCCGTATTGCCTTTTTAGTTAAGTTCTGTTGTTCCTTAAAAACTTCCCAATCATCTGTCCTCCCACTCACCTTAGCTCTGTCATACTTCCTTTTTTTTAATGCTATGTCAACCACTGTGGCCCCTTTCCCCCCTTTGAATCCTTCCTTCTCTGGGGGATGCTGATTTTGTACCTTGTGCATTATTCCCAAGAATACCTGCCATTGCTGTTCCACTGTCTTTTCTGCTAGGCTATCCATCCAGTCAACTTTGGTCAGCTCCTCCCTCATGGCTCCATAGTTTCCCCTGTTCAACTGCAACACTGACACCTCCGAGCTGCCCTTATCCTTCTCAAACTGCAGATAAAAGCTTATCATATTATGATCACTACCTCCTAATGGCTCCTTTACTGCAAGATCGCTTATCAAATCCTGTTCATTACATAACACTAAATCCAGAATAGTCTTGTCCCTGGTCGGCTCTCGTACAAGCTGTTCCAAGAATGCATCCCGTAGGCACTCTACAAACTCCCTATCCTGTGGTCCAGCACCAACCTGATTCTCCCAGTTCACCTGCATGTTGAAATCCCCCATAACTACTGCGACATTACCTTTGCCACATGCCAATGTTAACTTCCTATTCAACTTGCACCCAATATCCATGCTACTATTTGGTGGCCTGTAGACAACACCCATTTGGGTCCTTTTGCCCGTACTGTTCCTCAGTTCTATCCACACAGACTCTACTTCTCCAGATCCTATGCCCCCCCTTGCAAAGGACTGAATCTCATTCCTCACCAACAGGGCCACCCCACCCCCTCTGCCCACATTTCTGTCCCTACGATAGCACGTATACCCTTGTACATTCATTTCCCAGGTCTGATCTCCCTGCAGCCATGTCTCCGTTATCCCAACAACATCATAGTTACCCATTCGCACCTGGGCTTCAAGCTCATCCGCCTTATTTCTGACACTTCGTGCATTCAGATACAGAATTTTTAGCCCATTTCTCCTCTCTCTGTTTGAATCGCTGCCTATTGTGCTTAACCCAGCTCCCCGAACTCCCATCCGGCTATATGCCCCTAGAATTTTGTTGTCCTTCCTAAATTTAGTTATTCTTTCAACACATTTAACTCCATGTTCCGGCAGACCATCTCTCTGTACGTGTCCTCCTTATCACTTGTTCCGCATCACCTTTCTCTACTACACACTTAATATTCCAGAACCGTGTAGTCCCCACCTCTCCTTTATTCTTCCCCTCGCTATCCTCTCTCACATTCTGGATCCCCGCCCCCTGCAAATTTAGTTTAATCCCCCCCCCCCCCCACCAAGAAGCACTAGCAAACTTCGCTGCAAGAATGTTAGTACCACTCCAGTTCAGGTGTAAACCGTCCCTTCGGAACAGATCCCACCTTCCCTGGAACAAAGCCCAATTATCTACAAACCTGAAGCCCTCCCTCCTGCACCATCCTCTCAGCCACGTATTAATCTTTATAATCTTTCTGTTCCTTGCCTCACTCGCATGTGGCACAGGTAGCAATCCTGAGATTGTTACCCTGGAGGTCCTGCTCTTCAGCTTCGCACCTAACTCCCTGAACTACCTATGCAGGACCCCCTCACTCATCCTACCCACATCATTGGTCCCTACATGGACCACAACATCTGGATTCTTGCCCTCTCTCTCTCGAGAATAACCTGCACCCGATCTGAGATGTCTCGGACCCCGGCACCAGGGAAGCAACATACCATCCGAGACTCCCGATCTTCCCCACAAAATCTCCTATCCGCCCCCGACTATAGAATCCCCTATCAATACCGCTCTCTTCTCTTCCCTCCTCCCCATCCTAATTCCCGCAAATGCACAATTGTTTTTCCAAATACACTTACAGTTGCAAGACCAAGCTTGTGAACCTTTTGCAATCTCATCTGCAAAAATTACTCATAAAAAGTGGTCTAATCTTCATTTAACTCACAATAATAGACGAGCACAATCTGCCTAAACTAGTAACACACAAACAATTGTTCTTCTTCTCGTCAACACTGAGTACACCATTTAAACGATCATAGCTTAGGGTCCAAAAATCATATGAACCACTGTGGTAATGCCTTCTGCAAAAGCTATTTGGAGTCGGGTGTTCCAATCAACGAATGCTGAAAGAAGTGAAAAAGAACTGAAGGTTAACAGCATAAGACCTGCAGAAGTCTCTAGAACTTGCTAAAGTCCTTGTTCACGTGTCCACCATAAAAAAAAATATACTGAACAAGAAAGGTGTTCATGCAAGGACACCACAGATCTCCAAAAGAAAACATTTCCCCCTATTTCAAGATTGCAAAAGACCACCTGGATGTTCTACTGTGCTTCTGGGACAACGTTCTATGGTCAGATAAGGCAGAAGTTGAACTTTCTGGCAGAAATGCACACCTGTGTTTGGAGGAAAAAGGACACTGCACACTGACACCAAACCTCATCTCAACATAGTGAAGCATGATGGAAGGAGCAACATGGTTTGGGGCTGCTTTGGTGCCTCAGGGCCTGGGCAGCTTGCAATCATTGAGGAAACAATGAATTCAAAATTGTATCAAGACATTTTGCAGGAGAATGTCAGGGTAGCGGCTGTCACTGAAACTTAATAATTAAGTTGGATGATGCAACAAAACAATGATCTGAAACACAAGAATAAGTCAACAACAAAATGGTTTAAAAATAAGATTTGTGTTTTAGAATAGCGAAGTTAGAGTCCTGACCTTATCTCGATTGAGATGCTCAATTGACTTGAAAGCTGTTCATGCAAGGCATCCCAGAAAAGTGATGAACCGAAACTATTTTGTATGGAGGAATGGTCTAAAATTCCTCACCATTCTGCTAGACTGATCAGCAGTTACAGGAAACGTTTGGTGGAGCTTATTGCTGCTAAAGTATGTTCTACCAGTTATTACATACAAGGGTTCACACACTTTTTCCAGCCTGGATTGTGAATGATTAAACAACATGTTCAAAGAAAGACATGAAAAATACAATTGTTTGTGTGCTATTAGTTTAGGCAGATTGTGTTTGTCTATTATTGTGACTTAGATGAAGATCAGACCACATTTTATGAGTAGTTAATGCAGAAAACCAGGTAATTGCAAAAGGTTTACAAACTTTTTCTTGCAACTGTATGTGATTTATCTTTATTAAAAATGTTATTTTTCTTTGTTTTAATCCATTTTTCCTTTTCTAATTTGTTGGCATTCTCATTAACACTAACATTACCACGTTACACCCATCACTTCCTAAGGCATTAGATGCATTAGCTTCAACAGCTTGCATTAGCAGCACGTTACAAAGTAAAGCATTTAAGTAGATGCATCCAGATGTAGTGAGATGTCCCATTTCTGGACCATTATCTTCTCAATGCTGAAATTTTTAAAAAGCTTGAATCAGATCTAATTCAAGTGCAAAATCTCAAGTGAAAACAAAATTCCCTGCATTTGAAAAAAATAACATACAGTAGCTTTGTGCAGTTAATAACAGATTTACAGAAATGCAGATTTACTAGATTAAAATACATATAAAACTCTAAAACTCTCAAACCTGTGAACAGGCATTGCCAAATACCCAATTTTATGATCTAAAAAATGGCAGTATTTGACTGCTGCAGCTAACAGCAGATCTTTTGTTTTATCCTCTGTACCTTAAAACATAACATCTTTAACCAAGCCCAGTTCTATTGAAGGGTCATTGACCTAAAACAATAAATGTTTCTCTCTCCAAGGATACTACTAGATGTTCTGAGTACTTCCAGTACTTTGTTCCATTGCAAGAAAATTAAAGTATGATTTTGAGTAGAGTACATTCAAACACTGAGTGCTTCTCACTAGTAAATTACTAGCAACAACAGGGCTTTCCTCCAATATTACGAATTGCAAACAAAATCAAAAATGCTGGAAGAATTCAGCCCATCAATGAAGGGAAAGCTAGTTAACATTTCAGGTCAAAGACATTTGAACTGCTAGCCAATTGCGAATAGTTAGTTTGATAGTGCACACTTATGAATTGCTAATTTGGGCTATACAACATCCAAACAGTTTTAACATTACATTGACTCAAAAACCAGTGTTACCTTAATCAATACAAGTTGCTTGGAAGCACTGGTATGCCTACCAACACATGTAAATGTGCAAAACTAAACTGCTAAAATGGAAATAAAAGGAATTAACTACTGTTACGGTTTGCACACTTCATCTTCAGCTGCTTGATCTTTGTGTCTTCAATTCTGCACAAACTTTTTTTCCTGGGATTCCACTGGTAAAGAGCAATAAAGCAGCCCCCATATTTCGAACCAAGATTTCTTTCCCAAAATTATGACAATAATAGATATACAGAAATGTTCACATTTGGAAATAAGATTGCAATTCCCCCGAGTTATTCCTAAGTAATGGTAAACTGTTTTATCAACTCATGGCTCGCTTTCTCCCTCCACCCATGGCTGTGCCTCAACTGCCAACCACATCATTAATAGAAACATAGAAAACCTACACAAAGCTGTGCCGAACATGTCCTTGCCTTAGAAGTTACCTAGGATTACCCATAGCCCTCTATTTTTCCAAGCTTCATGTACCGATCCAGGAGCCTGTTAAAAGACCCTTATCGTATTCTCATCAGAAATGTTCACATTTGGAAATAAGATTGCAATTCCCCCGAGTTATTCCTAAGTAACGGTAAACTGTTTTATCAACTCATGGCTCGCTTTCTCCCTCCACCCATGGCTGTGCCTCAACTGCCAACCACATCATTAATAGAAACATAGAAAACCTACACAAAGCTGTGCCGAACATGTCCTTGCCTTAGAAGTTACCTAGGATTACCCATAGCCCTCTATTTTTCCAAGCTTCATGTACCGATCCAGGAGCCTGTTAAAAGACCCTTATCGTATTCTCATCCACTACCATCACTGGCAGCCCATTCCACGCACTCATCACTCTCTGCATAAAAAAAACTTACCCCTGATATCCTCTGTACCTACTTCCAAGCACCTTAAAACTGTGTCCCCATTCTAGCCATTTCAGCCCTGGGAAAAGCCTCTGACTATCCAATCAATGTCTCTTATCATCTTATACACCTCTAAACCTCCGTCGCTCCAAAGAGAAAAGGCCGAGTTCACTCAACCTATTCTGGTGCAGAGCCAACAACCTGTCTCTTAATGTGAACAAAAGAGATGGTTGTTGACTTCAGGAGGGCACAGAGCAACCACTCCCCGCTGAACATCGACGGCTCCTCGGTAGAGATCATAAAGAGCACCAAATTTCTTGGTGTTCACCTGACGGAGAATCTCTCCTGATCCCTCAACAGCAGCTCCATAGCAAAGAAACCCCAGCAATGTCTCTACTTTCTGCAAAGGCTGAGGAAAGTCCATCTCCTACTCCCCATCCCATTCTACAGAGGTTGTATTGAGAGCATCCTGAGCAGCTGCATCACTGTCTGGTTCGAAAATTGCACCATCTCGGATCGCAAGACCCTGCAGCGGATAGTGAGGTCAGCTGAGAAGATCATCTGGGTCTCTCTTCCCGCCATCACGGACATTTACACTACACACTGCATCCGCAAAGGAAACAGCATTGTGAAGGACCCCACGTACAATCTCTTCTCCCTCCTGCTGTCTGGGAAAAGGCTCCGAAGCATTCTGGCTCTCACGACCAGACTATATAACAGTTTCTTCCCCCAAGCTATCAGACTCCTCAGTACCCGAAACCTGGACTGACACCTTGCCCTATTGTCCTGTTTATTATTTATTGTAATGCCTGCACGGTTTTTGTGCACTTTATGCAGTCTAGTGTAGGTCTGTAGTCTAGTGTAGCTTTCTCTGTTTTTTTTTACATAGTTCAGTCTAGCTGTTGTACTGAGTCATGTAACACCATGGTCCTGAAAAACGTTGTCTCATTTTTACTATGTACTGTACCAGCAGTTATTGTCGAACTGACAATAAAAGTGACTTGAATACTATTCTCAAAAGGTATGCTCCCTAATCCAGGCAACATCCTTGTAAATCTCCTCTGCACCCTTTCTATGGTTTCCACATCCTTCCTGTAGTGAGGCGGCTAGAACCTAGCACAGCACTCCAAGTGGGGTCTGACTAGAGTCCTACATAGCCACAACATTACCTCTCGGCTCCTAAACTCAATCCTACGGTTGATGAAGGCCAATACACCGTACGCCTTCTTAACTACAGAGTCAACCTGTGCAGCAGCTTTGAGTGTTCTATGGACTCCGACCTCAAGATCCCTCTGATCCTCTACACTGCCAATAGTCTTACTATTAATACTATGTTCTGCCATCATATTTGATCTACTAAAATGAACCACCTCAAACTTATTAATGTAGGACAACAAACAGTGAAGCAACAAACTAGATATCAGGAGTTTCTAATATTGTATTTATCAACACTGTAAACACATTATTGATAGAAGTGACTACGTTGGACATTCCTAATCATAGCTTTCACATCAACAGTCTTGGGACCGAATAAGTAAAATAAAATGATATTTACGTGCTTTAAATATTGCATGAATGCAGAGGTAAATGGTCAAAAAATTCTGAAATAGTGTCAGGAGATGGTATTAAACAATGACAACATTAACATGTAAAAAGTAGCTGAGTGCACTTAACATTAAAGGAGAGTCAACTAAAGAGGAAAGGAGAGGAATAAACCTCACAGACAATGGCACTGGTAGTTTTATCATTTTATTAACATTTATAGATACCCCAGTTTTTTTTTAAATGGTCAATGTCAAAAGATAAATGTTTTTCTGCAACTGAAGTTTCCTTTTCTCCAGAAATTAAAATGACAACTGGATAATCAAATATTTTTTCATCAAAACTCAGTTACTAGTTTACAAAAATTAGTACAACAGATTACATAAATAAACTAAATCACTTTAAATAGGCCTTGTACAGTTGACCAAAGCAAATGACTTTGGCAAGATTTCTGCAGCTGCAGGAAAACTCTCCCTGGACTTCTTAAAACACTCATCTAATTTGCTTTGAATCTTTACTACACAGTTTGCCTTTTGTAGGGCTAATCGCAATCTGTGAGATTCCTATTATGTGACATATTATCATTTTTTTCTAACATTGGCTCTGTGAAATTTAAGTAATGAAATTACACATTACAATATTGGCATTTAAAATTTATACAAGATTCATAGCTCGTTACCTTTATACAAAACTGATTCTTTCCATATACATTAGGGTAAGCACGATACTAAATCGTGTCATTACTTCCCACAATCTGCTCATATATATATTCAAAAACAAAAACTGGCATTCTGCCTCAGAAACAAACTTGTCCATTCTTACATTAATTATAATACAAATGTATTTCAATTTCATATTTAAAACAACAAAACTGGAATTTTTCTATTAAAGAAACCCAGCATTTTTATACTTTACAACTTATAAATGCAACATGTCAATTGGCAGAATACCAGAGCTTATTTTTCATGTAGATCAGGACTGCACTTGACTTGCAATATTTGATTAGGATTTCAGAAACTAGTCTATTACACAACACCGTGATGGTCCTGAAGGTTGCAGTAAAACCAAATGACATCTTAATTGAGAGCTGGGAAATTATGTTGTCAGGCACAAATTACATGGCGCAGGGTTGAGGGTTGCAGAAATGTGTTGAGGGGCTAACACGTGCATCCATGGTCTCACTAATCCATTCAATTATAAAGAAATAATAAACAGCCAGCTTCCCAAAGGCAAATGACTTCTTAGAGTTTTTGTGACTGGATTATTTTCCTAAAACTGAAAATGCAAGGTGGAAAGGCAAGAGCTTCAAAGGGATGTACAGAGTAACTCCAAAGAAATAAAATCAGATTTATTTTTAATATTGACTGAAAATTGGAAGATAGTAAACAAATTCATAGTACAGTAACTGTTGAATAACTGCAATTTGTCCCATAGACATGTTCAATATAAGGCAATCTCTTCATTAAAGATGTACAGTGAATTAGTATTTTTATATAGCAGTAAATTTGCATTGCTAATTTAATTGGCCAATTTCTCTACCCTATACATAAATTCTCCAACAATGAAAAATTCTGAATTGCTAAAACACCATCACTAAGTGTGCACCCAAACCAAAACTATACATCAAAAGAGGAAATGTTTTTGATTAAAAAATCCAAACAATGAAAAAAAATTGTAATTCAATACAAGTACTAACAATATGACAAAATTATAGACCAGGGATTCACCCTGGACAAAAGGAAAGCAAAAGCATTATAGTTTAAATAAGTTATTTACCATGCTAAGAACAAATCCTAATTAAGGGTTCAATCAACCGATTTAAGAAACCAAATGCCAGAATTGTTCCCCAAATACATATTTAAGCATGGTAAAATTGTTTCACTTCATACACAATGCAACAGTGCACACTTGTAATAGAATCAATACAAAATGTCCAAACCCATACTAAAGATTTTTTTTAACATATGTCAGGAAGCAGTCACACAGAAATATTAGGTATGGCTATTTTGAAATTTCCTCTGCATTCTGGAGTAAAATTTTATATGGTTCACTGTTTAATACAGCTAGCTAATTCTACTTTACATCAATACTGGGAGCACAAAATTGTGGAGGCCACATACTAGCCAATGTTATCACCAACAGCGCGACCTAAAACGGCCTGTCGACATATGGGGCACGTGGAGTTTTCGGACAGCCAGCGATCAATGCAGTGAACATGATACTCGTGTGAGCAGGGGAGTTTGCGAAGCTTGTTGCCGGCAGTGTACTCACTAATGCACACACTGCAGGTTTTAATTGCATCGCTCTCCCCAAAATTTCTGGTGGACAGGTTGTCAATTTGCTCTTTAGTCAGTCCCCTTGGCTGATCATCCTCATCTTCATCATTCAGCAAGAAGAAATGGGCAAGCCTAAGTATAGGCAGAGTGCCACTTTCTTCAAGTCCAAACAAACCTCGAGCCTGCTGAGTTTCTCTTCTCCTGGCACCAGTTGTACTATCTGTTTCACTGTCACTCCGCTGCACTCCTGCCTGCTGCTCTCCCGTTCTACCCATTGAAGCAACATTTGGAGGCTCACTTGTGCTGTTCTGTGACTCGGAGACTTCCTGCGTTGGATTTCGGCCCCTGTTGCTTGTTTCAGAGTCACTGTCACTGTCCACAAAGGAACTCAATTCCCCACCCATCATTATTCGGCGCAGTATGGTTTGGAGAGCCACCGAGGCAGCCTCCCCAAGCCCCGAGTCAGAAATCCTGCGAAAAGGGATCCGAATGGTGCTTACATAAGTTCGTACCCCTGCTCTCTCTGAGCGCGAGAAAGTGCGCCTCAGTCCACCCCGCTCACTTTCATACACAACTGTGTTGTCTGTTGTTTGGGATCTCGAGCGGGTCCTATTCGCTATGCTATCTCTATCGGTATTTTCACCAGGTCTCACCCTTCTCACTTGCAGATCTAACATAATGGTAGGTGGTCGTCGTCCAGCTGTAGAGGAATCATTGGAGGAAGCTTCTGTAGGATCAACTGCTTCTTGGGAAGACTCTCTAGGTTCACTTGACTCAGACGCCGAGAAAGGATTAGATACTTCTGTCCACACTTCATCTCCAACCCGATTCTGCCTGGACACCACATGCTGCCTAGTTCTGGAACTTCCCTCTGTCCCACTCTCGGAACTGGATCTCACAGACCGGAGGGAAGTCTGGCGTCGTGATCTACTCGTTCCTTCAATTGGATGCAAGGGTGAACGACTTCGATTGCTTCTTGTTCTAGAGGACCTTCGACGTTCTGGACTTCTGCTTCTGCCAGTTTGTACACGACCTTGAGGTGGCTGGGTTTCAAGGTCTTGTCTAAAAGGTTCAGATCTGTTTTCATAAGAAAATTCTCCATTTGGTCTTCTACTCTGTCTAGTAACACCAGCCTCAGATCTTTCTGGTTCACTTTGGACACTTTCCTCCGTTATGGTTACTGGTGGAGCCGTTACTGCTTGTGCAGGTTGTGCTGTTGTTGGTGGGGATGGGTTTATGTTTCTAGATGGTACAGGCGTCACAGCCTCTTCTGTTGGTGGCAATGTTGTTGCTGCATTCGAAGTGTCCATGAGCTGCTCACTTTCCATCTCGGCACTTTGATCGATTCTACCTCGACTGACATTAATTTCCAGGCTGAATCTAAAATCACCACTTGTTGGGTTTGTACGACTGACTGCTCTCCATGAGCGATTCCCACTTTGCCCACTTCTCGTCGTGTTACCCGTCTGTCTAAACGCATTCAGCCACTCCAGAAGTGAATCGCCACTTGACCCTTCGTCCAAACCTTCAGCACCTACAGGGACAAAACAAATAAACATCAATAATTGAAAAACATAGCTCAGCAAATGTGTAGGGTCCTTTTGATTCTCTGAATGTAATGAATCCTCCAAACTGTTGGAATAAAACCTAGTCTGATTGTTTAGAACAGTACAGCACTACATTCAGGTGGCGAACATCTACTTTCAGGGTGCCAAGAGTGCCCTTGGATCTCCAAAAGAGTGTCTGCAAAAGCACACACAATTATGAGACATCTTGGCATTAGTTTTGAGGTCTGAAAACCTGCCTCACTAATGCAAGACGGATCACCAAAACTGGAATTCAAGCTTTGGGTGATGTCACTTCTTAACCTCGCACGGCAAAACATATGTTTTGGCAGAAGAAAGGAAACCTATCTATCAACAGTATTTAAAAAGACCACCTACTTCAAGTTTAATTTCTAGACTTTGCTACCTGCAAAGTGAATGGCACTTTCTGTAATTGCTTCAAGTTCACCGACTTCAAGGTGCCCAGACATACTTTCCTTTGGAATACAGCAAAACAGAACACAAGTGCTTCTGGATGATAGAGTGTCTCGAAAGGAAGGGCTACCAGCAGAACATCATACTTGTTTAGAGAAATCAGGGAGCAATTTTCCAATTTAAACCACAGCAAGCAGTTTGCTGAGAAGCATGCACTTCTATAAGATCATCTAATCTCAGTACCACAGATAGTTAAGGGTTACATTTTGTCACCAATTTTCTTACATTATTGGAGCTACAGATAACTGTAACTTTTAGAGATTTTCTAAACCCTGCTATATATGCCTGACTAAGGTTCTCCATTCAAAGAGGATTTACAACATTTCATTCCCTCTTATTGCATTGATAGCTTTAAAGGAAGGACACTGATACAGCTTTGCACATATTAAAACACCAAGCTGGAACCACAATGTCTAACTGTTCTCATTGCCAAAGCTCTGACGCTTCTATTCAGTGTCATATCCCCTATGCCAAATATGTTTGAGCCACTAAGGCAAATCAAAGGACGGGGGGGGGGGGGGGTGCAGTTGGGCACAAAGGTACCCATCAAGGACACCATTACCCTGGTCCATGTGGGACACACATAGTGCTGCAACATGAAAATGAAATAAAACAGACCATTGGCACATTGATACCATGCTTCTGCTGACTGGATCACTGTCAAAGCCAGAGGAGCTCTACAGACATACATTTCCCCAGTGTATCCAGCACCCTCCTTTTGGTTTCAGTAAAGTGGCCATTATCAAATTAAACACAGAAAAGATAACTTTGATTTGTTTATACAAAATCTCTGAAGGAACTAAGAATCCACTTTGTTTTACTGGGCTTGTCCATAATCTTCAAAACTCCTCCTATCCCAAAAAAGCATCTTTTACTACAACCATCCAATATACTTGCTCATTCATTATAAGCCATGTCAACCAATATATTAGCACACTATAAAAGAGCACCCTAATTTTCTCCTCCTTTATATGGCAAATTCATTTTAGCTTTCAAACTATCATATAACAATCATATAACCATATAACAATCACAGCACGGAAACAGGCCATTCCGGCCCTCCTAGTCCGTGCCGAACTCTTAATCTCACCTAGTCCCACCTACCCGCACTCAGCCCATAACCCTCCACTCCTTTCCTATCCATATACCTATCCAATTTTACCTTAAATGACACAACTGAACTGGCCTCTACTACTTCTACAGGAAGCTCATTCCACACAGCTATCACTCTCTGAGTAAAGAAATACCCCCTCGTGTTTCCCTTAAACTTTTGCCCCCTAACTCTCAAATCATGTCCTCTCGTTTGAATCTCCCCTACTCTCAATGGAAACAGCCTATTCACGTCAACTCTATCTATCGCTCTCAACATTTTAAATACCTCGATCAAATCCCCCCTCAACCTTCTACGCTCCAATGAATAGAGACCTAACTTGTTCAACCTTTCTCTGTAACTTAAGTGCTGAAACCCAGGTAACATCCTAGTAAATCGTCTCTGCACTCTCTCTAATTTATTGATATCTTTCCTATAATTCGGTGACCAGAACTGTACACAATATTCCAAATTTGGCCTTACCAATGTCTTGTACAATTTTAACATTACATCCCAACTTCTGTACTCAATGCTCTGATTTATAAAGGCCAGCGTTCCAAAAGCCTTCTTCACCACCCTATCTACATGAGACTCCACCTTCAGGGAACTATGCACTGTTATTCCTAGATCTCTCTGTTCCACTGCATTCCTCAATGCCCTACCATTTACCCTGTATGTTCCAGAGTGAAGATTACCCCCAGCTTAGGCATTGATTCAACATACAGCGATGACATTTACATTTGGAGGCCAAGATTCAAGTCATCAAAAATTCTTCCATTGAAGCATATGAGGGATGGACCATATAAAACATAAAAGAACCTCTACCAAACTACTCTGCTGCACAAACAGCCCTAGCTCTGCAACGAGATGCTGAAAAATCCAAATTTCACATATTGGGAGCCTCCTCATAGTGAAGACAGACTTCAATATGAAAAGCACCAAAAACTCCAATGTGAGAGCTTCCAGTGAACTGTAAAATTAGAAACCAAACTCAACGAACTGAGCATCCTTTTGAACGCCTTAGAGAAATAGATGAAGATTAGTGGAGAAGCATCAGCAAACCAATCTTTACAAAATCCTCTAAACCTACTGGCAAAATCTGAGAACCAATGTCAGCATCCTTACCCAGGCTAAGGTCTTTAAGGTTGAGGCTATGATCATGCTCAACGAGTGGGAGTGGGCAGGTCACACTGATGTCGGAAATATGAATAGACTCCTGAAACAAACACTCTCTTCTGTGCTCCATCACAGTGAAAGACTTTGAACACAACATAAAAAACTACAAAAATGTTTACAAGCCTCCTGGGAAAAATATAGCATATAAACCAACTCACAGAAATCTCTGTTTCATGACTGCTCATAATGGAGAAGGTCTTCAGCACTTTGAGTAGCTATGATGGAAGTAAGTGGAGCTATGCGCAAACAGAAGAAAGAATGCAGAACATCTTAAATCCCTACCGGCCCACTTGTGACAGTCTGTGGTTCTCAACATCACACACCTGAGGGATTTTCAACTTTGAGAGATTTCCTAAATAGTAACTATTTATATTTGTGTCTTCAATATGTATAAGTCATCACTTAACCAAGAATTTCCTCCAATTGCCCATTTATGGGCAACTTCTTACTGTAGATCAAAATTAACTCCAAATTGAAGAAATATAGAAGGTTAAAGCTAATTCAAAATGAATTAAATAGCTCCACAATCCAAAACATAAATATCCACAGATCCTAAGAAAACAATGAGTAGAGGGTAGCTAAGGAAAAAAGTTAAAAAATTAACAAAGATATACAATGCCTATGAGAAGTATTCGTCCCCCTTGAAAGTTTTCATGCTTTATTGTTTAACACCATTGAATCACGGTGGATTTTATTTGGTTTTTTTTGACACTGATCAACAGAAAAAAATCCCTTTCATGTCAAAGTGAAAACAGATCTCTACAAAGTTATCCAAATTAATTACAAATATAAAACAAAAATAATTGTTTGCATAAGTATTCACCTCCTTCAAGTCACTATTCAGTAAATGCATCTTTGTCAGCAATTACAGCCTTGAGTCTGTATGGATAGGTCTCTATCAGCTTTGCACATATGGATACCGCAATTTATCTTCATTTATCACATTTTGTTAGATTGCATGGAGATCATGAGTGAACAATCTTTTTCAAAACCAGCCACAAATTCTCAATTGGATTGAGGTCTGGACTCTGACCTGGCCACTACAGGACATTAACTTTGTTGTTTTAAGTCATTCCTGTGTAGATTTGGCTTTACACTTGGGTCATTGTCTTGCTAGAAAACAAATCTTCTCCCAAGTCACAGTTCTCTTGTAGACTGCAACAGGTTTTCCTCCAGGATTTTCCTGTATCTTGCTTCATGGTAGGGATGTTGTTATTGATGACGTGCGGTGTACAGTTTATGCCAAAAATAGCATTTAGCTTGATGGCCAAAAAGCTCAACTTTGGTTTCATCGGACCATAGAACCTTCTTCCAGCTGACTTCAAGACTCTCACATGCCTTCTTGCAAAGATTTCACGTGAGTTTTATTTCCCCCAACAGTGATTTTCTTTTTGGCACTCTCTCATAAAGCTGCAACTGGTGAAGCACCCTGGCAACAGTCGTATATGCAGTCTCTTCCATCTTAGCCACTGAAGTTTGTAACTCGTCCAAAGTCATCATAGGTCTCCTGGTGGCCTCCCTCACTAGTCCCCTTCTTGCATCATCACTGTTTTTACAGATGGTCAGCTCTAGGCAGATTTACAGCTGTGCCAAATTATTTCCATTTCTTGATGACTGACTTAACTGTACTTCAAGGGATATTCAGGGACTTGGAAATTTTCTTGTATCCATCTCCTGACTTGTACTTTTCAATAACCTTTTTGCAGAGTTACTTGGAGTGTTCTTTTGTTTTCATGACGTAGTTTTTGCCAGGATACTGACTCACCAGCAGCTGGACCTTCCAGATAAAGGTGTATTTTTATTACAATCAATTGAAACACATTGACAGAACAGAAGTCTCCAAAAACAGATCTCCATTTAACTAATTATGTGACTTATAAAACCAATTGGCTTCACCAGTGATGACTTGGTGTGTCATATTACAGGGGGTGAATACAGGTAATCAATTATTTGTTTTACATTTGTAATTAATTTAGATCACTTTGTAGATTTGTTTTCACTTCGACACAAGTCTTCTTCTGTTGATCTGCATCAAAAAAGCCAAATTATATCCACTGTGAATCAATGTTATAGAACAATAAAATAGGAAAACTTCCGGTGGGGGGGGGGGGGGGGGGCTGTGAATACTTTTCATAGGGACTGTAATTGTCTCGATTGCCATAATTAGTATATTAATGTCAGACATTAATCAAAACCCAATGAGAAATGGCTACAGAAGGGCATTTACAGAGTCAAGATTTTTCCTCTCTACAAGCTAAAGAATATTATAGCTGTTATTTAAATATCCATTTACCTCAGGTCTCTGCACTACAGACTACTTCAAATGAAGTTTCAATACATTATTGAAAGTAATAATTTGGACTTTGAGCATAAGCATGGTAACAATGACTGTACAGCAACTTCTATTTTTTTTTAAAAAACAGATAGTTAGCAATTATTGGCTATATACCCAAACATGTGAAATACTAAATAGAGTACTAACCTCTTTGCAGTGCATCGAGAGTGCAAAAACAAGTGGATATACTGAAGATGTTGGAAAGTGAAACAATCTGAACCAAGAAAAAAAAGTGGAAACAAGAATCAGGCAGCATATGCAGAGAGAAAGTGTTAATGCTTTGGAACTGTGATCTTGTATCTAAACTGGGTGACAATAACAGTAAGTTAGTGTTCAAAGGCAGGAAAAGGAGAGGAGATATACAGGAAACAAAAATCTCCAAGTGTTAGATGGTTGATAGACAAAAAGATCACCTACAAAAGGGGCAATAATACTCAGCGAAAATATTGCTTATTAGACAGGTCCAAAGGAGCCACAAATACAAAAAAGAATCATTATCTTTACTGGCAGTTTGAAAAAAATTGGAGCAGTAAACTCAAAGTATAAAATGTTGCCAACTTTTAAACAGAACAATGAGATGCTATTCTTGCAGCTTCTAGCAGCCATCATTTGTAAATAATACTAAACCATGAGGCATCAGAACAAGAATGGGTAAAGAATTAATATGGCAGGCAACCAGAAACAGTGTGCGTGGGGGGGTTGGAATGGTACTTGCATCTAACAAGTATATTCATTGAAAGAATCTACATTTTGTTTCCCAATAAGGAGCTGGAGACCACATTGTGAGAGGTGAGCTAAATTAAACAAAGAAAGTGCCCAAAAGACATCCTGTAATGGCAAAGGGAGGGAGAGAAAGGTAAAAGTTGCATTACCTACATCTGTATGGAGGAAAAATAGCCTTGCCTTCTTCCCTGCTTCAAACCTGCGAGATCTATAACACTTAAGTCTCACATCTGAAAAAGTAACGTGTTCTTCACTGATGCTGCCTTTATCTGAACAGTTATAGAATTTTTTGTATGTTTTAACTTGTTAACTGCAAAGTAGCAAGAAAATCTTATTGACAGGTCCAACTCCATTTGCTGATTCTGACATTACTCCATTTTGCATGCATTAAATTCCAAATGTGCAAGGCAGAACTTCACATGGGCCACCAGCTAGGAAACCAATCCTCCAATAATTAGGCAGCCTTTTCAGGCTAGAAAATATCTACCAACATCATGATCACCGTGCAAGATCAAGAACAATGGCTTGGTCAATCTTTACCTTCTGAGAAAGGGACGCGCAGTTTTTGAGCTCAAAACTCAAAACAAAGCTCAAGAACCACAAAAATGGCGGCCAAATATTTGAAGGCAGCGTTTTTAATCAAAGCCCATTAGGTTAAAAAAAAGGAAAATCTTGAGTAACACAAACCAGTCAGCTAGTTCAAAATAATGCTCTTAAGAACATTAATTGACTATGAACCCAACTCCTGGATTGCATTGATTACCTGCTGCATGGCCATGCCAGTGGGACTCCAAGGGCCTCTGATGAATCTGTCATCCAGTGCAGATAACCGTGGGCATCCTTGATGTGTTGTGAATACAGACAGGCACTTTGTAAAACCTTGGGTGCCAATGAGGTACCAAATGGTATGTCCTTATACCGACAGCTTTGTCTTTTGAAACTGAACCAGAATCTCCAATGCCATTCCTAAATAGCGATATAAAATTAGTCATCTTTCATATCCAGAGCTGCTAGCCAGTCTCCTATTGCCTGAATAGTCTCAAGAACTGAAACCGCTTGAATTTTTTCTCTGAGAAAAAAAGCTTAGAACCCTGAAGACAAGTAACCAGAGCTGCTTACCATCATCCCAAGTCTTCAGGACAGTACAACAATTCTGAAGCTGCAGCTGTTTTCTTTAAACCTCCAAGCTTCCCTCTTCAAAGTCCTTGAACACTTTACCTCCCAAATCAGAGTTCTTTTCGCCTGGAGTTCCACATTCAAAATCTTTACAATCAAGTTTCTATCCGACAAGTTGCAATGAAATGGCCCTAATTCAAGTCAGAAAAGCAATCCTCTATGGCCATGGGAAATATTCCCAGCTCATAGTTTTTGTGGAGTTTAACATGATTGATTGCAAATTTGCAAATTCATTTGGGAGCTACAGACATATTCAAGGACTTTGAAACACAAAAGCAAGTTTGATATAGGTTAGTCATTAGCTGGACTAAAAGAGTTTGTGGGTACAGCTTTTTTTTTGTAAGTGGCTGAAAACCAGGCTTGAAACAAAAATAAATCGCACCTCAGGAATAAGAACTAGTTACAAGATTAGTTTGTGTTTGGTGACGGAGGGGGTGGCTTGTGGGTAGGCAATGGCAAAAATAATACTGTTTGATTGTTTTAATAGAAGTCAGGTTAAAGGAGCTAGATGTGGATCTAAAAGAGCAAGGATGGGAAAGAAGCCATCTCAGTTTGTCTTTCCTCTTAAATATTGTCAATGTGAGTGACAACAGTTATAAAGTAGTTAAGAGTGGTCTTTTTTGTGATTGTTGGTGCAGGTCATTTGTTCAGCTTCTGGACATTGTCCAGTGGACTTAAAGGGATTCACTTAACACAAACAAAAGTTGATACACATACAGTATGCGAGAGTTATATAGTAATTCCCAATGTTAGCAGAAGGCAATATGAAATCTGCAGATGAAGCTGTAACAATTATGAATCATACCAGAGGAAACTACCTTTCTGCCTTCAGTGAAGATGTGAGAAGAGGTGTAAGGAAGTGATTAAAGAACTGCACAAATGGGGTAGAGGTAGTTATATAAGCTTGAGCAGCTTGTCTTGAGAAGCAGTAACAAAAGGAAATAGCTACATTAATTTGCTGCAGTCACATTTAAACTTTACAGCTGGATAAGTGCTTAATATTGGGAATCTCTTTCAAGATATGACAGACATTTTGATATTTTGATGCAGGACATATTCAGTAAGAGTGCCAAGTTAACCCTGTCCAAGTGTCTTGACCATAAAATACAAAAACAAGCAACATGTAACTGATTTGGCAGAGTTCAAGGCCTAATTTATCAGGACACACACTGCAAATATGACTTGAACTGGACATCTCAGGAATGGAAATGCTTACTTTAAAGTCTCATTTGAGACTCCTTTTGTTCCTGAACTGCATCTTTGCTTTACACTGCTTTTGGACGATCCAGTCAAACATGCAACTTGCAGACCGGTGAGGTATTACATGTTTCAAAGAAAATTTAGTTCTTTAATATAATTTTAATTTCCAGTCACAATTGCTGATGCACCACTAACAGATTATTTATAAAAGTTCAAAATTTGATGAAACTTCAGTGCAGTCCCAACTAGGATAGATGAACAATGATGACTAGAGGATCTGCTATATTTTTACTACATCTCTCTACTACCAATCTAAGGTTAATTCATACCAGATACAATGCAGTTCTTCATTTTAGATAGTTTGAAACATGGGGAGGCCAGCAATTTTATGTTTACAAACAAGTTTTTCATGCATGCAAGCAAACACAACACCGATTAGTAAGTCAATGCATTCTATTGCTGAAACATCTGATATTTCAGTTTCTGGCAAATGCTGGAGTCAAAATACTGTTCAGTACCTACAGTATTTCTTTGTGATACAATGTCGGCCAGAGCCAATATACAGTGGCATGCAGAAGTTTGGGCACCCCTGGTCAAAATTTCTGCTACTGTGAATAGCTAAGCGAGTAAAAGATGACCTGATTTCCAAAAGGCATAAAGTTAAAGATGACATTTCTTTAATGCTTTAAGCAAGATTACTTTTTTATTTCCATCTGTTACAGTTTCAAAATAAAAAAGGAAAAGGGCCTGAGCAAAAGTTTAGGCACCCGGCATGGTCAGTACTTAGTAACACCCACTTTCTGTAAATGCTTTCTGTAGCCAGCTAAGAGTCTTTCAATTCTTGTTTGGAGGATTTTCGCCCATTCTTCCTTGCAAAAGGCTTCTAGTTCTGTGAGATTCTTGGGCCGTCTTGTATGCACTGCTCTTTTGAGGCCTATCCACAGATTTTCAATGACGTTTAGGTCGGGGGACTATGAGGGCCATGGCAAAACCTTCAGCTTGTGCCTCCTCAGGTAGTCCATTGTGGATTTTGAGTTGTGTTTAGAATCATTATCCTGTTGTAGAAGCCATCCTCTTTTCATCTTCAGCTTTCTTACATATGGTGTGATGTTCCAGAATTTGCTGGTATTTAATTGAATTCGTTCTTCCCTTTACCAGAGGAATGTTCCCCGTGCCACTGGCTGCAACACAATCCCAAAGCATGACCGATCCACACCCATGCTTAACAGTTGGAGAGGTGTTCTTTTCATGAAATTCTGCACCTTTTTTCTCCAAGCATTCCTTTGCTCACTGTGGCCAAAAAGTTCTATTTTAACTTCATCAGTCCACAGGACTTCTTTCCAAAACACATCAGGCTTGTTTAGATGTTCTTTGCAAACCTCTGAGGCTGAATTTTGTGGTGAGGATGCAGGAAAGGTTTTCTTCTAATGACTCTTGCATGAAGGTCATATTTGTGCAGGTGTCGCTGCACTGTAGAACAGTGCACCACCACTCTAGAGTCGGCTAAATCTTCCTGAAGGTCTTTTGAAGTCAAATGGGGGTTTTGATTTGCCTTTCTAGCAATCCTACGAGCAGTTCTCTGGGAAAGTTTTCTTGGTCTTCCAGACCTGAACTTGACCTCCACCGTTCCTGTTAACTGCCATTTCTTAATTACATTCTGAACTGAGGAAACGGCTACCTGAAAATGCTTTGCTATCTTCTTATAGCTTTCTCCTGCTTTGTGGGCATCATTTATTTTCATTTTCAGAGTGCTACACAAGCTGTTTAGAGGAGCCCATGGCTGCTGATTGTTGGGACAAGGTTTGAGGAGTCAGGGTATTTATAAAGCTTTGAAATTTGCATCACCTGGCCTTTCCTAACGATGATTGTGAAGAAGCCATAGCCGTAACAAGCTAATTAAAGTCTGAGACCTTGGTAAAAATTATCTGAGAGCTCAAATCTCTTGGGGTGCCCAAACATTTGCATGGTGCTCTTTTTTTTCCACTCTAAAATTGTACAAAACAAAAATAATACACTAATCTTGCTTAACATGTTGAAAAGAATGTTTCATCTTTAACTTTATGACTTTTGGAGATCAGTTCATTTTCTACTCACTTAACTATTCACAGTAACAGAAATTTTGACCGGGGTGCCCAAACTTTTGCATGCCACTGTACCTACAATTGACGTCAGACCAGCCCAACATTTTCTCTATTAATGTAAATTTTGCAAATCATCAGTCTTATTTGCACTTAAAATGATTTTACTACTTAGAGAACATGAATGATAGAACCTGATAAAACTCAACTTGCAAATGGGTTTGGTAACCTGGTTAACATCTTGAATTAACTTTTAATTCAAGTGGGGTTTATTCACTCGTGTTCCAATTAACTTTAGCTCTTGGAGTTCAAGTGCTACCAAGAGCACTTTGGAGAAATACTGGACAACAAAAAGTGGACTGGATTATTTTGCAATTCCAAAACCACTCCGAAACTACATTTACCAAGAATGAATTACAGAGAAACAGTTTTATTCAACATATAAGCATAAAAATACCTGATTAACTGGGTGAACCAAATAGGCTCAATGGCCTAAATGTTATTATAATATATTGAGCAGTGTTAAACTGAATCATGAAATTTCCCAACATCCACTGTGGCAGGCATTGATTCTAAAAAATATTTTTAAAATGCTTAAAACAAAGCACCTAATTCTGTGAGCTTTGATGTGAATCTGGATGGTCACTTCAATGTACAAGTTCACTGGAAACAACACAAACGAAGATAATGAGCAAGAGAGAGAATGATTCTCTGTTCTTGCACTCTCCATAGCCAACAGTATACACAAAGGAAGAATGGTTGCTTCAGAAGAAAAGCATCAGGTAAAATGGTTATTTGTAAGACTGCATTTCAAAGTAAGGATGGAGATTCAATGAGAGGAATGGAGAACACTTTTCAGACCCACACAAATATAGCAAAGCACTGATAATTAGAAGCTCAGGAAAGTTACCCATTATTTTGTATTCCCTGCCCAAGCAATTATTCTTCAACTTTATGATGCAGAGTGGAAATTTGTAAGTTTCTAATAATAAAATTTAAACTGAATTCTGGAAGCCTAAACATGTCTTTAGATTTTTTTTCCTTTTATTTATATGCTTACCTCTGTCACCAGAACCTTCACTCCTTCGAGCAACAGGGTTGTTCGGAATAATGCCATTTTTTACTTGATGCAGACGCCTGGTGAGTTCTTCTTCTGTAATTTCTCCTTCAAAATACAATTAGGATGGACACCATGAACAATATTATAACAATTATCACATTCACACTTCAACCATTGCTTCACACTGACACACCACTAATAGATTCTTTCTGAAAAGTTACAAATTTGGCGAAATTTGGGTCCAGGATAGCCCAGATTGAGTCTTAAGCATTCTTAAATAGGAGGGTGAACACCCAGAAGTCATGATCCATGTAGGTACCAATGACACAGTAGTGATGGGGTACTGCATTGGGAGTTCAGAGAGTTAGGTGCTAAGTTAAAGGGCAGGACCTCCAGGGTTATCATCTCAAAAATGCTAGCCTTGCCACGTGCTAGTGAGGCCAGAACTAATAAGATTACGTATACAGTTTAATACGTAGCTAAGGAGTTGGTGTAGGAGGGAGGGAATACGATTTTTGGATAACTGGGCTGTCTTCCAGGGAAGGTGGTATCTGGACAGAAGGGACGATTTGCACCTGAACTGGAATACCCTAGCAGGAAGGCTATTGGTGCTGCACTATGGGACTTAAAGAGTTGCCGGGGGATGGGAACCAGAGTGCCAGATCAGACAGTGGAGACTTTGTGGAGGCAAATGTTGGTAAGACCTCAGATAAAGTTAGAAATCCAAAGATCGAGCGTGGTGTGACTAGTGTTCTGAGCCGCATATATTTCAATGCAAGAGGTATCGTAGGAAAGGTGAATGATAGTGCTGAAGATGAGGTAGCTGGTTTACAAACAGAGGCAATGCATAGGGAGGAGAAGCTGTTGATACGCAAAATTGCAGTCAACAGCATGAGTCGCAACATAAAAGGCGGATGAAATCAAAAAGGGTGAATACGGGACTGAAGGTGTATTTGAACGTGCACTAAACAGAATAAGGTTGATGAACTTGCAGCACAGTTACAGATTGGCAAGTATGACACTGTAGGCATCAATGAATCATGGTTGAAAGATTATAGCTGGAAGCTTAATGTCCAAGGATACACATTGTATCGAAAGGATAGGCAGGAAGGCAGAGGGGGTAGCATTGCTCTGTTGGTAAAAAATTAAATCAAACCATTAGACAGAGGATAGGATTGCAAGGTGCTGAATAATTATGGATTGAGCTAAGGAACAGCAAGGGTAAAAATAACTCGATGTGAGTTGTATACAGATTCCCAAACAGTAGTAAGGATGCATATTACAATGAGAGATAGAAAATGCATGCCAAAACAGCAATGCTACGGTAGCCCGGGGGGGGGGGAAGAGTTCATATGCAGGTAGATTGAGAAAATCAGGTTGGTGTTAGATTCCAGGCAGGGGAATTTTCTAGAGCGCCTACGAGATGGCTTTCTAAGAACAACTCGTGGTTGAGCCCGCTAGGGGATCAGCCATTTTGGATTAGGCATTGTGCAATGAATGGTTTAGAAAGCTTAAAGCAAAAGAACTCTGAGGGCCAAATGATCATAAAATGATCGAATTCACCCTGAAATTTGAGGAGAAGCTAAAGTCAGGAGTCAGCGGGAGATGCTCATGGAGTGAGTACTGTTTTAGATCCGCTCCATAACCTTTACTTTTTTTAACCTTTGATCACCCTTATCCAACTTATTTTTACCTACACCAAAAGATTCTTGCTACTTTCTCGGGCTTATCGTTAAGAGTTTATTGTGAATTTTTGAAGATATGCAAACAGAAATGGCTCTTAGATCCAAAGGACGAGAACCGGGGCGTAACCCGAACGGTAATGGAAAGAAGCAAGCTCAACCACAACGCACTGAGTTAACTTATGAACTGTTTATGGAGGTTTTGGATAAAAAATTCGATGAACTACAACAAGTTTTTAAACAAGATATAAAGGTTTTTCAAGATTATATGGTTAAGACGGATTCAGTAATTAACCAGCAGCAAGTTCTTATCGCGTCTCTGCAAGAAGAAGCTCGGAAACGAGATTTGACAATTGAAAAATTGCAACAGGATTTAATTTCGACCATTAAATTGGTGGAAACACTTAAAGCCAAGAGTGTCGACTTTGAGAATCGGTCCAGAAGACAGAACCTACGTATACTTGGTCTCCCAGACGGCATAGAAAAAGGCGATCCTTCGAAATATTTTGCTCAACTTTTAAAAGATGCGTTCCCGTCGGTTTTCCCAGAGAACCCCCCGTTACTTGATCGAGCACATAGAATTTGGAGTCGTTCATCGAGTGCTTCAGCTAAACCCTCAGTTGTAATTGTCCGGTTTCACTATGTACACGACAAAGAACAACTTATTCGTGAGGCTCGGAGGGCTGGGATGATTAAATTTCAAGATTACTACTTCCGTTTGGTTGAAGATTTTAGTCCTGAAGTTATGAAAAAAAGGCTTCTTTTTAAACCTCTGATGTCTGAATGTTATGAGAAAAATCTAAAACCTGCGCTCTTATACCCTGCGAAGCTTAGAATATCTCCGTCGAATGCTCCACGCCAGGTTTTCCTTTCTACATCTGAAGCGAGAAAGTATCTGGAGGAGAACTTCCCTACTGCTATAGATACTAATCCCTAATAAATGAGTGATTCTGATCGTGTAAGATGGTTTTCGATTCCTCAAACCAGAGTTAGTCTCTGGTTATTGGTGTAGGTTTATCCTATACTTCATATTTAAGTTAAAGTGTGTTTTCGTTATATTAATCGCTCTGTTTTATACACTTTAACCATTATACTATATTTTTGACTATTATTTTTGTTCCCTTGAAGGTATATTTTTAACCTTTCGAAGGGAAATTTCTTTTTTATTATTAAGATGGTGGTTTTTTGCAAAATATTCTTGGTTTTGTTTAAGATGGCGTTATTGTTTCTTTTTTCGTCTTCTTCCTATAATGCATCGCTTATCATAGTTTAAATATTTCTTGATTTGTTTGGGTTATAACCCGATTTATAAACTTTTAGTGATTATATTCTTTTTTTTACAACTAAGTATATTAAGAAGCGTGGATTTTAGTATTGTGATTATAATTTTTAAAGTTGGGGTGGTTTTTTTTATATATCCTTTAAATACGGAGTGGTCTGCCGCTGATATGGGGGTAGAATTAGTCTCATTTTTTCCTTTTTCTAGCCATATTTTGGCTTTTTTTCTTTTTCTTGTGGGGGTGGGGGGTGGTCTGTTTTCTAATTTTATTTTTCTTTTACCAGTTTGTTTTAGCTTTTTCATTCGGGCTGTTTTTGAACTACAAATATGTCTATGATGTCGTCACTTCCGGGTCCGCTCTTTATTTTTGTTCCTCTTCCGGGTGCATGAGTTTATAATTTGGTTAACCCTTTCTATACCAAAGGGTTGACTTTAGAAGCAAGGCTCAAACCATTAACTTTGTGTCTTGGAATACTAATGGTTTAAACCATCCGATTAAACGAAAGAAGATTTTCAAAGTATTCCAAAGACTTAATGCTCATATCATTTTTGTACAAGAAACTCATGTGAGGAAGGAGGACAAATATCGCTTTTTTAGGTCTTGGCGGGGTCAACAGTATCATTCGAATTCGAATGCCAAAGTTAAGGGAGTTTCAATGTTTATTGACTCCTCTATTGCATTTGTTCAACATGATATCCTTTCGGATCCGAATGGTAGATTTTTGTTAATTACGGGTTTACTCTGTAATAAAAAGGTTGCTATGGTTAATGTTTATGCTCCAAATGTGGATTGTCCTGATTTTTTTTAAGTCCTTATTTACTTCTTTACCTAATCTAAATGAATATAAGTTAATAATGGGTGGTGACTTTAATTGTTGTTTAAATCCTTTGATGGACAAATCTATATCTATTCAGACTTTACCCAATAAGTCGGCCACTTGTATTAACTCCTTTTTGACTGATAATGGAGTTTTTGATATTTGGAGATTTCGGCATCCTAACGACAAAGAAGTTTTCTTTTTTCTCACATGTTTATCATTCCTATTCGAGAATTGATTATTTTTTTATTGACTCTTGTTTTATTCCATCGGTAATTGGTTGTAATTATGATATTATAGCTACCTCTGACCATGCTCCATTAAAACTTTCTATTCAATTTACGGATACAGCTTCAAGTGCTAGACAATGGCGATTTGACTCTACCTTATTGCAAGATCCGGACTTTATTAAATTTATGAAGGAGCAGATCGATTTCTTCTTTTCAACTAATTCCACGGAAGATATCTCTTGCGGAACACTTTGGGACACTTTTAAAGCGTATATACGTGGACAGATTATCTCTTACTCTGTTGCTCTGAGAAAACGCATTAAGAAGGAAACTCTTTTATTGGTTGATAAAATTAAAGAGATTGACAAGAAATATTCGACCACTCCTAGTAGGGAGCTTTACAAACAAAGGGTTGAACTTCAAATGGAACATAGTTTATTACTTACATCTCCGATTGAAAATCAATTAATGAAAACCAGATCTGATTTTTATATATATAGTGATAAATCGGGTAAACTGTTAGCTAGTCAGCTGAAGAATGTTTGGGTTAAACGTCAAATCACTAAGATTCGTCAGCAGAATGGGGATTTGACAGTTAACCATGATGAGATAAATAAGTCTTTTCAAGACTTTTATACCTCCCTGTATCAATCTGAATTCCCTCAGGATCATAATACCATGTGTGATTTTCTTGGGAAATTGAATTTTCCAAAATTATCATCCGATGATCTTTCAGTATTAGATACTCCGATTACGGATGCAGAAATTAAAGGGGTTATTTCCTCAATGAATTCTGGGAAAGCACCAGGTCCAGATGGGTATACAGTAGAATTTTTAAAATGTTTTTCCGCTACTCTCTCTCTCCTTGGTTATGCAAGGTTTTTGAAGAAGCAATTAGATTGGGGAATTTGCCACAATCTTTTTATAGAGCTTCCATTTCCTTAATACTGAAGAAAGATAAAGACCCTACTGACTGTGCATCTTATAGACCAATATCTTTATTGAATGTGGACTCCAAGATCTTTTCCAAGTTACTGGCTTCCAGGCTGGAGAAGGTATTACCCCAAATTATTTCGGAAGATCAAACTGGTTTTATTAAAAATCGCTATTCTTTTTTCAATGTTAGGAGATTACTGAATATTGTTTATACTCCTTCACATAGCACTTCAGAATGTGTTATTTCATTAGATGCGGATAAAGCATTTGATAGAGTTGAATGGCCTTACTTATTTTATGTGCTGGAGAAGTTTAATTTTAGTCCGACCTTTATTTCTTGGATTAAACTGATTTATCACACTCCAGTAGCCTAGGTGTTTACTAATAATCAAAGATCTCCCTTCTTTCGTTTATTGCGGGGCACTAGACAAGGTTGTCCTCTTAGCCCATTACTATTTAACATTGCTTTAGAACCTTTGGCAATTGCCATCAGAGAATCACAGGATATTTCGGGTATTAATCGTGGAACAGATATTCATAAGGTATCTTTGTATGCAGATGATTTATTATTATTCATTTCTAACCCTGAGAAATCTATTCCAGCAGTTCTATCATTGTTGGCTCAATTTAGTGAGTTCTCTGGGTATAAGTTAAATCTTAATAAGAGTGAATTGTTTCCTTTGAATAGACAGGTCCCAAGCTATGGTAATTTACCTTTTAAATTAGTTAATGACTCTTTTATTTACTTAGGGATTAAAATCACAAAAAACCATAAAGAATTATTTAGGTTTAATTTTTTACCCTTAATTGATCAGATTAAAGGCTTGTTTACTAAGTGGTCACCATTATCTTTATCTCTGATAGGTAGGATTAATGCTATTAAGATGGTTATTTTACCTAAGTTTTTATATATTTTTCAAGCGGTACCAATTTTTACTCCGAAATCCTTTTTTACTAATGTTGATTCAAAAATTTCCTCATATATATGGCAGAATAAAAATCCCAGGTTAGGTAAAACATACTTACAGAAGACAAAGAAGGAAGGTGGGTTGGCATTACCCAATTTCAGATTTTATTATTGGGCAGTTAATATTAGATATTTGTTATGTTGGTTGAAAGAATGGGATGGTCCTTCTGGCCCTCATTGGGTGAGTTTGGAAATTAAATCGGTACCAGGTTATGCTCTGGCTTCTATTTTAGGGACTTCTCTCCCTTTTGCTCTTTCTAAATTGCCGAAACGAATTGACAACCCGATAGTTAAATATACCTTACGTATATGGTTTCAATTTCGGAAATTTTTCAGGTTGACTCAATTCGTTTTAAATATTCCTATTGTATCTAATTGTTTTTTCCACCCTTCAATTATAGATCAAGCATTTTTTGGCTTGGAAAACTAAGGGTTTATTAAGATTTTCTGATTTATTTTCCGACAATTGTTTTATGTCTTTTGAGCAATTATCTAATAAATATAATTTGCCCAGATTTCATTTTTTTTTTTAGATACTTACAGGTTAGGCATTTTTTAAGTACGGTACTTCCTACGTTTCCAAATTTTGTGTCTTCAGATATTTTGGAGAGTTTGTTTGAATTAAACCTTTTTCAAAAAGGGCTTATATCAAAACTTTATAATATAATTATGAAGATATGTTCAGTGCCCCTTGATAAGACCAAAAATGATTGGGAAAGAGAGCTTAATCTTATTATTCCTATTGAGAATTGGGATAGAATTCTTCAATTAGTTAATACATCATCTATATGTGCCAAACATTCATTAATACAATTTAAGGTTGTACATAGGGCCCATATGTCCAAGGATAAATTAGCTCATTTTTATTCTTATATAAACCCTATATGTGATAGATGTCAATCGGAAATCGCGTCTTTAACTCATATGTTTTGGTCATGTCCGCTTTTGAAAAAATATTGGAAAGATATTTTTGATATTATCTCTGCGGTACTGAACATCAATTAACAACCCCATCCTATTACCGCAGTTTTTGGTTTACCGATGATGGACTCACTTCATTTATCTCCTTCCGCCTGTCGAATGATTGCTTTTCTCACTTTGATGGCTAGAAGATCTATTTTGTTGAATTGGAAGGAAATTAATCCCCCCACTGTATTTCATTGGCTTTCTCAAACTATGTTATGTTTAAATTTAGAAAAAATTTGAAGTGGTGTATTCGATACTTCTATTAAATTTGAAAAGATATGGAGACCATTTATTCAATATTTTCATATGATGTAATATGATCCTGTTCCAAGCTTATTGGTTTTTTCAGCTTTAATCTTATTTATGTTGAGAGGATCGGAGTTGACGACATTGATGTTTATGTATTCTTGTGAGATATTATAAACAGCCCTTTTTTTTCTCTTTTTTTTAAGTTTTTCTTTTTTTGCTTCCTTTTTTTCTTTAGATATTAGATTAGTAGGTTAGTCAATTTTGCAAATATATTTTTTTTCTTTTTTTATATTATATATTATGAAATATCTAGATTTACCTTGTTCATACATATACTGTATGGTTCATGTTTTGGGAAAACTTATTTATACTGTAATCATTGCTTATGTATTCTTTCATGTGTAATGGGAATTTGTATGTTTGTAACCCCTTTATTAATATATCAATTGTATTTTGTTCATAATATTATTAATACTAATAAAAAGATTGAAAAAAAAGCTAAAGTCAGATGTATCAGTATTACAGTGGAGTAAAGGAAATTACAGAAGCACGAGAGGGGAATTGACCAGAATTGATTGAAAAAAACAATGGCAGGGATGACAGCAGAGCAGCAATGGCTAGGATTCCTGGAAGCAACTTAGAAAGGACAGGATACACACATCCCAAAGAGGAAGAAGCATTCTAAAGGAAAGAAGACACAACCATGGCTGACAAGTCACAGCCAACATAAAAGCCAAAGGAAGGGCCTATGATAGAGCAAAAATTAGTGGGAAGTTAAACGATTGGGAAGCTTTTAAAAACCAAATGAAGGGAACTAAAAAGTCATTAAGAAGGTAAAGATGGAATACAAAAATAAGCTAGCCAATAATTTTGAAGAGGATATGAAAAGTTTCTTCAGATACATAAACAGGAAGAGAGGCGAGAGTACATATCAGACCGCTGGAAAATGAGGCTGGAGAAGTAGTAATGGGGGAAGAACGAAATGACGGACAAACTGAGTAAGTATTTTGCATCAGCCTTCACTGTAGAAGAATGGTGGAAGTTCCAGGTGCCAGGGGTCATGCAGTGTGTGAAGTTACCATAACTAGAGAGAAGACTCTTGGGAAACTGAAAGGACTGAAGATAGATAAATCACCTGGACCAGATGGTGTACACCCCAGGGTTTTGAATGAGGTGGCTGAAGAGATAGTGGAGGAATTAGTAATGATCCTTCAAGAATCATCAGATTCCGGAGGACTGAAAAATTGTAAAAGTCACTGCAAGGGAGAAAGGCAGAAGAAAGGGAACTATAGGACAGTTTGTCTGACCTCTGGTTGGGAAGATGTTGCAATCGATTACAAAGGATGAGATCTCAGGGTACTTGGAGGCACAGGCCGTATCAGCATGGTTTCCTCAAGGGAAAATCTTACCTGTCATATCTGTTGTGATTGTTTGAAGAAATAAAAATGATAGACAAAGGAAAATCAGTAGATGTGTGTACTTGGATTTTCAGAAGGCCTTTGACAATATACATACATACACAGTTTAACAAATAAAAATATCAATAAAAACCAGCAAGGGTAATCCTCAAGATATCTTTTATTTCTTGTCAAGGGAACAGAGACTAACTACGACGATTGTCTCTCAATCTAGCAGTATTTTAATCCTACTAATTATAACCACGAAGTCATTCAGAACTAAGGAGTTTAATGAGACTCTGGAAAACATGGGCCCTCATCCAATTCTCAGGAACTACACATCAACAAAGAGAAATAGTGATCAGGAAAGAGACCCATGCACGAGTTTTGTTTGAGGAAAAAGGTATTTGGAGATCAAGATCTCAGAGATAGTACAAAACTGGTGGTCTGCCAGGCACCTGTGATTCCCTGCTGTTAATACGCTTGACCTCCTGACTGCAGGCATACTATGTCTTATGGTATTAACCTCCTCACAGCTGGCACCTCAAGGTATGAAAAATATCATAAGACACGGGAGCAGAATTAGGCCATTGGGCTAATTCGAGTTTGTTCAGCCATTCTATCATGGCAGATATATTAACCCTCTCAACCCCATTCTCCTTCATTCTCCCTGTAACCTTTGATGCTCTGACTAATCAAGAACGTATCAACCTCCACTTTAAATATACTCAATGATTTAGCCTTCACAGCCGCCTGTGGCAATGAATTCCACAGATTCACTACCCTCTGGCTAAAGAAATTCCTCATCAGCACTGTTCTAAATGGATGTTCATATAGTTTGACGCTGTGCCCTCTGGTTATAGATTCACTGCTATAGGAAACATCCTCTCTAGGTCCACTCTATCCAAACTTTTCTATATTCAATGAGATCCACCCTCATTTTTCTAAGCTCCAGTGAATACAGTCCCAGAGCTATCAAACACTTATCATCTATTAAACCTTTCATTTGAAGAATCATTCCCGTGAATCTCCTCTGGATCCTCTCTAATGCCAGCATATCTTTTAGTAGATGAAGGGTCCAAAACTGCTCTAAATGCCTTATAAAGCCCCCGATACCTATTCTCACCTTCCTTTTACTATTTATATATCTGAAGAAAAATTTCTGGTTTCCTTTTTTATATTATTGGCTAGCTTCCCCTCTTATTTAATCCTTTCTCCCACTGTGGCTTTTTAGTTGCCTTTTGTTGGTTTTTTTAAAAGCTTCCCAATCCTTCCGCAAACTTCCTACTATTTTTTGCTATATTGTATTCCCTCTCTTTTGCTTTTATGCTACCTTTGACTTTTTTGTAAGCCATAAGGGCCTCGTCCTCCCTTTAGAACAATGGTCCCCAACCACTGGGCACTGCAGCTCACTCATATTGCTTCATACCGCCATATCAAACCGTTTCCTCGCAGCCCAGTAGCACATGCTTTGCGGCCCAGTGGTTGGGGACCACTGCTTTAGAATCCTACACCTTCCAAACTGCCCCAGAAACTCCAGCCATTGTTGTTCTTCTGTCATCCCTGCTAGTATCCCCTTCCAATCAACTTTGGCCAGCTCTTCTCTCATGCCTCTGTAATTCCTTTTACTCTACTGTAATGTTGATACGTCTGACTTTATCTTCTCCCTTTCAAACTGCAAGGTGAATTCTATCATATTATGATCAATGCCTCTTAAGGGTTTCTTTACCTTAAGCTCCCTAATCATATCTGGTTCATTCCACAACACCCAATCTAGAATGGTCTTTCCCCGGTAGGCTCTGCCACAAGCTGCTCTAAAGGGCCATCTTGTAGGCTTTCTGCAAGTTCTCTCTTTTGGGATCCAGCACTAACCTGATTTTGTCAATCAATATGCAAATTGAAATCCCCAATACTATTGTTACAAAGAGAGCCTTAAGATCTTGGTGATTTGTAGGGAGGACTTGCAGTGGACTGAAAAGCTTGAGAATGTAGATATCAAGGAAGAGGATGTGCTGGAGCTTTTGGGTGGAGGCTGGTGACCAGTGGTCTGCCTCAGATCTGTTCTGGGACCCCTACTCTTTGTGATTTTTATAAATGATCTGGATGAGAAGTGGAGGGATGGGTTATTAAATTTGCTGATGACACACAGGTTGAGGGTGTTGTGGATAGTGTGGAGGGCTGTCAGAGGTTACAACAGGACATTGATAGGATGCAAAACTGGGCTGAGAAGTGGCAGATGGGAGTTCAACCCAGATAAGTGTGAGGTGGTTCATTTTGGTAGGTCAAATATGATGGCAGAATATAACATTAATGGTAAGACTCTCGGCAGTGTGGAGGATCAGAGGCATCTTGAGGCCCAAGTCCATAGGACACTCAAAACTGCTATGCAGGTTGACTTTGTGGTTAAGAAGGTCATCAATCGTGGGATTGAGTTTAAGAGCCAAGAGGTAATGTTGCAGCTATACAGGACCCTGGTAAGACCCCACTTGGAGTACTGTGCTCAATTCTAGTTGCCTCACTACAGGAAGGATGTGGAAACCACAGAAAGGGTGCAGAGGAGATTTACAAGGATGTTGCCTGGATTGGGAGCATGCCTTATGAGGATAAGTTGAGTGAACTCGGCCTTTTCTCTTTGGAGCAACAGAAGATGAGAAGTGACCTGACAGAGGTGTACAAGATGGTGAGAGGCATCGATCGTGTGGATAGTCAGAGGCTTTTTACCAGGGCTGAAATGGCTAGCACAAGAGGGCATAGTTTTAAGGTGCCTGGAAGCAGGTACAGAGGAGTTGTCAGGGGTAAGTTATGTTTTTTTTTAAACACAGAGAGTTGTGAGTGCGTGGAATGGGCTGCCCACAGCCGTGGTAGAGGCAGAAACAATAGGGTCTTTTAAGAGACTCATGGATGGCTACATGGAACTTAGGAAAATAGAGGGCTATAGGTAAAGCCAAAGTAGTTCTAAGGTAGGGACATGTCCGGCACAGCTTTGTGAGCCGAAAAGCAAGTGTTGTGCTGTCTGCTTTCTATGTTCCTAAGAGACAGACAGGAATTGAAACATGTGCAGAGGGAGCTTATTAGGAATATAGGAGAGAGCTGAAGAAATAGCTTGGACAGAGTAGCACATGGGAGGTGTGGAGAGGCATGAAGAACAACACTGGCTTCAATCAGCCTCGCTGTAGAACACTGGAATGCAGCCATGAATGGGCTAATAGTTAAACCAATTCTTCAATAGGTTTGACTATTGCCCTCCTGTTCACACCTCCCTCAGCACAACAGTCCAGGCACCCAATGTTCCCTCAGCACCAATGCCTCCTCTCTCCACTTCAAGATGTGAATGGACAACACAGGCTACCACTGTCTACATCCCTTCCTTGCCCTGCACCTACTATCCATACATCCACATACCAACTGCTATTGTCCCAATCTTCACCTCACCCAGCCCCTAGCTTCCATCAACTCCCCTGTCATCATGGACTCACCTTCAATACTGAGAAGGTGATAAGGGTAACTCAGACACGGCAAAGCTTTGGGACTGGATAGTGTGAACCCCAAGGTCCTGAAGGAGTGTGCTGAGCAGTTGTGTGGAGTTCTCCAGCGCATTTTCATTCTGACTCTCAGTTTAGAAAGGGTCCTTACTGTGTGGAAGACATCAGGTTGGTCCCAGTACCCAAGAAGGACCAGCTGAAAGTTTTGAACAACTACTGTTCAATGGCCCTGACCTAACATCATGAAGATCCTAGCGTGGCTGGTCCTGGCTCACCTCTGACCCCTGGTCAGGTCAGCCCTCGATCCCCTGCAGTTTGCCTACCAGGAGCACAGTAGAGTCAATGACACTATCACCTATCTGCTGAACAGAGCCTACTCTCATTTAGATAAGGAGGGAAGGACTGTGAGAATCATGTTTTTTGATTTCTCAAGTGCCTTCAATACCATACTGCCCTTACTGCTGGGGGAAAAGCTCCATTCAATGCAAATTGACACTTCCATTGTATCCTGGATAACGGACTACCTGACTGGTAGACCACAGTGCGTACAGCTTCAGAGCTGTGTGTCAGACAAGGCTATAAGTAGTGCTGGGGCCCCAAAGAGGTCCATATTGGTGCCCTTCCTGTTTACCCTGTGTACCTTGGACTTTAGATACAATGCTGAGTCATGTCATCTGCAGAAATTCTTTGATGACTGAACCATAGTTGGGTGTATAAAGGGAGGATGACTAAAGGGCCCTGGTGGGGGACTTTGTCAAATTGTGCAAGCTGAATCTTCTGCAACTCAACATTAGTAAGAAAATGGAGAAAGTGATGGACTTTAGGAAGACTAATCCTACTTTGCTGCCTGTTACTATTTATGGTGAGGACATGGATGTGCTGAGGACCTACAAGTACCTGGGGGTGCGCCTGACGACAGACTTGAATGGAGCACCGATACAGAGGCTATGTACGAGAAGGGTCAGAGTCGCCTCTAATTCCTGAGGAGACTGAAGTCCTTTGGAGTACGCAAGCTTCTCTTTCACATGTTCAACACAGGTGATGCCAACAGGCTCAATAAACTGATTAGAAAGGCTGGCTCTGTTATAGGAGTCAAACTGGACACACTGGAGGGTGTGGTAGAACAAAGGACCCCACAGCAAATCCTGGCAATTCTGGACAATGTTTCTCACCCTCTGCATGCCACCTTGGCTGTAAAGAGGAGCACTTTTTCTAATAGACTAAGACAACTGAGCTGCACCAAACATCACTATATGAGGTCATTCTTACCCTCGGCCATTAGGCTCTATAATGAGTCAATCTACAGCCAGGGAAGTGATAATCCTCTGCTGTTAAGACTGTCTGTGGTAACTTTTTTTTACTCTTTCTACTTCTCTTCTAATATTTATATCTGTGCACTTGTAATGCTGCTGTGACAATGTAATTTCTATTGGGATTGATAAAGCACCTACCTATCATCGCCCTTTTTCATCTCCCAATGCAATTTGTTTCTCATATTCTGGCTCCTATTTGGAGACTTGAATATTAATGCAGTCAGGGTCTTTTTACCCTTGCAGTTCCTTAACTCTACCCACAAGAACTCTATACCTTATGTCACTTCTAAGGATTCGATTTCAATTTTTACTGACAGAACCACAACATCCCCCTCTGCCTACCTGCCTGTCCTTTTGATACAGTTGTATTTTTGAATGTTCAGCTCCCAACTATGATCTTCTTTCAGCCACAACTCAGTGCTGCCCACATTATACCCGTCAATCTCTAATGGTGCTACAATGCCATCTACCTTGTTCTGTATACTGCATAAATTCAAATATAACACCTTTATTCCTGTATTCATTACCCTTTTCGATTTGCCCCCATGCAGGACAACATCCCCACCACTGAGCATTTATACCCTGATGTGTACATTATGCAGGCCAAGTTCTTGACATGCACATTACACCTTCAAAATGATCATTCTTAGCACTGACAAGAGTAAAATATTACTGGATGGACAGAGAGAAAGATGTAAAAATGTGTCTAGAATGTCACTGAAGAAATACAATAGCCCCACTGATTTCTGGAAGCTTCTGTCCCAGAACTGCTCAAAGTGTAGAGAGCACATTTGCAATCGTATCAAACACCTCAAGGCCCTTCACCGAGAGATTACAAATGCTCTGCATTTGCAGAAGGAACAGATCACTCTTGTTATCCATAAACCACCACCTGCCCCTTGTATTGCGGAGTCTACTGTTTCAACAATGGCCCTATTAGTCACCTCAGAACTCTCAAAACCAGATTGGAAGTCACAGTTTATCTTACAGATTACTTAGGAGGAAAGATTAACTAACAAGTTCAAATATTTGCAGTCAGCTTCCAGCCACATAGTCGCTCAACACAGTACATGCCATTTCTACCTCCATCACAGGATTCATAAGAAAGACTGCTATGACGGCTGTTTGATCCATAGAAATTAATTTGTCTTATATTGAATCAGTTCTTCCTTCTGCTGTTCAGTCTCTTCCCACTTTCATCTATGTCAACTCTGATACCCTATCATTTTGAAAACTTCCTGTGTTCTTATCCCAATCCCAATCAGTTCTACCATTGATATTCTGTCTATATCCCCATCTGACAACAGGTGGCTCAATGGCCCTTGAACAGAAGCAAAATCAGCCTCCACATAAAACCAACTTCACCGGGCTAAATATAGTCTTACATCAAACTACTTCCCTGTAACTCCTATCTATCACTTCTTCAATCTGCTGTGTGAGCCGAAGGTCATCGAGTTGCAGCCCCAGTTTAACACAGTCTCTAAGGAGTTGCAGCTCAGTGCACTTCGTGCAGGTGTAGTTATCAAGGGGACTCGAGGTTTTCCAAAGTTCTCACATCAAACACAAGGAACATACCATTAGCTCTAGACTCATTCTCAGCACACTATGTACTAACAGAAAAACTTACTAGAAGCTTACTTAGAGCCTATATCTGTGCTTGTCCATTCTGGCTCAAGCCGGACCGCTGTAACAATACCCCATTTCAACAAAGTCTGCTTTCTTTTTATTGGTTCAAATAAGACTCACTCCAGATGAGACCTGCAGTTTCCAATCTCCATTTCTAGAAGTATGCTAGAAACCAATACCTATTAGAAGCCCACAGATTCTCATAGTTATCTTGACTATCCCACCTCCCACTTTCACTCTATTCATTTCAGTTTTTCTAGTTCCATCATATTGATTCTGAGAAGCCTTCCTTTTTGCATAATCATGGCTTTCTTTCTACCATTGCTGAGAGTTTTCACTCCCAATATATTTCCAATACCTTTGACTGTACCATTGTAACTTGTACCAGGCCAATCTTGGTGTTCACCACAGTCATTATCCATACTCTTGCCAGCATTACCACCCGCTGCAGCTTGAAAATAGACATTTGTATTTTTCACTTTTCCAGTTTTTGCCACACTGAAACACTGTTTTTCTCTCTATATAGACTGTGCCTTCAAATAACTCAAGCTTTGTTTTTATTTCAGAAAGAAAAAACAAAGAAACTAGAGGTCCAAGAGCCAGTCCTCATTAAGCGATTGGAGGTGAAGAGGAATTAGGCCATTTGGCCCAAACGATTCTGCTCTGCCATTTAATCATGGTCTTTCAGCTTTTTGAGTACCTTCTTCCTTGTGATAGCAACAGGATTGAATTTCCTCCATTTGGAGACAATTTCCCTTACTATGGATTCAAGAACACACAGGTCTTTAGAAAAGCTTTTGTAGCCTATTCCTTCTTCTAAGGTCATCTGAAAGTTGTTTTGATCAAGGAATGGTGCACATAAACAGATCTTGAGAAGAGCAAGCTCTAACAGTAATGTGACTTTGTGCGTCTTTTTTTTATTACGTAGGGCAGGGCAGCTCTACAACCCAATCTCATCTCATTGATTGGAACACCTGACTCCAAATGTCTTTCGTAGTAGGCATTACCCCAGAGATTCACATACTTTTTTTGAACCTAGACTGCAACTGTTTAAATAGTGTACTCAGTATTGACGAGAAGTAGTACAATTGTTTGTGTGTTATTAGTTCAAGCTGATTGTGTTTGTCTATTATTGCAACTTAGATGAATATCAGACCACATTTTATGAGTAATTAATACAGAAAACTAGGTAATTGCAAAGGGTTCACCAACTTTTTCTTGCAACTATAGAACAGTGCAGCACAGGAACAGGCCCTTCAGCCCACAATGTTGTGACGAACCAGCTGAAAAGCAAATCGAAAACACCCAAACACTAAATCACTCCTATACAATGTCCATATCCCTCCATCTTCCTCACATAAGTATATAAAGGGTAAAAGAGAGTCGCGGGTAGATCAATACAAAATGACTCTGGAGTTAGCGTAATGACAGATGCAGAAATGGCAGAGGCACTGAATGTGTATTTTGCATCAGTCTTCACAATGGAAGACATTTGCAGTATACCAGATATTTAAGAGTGTCAGGGAAGTTAAGTTTGTGCAGCGAAAATTACGACTTGAGAAGGTGCACAGGAAGCTTAATGGTCTGAGGGTGGATAAATCTCCTGGACCTGATGGAATGCACCCACGGGTACTGAAGGAAGTAGCTGGAGAGATTGTGGAGGCATTAACAATGATCTTTCAAGAATCGATAGATCCTGGCATTGTACCGGATGACTGAAAAATTGCAAATGTTACTCTGCTATTTAATAAGGGTGGGAAGCAGCAGAAAGGAAACTACAGACCTGTTAGCCTGACATCAGTGGTTGGGAAGTTGTTGGAATCGATTGTTAGGGATGAGATTACAGAATACCTGGAGGCACATGACAAGATAGGCCAAAAGCCAGCATGGTTTCCTGAAAGGAAAATCCTGCCTGACAAACCTACTGCAATTCTTTGAGGAAATTACAAGTAGGGTAGACAAAGGAGATGCAATAGACGTGGTGTACTTGGATTTTCAGAAGGCCTTTGACAAGGGGCCGCACATAAGGCTGCTTAGCAAGATAAGAGCCCATGGAATTACAGGGAAGTTACTAGCGTGGATGGAGCACTGGCTGGTTGGCAGAAAACAGAGTGGGAATAAAGGGATCCTATTCTGGCCGGATGCCTCTTACCAGTGGAATTCCACAGGAGTCGGTGTTGGGACAGCTGCTTTTTACGATGCATGTCAATAATTTGGACTATGGTATTAATCGATTTGTGGCTAAATTTTCCAATGATATAGATAGGTGGAGGAGCGGGTAGTGTTGAGGAAACAAAGAGCCTGCAGAGAGACTTAGATAGTTCAGGGGAATGAGCAAAGAAGTGGCAAATGAAATACAATGTTGGAAAGTGTACGGTCATGCCCTTCAGTGGAAGAAATAAATGGGAAGACTATTATTTAGATGGGGAGAGAATTCAAAATGCAGAGATGCAAAGGGACTTGGGAGTCCTTGTGCAAGATACCCTAAAGGTTAACCTCCAGGTTGAGTCAGTTGTGAAGAAGGCGAATGCAATGTTGGCATTCGTTTCTAGAGGTATGGAATATGGAGCAGGGATGTGATATTGAGGCTCTAAAAGGCACTCCTGAGACCGCACTTGGAGTATTGTGTGCAGTTTTGGCTCCTTATTTGAGAAAGGATATACTGACATTGGAGAGGATTCAGAGAAGACTCACAAGAATGATTCCAGGAATGAAAAGTTTACTGTATAAGGGACGCCTGGCAGCTCTCAGGTTGTATTCCCTGGAGTTCAGGCGAATGAGGAGGGAATCACATAGATGCATCCTGAATGTTAAAAGGCCTGAACAGATTAGATATGGCAAAGTTATTTCCCATGGGAGGGGTTTCTAGGACAAGAGGGCACGTCTTCAGGATTGAAGGACGTCCTTTTAGAACTGAGATGCAGGGAAATTACCTTAGTCAGAGGGTGGTAAATCTGTGGAATCTGCTGCCATGAGCAGCTGTGGAGGCCAAATCATTGGGCGTATTTAAGGCAGAGACAGATAGGTTCTTGATTAGCCAGGGCATCAAAGGGTATGGGCTGAAAGCAGGGGAGTGGGAATGACTGGAAGAATTGGATCAGCCCATGATTGAATGGCGGAGCAGACTCGATGGACCGAATGGACTGCTTCTGCTTCTATACCTTATGGTCATTCATGTGCCTATCTAAACATCTCTTAAAAGCCTCTAATTTATTTGCCTCTACCACCATACCAAACAGGGCATTCCAGGCTTCCACCACTGAGTAAAAAATCTTGCCCCTCATATCCCCCTTGAACCTGCCCCTCTCCTCTTCAATGCATGCCCTCTGGTATTAGACAACTACAACCCAAGGAAACAGTTACTCCCTGTCTACTCTATGCCTCTCATAATCTTATAAAACTCTGAGATCTCCCCTCAGCCTCTGCTGCTCCAAAGAAAATGACCTAAGTTTATCCAGCCTCTCATGATACCACATACCCTCTAAACCAGGCAGCATCCTGGTAAACCTCTTCTGCACCCTCTCCAAAGCCTGAACATCCTTCCTACAGTGGGGCAACCAGAAATGCAGGCAATACTCCAGATGTGGTCTAACCAGTTTTATAAAATTAAAACACAACCTCTTAACTTTTGAACTCAATGCCTCAACTAATGAAAGCAAGCATTCCATAAACCTTCTTAATCAGCCTATTGAGTTGTGTAGCCACTTTCAAGGAGCTATGAACATGGATCCCAAAATCTCTCTGTTCAGCAACACTGTTAAGGATCTTGCCCTTAACAGTGTACCGTCTCCTTGTATTTGCCCAATCAAGGTGCAATACCTCATATTTATCTGGGTTAAACTCCACTGCCCATATCTGCAACTGATCTATATCGCACTGTACTCCTTGCCGGTCTTCTACACATCCCACAACTCCACCAATCTTAGTATCATCCACAAACTTACTAACTCATGAATCTATTATTTTCATCCAGATCATTTATATACATCACAAATAGCAGAGGCTCCAACATAGATCCCTGCAAAACACCACTAAGTACTGACCTCCAGTTGGAATAGGTCCCTTCAACTATTACCTTCTGTTTTTTTTGCGCAAGCCAGCTCTAAATCCAAATAGCTAATTTGCTGCAGACTCCATGCACCTTCATCTTCTGGATTAGCCTCCCATGAGGAATTTTGTCAAATGCCTTACTAAAATCCATCATCCACTGCCATACCCTCATCAATCTCTCTCATCACCTTGTCAAAAAACTCTAAGACAACCTGCCCAGCATAAAGCCATGCTGGCTCTCCCTAATTAGAGCATGGGTTTCCAAATGCTCATATATCCTATTCCTAAGAAATAACTTCAATCACCTGAACATTGAACTGATTCTACAACCTATGGACTCACTTTCACGGACTCTACAATTCGGTATTTATTTATTTGTACAATGTTTCTTCTTTTGCACATTGATTGCATGTCAGTCTATGCTTGTGTGTAGTTTTGGATTGATTCTATTGTATTTCTCTGTTCTGTGAATGCCAGTAAGAAAATGAATATCAAGGTAGCATACAGAGATATATACGTACTTCCATAACAAACTTACTTTAAGCTATTAGATGTCTACAATCCGTAAGTTTTTTGCTTTACAATCATAACTCTCAACTACTTCCCTGATTAAAATCCTTCTGATTACCACTAAACATCAATCTGAAGACAGTCTCAGCTTCAAAGTTCAAAGTAATTTTTTTCATATTAAAATACATATATGTCACCACATATAACTCTGAGGTTTATTTTCTGGCAGGTATAATCAATAAATCCAAAATAGAATAATAACCATAATAGAATCAATAAAAGATTATGCCAACTTGGGCATTCAGCTAGTGTGCAAAAGGCAACAAACTGTGCAAATACAAAAGAAAGGAAATAATAATAAATAAGCAATAAATTTCGAGAATGAGATGAAGAGTCGTTGAAAGTGCATCATTTCAGTGATGGGGCAAGTGAAGATGAGTGAAGTTATTTCCTTCGGTTCAAGAGCCTGATGGCTGAGTGCTAACAACTGTTCTTGAACCTGCTGGTATGTGTCCTAAGGCTCCTGTATCTTCTTCCTGATTGCAAAGGTGAGAAGAGAGCATGACCTGGGCAGTGGGGGGGGTGTCCCCTGATGGTGGAGTGCTGCTTTTCTGCTGTACACTTCATGTAGAAGTGCTTAAAGGTAGGAGGGATTTACACGTGATGGAATGTGCTATTTCCACTACTTTTTTTATGGGATTTTCCATTCAGTCATTGGTGTTTCCATCCCAGGCTGTGATGCATCCAGTCAGTATACTCTCCTCCACACAGTTATAGAAGTTAGACAGTTTGAGATGTCATGCCAAATCATCTCAAACTCCTCAGGAAGTAGAGGCGCTGCCATGCTTTCTTCATAATTTCACTTATGCGCTGGGCCCAGGACAGGTCCTCTGAAAAGATAACGCTGAGGAATTCAAAGTTGCTGACCCTCGATGGGAATTGTTTGGAGTAGTGCAAAACAATATGCACACCCTGAATGGGTATGGAAACTGGTTCACATTTGCCATATTGCAACCAAGGTAAAGGAGCTGGCCTACAAGAAAACACTATAGAGAAAATCATTTTAGCAGTCTGAAGTTAGACCACTGTTACCATGTTTGCATTTGGACTTCCTATTAGAAAGTCTAAGTGTAAACAGTAGAGGAAGACTGCGACAAAATATAGTTACAAATATATTAAGTAGGAAGTTTTACATAATTGCCATTAAAAGTCTTGAATTGTATACTGAAGGATATCAAATACTCCATAAAATCAGTCACAAGTTAACAAAAAACAAAATCACAAATAAGTTTACAAACACCACTCTCCTCCGTCTAGCCGAATTAGTTCTTATTCTCAATAATTTCTCCTTTGGCTCCTCCCACTTCCTCCAAACCAAAGGTGTAACCATGGGCACCCGCATGGGTCCCAGTTATGCTTGCCTTTTTGTTGGCTTTGTGGAACAGTCCATGTTCCAAGTCTATACGGGTATCCGTCCCCCTTTTCCTTCGCTACATCGAGAACTGCATTGGTGCTGCCTCCTGCATGCATACTGAGCTCGTTGACTTTATTAACTTTGCCTCCAACTTTCACCCTGCCCTCAAATTTACCTGGTTAACTTCTGTCACCTCCCTCCCCTTTCTTGATCTTTCTGTCTCCATCTCTGGAGACGGCTTATCTACTGATATCTACTATAAGCCTACAGACTCTCACAGCTACCTGGACTATTCCTCTTCCCACCCTGTCTCTTGCAAAAATGCTATCCCCTTATCACAATTCCTCCGTCTCCACCACATCTGCTCTCAGGATGAGGCTTTTCATTCCAGGATGAAGATGTCTTCCTTTTTTAAACAAAGGGGCTTCCCTTCTTCCACCATCAACTCTGCTCTCAAATGCATCTCTCCCATTTCCCGCACATCTGCCCTCACCCCATCCGCCCACCACCCCACTTGGGATAGGGTTCCCCTTGTCCTCACCTACCACCCTACCAGCCTCCGGATCCAACATATAATTCTCCGTAACTTCCACCACCTCCAATGGGATCCTACTACCAAGCACATCTTTCCCTCCCCCCCTTTCTGCTTTCCGCAGGGATCGCTCCCTACACAACTCCCTTGTCCATTCATCCCCCCCATCCATTCCCATCGATTTCCCTCCTGGCACTTATCCTTGTAAGCGGAACAAGTGCTACACCTGCCCTTACACTTCCTCCCTCACCACCATTCAGGGCCCCAGACAGTCCTTCCAGGTGAGGCGACACTTCACCTGTGAGTCGGTTGGTGTGGTATACTGCGTCCGGTGCTCCCGGTGTGGCCTTTTATATATTGGTGAGACCCGACGCAGACTGGGAGACTGTTTTGCTGAACACCTACGCTCTGTCCGCCAGAGAAAGCAGGATCTCCCAGTGGCCACACATTTTAATTCCACGTCCCATTCCCATTCTGATATGTCTATCCATGGCCTCCTCTACTGTCAAGATGAAGCCACACTCAGGTTGGAGGAAGAACACCTTACATAATGGCTGCGTAGCCTCCAACCTGATGGCATGAACATTGACTTCTCTAACTTCTGTTAATGCCCCTCCCCTTCTTATTCCATCCCTGATATATTTAGGTTTTTTTTCTCTCTCTGCCCATCACTCTGCCTGTTCTCCATCTCTTTATGGTGCTCCCCTCCCCCTTTCTTTCTCCCTAGGCCTCCCATTCCATGATCCTTTCCCTTCTCTAGCTCTGTATCCCTTTTGCCAATCACCTGTCTGGCTCTCAGCTTCATCCCACCCCCTCCGGTCATCTATCATTTCACATTTTCCCCTCCCCCTCCTACTTTCAAATCTCTTACTGTGGCGACTCACTTCCTAGCACACTCGAACCGGCTCACAAATAGCCAGCGCGCCAGCATAAAGGCCAGTCCCAAAAGGGCGCCAAGTCTGCTTCACCAGCAAGGGGAAAAGCCCGCGCGGGACTGTGAATACGTGCCCCCTACAGCATCCGCGCGCGGGGAGGGCGGGATCAGGAAGGCTTTAAAGCGAGGCCGCGAAGTTCGAAAAAAATCTTTTTGTAACTGCAGTTCATTGACTCCGTGTCGTAATTTCAGCGCTGCGTGTAGCACACCGCTACAATTGGTGACCCCGACGGCCCAAACGATATTTGGGCCGAAGATGACCGACGCCACATCTGTTCATGCAGTTTCACTGAAACTGCCAAGCTTCTGGACGCTGCGACCTCACCTATGGTTCCAGCAAGCAGGAGCCCGATTCCACGTTCGGCAGATAACCTCGGAGGACACACGTTACTACTACGGACACAGCAGCCCAGGTTGAGGAGTTGAGGAGTTCCTACAGTTGAGGAGTTCCTACAGTCTCCCCCAGCGGACGGCAAATACACGGAATTCAAAGCCCTGCTCATAAGGACTTTCAGACTCTCACAGCGCGAGCGAGCTGCTTGCTTACTGCACCTGGATGGTTTGGGGGACAGACCACCATCGGCTTTGATGAATGAGATGTTGTCTCTGGCCGGAGGACACAAGCCCTGCCTCATGTTTGAGCAGGCATTCCTGGAGCAGCTGCCCGAAGACATACACTTGCTGCTGTCCGACGTTGATTTCAGCGACCCCCAGAAGGTGGCAGCCCGGGCGGACTTGCTGTGGAACGCCAAGAAGGAGAGTGGGGTGTCCGTCGCACAGATCACCAAGCCACGATCCCAGCAGCAGACCAGACCAGGCTCGGCAGCAGAGCCCACTAGCCCCAGAGGGAGGGGTGAGGAGACCAACGAACAATGGTGCTTCTACCACCAGCGGTGGGGCGCAGAAGCCCGCCACTGTCACCCGCCCTGCAAGTTCCCGGGAAACACCAGGGCCAGCCGCCGCTGATAGCTACGGCGGCTGGCCATCGGGATAGCTTGATAGCTTGTGCGACAAGCAGTCGGGATGCAGTTTTTTGGTCAACACCGGTGCCGAGATCAGCGTCTCACCTCCGTCGAGTTACAACACCCGCAACAGGGCACCGGGTCCCACCCTGAGGGCCGCGAACGGCAGCACAGTAAGGTCCTACGGCACCCGTACAGCTACAGTTCGGCTCCGTCGGTTCACGTGGGACTTCACACTGGCCGCCGTAGCCCAACCGCTTCTGGGTGCGGATTTTTTGAGGTCTCACAGCCTACTGGTCGACCTGCCGAGGTAGAGACTGGTCCATGCCGAGACCTTCCAGACGTTCTCCCTGGGTGAAGCCCAGTTGCCAGCCCCACACCTCGACTCCATCACGCTGTCCGACAACGACTTCACCAGAGTCCTGGTGGATTTCCCATCGGTTCTGGCAGCCACGCCCAGACACGGCGTACAGCACCACATCCCGACACAGGGACCACCCCTCCACGCCCGTGCTCGAAGGCTTCCCCCAGACAAGCTCCGACTGGCGAAGGAGGAGTTCAAGAGGATGGAGGAATTGGGGATCATACGGCGGTCCGACAGCCCATGGGCCTCCCCCCTGCACATGGTGCCCAAAGCGACAGGGGGCTGGAGACCATGCGGCGACTACCGCAGGCTGAACGAGGCTACAACACCATACTGCTACCCTGTGCCGCACATTCAGGACTTTACAGCAAACCTGCACGGCGCATGGATCTTCTCCAAGGTAGACCTCGTCCGGGGATACCATCAAATCCCGATGCATCCTGACAACGTCCCCAAAACGGCACTCATCACCCCTTTCGGCCTTTTTGAGTTCCTCCGCATGCCGTTCGGCCTGAAGGATGCCACACAGACATTTCAGCGGTTAATGGACGCGGTGGGACGCGACCTGGACTTCGCTTTCATCTATTTGGACGACATCCTCATAGCCAGCAGCAGTTGTCAGGAGCATCTGTCCCACCTCCGTCAACTCTACGCCCGACTGAGTGAATACGGTCTGACAATCAACCCGGCCAAATGCCAGTTCGGGCTCGACACCATCCACTTCCTGGGCCACAGGATCACTACAGACAGGGCAACCCCTCTGCCCGCTAAGGTAGACGCAGTCCGCCATTTCCCCCGACCCACCACAATCAAAAGCCTTCAGGAATTCGTGGGTATGGTAAATTTCTACCACCGCTTCCTCCCTTCAGCTGCCCGAATCATGCGCCCCCTGTTCGCCCTGATGTCGGGTCCGAGCAAGGACATTACCTGGGACGAGGAGTCCGCCGCCGCTTTCATTACAACGAAAGAAGCCTTGGCAAACGCCGTGATGCTAGTGCACCCCAGAATGGACGTCCCTACCGCTCTCACAGTGGATGCATATAACACGGCAGTCGGTGGGGTACTGGAGCAACTCATCGAGGGTCGCTGGCAACCCCTGGCGTTTTTCAGCAAACACCTGCAACCACCGGAGCTCAAATACAGTGCTTTCGACCGGGAACTGTTGGCGCTATACCTGGCAATCCAGCATTTCAGGTACTTCCTAGAAGGTAGGCCCTTCACCGCGTTCACGGACCACAAGCCGCTTACCTTTGCGTTCACGAAGGTGTCCGATCCCTGGTCGTCCTGCCAGCAGCGCCATCTGTCCTACATCTCTGAATACACAACGGATGTCCCGCACGTCTTGGGAAAGGACAATGTCGCTGCGGACGCACTCTCTCGCCCTAACATTCATGCCCTTTCCCAAGGGGTAGACTTTGAGGCGCTGGCGGAGGCACAGCAGGCAGACGAGGAGATCCCGAGTTACAGAACCACAGTCTCCGGTTTGCAGCTCCAGGACCTCCCCATAGGCCCAGGTGAGAGGACCCTTCTCTGTGACGTCACCATCGCCCAACCCCGTTCCGTCGTTCCGACAGCCTGGCGGCGGTGCATTTTCGACTCCATTCATAACTTAGCACACCCCTCCATCAGGACAACCGTCCGGATGGTCTCCAGCAGGTTCGTTTGGCACGGACTCCGCAAGCAAGTCAGTGAATGGGCCAAAACGTGCATGCACTGCCAGACGGCCAAGGTGCAGCGGCACACCAAAGCTCTGCCGCAGTAGTTTCACCCCACCCACTGGCGTTTCGACCACATTCATGTGGATATCGTGGGTCCCCTGCCAGTGTCGCGCGGGGCGCGGCACCTCCTCACTATCGTGGACCGGTTCACAAGATGGCCAGAGGCGATCCCGCTCACCGACACCACCTCTGAATCTTGCGCCCGGGCACTGATCGCCACCTGGGTATCCCGCTTTGGTGTACCAACCCACATTACCTCCGACAGAGGCGCCCAGTTCACCTCCAGCCTGTGGTCTGCTATGGCCAGCCTTTTGGGGACACAGCTGCACCACATCACTGCCTACCACCCACAGTCGAACGGCCTGGTAGAGCGTTTCCACCGTCACCTAAAGTTGACTCTAATGGCCCGCCTGAGAGGAGCTAACTGGGTGGACGAGCTTCCCTGGGTCCTGTTCAGCATTTGCACGGCGCCCAAAGACGATCTGCACACCTCATCGGCCGAGTTGGTGTATGGCGCACCCCTGGTCGTCCCCGGGGAGTTCATACCAGCCCCAAGGGGGCACGAGGAAGAACCCGCAGCAGTCCTGGGCAGACTACGCGAGAGGCTCGGCAACCTGGCCCCCATACCCACTTCGCAGCATGGGCAGATCCCGACCTGCGTACCCAAAGACCTGCAGAACTGTAAGTTTGTGTTTGTACGAAGGGGCGGGCATCGGGCACTGCTACAGCTGCCCTAAGAGGGGCCGTTTACAGTGATCAGAAACAACGAGTCCACGTTCGTGCTGGACGTTGGGGGGAGAGAGGAGGTTTTCACGGTGGACCGACTCAGACCGGCCCATGTGGACCTGGCGCAACCGGTCGAGTTTCCGGCACCGCGGCGCAGAGGCCGACCTCCCAAACAGGGTCCAGCCCAGACTGTGGACATTGGGGGGTGTATCACCGGTTCTGGGGGGGGTTATGTGGCGACCCACTTCCTAGCGCACTCGAACCGGCTCACAAATAGCCAGCGTGCCGGCATAAAGGCCAGTCCCAAAAGGGCGCCAAGTCTGCTTCACCAGCAAGGGGAAAAGCCCGCGCGGGACTGTGAATACGTGCCCCCTACAGCATCCGCGCGCGGGACAGGACTGTGAATACGTGCCCCCTACAGCATCCGCGCCCGGGGAGGGCGGGATCAGGAAGGCTTTAAAGCGAGGCTGCGAAGTTCGAATAAAATCTTTTTGTAACTGCAGTTCATCGACTCCGTGTTGTAATTTCAGCGCTGCGTGTAGCACACCGCTACATTACTATCTTTCCTTTCAGTTAGTCCTGACGAAGGGTCTCGGCCCGAAACGTCGACAATGCTTCTCCCTACAGATCCTGCCTGGCCTGCTGCGTTCCACCAGCATTTTGTGTGTGTCACAAGTTTACAAACAAAAGTTTAAAACTGCATAAAATAATAAGATCCCCTCCCCATACACTACATTTTGACAAACTAGCCACATGAGGAAAATGCACAAAGATATCAAACGACACTGGAAACTTTGTGATCAGCATTGGGACAGCCTCTTTTCATGTTGTACAATATTGTGCAGAAGTCTTAGGCATATATCTACAGCTAGGGTGCCTGAGAGGGGGAAAATGGCAGAGAAACATGGTTGGGAAAAAAGGAAGAGGGGAACGAGCATAAAGCATCAAAGAGACATTCTGTAATGCTTAATTACCTAATTGTTTGAAATCAAATGTCCTTGCCTGATGTCACAAGGTGGGTGTTTCTGCAAAGAAAAACTTAGGCACCCTAGCTACACAGTGGCATGCAAAAGTTTGGGCACCCCAGTCAAAATTTCTGTTACTGTGAATAGCTAAGCGAGTAAAAGATGAACTGATTTCCAAAAGGCATAAAGTTAATGATGACACATTTCTTTAATATTTTAAACAAGATTACTTTTTTTATTTCAATCTTTTACAGTTTCAAAATAACAAAAAAGGAAAAGGGCCCAAAGTAAAAGTTTAGGCACCCTGCATGGTCAGTATTTTGTAACACCTCCTGTGGCAAGTATCACAGCTTGTAAACACTTTCTGTAGCCAGCTAAGGGTCTTTCAATTCTTGTTTGGGGGATTTTTGCCCATTCTTCCTTGCAAAAGGCTTCTAGTTCTGTGAGATTCTTGGGCTGTCTTGTATGCACTGCTCTTCTGAGGTCTATCCACAGATTTTCGATGATGTTTAGGTTGGGGGACTGCGAGATCCATGGCAAAATCTTCAGCTTGCACCTCTTGAGGTAGACCATTGTGGATTTTGAGGTGTGGTTAGGATCATTATCCTGTTGTAGAAGCCATCCTCTTTTCATCTTCAGCTTTTTTAGACGGTGTGATGTTTGCTTCCAAAATTTGCTGGTATTTAATTGAATTCATTCTTCCCTCTACCAGTGAAATGTTCCCCGTGCCACTGGCTGCATCACAAGCCCAAATTATGATCAATCCACCCCCATGCTTAACAGTTGTAGAGGAGTTCTTTTCATGAAATTCTGCACCCTTTTTTCTCCAAATATACCTTTACTCGTTATGGCCAAAAAGTTCTATTTTCACTTCATCAGTCCACAGGACTCATTTCCAAAACACATCAGGCTTGTTTAGATGTTCCTTTGCAAACTTCTGATGCTGAATTTTGTGGTGAGGATGCAGGAAAGGTTTTCTTCTGATGACTCTTCCAAGAAGGTCATATTTGTGCAGGTGTCGCTGCACAGTAGAACAATGCACCACCAATCCAGAGTCTGCTAAATCTTCCTGAAGGTCTTTTGCAGTCAAACGGGGGTTTTGATTTGCCTTTCTAGTAATTCTTCGAGTGGTTCTCTCAGGAAGTTTCCTTGGTCCTCCAGACTTCAACTTGATCTCCACCGTCCCTGTTAATTACATTACCAACTGAGGAACGGATACCTGAAAATGCTTTGCTACCTTCTTATAGCCTTCTCCTGCTTTGTGGGCATCATTTATTTTAATTTTCAGAGTGCTAGGCAGCTGCTTAGAGGAGCCCATGGCTGCTGATTGTTGGGACAAGGTTTGAGGAGTCAGGGTATTTATAAAGCTTTGAAATTTGCATCACCTGGCCTTTCCTAACAATGACTGTGAACAAGCCTTATCCCTAACAAGCTAATTAAGGTCTGAGACCTTGGTAAAAGTTACCTGAGTGCTCAAATCTCTTGGGGTGCCCAAACTTTTACATGGTGCTCCTTTCCATTTTTCACTCTAAAATTGTAGAAAACAATAATCTTGCTTAAAATATTAAAAACTAATCTTGCTTAAAATGTTGAAAAGAATGTTTCATCTTTAACTTTATGACTTTTGGAGATCAGTTCATCTTCTATTCACTTAACTATTCACAGTAACAGAAATTTTGATCAGGGGTGCCCAAACGTTTGCATGACACTGTATATATGTACCTAAGACTTTTGCACAGTACTGTAGGTCAATGATTTGGATGAAGGAATTGATGGCTTTGCGGCCAAGTTTGCAGATGATACGAAGATAGATGGAAGGGCAGGTAGTGTTCAGGAAGATCTGCAGAAGGACTTAGACAGATGGGGGGAAATGGGCAAAGAAATGGCAGATGGAATATAATGCAGGAAAGTGCAAGGTCATGTATGGTGACAGAAGGAATAAAGGCATGCACTATTTTGTTAAAGGGGAGAAAATTCAAAAATCAGGCGTGCAGAGACTCTGGAGTCCTTGTACAGAATTCCCTAAAGGTTAACTTGCAGGTTGTGTTAGTGGTGAGCAAGGCAAATGCAATGCTAGCATTCATTCAGAGGACTGGAATACAAAAGCAATGATATAATGCTGAGGCATTGATCAGACAGTACTTGGAGTATCGTGAGCCATTTTGGGCCCCTTATCTAAGAAAGGGTGTGCTGGCACTGGAGATAGTCCAGAAGACATTTACAAGATTGATTCGAGGAATGAAAGGGCTTACATATTAGTGTCTGATGGCTCTGGGCCTATACCTGCTGGAGTCTGGAAAGAATGTGGGGGTGATCTCACTAAAACATATTGAATATTGGAAGGTCTGGATAGAGTGGATGTGGAGAGGATGTTATAGTGGGGGAGTCTAGGACCAGAGGGTACAGCCTCAAAATTGAGGGATGGCTATTCAGAACAGAGATGAGGAAAAATGTCTTTATTCTTTACCCTCTGGATTTCTGGAATTCATTGCCAGAGACGGCTGTGCAGGCCAAGTCACTGGGTTTACTTAAGGGGGATGCTAACAGGTTCTCAATTAATATGGGTATCATAGGTTACAGAGAAAAGGGAGGAGAATGAGGTTGAGAGGGATGTTAAGTCAGCCATCATGAAATGGAGAAGCAGATATAAAGGCTGAATGGCCTAATTCTTCTCCAAAGTCTTATGACGACCTTCCAAAGGATAGAACCTGAGATTATTGTTGTTACACTCACCTTCAACTCTAAGAATAAGAAATATCACACATACAAAAGAGAATATACAAGAGGAATATTGGAGAAATTTTGCACAACATGATACTTGTAATTCCAGCAAATGTTACTTCATCCTTTTCCATCTGGTACATTACAATGGGAGTTTACCTGCCCACTTACCATATACATTTACCTTTCAATTCTCACACCCAGGTAAAACATACTATGCTCCACATGATGCCTACTTGACTTTTTTTTATTTTGGCCTTATTCTGATCAGCAGTGGCTCTTCAGTGATGGCCTTTGACCCTGGTGAGATCCCACTGGACCTGAAAGTAGAATTGTGCCTGGGTGGATCACTCTTAACGCAGGACCCAAAAGCTACCCTGTGAAAGAAAACAGATCTAGACACAGAGAAGAAAGCAAAAAAGAACAGAAACACAAACAGAAGGAAAGAGGTTAACAGGATGCCACTTTTATAGAAATGTAAAAGGAAATGGAGAAGAATAAAATTCATCACAAGTAAAGGAAATATCCTTATGCGCTTTGCTGAAGATGGGAGAAGATAAAGAATTAAATTATTAGCAATGTGGCTCTTCAACGTCTGGCATGGATAAAAATGGAAGAGTGCAAGATGGTAAAATGTAATTCCATAAACCCTTCTCCTCCCCAACTGACCTTCCAGCTGAAATCTTCCTGGCCTACAGCTTTCAACCCTGACCATCAACCACATCTGAAAACTTCTGAAGCATGCTCCTACATTTAAATCTAGTTCTTTTATATTGAAACCACAAAAAAAATTTTAAGTAATCAATAGAGTTAAGTCAATTTTTGAATCTAAGTTCCTACTTCTTTTAGGAAGTCTGCCATTTGAACTTTGTCAAAAACTTATTAAAATCTATGTAGACTACATCAAATGCACTTTTTGTTAGCTACTCAAACAATTAATTAGTCCGAGAAACTTCTGAAATCTGGTCTGGAAAAAAGCATTTACAACAGTGCTCAGAGACACAAATGTACAACAAGTATATTCTCAATAATCATTAAGCAGATGTATACAAATAATATATCACAGAACAAAGTAAATCTGTCTGCACAAGGCCATTGAATGTCAGATTAATTGGACAAATCAATCCCAACTTTTCATGGATAACCTTTCCGTCTGGTCTCCAACGTAAAGTTTTAACTGTTTTAACCTCTACTCAAAACAAGAAAGAATATTTATTTTGCTAGATTGCCCACCTGGTGTACCAAACAGGTTATTATCCCTCATCAGCCTGTATTCTTCTTCACTCAGGTTATTGACAAAATGATAGAAGGCTTCCTCCCGGTCTAGGCGGTCCGACTGATGCCTGCGCTGATCTTCATTAGTAGAATAAGCGTCAGCGTGCTCATTACCTCCACCATCTTCATTAGCAGCATTTTCCATACTGAGATAAAACAGATTTCACCTAAAGAAAAGGGTGAGAAAACATGGTGGTAATGAATATACATAAGTTGAGCCCAGTGCTATCAATTTAATGCTCCAAATTACTTTAAGAACACAAAAGTACTGAAAAAGGAGCTAATGCTTTCCCAGTGTATATGAAAAATAAACCCTTCTCGGGCTTCCATCCGGGTACAGGTATTGATTTTAACTGATGTTTTGAGGACATGCATGGGCATCATCCAGTCCAGTGGTATTTATACCTGTCATCCATCCCCCTGACTGGTTAGCCCTCATCCAATCAGGTTTTCGCTGTCCCACCTTGTTTACAAACCTGTAAGGAAGCTCAAATCACAGTTTATGTGGATCAAAGATAACCTAGGACTCAGGATGGGTAGCACTTACAGGATTCCCTGTGAACGCCCAGCAGCATACATCAGCCAGATGGGACACACAGTGGAAACCTGCATCAAGAAGCACAGGGGTATTCATTTGGGTTACCCAGAGAAATCAGCGGTAGCAGAACATGTTCTATAGGTCAGTTGTGGAGAGCGCCCTCTTCTTTGTGGTGGCGTGTTGGGGAGGAAGCATTAAGAAGAGGGACGCCTCACGTCTTAATAAGCTGGTAAGGAAGGCGGGCTCTGTCGTGGGCAAAGTACTGGAGAGTTTAACATTGGTAGCTGAGCGAAGGGCGCTGAGTAGGCTACGGTCAATTATGGATAACTCTGAACATCCTCTACATAGCACCATCCAGAGACAGAGAAGCAGTTTCAGCGACAGGTTACTATCGATACAATGCTCCTCAGACAGGATGAAGAGGTCAATACTCCCCAATGCCATTAGGCTTTACAATTCTACCGCCAGGACTTAAGAACTTTTTAAAAGCTATTATTAATGCTTTTTGAGATAGTGATTTAGATGCATATCATATTTTTTTACTGAGTTAAGTATTGTATGTAATTAGTTTTGCTACAACAAGTGTATGGGACATTGGAAAAAAAAAGTTGAATTTCCCCATGGGGATGAATAAAGTATCTATCTATCTATCTATCATTACATTGCCAATGGCCATAGGATTGACTTTGAAGATACAAAACTACTGTGCCGCTCCAATGGTTTTGGAGATGGCCTGTTGAAAAAAGCCACTGAAATAAAACTCAAGGAAAAGAATTTTAACAAAGACGAAGGTCTCGATCTAAGTAAGAACTGGAGTTCGATTGTAAACTAGGTGGGACAGCGATGAGGACTAAGCAAACAGGAGGGCCGGACGACAGAGGTGTAAATACCACTGGACTAGACATGCCCAGGCATCATCCCTGAAGAAGACGACAGTGTTTGACATCAAAACATCGGTTAAAATTGATACCTGTATCCAGCTGGAAGCCCGAGAAGGGCTTATTCGACACAAAAGTATTGTTAATGTAGCATTCTCAAACAAGGTTCTCATTTTGTAGATCGGGTATAATCTAGAAAGTGGTTTGAATTACCACTTTTGGATATTGTTTTCCAAACGAGGTGTTATTTAAAGAGACCTTATGCACTCAATTTTTTTTACCAAAAAAGATTCCATTGCAGCAGGAGAGTTCTCACTGTTGCCCAAACCACATTTAACCTTTAACCAAAATATCTAAACATATACCATTGTTCCTGGTAGAATCCTTCTGCAAGGATATACTTTTACCTTACAAAGAAAGTTCACTAGATCAATTTTCAAATGATCAAGAAGTCTTATGAAGAATGATTGAGTAGATAGGGTCTATACTGTCAGAAATTATTTCAGAGATGATTTCACATTTCTGAAAGGACTTGATAAAGTCAGGATCGAGAGATACCATTTTAAGTTGCAGAATGAACATCTCTCAGAAGTAAAATTTTTCAATTTTGCTGTAGGTGGCAAGTTATTAAATATACTTAACACTAAGCCCAAAAGATTTTGTTTATAGATCCAATGTTCTATACCGTGGGCACACTCAAACAAATGTACCAAGTTTTATGCAATATAAAATATCCTCAATTACTTTGAGAGAAGCAGATCAAATGGTATCTGCACCGAAGATGGAGCTATAGAAAGGTGTAGAAAACAAAGTGAGGATGATCTCAAAAGAACAAAAAAGAGGTGAAAATTCAGTTAGTGGGCTGGAGATGTGGTGTGGTATAGTGAAGGAGCTTGCTACTGGAGATGCTACTTGGCAGAGTGTCAAAGAGGTTGAACAACAAGAATATTTAGCAAGCTTGTGATATCAATACAGCTTGATTAAAAAAAGCATTTTACTACTATTTAAGTCTGAACAATTCTCAAAACAATGAGTAGTTTCACTGAATTTTCAATTGAGCAAAATCTTGGCAAAGTTAGTTTAAAAAAATAAGGATCCAAATGAAAGGTTTATCATCAACATTTCAAGTTCAAAAATGTTCCAATATTAATAGTACATCAAGCAATTATGTTTTATTCAAAAGGATTTAGATGCATATCATATTTTTACTGAGTTAAGTATTGTATGTAATTAGTTTTGCTGCAAGTGTATGGGACATTGGAAAAAATGTTGAATTTCCCCATGGGGATGAATAAAGTATCTATCTATCTATCTATACCAAACAATGGCATCACACCCAAATGTGGAATCAGATGCCACACTCCATAGCAAAGTAAACCAACGTAGCAGGTCCAAGTCTTGACCCATTTACTAATTCAACACCAGACAGATAAAACGTTAATCAGTCTAGACTTTTGATAAATTCATTCTGAAGATATTGAGGTTTTCAAAAGCATTATTAACATTTTTTGACTCAACATCAGTCCATTCTAAAGGAGGATTACTCGTTAGCTAAAGGCAGGTCCCCCTTAAATATTGATACAACATATTGAAAATTTCATTGAAGTTCTGGTCATCATTAACTTCAAATGACATACGTAGAAATGAACCATCAGGTCAGAATCCATAAGCTCAAATTGTACTATTAGCATCCAAGAGGGGGGAAGCTACTCTTTAAACCTGCTCTATTATTCAATCAAATCCTGAAAATTGTCTATACTAATCTCCTTTCTTACCCATTTAGCTTATCATTTACCACAAGTCCATCTTGTTTTTAAATAAATTCAGCCACTGAAAATTCCCTGCCACATAGAACACAAAATCTTTATAAAAATGATTAGGAGTTACCATATGTCAAAATTCAATGTTATAGTATGGGGGAAAATCAAATTTCACAACTCCATTTACTTGGTACACACAAAGAGGAAGAACCTCTTGCATTCAAAACATATCTGGAAATTGATCTTGAAACAGACATCTATAAAAACACAGGACTGAATAATTCCTATTATCTCAACCAGTACATCATGGCAGTGAGAAACTTGGCTGAATCATTCCACACATATTCATAGTATCTTTCAAATGAAAGAATGATTTTCTCTGCAAATAACAGAGAATGGAATTACACTGGAGATTTTAATACCAAGCTATAAAATCCTGATAAAATTAGAAAACAATGTCAATTATAATAAAACTGCAAAATTAACCAACCAGACTATGCCTGCCCCAGAAGAAAGATGCTTTGAATAGATGTAACATGCAATACTGTCTCTTATGCTTTATATAACATTATTTCATCCAGTAGAAAAATACTAAAAAACTAATTTAGGCACACATTGAAATCGCCATCACAATTTTATACATATTATATGACATGCTCCCACAATACCAATACTGAAGAAACACTTATCCCACAAAAGGATTTGAACTACTAAAGAAACAGGCAACTCCAATTACTCAAGTTCTATGAGAGTTTAATAACCCATGAATCACCTTCCTCTTGGACAGACCATAACTGCACTCATTCTTCTGATTTCTTCAATTTGCATATCCTAATTTATACATTTACTTTTCCGAACATCTAGCTTTAAATTGTAATATAATCCTGTATCAAAATTCAGATCTATTTCAGTCAACAGCTTAAGCACCACCTTCTTGATAGAAAGATAAACACCAGTAAGAGAAAATCTGCAGATGCTGGGAATCCAAGCAACACACACAAAATGCTGGAGGAACTCAGCAGGCCAGGCAGCATCTGTGGAAGAGTACAGCTGACAGTTCAGGGTGAGACCTTTCAGCAAGACTAGAGAAAAAAAGATGTGGAGTAGATTTGAAAGGTGGGGGGAGGGAAGGGGAGGGAGAAACACAAGGTGATAGGTGAAATCGGGAGGGGCAGGGTGAAGAACTGGGAAGTTGATTGATGAAAGAGATACAAGGCTGGAGAAAGAGGAATCTAATAGGAGAGGACAGAAGGCCATGGAAGAAAAGTTGGTGGGGGGGGGGGGGAGAGGTACCAGAGGGAGGTGATGAGCAGGCAAGGAGATAAAGTGAGAGCGGGAAAAGGGGATAAAGAATGGTGTAAGGAGAGTGGGGGCATTACTGGAATTTTGAGAAATCAACGTTCATGCCATCAGGTTGGAGGCTATCCAGACGGAATATTAAGGTGCTGTTCCTCCAACCTGAGTGTGGCCTTATCACGACAGTAGGGGAGGCCACGGATTGACCTATCGGACTGAGGACAGGAAGTAGAATTAAAATGTGTGGCCACTGGGAGATCCACTTCCTTTTGGCAGATGGAGCGCAGGTGCTCGGCAAAACGGTCTCCCTATCCACATCGGGTCTCATCAAGATACAAGAGGCCACACCGGAGCACCAGACACAGTATATGACCCCAACAGACTCATAGGTAAAGTGTCATCTCACCTGGAAGGACTGTTTGGAACCCTAGATGGTAGTGAATGAGGAGGAGGTAGAAACACAAGTTTCCACTTTCAGGCATTGGTGGGTTCTAGCCACATATAACAATACAAAATACAATACAGAAATGAACAAAATTACTGATTGAGGACTTAATTTTAAATCTGAGGTAGATTTTTAATAGCCGAAGATAAATGAGGGATTCAGCCCAAAGATCAACCATAATCATGCTGAATGACTGAACAGTCAAAGGCCTACTCTTGATCCTATGTCCCAGCAGACTGCATCTAACACAACCCACTAGGATAAGCTTTCCATTGTTTTCACTTACAGCTGAACTTGGGGTGACTTGTTGATCAGCAGGATCTTTTTGCTGATTCATTGTAAATAATGTGGCTTTGCATTCAGTTAAATTGCAATATAGACCATTTTATTGGGTGTGGGGGAAGGGGGATAACGGAGGCAAAATTTACATTGATTCACTAGATCTTCACTAGATTTGTTCATTTAGACCCCCCCCTTCCCCCACTGCAGTGTAGGTGTTCGGCTGCCTGAAACTTCACTGAACAAAGAAAGCTAACAATGATCAAGCAAGCAAGAACTCTTAACAGGGAAATTTTAGCAAATTAAAATTGATATCAGCTTTTTTTTTGAAAAGCAACAAGGCACAATGCTGGAATATAGTAAAAATCAGTGCTCTGATAGACAAAATGCAAAATAAATCTGTAATGTGAATACTTTAGCCCTAAAATAGCAATTTCAAATACAGGAACACAAGAGGCTGCAGAGTTGTAGACATTCTGTCCCACCAGTGACAGCATTACAGGAGATGCTGCCTCAAGAAGGCCATTTCTGTTTTCAAGAAGGCCATTTCTGTTAAGGATCTCCACCATTTGGACCGTGTCCTCTCACTGCTATTACCATTAGACAGGAGTAACAGAAGCCTGAAGACCCACACTATCAGTTCAGGAACAGCTGCTTTCCTACAAATATCAAGTCCTTGATCTGACTTGCACAACCTCAAAGCTAAGGAGCAGCTTTTTGCACCACCTTGAACTTTTCTTTAGTTGATAAATTTATTTTTTTTGAATTAAGATCATGTTTTACATACTCTTTTGTTTTCTATTGTACATAATTTTATGGAAAGCTTGTATATATTTATTCTATGTATTAACTGTACCTACATGCCTGTAATGCTGCTGTAAGCAAGTTTCTCACTGTGCTTGTGCGCATGACTATAAACTCGACAATCCTTAAATACTTCAAAATAAGGGTTTTAAGAGAAACCGAAAAAATTGTATTTATGATTCAGATGTTTTTTGCCACATTGATTGCATTACACTAATGCCAGGAACCTTAGAAACGTCACTTAACCACAAATGATGTCAAAATAAAGGGAAGTTCTTGCCATAGCAACCATGAGGAAGCATTAAAGGACACCAATAAGCATCCTGACTATAGTTGCTAGACACACATCAATAAATGGCTCATGTATGACTACTGAAATTCCTGTGCTTCTCTGATAGTTATCAAGTATCTGATAGATATTTGGATTCATAATCAGCAGAAAAGAGCCCAATATTAGCCAGAATACTGCTAAACACTAGAGCAGGTTAATACCATTTAGGCAGTTAAAGACATTAAGTTACTGCCTTAATGTCAATATCGGAGCTTTTTTTAGTTTCTATGCAATCTCAGATAAGTAATTGAACGTAGCTGCCCAACTTGATTACATGATCCAGTTTGGAACAATTATTGACTAAAAAATCAAGCGTGCAGAATTAATTCACCCAACTCAAAATTCACAGTAAATTTTGTTATTAAAGTACATACTTGTCACCATGTACAGCAGAGATTTATTTTTTTGTGGGCCTACTTATTTATAGAATAGAAACTATAGAATCTATAAAATACTAACTATAACAGAATCAATGAACGACTGCCAAACTAAGGCTTGCAACTGTTACGTACCCCGTAACAGCAAAGATAGAGAGGTCCATTGAAGTCTGATGGTACTATTTTTAAACAGTATTTATTGATAAAAAATGCACAAAATAATATCAAGGCAAACTTACAGATAATATACGTCGTCAATACTAAATCTAAAAGCGCGGGTCTAATAGTAATCAATAAGAAATAGCTCTATCGTTGTCTAGGGGATAATGTATTGTCCGATGGAAATATAAAAGTCACTCAGTTCATTCAAGCTGCAGCTTTTGGGTTGGAGAGAAAGACGGGTTAAACTTGCACATTCCTTTTATGATGTCAATCCTTCGAGAGTCGTTGGGAGTTGATTTCCCCGTTGTTAGCTAAAAACCGTTCTGCCGTGGTACAGGGCCCACTGATTCCGGGGCAAACGGAAAAGGACGCATGTAGCCTTCCACTGGTTTTTGCTATTACGGGATCGTTAGCGTTTCTTCTGGTGCGTCTGAAGGGCTGTTCCCACAGACCCTCTTTTTATCCTGACTCACAGGGTCTCAGGTGTCAATCAGGTTGGGATGATGCAAACCCTCCACCAACCTCCCCCTCGGTTTATTGCCTGGGGCTTCGATGCATAGTACAGGATGCAATACACAAGTCCGTCTCCAAGAGACAATAGCCGGTATCAATGGGTCCGCCTTTCGGAGGTCAGGACACATTCCAACTCTTTGTGGATTCTGCATGTCTTTCTCTCATTTCCTGGGTCTCCTGAACTAACTTAATAGTGATCTTGCGATTCTCACAAAGGAGGGGGGCTACCCCGCACCCTTCAGCCCCTCAGAGCTGTGGCACATTCGTAACACAACCAAAGAGCAGAAGACAACAAAATGTGCGTGCAAAGAGAAGAAACAATAATGTGAATAAATAAGCAATAAATATGGAGAACACTAGATGAAGAGTTCTTGAAACTGAGTCCATTGGTTGTGAGAACATTTCAATGAGGGGGAAAGTGAAGTTATCCCTTTTGTTCAAGAGCTTGATGATCGAGGGGTAGTAATTGGGGCAAGTCCCAAGACTCTTGTACCTTCTTCCTGACAGCAGCAATGAGAAGAGAGCTTCTCCTGGTGAGGGTACCTGATGATGGATACTGATTTCCTACAACAAGTGTTTCAATGGTTGGGAGGACTTTACTTGTGATGCGCTGGGCCGTATCCACTACATTTTGTAGAAGTTTCCATTTAAACACATTGGTGTTTCCATACCAGGCTGTGATGCAACCAATCAAAACACTCTGCACTACTCATCTATAGAAGTTTGTCAAAATTTTAGATGTCATGCCAAATCTCTGCAAACTGGTAAGTAGAGGCACTGCCATGTATTCTTTGTAATTGCACGTATGTACTGAAATAAGAACACCTAGGAATTTAAAGTTGCTAAACCTCTCCACCTTTGATCCTCCAATGAGGACTGGCTCATGGACCTCTAGTTTCCTTCTCCTGAAGTCTATAATCAGTTCCTTGGTCTTAGTGACATCGAGTGAGAGGTTGTTGTTATGACACCACTCAGTCAGATTTTCAATCCTCCTCCTATGTGCTGATTTATCACCACCTTTGATTCAACCTACAGCAGTGGTGTCATTAGCAAACTTGAATATGGCATTGGAGCTGTGCTTAGCCACACGGACATAAATGTAAAGTGAGCAGAGCAGGGGGTTAAGCACACAGTCTTATGGTGTACCAGCGCTGATGGAGATCGTGGAGATGTTGTTGCCATTCCAATCTGACTGGAGTCTACAAGTGAGGAAATCCAGGATTCAATTGCACAAGGAGGTCTTGGAGCTTGATTAATTTTGAGAGGATGATGGCATTGAATGCTGAGAAAGTTGAGCAGTTGAGAAAGTGCATCCTGACGTATGCAGCTTTACTGCCCAGATGTTCCAGGGTTCAGTGAAGAGCCCTATTGTGGTGAAGAGACCTGTTGCTCCTGTAGGCAAATTGGAGCGGATCTAAGTCGCTTCTCAGGCAGGAGTTGATATGTTTCATCACCAACCTCTCAAGACACTTCACAATAGATGTAAATGCTACTGGACCATAGTCATTGAGACAGGCCTTGGGCATCGGTATATTTGAAACCTTCTTGAAGCAGGTGGGGATCACACTCTGCCGAAGCGAAAGGTTTTTAGTACTCTGCCTGAGGTGGATGTTTTCCATGGATTCACTCTCCTGAAGGCAGTTCACACATCGATTTGAGACTGAACTCACAGGATCGGGGATGAGGGGACTTTGTGATGGATCCTCCACATTTCGATGGTCCAAGCGAACACAGAAGGCATTGAGCTCATCTGGAAGCAAATCCTTGCCATTTTCCATGTCGCTTGATTTAACTTTATAAGCGGTGACAGAATTTAAGCCCTGCCACAGCTGTTGAGTATCCTTCATCGATTCACCCATGAGATGGTTTTCTGGAGATCATACCTGGAACTCTTGTAACTTTCTTGGTCACCAGACTTGAATGCTTCTGATCTGGCTATCAGAAGATTTTGGATTTCATGTTCACCCAGGGCATCTGACTGGGGAAGACTCAATGATTTCGTGGGGACACACTGATCTAAAGCTGTTTTAATAAAAACCATTAAAACAATGGTGTATTCATTCAGATCCCTAGATGAATGCTTGAAGACAACACTGACTTGAAGCAATCAACTCTTCAGCCTTCTGCAACCACTTCTTTGCTGTCCTAATCTCTCAAGTTTTCCTCTTCAGCCTCTGCCTGTATGCAGACAGGAAGACAGCCAAGTGACAAAATGCGATCTGGGCAAGGAGCAGTGGGCATTCCTCATCTTAGTATACCAGTGGTCTCGTACGTTAGGACGTCTGGCACTACAGGTTACATGCTGGTGGTAATTGGACAGGGTTGTCTTCAAACAAGCCTGGTTGAAGTCTCCAACTATGATTTGAAATGCTATGGGAAGGACTGTATTTTGCTTGGAGAAAGCATCACGCAGTATCGCGTGCATTTAATTACAGTCGATGCTGGTGATATATAAACTGGAGTTAGGATTATGAAGAACTCCCTAGGTAAGTAGAACAGATGGCATTTGACCATTAGGTGTTAAAGGTCAAGGAAACATAAGAGTTTGACAAAACTGTCACATCAGAGCACCAATATCCTCCTTTTGCCTTTCCCAACTCAGCAGTTCGGTCCATTCTGTAAAAAGAGAAACTTTCAGGTTTGATTGCTGTATCTGGCGTGTAGAGAAAGCCACTTTTCAATGAAGCATACAATGGAGCAGACCCTCAGTTGTCTTCAATATAACAATCTTACCCTCAGGTCCTCAACCTTGATCTCCAGCGACTGCACATTTACAAACAAGATGCTGAATAGTGGTGGCCTGGCTTGGAGTTCCTCCCTCACTCTTGGTCATGTCAATGAGCCCTCAAGCTCTTAAAGGTGCAGTGCCTGTCTGGTCCATTGAGTCCTTCAGTCTATAGTGAGATCTTAAGATTATTCAGTTGATTTAAAAGTCTATTGCTTAAAGTCATGCTGCAGATAGCAGAGTAGTTCAGAAGCAGTATATTTAAAATAATTTCTAGAACAATTTTCTACAGAACATCACTATCACCGGCACCATCTTGAATATCATTCAACTCAACATCTTATGGTTATTGTTCAGATCAAACTGCTTTCTTAAAAATGTTCATAGAAGACCTTATGAAGGTATTGATAGCCATAACTATGCACCATGATCATACTGCTCTGAAGTGTATGTAACCTTGTTCTATAATTTTTCCCATCAAACCAATATCCACAGGTTTTTCCATTGTAGACTTCCATTTTGCAATCAGCAAAACCAGCCATTTTGGTTATATTTTGGCAAAAAACATGTACAGCAAGAACCTAATGCTAACATTCAAAATCTAGGAAGCAAAAAACATTTTGGATCAAAACCAGAAAATGTTAGATACACTTGGGTAGTCAGGAAGTCTGTGTGACAATAGACAGTAGGTGCAGGAGTAGGCCATTCAGCCCTTCTAGCCAGCACCGTCATTCACTGTGATCATGGCTGATCATACACAATCAGTACCCCGTTCCTGCACTCTCCCCATATCCCTTGACCCCGCTATCTATAAGAGCTCTATCTAACTCTCTCTTGAATGCATCCAGAGACTTGGCCTCCACTGCCTTCTGGGGCAGAGCATTCCACATATACACCACTCTCTGGGTGAAAAAGTTTCTCCGCATCTCTGTTCTAAATGGCCTACCCCTTATTCTTAAACTGTGGCCTCTAGTTCTGGACTCACCCATCAGTGGGAACATGCTTCCTGCCTCCAGTGTGTCCAATCCCTTAATAATCTTATATGTGTGAAAAGAGAAATAAGTTAACATTTCAGGCCATTGACCCTTTACTGGAACAAAGAGAAATCTTAAATTGCAAAGAAGATAAGGGAAGAAATGTGTGATGGGTTTAGACCAGGGCTACCATAGGATGAAATGTTAATGAAGGAAGAGGATGAGAAAGCGGAAGGTATTGCAAATAGTGGGCATGTCCTGGGTGATGGGGGGGTCCTTAATGGTGAATGCAGACTTTTGGGGGTACACCTTTTGAAGATGTCCTCGACGATGGGGAGGCTAGTGCCCAGACAGCACTGGCTGACGTTGCAACTTCCTGCAGCTTTTTCCATTCCTGTGCAGTTGTCCCTCCATACCAGACAGTGACTCAGCTAGTTAGAATGTTCTCCACAGTACCTCTGTAGAAATTTGCTGTAGTCTTTGGTGACATACCAAGTCTCCTCAAACTGCTAATGAAATGCAGTTGATTCCAGTTAAGTGGGCCATCAGTCGATCAGGGCAGCAGGTTATTTGGGACAAACAAAAATTAATCAAGAAAATAGCTGGGATTCCCTTTCTTTATTTGTGACACTATGACATTTAATTAGGACAAGAGATTGTTGCTAGTTTCCAACTAGCATCAGTTGCATGCAGTTGGGTGGCTGTCAAACATTACACCATAATTGGAGCAAACGATTTTTAAATAGTGTCAGTTGCATGTGCTTGTGTTCAAAAAGCAGCAATTTCTGTCAGATGGTTGGTGAGAAATAAGCAGCAAGACAATTAGAACTGTTTTGCTCACTGCATTTCAAGCATTCAGGCTTGGAGACGCAATAGAGATATTAACATAAAAGCTAAATCAGGAATTTAAAACAGTAAAGGCAATTAATATAATTAAAACAAAGATTAATTTTTGGTGAAAAGATTAACTTTTGGAAAGGAATAAAAGCACACCAGTTTCCTGCCCCTTTCAATGAAACATTTAAGCAGATTTTCAATTATCCATGTTTTTATACTTTGTGGAAGAGTGAACAAAAAAAAACTGTGGGCTCAATGGCAGCTATTTGATAATTTGGCTCTATAGTCAGAGAAAATTAATTCAAGATTGAAATAACCTGGTCATAGACACTTCAATTCTTAAGTTAAAAACTTCCAATGCTGAGCTAAACTTATTTTCTTCCAATGTATCTCAAGTCTTGTATTGTGAAACTAAAAGATGTGTGTTCCGAGTCATATGTATCCTTGCATATAATCACAAAGTTAACATGCAGTGATCAGGAGGCAAATGGTATCATGGCTTTAATGCCAGAGGATGAGTGTACAAGGGTAGAGGCAACTTACTCCAATTGTACAAGGCTCAGGTAGGACAGTATCTGGACACTGAATGCATGTCTGGTCTCCCTATCCAACGAGCATACACACAACAGTAGAGACTAATCCCTGACATGGTGCATACGTGAGAGAACAAGCCTATGCTCGTGTTTAGAACTATGCAAGACCATATATTCTGAAATGCAGAACTTGTTGGGTTTTGACAGATGTGGAGATGCTTCCATTGACAGGGATGTCTAGAATTAGTAATCAGTATGTTAAAGCAGGGGTTAGCCATTCAGGACAAAGATATTAAGAAATGTCTTTACAGTACTCAGAAGGCAATTAATCTTTGAAATTCTTTACCTATTAGGCCTGCAAATGCCATGTTATTGAGTTCAAGGAAAGAATATGAAGGAGATTTAAATTTTCAGGGAAATTAGGCATAGAAGGTTATCCCTGGATAGTATAAGATCAGCTATAATCTTAATGAATGACAGAGCCAGCTGAATAGTCCATGTCAGCCTCTATTTCTTGTATTCTTATGTCTTCAACTACCAACACAAAGTTAAATTATCTATTGCAATATTTCAAATACTTTGAAGTAGTTATCAGAGAAATACAGCAAAATATTAACAAAGCTATGCATAAGAAGTCCAAAAAGTAATATAAAACTGAAACAAACCATTTAAGTCCTATTTATAGTATTAAGTCTAGGCACCATAAGGATAAAAAGGCTTTAAACACAGAATGGAAGAAATACCCCTGAATGGCTTCAGAGAAAATACATTGCAGTTACATGGACATACTTGAATAGTGGTTAGCACAATGTTAATACAGCACCAGCAGCCCAGGTCTAATTCTGTCTGTAAGGGGTTTGAACATTTTCCCCCAAAACCACGTGGCTTCCTTCTGGGTGTTCCAGTTTCATCCAACGTTCCAAATATGTAAGAGTTAGTAGGTTAACTGGTCACAGGGGTGTAATTGGGTATACAGGTTCATTAGGCCGGAAGGGCCTATTACCAAGCTGTATCTCTAAATAAATAAATCTGCTCAGACTGCTTTCTTTAGGGCAGAAAATCACAATACAAGTTGATAAAGCCATGAACTATTAGGTAAAATTCAAGAAAAACTACATTAAATAGCTGAAGAGCACTCACTTAAAATGACTGTGTGAAAAACGATAAGGGACAGGAAAATCTTAAATGGAACAATGGTTAAAGTTTGGAATATACTTCTTTATTTGATGCTGTTTGGAGACCTAGCATAGAATTAGATATATCCTTGGAGAATTAAAATGTGTAAGAATGGTAGAAAAGTAGGTAGTGGGACTCAGTAGAATATTTCTTAAATAAACTAGCTTTATGCTATTATAATTCTAAGCAATCTTTGCCTGCATTAGCTAAAAATCAAGTAATTCTCTAAATGATATTCCTGAAGTTTTTATTAACTTCCTCCCATTGATTCAACTTGAAAGAGCACTTGTTGAATACGTGATCCATTAAATAGGCTTGAAGAATCTCTACTATTACTTCTGACTGAGAATTCATTTAACTACAGAAAGTTTGGCATTTGTCTTCAAAGACAAGGATGTCATCAGAAAAACAATGTGTTAACAGTTAAAAGGCTACTTGGTCCACACAGAGGGAGCTGACTTTGTATCTAACCCTTACATGAGGGTATTAAAAGTAGTCAAGTATTGCAGGCAGTGATAAACGTTTCTCTCCTCAGTATGGATGAATACTGTTCACCGCTTAACAATGCAAGGAGCCCCTAGCTTACAGTGAAATAGCAAAGACCAAAAGAGCAATCAAATATTTAGTCACTTCTGGACTTGGATGTTGACTTGCCAAAGTACATTACTGAGAAAGGAACACAGCCCAATTATAAGCCTGTTGCCCAGGAACAGACAAACAACCTCAAGTTGGAGGACCTACAGCAAGTGTCAGAAATCAGATTTACAGGAACTACATTAATATTTCAAATAATTGTGGGTGGCAGCCAAGTAGTGACTACCTCATTATCCTTATTTGGCCAATTTTATCTTCTTACAAACTTTTTATTCTGCTTAAAACACATAAAATGTGAATAAGATCATATTTTAAAAACTCAAGATTTGAAGTAATTATCTCTTTTACACTTCACTCTAATTATTAAAGCCGAGATTAAAGTTCTCTTCACATTCACATTTATAACATGTACATCAGAACGTACAGGGAAATATGTTGAATCTCAAACAAGAAAAAATTTGCAGATGCTGGGAATCCAAAGCAACACATAGAAAATGTAGGCCAGGCAGCATCTATGGAAAAGAATGAACAGTTGACGTTTCGGGCCAAGACCCTTCATCAGGACTGGAGAAAAAAGATGAGAAGTCAGAATAAGAAGGTGGGGAAAGGGGAAGAAGATATACAAGGTAGTAGGTGATAGGTGAAAATGGGAGAGGGGGAGGGTTCCCAATGGCCAACCATTTTAATTCCACTTCACATTCCGACATGTCAGTCCATGGCTTCCTCTACTGCAGTGATGAGGCCACACTCTGGCTGGAGGAAAACAACTTGTATTCCGCTTGGGTAGCCTCCAACCTGATGGTATGAACATCGATTTCTCGATCTTCCAGTAATTGCAAACACCTCTCCTTCACCATTCCCCATTCCCACTTCCCTCTCTCTCCTTACATGCCTATCACATCTCTCTGGTGCTCCTCCATCTTCCTTTTCTTCCATGGCCTGCTGTTCTCTCCTATCAGATTCCCCCTTCTCCAGCCCTTTTTCTCTTTCACCAATCAACTTCCCAGGTCTTTAGTTCACCCCTCCCCATTTCACCTATCACTACTATCTTATATTTCTTCCTCCCCTCTCCTCACTATCTTACTCTGACTTCTGACTCATCTTTTTTCCCTCCGGTCCTGAAGAGTCTCAGCCCAAAACTTGGACTCTTTACTCTTTTCCATAGATGGTGCCTGGCCTGCAGGGAAACGTGTCATTTATGCTAACAACCAAACCACTTAAAGATGTGCTGGTGCAGCTCACAAGTGCTGCCACACATTCCAGCACCAACACAGCATACCCACAATGCTCAGCAGAACACAAACAGTAGCAGCAACAGAAAAACAAAAACAACAGCAAAACAAGGCCCTTTCCCACCCTTCCACTCACACACACAGTAAGGCCCCCGAACCTCCAGTCCATAAGGCCATAAGTCGTAAGAGCAGAATTAGGCCAAGAGGCCTGTCTGATCTATTCCACTATTCATCATGGCTGATTTATTATTCCTTGCAACTCCATTCTCCTGCTTTCTCTCTGTAACCTTTGACACACTTACTAATCAAATACCTATCAGCCTCTGCTTTAAATATACCCGATGATGAGGCTTCTATCACAATGAATTCCAGATTCACCACCTTCTGGTTGAAGAAATACCTCATCATCTCTGTTCTAATCGGATATCCTTATATTCTGAGGCTGTGCCCTATGGTCCTAGACTTCCCCACTATAGAAAACATCTTCTCCACATCCACTCTCGAGACCAGGAGTTCCCAACCTGGGAGAGACCCCTTGCTTAGTAGTATTGGTCCATGGAAACCCTGTTCTGGAAGGTCCCAGAGGTTCCACAGTCAATATTGTTCCACTAACCAAAATCAACTAATTACTTTCAGCACTCACAAAGTGATCTGTTCTGAACTGGAGAAATCAAACAGACTGGGTGACCACTTTGAAGAGCATCTCTATTGAGTGGTCAAATATGACTCCTAGCTAATTGTCATACTTTAATTCTCCATCCACTCCCACTCTAATCTCCTCCATCTTCTCCCTCCTGCATTACTCTAGTGGTGTTCAGTGTAAGCTTGGGGAACTGTGGGCCACATTCTGACTGCGCACATTGCCAGTTGTACTGAAATCATCAATCTTTAAACTTTGTTTTTTCAAAGCTCCTAATGGTCTGGGACCAGAGTACCTGGCACCTCAGTAACACAGTTAGGGTGATGCTATTACAGCTTGGAGGATCGGGAGTTCAGAGTTCCAATTCCAGCATTCTATGTAAGAAAGTTCGTATGTTCTTCCCATATATGCATGGGATTCCTCCAGGTGCTCCAGATTCCTCTCAAAGATGTACCAGCTAGTAGGTTAAATGGTCATTAGAAACTGTCCTGTGATTATGCTAGGGTTAAAAAGATGGGTTGCTGGACGGCATGGCTTGTTGGGCCAGAAGGGCCCGTTCCACACTGCATCTCTAAACGAAGTAAAAAAATAAATAAATCATAGAATTGCTTTTGTTTTATAATCCTCCTCCTGTTCTCAGATCTTCTTTTGCCAGTCTCTTAAATTTAAACAATTTCCCTCAAAAGATAATTGTGAGGTCAGTTTTATTTGAATTCAATACCTAAAATTACAAGGGATGCAGACTCAGTCGACATTTTTAAATGCCAAACCCCATTTAACCTTGCTCTTAACTAACATCTTTTGTCTTTTATTTTCATGCTTTTTATTTTATTTTCATGTTTGCACTTTATCCAATCGTAAAGCACTTTGAACATCATCTGTATGAAAAATGCTCTACAAATGAGCTATTATTACTATTTAAAGTAACCTATTTTTCTCTCCACAGATATGCCATTATTTCAATTTTCCCTTTGTCTCCAATTGCCAGGTCTTATTATTAAGCAATCATTCCCTTCACAGAACTTTATCACAGATGTTCCTTCTGTTCTCTCCATCTTCTTCTCTCTCCAACTTAAAACACACCTAAACATACACATATAAAATGCTGGAAAAACTAAGGTCAGAAGGGAAGTTATTACCCCAAAGATCAAGCTTCTGAACTCTAGTGGATAACCTCACTCACAACAATGAACTGATCACTAAGCACTTAAAAGGACTTGACAACTCATGTTCTCAGTTTCATTTATTTATTTATTATTTGTTTGTATTTTGCACAGCTTGCCTTCCTCCTGGTCCCAGACTCTTAAGACTTGCAAGACATTGGGCCTCCAACTCCCAGTGATGTCTCCCAGTCATCAGGCCACCTCCAGACTGGCTTTGCACTCCAAACCTGCTGACCTTTGGGCATCCGCCCCAGGACTTACTGATCACAACGAGACTTCGACCTTCACGCCTCGACCCAGAAATAACTAATCATGGGTTTGGCCTTCAGGCCTCGACTTTCAGGGTTGCACAGACCGTGATCTGGGGAGTGACTGGTCCTCATGACTCCCGCTCACACAACCTCCGATCCAGCACTCACTGACCTGGGGATCGCTGGTCTTTTCTATGCCTGCTAACCCAAACTTCTGGGTGTTGTTTAACCTATCATTTGTCCCCTCATCCACAAGGACACTATTTAACTTGCACTCAGGCGAATCAGAAATTACCCTCTCTAATTTTTTTTTCACTTTTCTGATATATTTCCTTAATTTGTGTCCTTATTTGTGCATTAAAGTTTAAAGCATCATAAAACATCAACTGTAAAAGTTATGAAGAATAAATAATACAACAAGAAATCACGGATCTTGGATTCCATTTTGGCCCACTGAAGATTCAGTAAAAAAAAAGCCCAGATTACTGCACCATCCATAAGTCAGTATCGTGATATCTAATTCTCATTTGAGTAAATCCACATGGCATCATACCAAATCAATCTATAGTACATGGAAGATCATCAGCCTAAAATAGTGACCATTTTACTTTCATCAGATGCCTGACCTGAGCATTTCCACTATTTTGTTCATACATATTTTGCAATTCAGGCTTCCAGATCTGCAAAGTTTTGGTTTCCTACCACAGATACAATTTTGCCCCATAATTGCAGGTTTTTAATAAAGGTTTTTCTAATGCTATGTTACAATGAAACTATTGGAAGGAACAATTATTTGGTCAAATGGATAAGTGCAACAGTATTAGTATACTCCCGCAAAGAAGAAAAATTAAATGTTGTTAACTATAAGCACAAGCACAGCAAATATCCCACATAAAGCTTCAGAATCTCTCCCCTCCCCACCCCAAACCCATCTGGTATAAATAGAAGGGGTCTATTGATAAGGGAAAAGGAAAATGGCAATAAAATATTGACAAATCAAAAAAGGACACACACACACACATATATATATATATATATATATATATAGAGCCAGATTCAAAATTTAAAACGTTAGGAGACAAATAATAAAATCTGAATTCATCCAAAACACATACACAAACTGTTTTACCATTCCTTCACTTACCAGTCTTTCCCCTCATTAGTAGGAACACCATTCAGAAAGAAAAAACATAAACTTGATGGATAATTCTAGACTGTATAGTTCAGCATGAAAGTATTAATTCTTTGCAATATGTGGTACTGCAACGTAGGTAATAATAGACATTACAACCCTGCTGTAGTGTTTACAGAAAATTCCATTCCTAAAATGCCAAGTGTACATTAATATGGAAAATAATAAATAATTTTAACGTCAACCATTTGTTCCCAAGCAGTGACCACGCATTCCAGCTACTATATCAAAATACTGACCTACATAAATCCAGTTATGCAATCAGTTAAAACTGAAAATTTCTACCAATAATTCTACAATATTTCAGATAGAGTTGTGACTGAATACATAAAAAGGTTCAAAATAAAGCAGAGGCAAACCACCACCTCTAACCTTTCAATTCAAGCAACATTTATGCAATACACCCCAGCAGGAAATGCCTATTCATAATGATCACAGAACAGGGGAAACTGTCGGTGAAATGGGGCAGAAATAGAGGCGATAATACTACTTGGTCCGGCTTACTTAATCAAAACTGACAGAAAAAAATATTTTTTAAAGGAAGAGGAATAAAGATTGATATGATAAAATGCTCTTAGGGTGACACTTGATATTTGATATTAAACATACACCCCCACCGGGAAGGGATTGGTTGCAGAAGGTCTTCGATATTTTAAGAAATCGAACCAACATCCCACAGAACTAAGGCCTTCCATGGGGAGGTTTTATTCTGCCAGAACCCAGGAAAAAGCCTCGGCCTTCGGGAGCCCGATGCCTGGGACTTGCGTAAGGCGCTAGGCCTCAGAGCCTACGCCATTCCTCCGGCGGTACCAACAACAACCGGGCCGAATTCTGCCTTTAGCCGTGGGCAGTAACCTCACGATCGGCCCGGGCCCCCGCGGCGCCCGAATCTCTTACCGGCTCTCTCCTGGTAAAAACGTTGCGCTGAATCAAGGGCGCACTGTTCACACAACCACCACCATTGTTAGGCGGCGATAACGGAAACAGGAAGTCGTCCAGCGAGTCTCTTTCCCCATTCCTTCTCTCAAACAGCGCCCCCAACCTTCAAAAACTGATTGTCCATGAATAAGGATTCCGGCGACTTCTCAGCAACAGTGCAGAACAAAGGAAAACTATGTGCTTTGTTAAACATAAATCTTCTCCTGGATCATATTAAACGACAGACATCATACCAGGTGGCTGAAATTAAATTTTACAATTGGTAGTTATAATCAGAATCAGAATCAGGTTTATTACCACCAGCATGTGACATGAAATTTGTTAACTTAATCTATCAGAGAAAAATATAATAATAATAATAATAATAATAATAATAATAATAATAATAATAATAATAATAAATTGCATATATTCAATAGATTACAAAAAAGTGCAAAAACAGAAATACTGTAAATTTAAAGAAAAGTGAGGTAGTGTCCAAAGATTCAATGTCTATTTAGGAATCGGATGGCAGAGGGAAAGAAGCTGTTCCTGAATCATTGATCGTGGGCCTTCAGGCTTCTGTATCTCCTACCTGATGGTAACAGTGAGAAAAGGGCATGGCTTAGGTGCTGGAGGTCCTTAATAATGGACGCTGACTTTCTGAGACACCACTCTCTAAAGATGTCCTGGGTAATTTGTAGGCTAGTACCCAAGAGGGAGCTGACTAGATTTACAACCTTCTGCAGCTTCTTTCGCTCCTGTGCAGTAGCCCCTCCATATCAGACAGTGATGCAGTCTGTCAGAATGCTCTCCACGGTACAACTGAAGAAGTTTTTGAGTGTATTTGTTTACTCTTCAAACTCCTAATGAAGTATAGCTGCTGTCTTGCCTTATTTATGACTACATCGATATGTTGGGGCCAGTTTAGATCCCAGATCCTCAGAGATCTTGACACCCAGGAACTTGAAGCTGCTCACTCTCTCCACTTCTGATCCCTCTATGAGGATTGGTATGTGTTCCTTTGTCTTACCCTTCCTGAAGACCACAATCAGCTCTTTCGTCTTACTGAAGTTGAGTGCCAGGTTATTGCTGTGGCACCATTCCACTAGTTGGCATATCTCACTCCTGTACACCCTCTCGTCACCGCCTGAGATTCTACCAGCAATGGTTGTATCGTCAGCAAATTTATAGATGTTATTTGAGCTATGCCTAGCCACACAGTCATGTGTATATAGAGAGTAGAGCAGTGGGATAAGCACACACCTCTGAGGTGCGGCAGTGTTGACCATCAGCGAGGAGGATATGTTATCACCAATCCGCACAGATTGTGGTCTTCCAGTTCGGAAGTTGAGGATCCAATTGCAGAGGGAGGTATAGAGGCCCAGGTTCTGCAACTTCTCAATCAGGATTGTGGGATTGATGGTATTAAATGCTGAGCTATGGTCAAAGAACAGCATCCTGACGTAGATGTTTGCGCTGTCCAGGTGGTCTAAAGCCGTGTGGAGAGCCATTGAAATTGCATCTGCCATTGATCTATTGTGGCGATAGGCAAATTGCAATGGGTCCAGGTCCTTGCTGAGGCAGGAGTTCAGTCTAGACATGACGAACCTCTCAAAACATTTCATCACTGTCGATGTGAGGGCGATAGTTATTAAGGCTGCCCATATTATTCTTCTTAGGCACTGGTATAATCGTTGTCTTTTTGAAGCAAGTGGGAACTTCTTGATCAGAGAAACAGATTCTGAAATGATTTGGTAGAGTAGAAACCCTTTGACCCACCTCATACATGCCAAATATGATGCCAGTCTAAACTATTCCAATTTGTTTGTGTTAAACTATATTCCTCTATGTGGTGACAGGACAACTGCGTCCTGGACAACTGTGTCCCGGTCAAATGCATCCCCATCATTGGCGTCCCTGGACAGTTGCATCCGGTTTTTTTTGCGTCCTGGACTTTTGTGCCCCAATATATGTATATCTTATATTAGATTTGTATCCCAATATATGTATATTTCATAAAAGATATAATTTTACATATTCATGTTTTTTTTATCAAAAACAGTTGTATTAATTAAAAAAGGGATTGTAGCATGCATTTTATTTATTTATAAGTGCAAACTTTAAAAGTATGCATTTTGTGGGCAACCCCTTGTAAGAAACTTAATTTGTCCTCAGGATTGTAACATGCAATTAATGATTGAAGGTGCTTATTGATATTCTTATTTCTTGGTTGGACAATAATCCCTCTTTGGTAGTCAATTTTCTGCTTTGTGGCCATAGCTTCCTCTTTCTTCAATGCATCAATTAATTTCCAAACAGAGAGGTGTTGACAAGTAATTGAATTTTGGATAGCATTATGCCACCCCTTATTGTTGCATTAGGATATGTTTCTGCTATACTCTTTCTTGCTCCTAGTTCAAAATCCGTCAGCACTAATTTGGGATTAAGTTGAGGGTGAGTCTGCAACAAAAGAATGAATAGGTGGTCATATGTTTCTTTAGTTTTATTGGGTAGAAGAGCAAAAACATGGAGAATACTGAATGTACCATCTTGGACATTTGATAATAGATTTGTGGGCAAATTTTAAAAGAGTCATCTGCTGCCCAATTCTGAAATCATGTCAAGTCATCCAAACCCTCTTCAGAAGCAAAGATGAGCATTCTGTTTTCATCATTTTTGCAAGTATCAATTGCAAGAAACCTTTCTCCAGTGGGGAGAACACAATATTCTTCTGGTGTTTCGTAATTACATCTTTGGTTTGGTATAGATGGAGCATTTTGTGCTTTCTGTCTCCAGTGACGAATATTTCTCCCCATTGCTGAGACAGAGGGCATTTCTGCCATTGAAAATTCATCATGTTTTGACAAAGTTGTTCCAATGAGATGTGTTGTTGGTTCTTGTGAGGATATCGCAGTTTCTTTAAACTCTAAAATCGATTATTTTGCTCTAATTGCAGCAGCAGAAGAACCGTGGTTATTCTCATTGATTCGTTTTGTTACTACATCGCTCTCAGTATGAACTCTTGTTTTGCAGGATCATACCACATATCTCCAGTAAGTTTTCGTGCCCGCGGCATTTTTCTTATGATAGTGATAGATATAATTTCCGTCATCAAGTATGTTTCCACCTTTGCTTGATTTCAAGAACTGTGATATAGCTTAGTTTCTGAAAAAAAAGTAAATTTAAAGCCAAATTGTAACAGGAAACGTGGGGGTTTGTTTATAAGTAGCTCAGTGCAAACGAGGCTCCCCTCATTTGCCTACAATTACCCTAATTGATTACTTTTTGAGCTGAGCTAAGAGGCTTAGCATATATAACACAGGGTCTGTTACCCAGTAATAGTTACATATAGTGGAACGCAAAAAAAAAGGACGCAGATGTCCAGGGACGCTAATGACCGGGACACAATTGAACAGGACACAAATACCCTAGTACCCCTTTGTGCCTTTCCTATGTTCCTGTCTAAATGCCTTTTAGACATTGCCTCTAACACCTCCTCTGACAACTCGATCCTGATAACTGCTACTTTCTGTGTGAACAACTTACCTGTCCTTACCTTAATCTTATGTCCTCTAGTTCTAGATTCCCTTACCCCAGTAAAAGATTCTCATTATTTACCCTTTCTCAGTATAACCTTAGAAACTTACATTCAACACTCCTAAAGTCTGTTCATTTTCTTTTATATATATATAAAAAGTTAGATCAAAAGGTGCAAGTAGAAAAATTCTAAAATCTTTTCTAAGTACAGTATATTAGAAGCAAGAAGGTAGCTGACGAAAGAGAAGGTCGCAAATGCGTAATTATATGTGAAGTCAGATATGAATGCTTTTGCTAAGATAAAACAGAATTAGAGTCAGAATCAGAATCCTTTATTATCGCCAAGTATGAGGACACATACAGGGAATTTGATGCCGGTTTCCCTGAGCTCCCTCTGTACAGAATTAAAAGCAAACAAAACAATAGTGCAAATAATCATAAACTATATACAATGAGGTCCACCTCATTGAATGTACAGGTGGACTTGATTTATAATAAACTAAAATTCAAGTGTTCATAAGACTGATGGCATACGGAAAGAAACTGTTCTTGTACCTATTTGTCCTGGCATACAGTGATCTAAAGCACCTACCAAAAGGAAGGAGTTGGAACAGGTGATGTCCAGGGTGTGATGGGTCTACAGTAATGCTGCTTGCTCACTTCCTGACTCTAGATGCATATAAGTCCTGGATCGAGGGCAGCTTCACACCAATAATCCTTTCCGTAGCCCTGACGGTTCTTTTGAGTCTATTCTTGTCTTGTTTGGTAGCTGATCCAAACCAGACAGTGATGGACGAACAGAGAACAGACTGGATTATTCCTGAATAGAATTGAATCAGCAGCTCCTGAGGCAGGTTGTACTTCCTGAGTTGACGTAGGAAATACACCCTCTGCTGAGCCTTTTTGTTAAGAGTGTCCGCGTTGGGTGTCCACTTCAGGTCCTGGGAGATTGTGACACCCAGAAGTCTGAAGGTCTCCACAGCAGACACAATACTGTTGAGTGTAGTGAGTGGGGGGAGTATTGGGGGACTCCTCCTGAAGTCCACTGGCATCTCCACAGTCTTGAGCGTATTTAGCTGCATTAGGCCATTTGATCCATCATCTGTTCCACTATTTGATCATGGCTCATTTACTATCTCCCTCAAACCTCTTCTCCTGCTTCACCCTGTTGACACCCTTGCTGATCAAGAACCTATCAAGCTTCATGTTAAATATATCCAGTGACTTGGCCTCCACAGCTGTCTGTCCAACGGATTCCACAGATTCACCAACCTCTATTCCATTTGCTTGCATTAACTGGGTCTCCTAAATAACTGGGTTACCAGATGAAACCAAAGTTAGCTGACACTTTAGCATCTATACTGTGCAAGTCATATTTCCCTGTATTTTTTTAGTACTTGTTCAAATCCTCATCTATTTTAAATAATCTTTTTGTGTCTGTAAGAAGGGTGGGCGGGAACTTTTAATATATTGCTGACTTTTTTTTCCAAGCATCATTCTGTATGTATGTCCTTAATGGCAGGCGGGCTGGTGCTGGTGATACATTGGGCAGATTTAACTGCCTGTTATCGAGCCCTCCTGTCTGTCACTGTAGTCGCCATATCGCACAGTGATGGAGCAGGTTAAGATGCTCTCCACTACACATCTATAGAAGGTCGTGAGGACTGGTGTGCATAGGCTAGGTTAATTAAATTGATGAAATAGATAATTTGATGGAGCATTTTTAAGATAGGTATAGCAGGTTGGTTGGTACATTGAAGTTGAGAACCAGAAGTGTGGAAGTCCCTAGAGCTTGAGAAGCTCCAACTCAGAAAGAATGAGCTGGAGTCTGGGCTTCAGATGCTGTGGTGTGGTTAAGGTGGGGGGCAAGTCATTGAAACATTTTGTTCTAAGACACTATCACACTCCTTAAATTAAGCACTGCAGGGTTAGTCAGCCAAGAGGACAAGGAGAATGTGACTGAGTGAGGTAGTACGGGAGCCCAAAAGTAGCAATGCGAGAGCCTCAAACCCTTGCACATGCCCGTGAGTCTGTGGCTGCAGCCTAGACAGTAGAGGGCGGGGATGACTGGGCTGGTGAGCAAGCTGAGCATAGCGGCAAGGTGTGGGGACCATTTATGTTGGAGGAGTGAAGTGGAATGTGGAGAAGTTCACGGCAGACATGAATATGAACATAAGTCTCAAAGTCTCTTACCAGAGATAACATTTGAGATTGTTTATTATCATTCTTCAGTACCAGAGTTCAAAGGAGAATAAAATGATTGTTACTCTGGACCTAATCAGCATTAAAAAAACACAACAAGCATAAAGAATACAATAAAAACAAAAAAAAACCACAATAAATATAAAACAAAAAGCAATCGCATCAAACACAATGTAGAGTTGACTGTTATATCCTTAACTTATTTTACAGATAGGACATCACTGGGTGATGTGTATGTAGGAGGTGGATTCATGAGTGGAGGTGTTGACCAGCCTGACAGCTTGGGGGAAGAAACCATTTTTGAGTTTAGTGGACCTGGCGTGAATGCTGCATAGCCTCTTCCCTGATGGGAGTGGGACAAAAGTCCATGAGCAGATCCTTCGTAACATGGCTGGCCTTTTCTGGCACCTTTCTGTACATATGGCAGCTAGGCTGCTGCCAGTGATGCATCGGGCTGTCTTAACTACCTGTTGTACAGCTCAGTTATTAGAATGGATTTTGACTGAGAGGTGTGGACAATTTTGGAGATTCAGTTGCTGTGCATATAAAACCAATGAGATGATAGAACCAAGGGTTTGGCATAAGGAGTACTGGGTACCTCAAGTCCAAGTTATAAAGCAGAACAATTAAATTAATAATCATTCAATATTCTAATCTTATTTTATGCCTCTTTGCAAATGGTTCAGAGAGTAATAATAATTGCTTCATTACTGTCTGGGCCATGTGCACTATGCAATAATGTTAGTGAGACCTGAACATTGAAAGAACACAAACCAGGAGTAGAATATGCCACCAGGTCCCTCGAGCCTGCCCCACCATTCAATATGATGTACCCAAGGGCTTCAACACCTCTCTGTACCTCACCACTTAAGTCTATCATCTTTCAGATTTATATTTACCTGTCTCCATTCTAAATACTTTTCGAGATGTAGCTCTCATGAATGGATCATTCCTGGATTTCACTCCACACCGCGATTGCTTTCTGCTCACCTTATATTTAACTGCACCTCCTTTTTTGTGACTCAGCCACTGCTGAAAACATCTCCACGTTTACCCTATCATGCCTCCTTACGACCAGACGAGCTTCAAAAGGATTACCCCTCGGTTTTCCAAATGCCATGGAACATAGATACAAACTGTTTTGCCTCTTCTGATAGGACAGTTTTTTCATTCAATTAATTGGCCTGGAGAATCTCATTTGGACTGATTCCAACGTTAATAGGAATCAGTCCAAACAGTGTGGTACTCCAGGTGCAGCCTCACCAACACACTGGAGAGTGGTAACAATTCTTACCTTTTTTCATCTCCAGCCCTTACACAATTAAGGCCAACATACCAAATGTTTTCTTACCTACTCACATAGAACATATCACATAGAATAGTACAGCATAGTACAGGCCCTTCAGCCCACAATGTTTTGCCAACCCTTAAACCCTGCCTCCAATATAACCCTCCACCTTAAATTCCTCCACATACCTGTTTAGTAGTCTCTTAAACTTCACTAGTGTATCTGCCTCCACCACTGACTCAGGCAGTGCATTCCATGCAGCAACCACTCTCTGAGTGAAAAACCTTCCTCTAGTATCCCCCTTGAACTTCCCACCCCTTAAAGCCATGTCCTCTTGTATTGAGCAGTGGTGCCCTGGGGAAGAGGCACTGGCTGTCCACTCTGTCTATTCCTCTTAATATCTTGTACACCTCTATCATGTCTCCTCTCATCCTCCTTCTCTCCAGAGAGTAAAGCCCTAGCTCCCTCACTTGCCACAGTTGTCTATCATAACTTCATGATTCTTGCAGAGGAGTGAAATAGACTGGCAGGTTGAGTGGTGACACAACAACAACCTTGTACCCAATATCAAGACCAAGGAACTGATTATGGACTTTGGAAAGAGAAAGTCAGGAGGACACCCATCTGTCCTCACTCAGGAGTCAGTGGTGGAAAGGGTGTGCTGCTTCAAGTTTCTGGCCAAGAACGTCACCAAGAATCTAGGCACAACACATTAATTGCCCTCAAAATGGAGATTTGCTGACTCTATGGAGTTTGCAATTCTCCCATCATAGCATGGGACTTCCCTGAGAGCTCCAGTTTCCTCCCATGTCATGAAGACATGGTTCTTGGGAGGTTAGTTGGCTGCTGTAAGTCACATAAATGAGGAGTTCTTGAAGAACAGGGGTGGGTGCAAGTGCAGGGTGATGGGAACATGGGGAGATTTAATGTAATAGGGTAAATATAGGATTAGTCTGAATGTTGGTGTAAACTTGGCCAGCTTCAGAATGGACACTCGCTTCCCCACCGTCAAGGACATCTTCAACAGGCAATGTGCCAAGAAATTTTCCTCCATTATGAAGGACCCTCACCAGCCAGGACATGCCCTTTTCACATTGCTACCATCAGAGAGGAGGTACAGGAGCCTGAAGACAGACACTCAATGTTTCAGAACAGCTTCTTCCTCTCCACCATCAGATTTCTGAATGGACAATGAACCAACCCATGAACACTACCTCTCTATTTTTGCACTACTTATTTAATTTACATTTCACATATATTTCTTGTTGTAATTGATAGTGTTTTGGTGCATTGCATTGTACTACTACTGTAAAACACAGATACCACAACATATGTTGGTAATAATGAACCTGATGCTGAATGGGTGCTTGGATTCAGTGGACTGAAAGGTCTGTTTGTTATCTGTATCGCCCTTTGACTCAGTCTCTGCAGGGAACAGGTTGTGTTTCTTTTCTGTTTAGCAAAAGGTTGTGGCCCCATTTGCGGCATCAGAAAAGACTGTTCTGGACAAACATTACTGATTAACAGAGGATTTGTAGATAAACTTTGTTACAGGGAATGTAACTGATATCTCTGGTCAAGGAAGTTGTTCATTTCTGCCAAGGCAATGCTCTGAAGTGAGATCAGACAACAACACCTGGTCTCTTTGGAGAGTGGAGCTCAGTGTGAGAGGGGATGTTTTCTGGGTCAGTGTACTTGTTTTTCAATTATTAAATGTCTAAATTCCTCTGCTCTGGGGAAGGACTTTAAATGATTTTAATCAGTTCGCTTCTCTCTCCTGATACTGTCTGCCTTTATCTCTGGGAATTTGTATTTGCAATATTTGAAGGTGTTTTTTTTTGCTCCAGTGTTGATTTCATTCACCCTTTGTAGTTCAGATGCCAATATGGACTGAAGCCAATTGGACTGAAATCATTGATATCTTGCAGTATTAACCCACAACTACTGGAGGGCAGAGGGAGCCCACCAATTGTTGAGGTTTCAGTCAAACCAGGACTGTTGTAATAGTATCTGCAAGCCATTGAGTGTCAGTGTGACAGTGGGACAGAGAAAGCTGCTCCAGAGTGTGGCTGAAAGAGTGCACAGGAAGATCCCACTGCTGCCAGACCCCCTGAAACTGCAGGAGCTCCTCAGATGAAGTTGTCTCGTCGACATGAGGCTCCCTCCTCCCCATCTCATTCCACCAGATTCTCGATATACATTAACTGATCCCATGAAGTGTTTGGTTCATTTCCAGTTTGATTATTTTAACCAAGCCGTTCTGACAACATCTGATTTCAGGTCATCCATCAAAGTTGATTTCATTCGACCATTATGACATCTCTTTATGTGATCTTTATTTTCTGTGGGAACTTCCGAGTGTTTCAACCACACTGTTCTGAAGTGTTCCTCATATCAGGGATTTCTTCAGAATTCTTCTGCCTGCCTTTCCCCAGCCTGTTAACATTGGGTCTGTTCATTCAACCGCAGCCAAATGGCTTTCCAACCACGCTGTAGATTTTGCTTATCCTCTCCAATGTCAGCAGCCATACGACACATCGAACGCCTGACTTGTCCAGGAGTCAGCAGAGTGGCGAGAATTTGAATGTCACTGTTACACAAGCATGCCAGTGGATGAACCTAAGTGCAGAACACGGGCGCAGAGGCAGAGTCGGGAGGCGTTCTTGACGTAGCGAACGTGGAATCGGTATCCAGGAGTGATGCTAGACATAGAACTGGCAGTCCTAAGAACCATGAAACAAGGTTACTCACACCAGAGTCGACCAACAAACTGGCATCTCCTTGTTGTAATCGCAGGGTTTTTATACTGCATTGGAAAGCAGGTGTTTGTAGTTAGTGGAACCTGGGAATGATTGGAAACTAAATGAGGGGATTGAGACCCAATTCCTGAGGTAAGTAGCAAGGTGGGGGATTGCCAGAGGGCACCATGACAGTCACATTATGAGTGCAGATTGTTTATATTATAGATACGCCGAGGTTCAGTCCAGATCTTCAAACCACTATGGGGCATCTATCAATCTTCCCAGGTTCTGAGATTTGTGAAAAAAACACTGGTCTTCTTCCCTAGGCCCTGTCACCATAAAACACTCTTGTGATCACACACAAAGTGAAGTTTCGTCCAAGCCGTCCCACCACATACCCCCAGGATCACACTGATGCACCATCAATAACTCTCGGAGACGGGAGACGAATGATAGGCTTTTATTAGCTGCAAGAGACCATCACACAACATCCTAGAGACTGAGGGAGGAGCAGTGCCTCCAATCGCCTTTATTCAGGGGTCTGTGGGAGGAGCCACAGGAGCAGTCAGCAGAGGGGCGTGTCCAGACAGGAATATGTAGTTCACCACATTCACCCCCTCTTTGTTTTAAAAGAGAGTCCCCATGGGGCGAAGTTTCTTACAAGTATATTTACAGGTTAAGTCTATCAGGCAGTCGAATCTGCCACTGCGATCTGCGTAGCACCGGCTGTGATTGCACCGGTGACGGTGGTTGTGCTGGTTCCGGCCTGACTTGAGGTGTCAGCCCATTAGGCGTCAGTGATCCCTCATGCGTGTGTGTGGCGCCTGGTATGGGAGTGTCGTGAGGAGTCTGTGTAGGGCTTGGTGTGCGCGGTGTCACCTCAGGTACAGGGTTCATAGTCACCGTGAAGTGTTCGGGGTAGGGGTCTGCTGCTCCTGCGGGCGCCAGGTCGCGGATGGAGACCGTGTCCTCCCGCCCATCAGGTAAGACCACGTAGGCATACTGGGGGTTCGCATGTAGAAGGTGAACCCTCTCGACCAGTGGGGAGAATTTATTGCTCCTCGCATGTTTCTGGAGCAGCACTGGCCCTGGGGACGTCAGCCAAGCTGGTAGGGTGGTCCCAGTGGCAGACTTCCTGGGAAAAGAAAAGAGTCGCTCATGAGGGGTGGCATTGGTGGACGTACATAACAGGGAGCAGATGGAGTGGAGCGCCTCGGGGAGGACCTCCTGCCAGCGAGAGACCAGCAATCCCTTTGACTTAAGGGCTAAGAGTGTGGCCTTCCACACAGTGGCATTCTCCCTCTCCACCTGTCCATTCCCCCGGGGATTATAGCTTGTGGTCCTACTGGTAGCAATACCCCTAGCCAGCAGGTACTGGCGCAGCTCGTCACTCATACATGAGGACCCTCTATCACTGTGGATATAGCAGGGATATCCAAACAGAGTGAAGAGCTGGTGCAGGGCTTTTATGACGTACGTGGCAGTGCTATCGGGGCAGGGGATGGCAAAGGGAAACCGCGAGTACTCATTGATTATGTTGAGAAAGTAGACATTGCGGTCAGTGGAGGGAAGGGGGCCCTTAAAGTCGACACTCAGTCGCTCAAAGGGGCGGGTGGCCTTGATAAGTTGTGCCTTTTCAGGACAGTAGAAGTGCGGTTTGCACTCAGCGCAGACTTGGCAGTCCCTGGTCATCGTCCTGATGTCCTCAAGGGAGTAAGGCAGGTTCCGGGGGGCGTGTCCAGACAGGTATATGTGGTTCACCACACACACACAGAGTGAGTCTCCCTCCATACATTCTAGAAACAGACACAGTCAAGCTTCCCCCATTTTTTTCCCCACTGTAGAGATCATGGAAGAACATAACAAGAGATGAAGGATTGCTTTGGCTTCATTCTTTAACACTACGTTCTGTGTCAATGTGAATGTTTGTCAGTGAGTTCTCAACCAAGAATAAACCTTGAGGGGGAAATAAGATGAGCAGGAAGAAATTCACTCCCTGGACCTGCTCATTCTCTCTCTCCTCATCCCACACGACTCCCCCGCTGAACAAACTATAAAGAAATATATTTACCAAATTTACAGTTACACAAAAAATATAAAAAGGCCCTTTACAGTTAAACCATTCCAATGTGCACATGAACATTGAAGCTCATTTCTAGAGTAGTTGGGAAGTATCGCTTTACTCATGTGCTGAATCCTGTCTGCGTGAAGGACAGCCACAGTCTGACCTTCCCTCAAAGACCATCTCGAACGAACTGGCTCTCTCAGGAGTATTGACACTTCCCCCTTCAAGCCATTCATCTGCACAAAGCACTTCTTGCAAAGGGTCTCTCCCTTGATCGGCATTCTGCGGCATCTCCCACTTGTCCTGAAACCCTCAACGTACCTCGACAGATTTCCACCAACTCTAATCAAGCTTGTCTTTCCTGAGTTCTGCTCTCACAGAGGGACAAGGAGGCTCCTGGGATCCAAGCCCATAGCTACCTGGGAAATTCTGCCACGCACTCCTACAAATGCCTGCCATTACTGCACCATTGTTGATTTGGCATTTACATACGTATTCCCACGTTTTCTTTTTCTTCAATCTTCCCTTGTGGGAATTGGCATAATGCCAGATCTCCGACTGATGCCAATCCTCTGCTTCTGGGAAGACCATGCACAGTTCTGGTCCCCGTAACCCTGGGTCAGACGACACCAGGAGCACAATCTTGGACAGTGCAATGATTCAGGAACTTTACGACTTCTTCCCAAGTCCTGCTGCAAATACGTCAACCACTCTGTCACTCTGGGAAATGAGCAGTTGAGCAGGGAACCATATACAGTGGGAACCCAGATAAGTCTTTGCTCCCTGCTAAAAACTTGAACATTCCGCAAACAAGCAGGGAAAATTGGCAAAATTCACGTGCACCTAGAATATCATTTCCAGGTAGTGAGGGGTTGGTAGAGGGTAGAGGGATGTGGGTGAGCCCGGCCCACACTGGGAGTACCGAGCACAATTCCGATGACTGCATCCCTTGCGTCAGACCCACAATAGGAGCACCATGCACGGTTCCATCTCGATATTCCATGTTCAGACCCATTCCAGGAGCAGTATGCACAGTTCCTGTTCCCCTATTCCTGTGTCAAACCCATACCAGGAGCACGGTGCACAGTTCTCTCTGCCCTGGGTCAGTGCACGTGTGGGAAATTAGAAGAATTGCTTGTTAAAAACATTTTCACATCTCTCTCCTCTCCCTCCCTAGAATATGACCCACCAATTTCTATCATCCCTCCCTCGTCCCCGGCGCAAGATCCGGCTCCCATTGTTCACGCCTTCCTATTGAGGCCCAGAATGGCACTGCCCCTCCGGGGGACGAGGGCCTCGAGATGACCTGGGTGCAACGGGGACATTGGAAGCCCGAGGCTGGTGGAGGAGAAGCCGAAGATGGCGACAATGAAAGGGTTCCATCTCCTGTCGAGGTGCCGTCCCTGGAGGGAGCCCCTCCTCTTATATGGGACAAGAGGAGTGGGAGAAGGGGGGAGGGAGCTAGGTGGACAATGAGGAGTTGGAAGAGCCAGGAGAGGGGCAGGTGGGAGCAGAGAGTGGCTTTTGACTCCTTCCGCTCGATGTGGGAAATGTGGTGGATCCCCCCCCCCCCCCACCTCCCTTGTCCCAGTTTTCAGTTTTGGGCCGAGCAGGGTGGATTACAAGGCTCGCTAGACTTTTTAGGGTATGGAGTGAAAGACATTCCCCCAAGCTTTGTGGGTCGAAGGGTCTGGATTGTGCTGTAGGTTTTCTATGTTTCTAAGATCAGGCTGCGGACCCGCCTGAAGAGGCCGCACCTGCGACCTCCATCCCGGACTCTCAGCTGCTCAGGGTGCCCCAGACAGATTATGAATTCTGGACCATCTTCAACTTCAGTGGAACAGAGGCGGCGAGGGAGCTGCTGATGGAGCGCCGGAAGAGGGCTGCAGCAGCTAAGAAGTCCTCGATTTCCTGAGGGACCCCGTGGTTTCAGACGGGACAGGAAGGCTCTGAGACGGAGGATGGGGTCAATTAGGCCTCATTTGGAATGGGCAAGCAAGGAATTAGTTTCAAGCCTGCTCTAAGACCGGGATCCTACTGAGTCCGGAGTATATGTCCAGAAAGTCATGAGACATGTGATAAGTGGAACCTTGGCTGTTTGGATAAAAAATTGGCTTAAAGGAAGAAAGCAGAGGGTAGTTGTGGAAGGAGAGTATTCTGCCTGGAGGTCGGTGACTAGTGGAGTGCCACTGGGATCTGTCCTGGGACCCCTGCTATTTGTGATTTTTATAAATGACCCAGATGTAGAGGCGGAAGGATGGGTGAATAAGTTTGCGGATGACACAAAGATTGGAGGAGTTGTGTATGGCGCTGCAGGTTGATGAAGGTTACAAGAGGATATAGACAGGCTGCAGAGTTGGGCAGAAAAATGGCAGATGCAGTACAATCCAGATAAGTGTGAGGTGATGCATTTTGGAAGGACAAACCAGAACACTGAGTACAGGATTAATGGTCAGTTACTTAAGAATGTGGATGAACAAAGGGACCTTGGGGTTCAAATCCATACATCCCTCAAAGTCGCTGTGCAGGTTGATAGGGTAGTTAAGAAAGCCAATGGGATGCTAGGCTTCATTAACAGGGAGATTGAGTTCAAGAGTAGAATGGTCATGTTGCAACTCTACAAATCTCTGGTGAGACTGCACTTAGAGTATTGTGTTCAATTCTGGTCACCTCACCTCATTATAGGAAGGATGTGGAAGCCATGGAGAGGGTGCAGAGGAGATTTACCAGGATGTTGCCTGGTTTGGAGAACAAGTCATATGAAGCAAGGTTAGCAGAGCTGGGACTTTTTCTGGAGCATATAAGAATGAGAGGGGACTTGATAGAGGTCTACAAGGTTATGAGAGGCATAGATAGGGTGGATAGTCAGTACCTGTTTCTCAGGGCACCAATAGCAAACACCAGAGGGCATACGTACAAAATTAAGGGAGGGAAGTTTAGGGGAGACATCTGGGGAAAGCTTTTTACACAGAGGGTTGTGAGTGCCAGGAATGACTTGCCAGGGATGATGGTGGAGGCTAAAACATTAGGGGTATTTAAGAGCCTCTTGGATAGGCACATGGATGGAAGAAAAATAGAGGGTTATGGGGTAGTGTGGGTTTAGTACTTTTTTTTTAAGGATTTTATTTGTCGGCACAACATGGAGGACTGAAGGGCCTGTACTGTGCTGTAATGTTCTATGGTTCTATGACCTTGTTGATTAAACCAGACAGCTGTATATGCCCAAACAAAACCATATTCCTCCAGACCAAGGTGCACAACTCAGAATAATAACTCACACACACAACACATAAAGTAATACAGTTTTATCACTAGATAATTAATTATCTATGTGTTAATGTATTTATGGAGCACTTACAATGCAAGTTAAAAAGTAAGCACTACTGATGGTTCATACACAATGAGACTGGGTCGCGGCGGAGAGTTCAGTATCGTATGACCTGCCATAAGAAGCTGTTTCCCATCTGACCATTATTCTCTTACTACTGTGATAGTAGAGGGGTCACAGAGTTCGTTGGCTGGATCGGAGGGATTCAGAATACCAAGATCCCTGCATACGCAACGCTGATAAATATCTCTGATGGACAGAAGAGAGACCCTGATGATCCTCTCAGTCATCTTCGCCAGGGTCCCCCACTTAACCTGCTATTCTCAAGAGACCCTGAGTTGAGTTTTTATTGGATGAAGTTAGGAACAGGAAGTGAGGAGGATGAGGGAACGTTAATGGGTGGGTGGAGAGGGGTGTTAGTGGGGAGGGAGAGGGGAGATCTTTTGTAATAACCAATAAAGTGATTGTTTGGAACAGAAAACTTTGTTTGGCGTCTCAGGGTTTAGTGGGCTTGTAACTTTCCGGTCCTACCATTGATGCTCCTTTTCTCCTTTCCGTTCATCCTTCGGTACACCCTCAACCTCACCAGCCTTCCTTCAGGTGCAGCCAACGCTTGTTCCCCCCCTTCCCTCCCCAGAAATTGGGAGGGAGGGGGTGGGGAGAAAATAATTCTCCCACTACTATGCCTAAGAGGACGGGAGAGATGTAGTGGGCTGAAATCGAGGGGGTAGCAATGTTCCACAATAAGCAGCATTGCAGTCAAACAACCCCTCACATAATTTATATTCCTGCCTCTCTTCCACGCTGCAATTTATAGATTATAATGCCGAAATGCTCCCAAGGCCCTGTTCACTTTTAAAGTCTTCTGCTCACTCCTTGTGCTATCTCAATCAGAAAGGCCCTGCTCACGCCACCTCAAGTAGTCCCGTGTTACTGTCTGTGACTATCAGCAAAAGGCACCTTCTCCAACCATTGGGAAAATACTGGTCCACCTACATTTCTGTACAGCACATTGGCTCTCTCGCTCTCTCCCTGTGGCATATACCACTAAAAAATAAGCATATCTTTGCCCATAAGCACTTTGCAAAGCATCACTTAGAAAAGACCAAGATGGGAAAAAGATCCCTTAGATGAGACTAAAGTGGAACTTTTTGACCTCAATACCAATCGGTACATGTGGCATGAATCTATTACCATGCATCAGCTGGGAAACACCATCCCTACGGTAAAATATTGCGGAGGTAGCATCAGGCTATGGGGATGCTTTTCAACAGCAGGGACTGGAAATCTGGTCAGGATTGATGTGAAAATGAATGCTGCTAACTACAGAGGGATCTGGGGTCAAAACACGCTAGCCTCTGGCAAGAAGCTTGAAGTGGGGAGGAAGTTCGTCTTTCAGCAGGACACCGACACAAAGCACACTGCCAGAGTAACCATGGGGTGGCTTCAAATACAGAAAATTTATGTCCTTGAATGGCCCAGTCAGTTCTAACTTTAATCGAATTGAACATCTCTGGCAAGACCTCAAGATTGTTACCCATTGCTGCTGCCCAGCTAACCTGGCATAGCTTGAGCAATTATACAAGGAGAAATGGGAAAACCTTGTTCCATCACATTGTGCAAAGCTAACAGAGACTTATCCAAAAGGACTACTGGCTCTAACAGCACAATAGGTGGTTCAAATAAGTACTGAGCAAAGGGGGATGAATTCTTCTGAATTTCTGATTTTTCAGTTTTTGAATTTTTAGTCTTTCATGGTTTACATTTTTCCTGATATATTCAGGCTCTGCTGTGAAAAACGATTATGTCATTCACAAAGAAAAATTTTCATTAATCAAAATTCCTGGTTGTAATTCTTTTATGTGAACAAATGGTTGGGGGCTGAATATTTTTTCAAGGCAGTGTAGATACATTTACAATTAAATCTGAGCCATTGTTTGAATGCTACAATTCCTGATTTGCCTGCATTTGCGGTGTGAGGTGTACACGTGTTCAGTGCTGTCTGACTTGCTGAGAAGGGTGGCACTTGAGCCTGCCAGGGTTATGTAAAGTAGGCAGACTGTTTGTTCACTAATATGTATCGCTGATTTGATGCTCATGCTAGCAAGCAGACCTCATAATTACAACAAACAGAAATTCCACTGCAGTTGCTTCTGCAAAATATGCAATGTGAGTGACTGAAATTGCCATGGCAATGATGAGACAAGAGTGTTTTTGAGCGGAGAGGGAACCAATCACTGCCTCCATTCGTAATCCTGAGAATAATCTGAAGAACAATCTGATGCTAGCCATTTCTGAAATTAAACCCCCATTCCCACCAATGATCCACAAGGATGAACAAAACATAGAATCTAGAATTTAAGATACTACAGCATAACAACAGGCTCTTTGGCTCATGATGTCAGATTCAGATTCAGATTCAGTTTATTGTCATTTAGAAACCACAAATGCAATGCAGTTAAAAAATGAGACAACGTTCCTCCAGAATGATATCACAAAAGCACATGACAAAACAGACTACACCAGAAAATCCACATAACATTTGGCAATCCCCAATCCAGAGTCCGGAGAGGCTGCTGTGTATTAATATCACGCTACCGTCTTAGCGCATTCCCCAGAAAGGAGCTCCAAATCCACCAGACAAAAACAAGACCAAAAACTAAAGCTACAAGACCTGCACAAAACCACATAGTTACAACATATAGTTACAACAGTGCAAACAATAGCATAATTGATTAAAAAAAAACAGACCATGGGCAAAGTAAAAATAGTCCAAAGATGTTAAAGGACTATAAGTTCAAAAGAAATCACCACACAGTTTCCACAAGTCCCCAGGGTCCCGAAAGACTCACCATCCCACGCCGGCGGGAGAAGGGAATACCCCCACTATGGACTTCCACGGTGCCACCCGACTCAGTCTCGCAGACACAGCGCACACCAAAAGCGACCTGACCGCAGCGGACTCCAAGTCCGTCGAACCTCCGAGCCGATGACCATCCCCTCCGGCACAGCTTCTCCGAGCACCATCCTCTGCCGAGCGTATTAAGAAGGCCCCGCCAACGGCCATCGGCAACACGACCCTGAGGACCGGGGGGGCCTGTTCTTCCCAGCAGAGTCCCGGACCTCACAGCAGCAGCAGCAACGAAGAAGGTCTTCCTGGAATTTCCCCATGTTCCTCCGTGCTCCCACGTCCGTTTTCAATCGATTATAATTGCGCACGGCACCCCACTTCACAAATAACAGATAATCAGTTCTGGAGTGGCTGCTGCAAGCTGCGTCGCGCCACCATCTTGGAAGATGTTGCTTCACATCAGAGTCATGTCTGTGTCAGAGCTCCTGATATTTCAGCACAGAATGCATTGAGCTCATCTGGAAGTGAAGTCCTGCTGTCACTTTGACACTTGATTTATCTTTCTTAGGTGTGATGGTATTCAAGCCCTGCCACAACTTTTGAGCATCCTTTGTTCATTCAAGTTTGGTCCGGAATCGACACTTCGCAGTGAGACGACTTTCTGGAGATTGTACCTGGACCCCTCATTACTTTCATGGTCACCAGATTTGAAAGCTCTGATCTGGAGTCTTGTCAGTCTGTGGATCTTCATTCAGGGCTTCTGATTGGGGAAGACAGCTGAGTTGATAAAGTCCGTTACAACCGTGGTGTATTCATTCTGATCCACAGATGAGTCCTTGAACACGACCCAGTCCACTGACTCGAAGCAATCCCATAGTCACTCCTACGCTTCCTACGACCACTTCTTTGTCAAGCTAATCTCTGGAGCTTTGCTCTTTATCCTCTGCCTGTAAGCAAGTAGAAGGACAGCCAAATGATCTAAATTATCCAGATGTGGTCTGGGCATTACCTTAGTAAGCCCGTGATCTTGTGCGTTGGAATCTCTTGCGCTACAGGTTATATGCTGATGGTAATTGAACAGGGTTTTCTTCAAAATGCTAACTCTTTCCACTGCAGGTCAACAGAAAAGTTGCCAGCAAAATCTTGAAGCCTCATATCTGTTAGCTGAGTCCAAAACAAATAAAGTTCTGAAACTATTCTAGTCAGGACATGGGAAGAACTGTGAAGTTTATGCCTTGCCTGACTCAGCAAAATATTATTGAAAATGATGTTATATAATAATATTAGTCTGAAATATTGAGCAGCAGGTTTCCCATTTAAGTGCAGGTGTCCTGTTCAATTTCAGGTTATCGACAATCAGAAGTACTCAGTGGGTCTTTTATTCACTCCCTGAGATACGGTTAATAATTAGTTTAAACCAATGATTCCCAACGGGGCAGTTATGTGTCCTGAGGGCATTAGGGGAAATAGAAGTCATCAGGGGGGCATTCAGATTCTTGGGGGGGGGTGTTAGGCTGCACCCTATATGCATTATTAGTAATACTGTACAGTCTAACATGCCAAGAAACCATCAAGATTGCAGGAACACTTCCATAAAAGACACTCTGAAAAGGCTAATTATGGTATTACCCAGTTCTAGAAGATGAAAGAAGCATTTGAAAAGCATTGCACACGAGTAATTTGCCAAGAAAGCTAAAAATGACCTTGATAGTGGTTTCATTGCTTCTTATAACATTTCCAAAATGATAGCAGTGTGGAAAATCTCACAGAATTGGTGAAAGATTAATAATGCCTGCTATATTAGAAGTGTTCACCACTGTTCTCAAAATGGATACAAGTATTTTAAAATCAATTCCTCTGAGTAATAACTCTGTAGTCCATTGTATTGATGAAAAGAGTGAAGACATTGAGTATCAACATTGAGGATGCACAGAGCTACAAAAAACAGAATTTGTGTTGAATCAACTGCGAGACAAGGCATGGCTAATGGCATATGTACGGTTTATCAAAAATGGAAAAGTTTATGAAGAGATTCTCTTTTGTAAAAAGCTAAAAACAAATATCAATGAAGAATCAATCTATGATGAGCTCGAAATATATACAGAGGATAACAGTATTCCGATTAGGAACATGATTTCTTGTGCTACAGATGGAGCACCATATATGACAGGTTGCCACGTTGGTTTAGTGGCATTTATGAGAAAAGAAATTCCAAGTCTTTTTGCAATCCATTGTGTAATTCATCATCAACATCTTGTGGCCAAAGACCTCAGCCATTGACTTTTTTCAAGCATGACTCTTGTAAAATTTGTTTTCAGCAAAATTAAAGCTCTTCAGTTATGTCAAGTTAATGATGAAGAGTTTGAATGCTTACTTCTTCACACTGAAGTGCATTGGCTGTCAAAAGGCTGCTGTTTAAAACAGTTCTTTGATCTTTATGACACTGTGGTTGAATTTTTGTTCAAAGTCGACAAGAAACAAGATTGAATTTCTATGTGGAGATGTGGCATACCCAGCCTATTTGAATGACAAAATGAACATTCTAAATATGAACCTGCAGGGTGAGAATTTCAGTTTAATCCAGGCAAAAAGTACACTGTCCACTTTTATTGGAAAACTGGAAATACATAAGCAAAATACTGGGAGAAGAATATTCTCATAGTTTCCCTGCATGGAAAGTATGACACTTTCTTTCAGAGACAGTGAATTGCAAGAGTACTGTTTACACATGCAGTCACTAAAGAAGGATTTTCAGAATCGACTCATGGATTTGAATTATCTGGAAATTCCAGACCAGGTAATTAACCCATTTCTTTGCAAGGTGGAAGAACAGGAAGAGCGCTTGCAAGAAGAAATTATCAAAATTCAGAATGATGAAGAAGCAAAAACCCTTTTCAAAAGTGTTGGCTTTTGTGGTATGTGGCTACACTGTCATAGGAAATTCCTTGGTCTTTGGAGAAGAGACAAACTGCTCTTCATTGCATTTCCATCCACCTACCTTGCTGAAAGAGGCTTCAGTTCAGTGAACTACATACTCAAAAAAACAGAAACCACTTGGACATTGTTTTGCATGGAGACTTAAGACTTTTGCTGTCACAACTTGAACGAGATATTTCAACTCTCTCTAAAAACCATTAAGCTCAAGTATTACATTGATACTGAAGCTGTTGTAAGGTGAACAGATACAGTGTAAACTAGGTTTAAAGATAAATAAAAAATTTAAAGCAGAATTATTTCTCTCATGTTAGCATAAGGTAGACATGTTTTTCCACTAGGGGTGGTACCAGAAAGTATATTGAGCCTAAGAAGGCATTGGCAAATATGGAAGTGCTTTCAGGGGGTGTTGGGCTAAAAAAGGTTAGGAAACACTGGTTTAAACTATCCCAAATGATACAAACCACTGCAAAGTTGATAGTAGACCACCAAACCAAATCAGTGGAGAGCATTGACAACACAAGGCTGCACAGGCAGGGCTGACAGCACCAGTTCTTTCACCATTGAGATATTGGTGGAAGAGCGAAATCGTATACTGATGGCAGGTTCTTCAGGAAGCATTGAGAACTGACATCAGAAAACAGGAGCAGTAATAGACCACCTGGTCCTTCAAGCCTGTCCCACCATTTAATATGTTCTACCACACGCCTCAACACGTCTTCTGTGCCTGAGCCCTTGAGTCCATGATCTTTTTTCTAACCTGCCTTCAATCTAAATACTTCTAGAGATTTAGCTCTCATCAACAGACCATTCCAGAATTTCATTACATATTGAAAGAATCTCTGCTCCCTTTAAATTTAACTACATCTCATTTTTTGTGACTCACCCACCCACTCTTATGAGCTCTGTGGAATACAGATCCAAACTGTTTTGCCTCTGCTGATAGATCAATCCTCTCATCCCAGGTATTGGCCTGGCAAATCTTTTTTGCATGGCTTCCAATGTTAATATATCCCCGTAGAACAGAGGTTCCCAGCTGGGGTCCACAGGCTCTTTGCTTAATGCCATTGGTCAATGGCATAAAAAAGGTTGGGAACCCCTGCAATAGAGGATCAAACAGTGCAGTACTCCAGGGTGTGGCCTCAGTAACATGCTGCAAAATGGTAACAATTCTTACCTTTTTTCACCTCCAACCCTTTTACAGTTGAGGCCAACATAATATTTGTTTTCTTACCTACTTGCCACAGTTGACTATCAGAATTTCATGATTCTTGCAGAGGAGTCAGATTGATTGGCGAGGAGTGAGATAGACTGGCTGGCCGAGTAGTGCCACAACAACCTCGTACTCAAGATCAGCAAGACCAGGGAACTGACTGTGGACTTTAGAAAGGGAAAGTCAGGGGAACACCCACCTGTCCTCACTGAGGGGTCAGTGGTGGAAAGGGTGTGCTGCTTCAAGTTTCTGGTCAGTCACATCACCGAGGATCTATCCTAGGCACAACACATTAATTGCACGTTCTGATAGTTTATCTGTTTGGTCCTCAAAACGGAGATTTGCTGGCTGTATGGAGTTTGCAATTCTCCCTTCATAGCATGGGACTCCCCTGAGAGCCCCAGTTTCCTCCCATGTCCAAAAGACGTGATTGGTCAGAAGTTAGTTGGCTGCTGTAAGTCACACCTGCATATAAATGAGGAGTTCTTGAAGAACAGGGGTGGGTGCAAGTGCAGGGTGATGGGAACATGGGGAGATTTAATGTAATAGGGTAAATATAGGATTAGTCTGAATGTTGGTGTAAACTTGGCCAGCTTCAGAATGGACACTAGCTTCCCCACAATCAAGAAAATCTTCAACAGGCAATGTGCCAAGAAATTTTCCATCCATTATGAAGGACCCTCACCAGCCCGGACATGCCCTCTTCTCATTGCTACCATCAGAAAGAAGGTACAGGAGCCTGAAGACAGACACTTAGTATTTCGGAACAGCTTCTTCCTCTCCACCATCAGATTTCTGAAGGGACAATGAACCAACCCACTATTTTTGCTCTGTTTTTGCACTACATATTAACTTGCTTTTTATATACATTTCTTGTTGTAGTTTATTATATTTTTCTGCATTGCATTGAACAGAACATAGAAGATGGAAATCTACAGGACATTACAGGCCCTTTGGCCCACAATGTTGTGCTGACCATGTAACCTACTCTAGAAACTGCCTAGAATTGTCCAACCATGTAGCCCTGTATTTTTCTAAGCTCCATGTACCTATGTAAGTCTCTTAAAAGACCCTTATTGTATTGACCTCTAACAACTTTGCTGGCAATACATCCCATGCACCCTAACCCTCTCTTAGAACATAGAACAATACAGCACAGTACAGGCCCTTCGGCCCACAATGTTGTACTGACCCTTAAACCCTGCCTGTCGTATAACACTCCACCTTAAATTCCTTCATATACCTGTCCAGTAGTCTCTTAAATTGCACTAGTGTATCTGCCTCCAGCACTGACTCAAGCAGTGCATTCCACGCACCAACCAATCTCTGAGTGAAAAACCTTCCTCTAATATCCCCCTTGAACTTCCCACGCTGGCTGTCCACTCTATCTATTCCTCTTTATATCTTGTATACCTCTATCATGTCTCCTCTCATCCTCCTTCTCTCCAGAGAGTAAAGTCCTAGCTTCCTTAATCTCTGATCATAATGCACACTCTCTAAACCAGGCAGCATCCTGGTAAATCTCCTCTGTACCCTTTCCAATGCTTCCACATACTTCTGTAGTGAGGTGACCAGAACTGGACACAGTACTCCAAGTGTGACCTAACCAAAGTTTTATAGAGCTGCATCATTACCCCGTGACTCTTAAACTCTATTCCTCGACTTATGAAAGCTAAAACTCCATAAGCTTTCTTAACTACCCTATCTACCTCTGAGGCAACTTTCAGGGATCTGTGGACATGTACCCCCAGATCCCTCTGCTCCTCCACACTTCCAAGTATCTTGTCATTTACTTTGTACTCTGCCTTGGAGTTTGTCCTTCCAAAGTGTACCACCTCACACTTCTCTGGGTTGAACTCCATCTGCCACTTCTCAGCCCACTTCTGCATCCCATCAATGTCTCTCTGCAACCTTAGACAATCCTCTACACTATCCACAACACCACCAACCTTTGTGTCATTTGCAAACATGTCAACCCACCCTTCTAACCCCACATCCAGGTCGTTAATAAAAATCACGAAAAGTAGAGGTCCCAGATCCTATCCTTGTGGGATACCACTAGTCACAACCCTCCAATCTGAATGTACTCCCTCCACCACAACCCTCTGCTTTCTGCAGGCAAGCAAAATTCTGAATCCACCTGGCTAAACTTCCCTGGATCCCATGCCGTCTGACTTTCTGAATAAGTCTACTGTGTGGTACCTTGTCAGATCCCTTACTAAAATCCATGTAGATCACATCCACAACACCACCCTCATCTATATGCCTGGTCACCTCCTCAAAGAACTCTATCAGGCTTGCTAGGCACAATCTGCCCTTCACAAAGCCATGCTGACTGTCCCTGATCAGACCATGATTCTCTAAATGCCCATAGATTCCAAGTCTAAGAATCTTTTCCAAAAGCTTTCCCACCACAGATGTAAGGCTCACTGGTCTATAATTACCCGGACTATCCCTACTACCTTTTTTGAACAATGGGACAACAGTCGCCTCCCTCCAGTCCTCCGTTACCATTCCCGTAGACAATGAGGACATAAAGATCCTAGCCAGAAGCTCAACAATGTCTTCCCTCGCCTCGTGGAGCAGCCTGGGAAATATTCCGTCAGGCCCGGGGACTTACCTTGCCTAATGTATTTTAACAACTCCAACACCTCTTCTGCCTTAATATCAACATGCTCCAGAACATCAACCTCACTCATATTGTCCTCACCCTCATCAAGTTCCCTCTCATTGGTGAATACCAAAGAGAAGTATTCATTGAGGACCTCGCTCACTTCCAATGCCTCCAGGCACATCTTTCTACTTTTATCTCTAATCGGTCCTGTCTTCATTCCTGTCAAACCTTTGTTCTTCACATAATTGAAGAATGCCTTGGGGTTTTCCTTTAACCTACTCACCAAGGCCTTCTCCTGCCCCCTTCTTGCTCTCCTCAGCCCCTTCTTAAGCTCCTTTCTTGCTACCCTATATTCCTCAATAGACTCATCTGATCCTTGCTTCCTAAACCTCATGTATGCTGCCTTCTTCCATCTGACTAGATTCTCCACCTCACTTGTCACCCATGGTTCCTTCACCCTACCATTCTTTATCTTCCTCACCGGGACAAATTTATCCCTAACATCCTGCAAGAGATCCTTAAACATCGACCACATGTCCATAGTACATTTCCCTGAAAAAACATCATCCCAATTCACTCCCGCAAGTTCTAGCCTTATAGCTTCATAATTTGCCGTTCCCCAATTAAAAATTTTCCTGTCCTCTCTGATTCTATCCTTTTCCATGATAATGTTAAAGGCCAGAGAGCGGTGGTCACTGTCCCCCAGATGCTCACCTACTGAGAGATCTGTGACCTGACCTGCTTCGTTACCTAATACTGGATCAAGTATGGCATTCCCCCTAGTTGGCCTGGCAACATACTGTGACAGGAATCCGTCCTGGACGCACTTAACAAACCATTGGAACTAATCAGGTGCCAATCAATACTAGGGAAGTTAAAGTCACCATGATAGCAACCCTGTTATTTTTGCACCTTTCCAAAATCTGCCTCCCAATCTGCTCCTTGGTATCTCTGCTGCTACCAGGGGGCCTATAGAATACTCCCAGTAGAGTAACTGCTCCCTTCCTGTTTCTGACTTCTACCCATACTGACTCAAAAGAGGATCCTTCTACATTACCCACCTTTTCTGTAGCTGTAATAGTAACCCTGACCAGTAAGGCCACCCCTCCTCCCCTTTCCCCCCCTCTCTATCCCTTTTAAAGCACTGAAATCCAGGAATATTGAGAATCCATTCCTGTCCAGGTGCCAGCCAAGTCTCTGTAATGGCCACTACATCATAATTCCATGTATGTATCCAAGCTCTCAGTTTATCACCTTCGTTCCTGATGCTTCTTGCATTGAAGTACACACACTTTAGCCCTTCTATCTTACTACCCTTTATTCTGTTTCTCTTTCCTCAAAACCTCCTTATATGTTAGAAAGCAAACACCAGGAAATCTGCAGATGCTGGAAATTCAAGCAACACACACAAAATGCTGGTGGAATGCAGCGGGCCAGGCAGCATCTATAGGGAGAAGCACTGTGACGTTTCAGGCCGAGACCTTGCGTCAGGACTAACTGAAAGGAAACATAGTAAGAGATTTGAAAGGTTTGAAAGTTTCCAATTTTCAAATCTCTTACTACCTTTCCTTTCAGTTAGTCCTGATGAAGGGTGTCGGCCCAAAAATCACAATGCTTCTACTTATAGATGCTGCCTGGCCTGCTGCATTCCACCAGCATTTTGTGTGGGTTGTCTATATGTTAGATCTGGCTTTACTCCATGCACTATACTTGCAGCTCTTGCATGACCTTTATCCTCCTCCACTTCACCATCTACTCTAACACTCTGGTCCCCCTCCCCCTGCAAATCTAGTTTAAACCCTCCCGGAGCAGCACTAGCAAACCTGCCCGCAAGGACGTCTGTGAAAAACTTACCTCTGACGGGTTGACAGTGTTGTTAAGAAGGTGTAAGGTGTATTGGCCTTCATCAACTGTGGAACTGAGTTCAAGAGCTGAGAGGTAATGTTACAGCTAAATAAGACCTTGGTCAGACCTTACTGTGTTTAGTTCTGGTCACCTCACTACAGGAAGGATGTGGAAACTATAGAAAGAGTGCAGTGGAGATTTCGAAGAATTCTGCCTGGATTGGGGAGCATGCCTTATGAGAATAGGTTGAATGAACTTGGCCTTTTTTCCTTGGAGCTACAGAGGATGAGAGGTGACCTGATAGAGTTGTATAAGATGATGAGAGGCATTGATTATGTGGATAGTCAGAGGCTTTTTCCCCAGGGCTGAAATGGCTAACAGGAGAGGACACAGTTTTAAGGTGCTTGGAAGTAGGTACAGAGGAGATGTCCAGGGTAAGTTTTTTATGCAGAGTGTGGTGAATGTGTGGAATGGGCTGCCCGCGACAGTGGTGGAGGCGGATACAATAGGGTATTTTAAGAGACTCTTGGATAGGTACATGGAGCTTAGAAAAACAGAGGGCTATGGTAACCTAGGTAATTTTTAAAGTAAGTACATGTTCAGCACAGCATTGTGGGCCGGTGGGCCTGTATTGTGCTGTAGGATTTCTGTTTCTATGAAACCAGAGCACCTGGAGGAAACCCATGTGGACATGGGGAGAACATATTGTTACGTACCCGTGGGTATCTTGTACTTGTCACGTGACAGTGGTGTTGAAGCTATACTGGACTTAAGGTAGTGGTCTTGTGATGGTGGAGTGACGTCATTTTCCCACCAGTAGAGGTCATGTGGCAGGTTTTTTTTACAGGGTATCAAAGGAGGACCCCTCCCTGTGAGGAGGAGCAGTGGGTGGCTGGATTTGCCATTTTAACTCCATGCCACTGCCTGGTCCAATATTATGATGCAGTTTGGTTGAAAGGTGGAGTTTTATTTAATGCCTAAAGTTTAAAAGGTCATTGCTGGCAGTTTCTTTATAATACTGCCAGTTAACAATCAGTGGAGAGTGATGATCGGAGTTCGAGAGCTAAAAGATCGAGGAAAGTTAATTTCCACGGTGCAACAGGTTCGACCTTGTTTGATCCTCATTCAGAAGAAATTCATTGGCTGTCCCCGTGGTAACCCCTGTGAATAGCAGAAAGGGTTTGGTACAGTTTTGTAAAGGAAAGGTCAGTGCCTTTAAGCCGTTTCATTTTCATCTTCGTAAATTCTCCGGGAAAAGTATAGTTCGACTGGGAACTGCAACAACACGACGTGAAAGAGAATTTAAATCATCTAAAAAGTCTCTCCTTTAATGGACTGTAAGCATTTTGAACTTTTGCAGTACTACTTTGAAGAACTGTTTTTGCAACATCGCTTTAAGAACAGTTTTCACTTTATTCCTTTAAGAACTGTTTAAGCTGCTGCACAGCAGCTGATTTCTGGTTACATTAGTGGTTTGTTTACTTTTGGGGGTTTGTTTTTCAGTGTTTAATAAATGTTTTATTTGTTATAAAAACCCTACCTCACTTATATATTTATTGTTGCTGAATCCGTAACAATATAAACTCCTTACAGATGGTGCCAACATTGAACTCTGAACTTCAATGCTCCATGCTGTAATAGCGTCACACTAACCGATACACTGCCATGTTGTTGTCGGTCCTTACTAACTGAGATTGGCAAATGAGGCAATTGAGTATCCACCTGCACAGGGAGGCAAATTACATCAGACTCAGCACTGAGCATATATTTAGTCCTCATGTCTTCAATAGTCTTATCCAGTTGGAATACTTTGTTCAGATAAGAACTAAAACCCTCAGTCATTTCTTCTCATGTTCTCACTAGAGGTTCAGTTCTTCATTTTCCAGAACCCTAAAAATGAAGGATGCTTAGAAATGTTGTGTCATCCAATTAAGATGGTGGGTCTGGGAGAAAGTTCTAGAGAATGCTGGGGGAGAGGACACTGACTGACACTGGAGGGTCGAGGTCTTTTTTGGTGGGAAATGGAGAGAAAAGAAGCTCGAGAGAACTAGCCATAGGATTTGATCTGGCAGGAATGTGTGATTAGGATGGAACCCAAGGGGAGGTATTCCACCGGGGATTGGTGAATAGGAGTCGGTGCCATGAGGACATCGGACACAATGATTTCTGGACATTTTGAGCTCCAACCTATTTAATCATGATGGGCCCTTTTTTCTTTTTCTTTAATAACTTTTTGATGAAGCTAACATTCATAAATATACTTCCTTTATAATTGTATGTAATGTACAGTTATTTCTTGCCACCAGCTGATTGCATGAGGGTAGTAAGTTACACAATAATCACACAAATCAGGCTTCGGGTGGCTGAGACATCCCAATCTCATGGGTTTGGCAGGACCCAAGTCATATCTACCCCCGGCATACAGAGTTTGACAAGATGAATTTCTTGCTGCTGAGTCCAGTGGCTGTTAGCAAGGGGCTAACGAGCTACATCCCTAGAGATGCCCAGTAAAAGGGGGGTTCATTGTGGGGGATATTATCCCAGATTGAATTTGTTGAATACTGTGTAATTGCTCTAAGAATTGATGAAGTGGTTTTGAGCCGCCAGAACTGATGGACTGCACCCTAGGGTTTTGAAAGAGGTAGTGGTGGAGATTGTGGAGGCATTAGTAATGATCTTTCAAAAATCATTGGACACTGGCAAGGTGCCAGAGGACTGAAAAATTGCAAATGTCACTCCACTCTTTAAGAAAGGAGGAAGGCAGCAGAAAGGAAATTATAGACTAGTTAGCTTGACCTCAGTTGTTGGGAAGATGTTGGAGTCAATTGTTAAGGATGTGATTATGGAGTAATCGGTGACACAGGACAAGATAGGACGAAGTCAGCATAATTTCCTTCAGGGAAAATCTTGCCTGACGAACCTGTTGGAATTCTTTGAAGAGATTACACCTAGGATAGATAAACAGAATGCAGTAGATGTTGCATATTTAGACTTTAAGAAGGCCTTTGACAAAATGCCACACATGAGGCTGCTTACCAAGTTAAGAGCCCATGGTATTACAGGAAAGTTACTGATATGGTTAGAGCAGTGGCTGATTGGTAGCAGGCAACAAGTGGGAATAAAAAGACCCATTTCTGGTTGGCTACCAGTGACTAGTGGTGTTCTGCAGGGATTGGTGTTGGCACCATTTCTTTTTATACTGTATATCAATGAATTAGATGATGGAAGATGGCTTTGTTGGCAAATTTGCAGATGATACAAAGATTGCTGGAGGAACAGGTAGTGTTGAGGAAATAAGTAGGCTGTTGAAGGACTTAGATAGATTAGGAGAATGGACAAGAGAGTAGCAAATGAAATACAATGTTGAAAAGTGCATAGTCATGCACTTTGGTAGAAGAAATAAATGTCCAGACTATTTTCTAAATGGGGAGAAAATCCAAAAATCTGAGATGCAAAGGAGTCCTTGTGCAGAACACCCTAAAGGTTAACTTGTAGGTAGAATTGGTGGCGAGGAAGGCAAATGCAATGTTAGCATTCATTTCAAGAGGTCTAGAGTACAAGAGCAGTGATGTGATGTTGAGGCTTTATAAGGCACTGGTGAGGCCTCACCTTGAGAATTGTGAACAGTTTTGGGCTCCTCATGTTAGAAGTGATGTGCTGGCAATGGAGAGGGTCCAGAGGAGGTTTACTAGGATGATTTTGGGAATGAAGTGGTTATCATATGAGGAACGTTTGATGGTGCTGATTTGGATTAGTTCGATATAGGGGGTGTTTGCCGAAGAGGAGAGTCAGTGACAGGACTGTCACTCTGACAACCTCACCGTGCTTCCCTGAATGATCTCACTTTGTCCCTGAGCTTTGTAGAGTTCACCGTGACTCAACTACTTTTCAAACTTTTAGTTTTCTCACTGGTTCAGTTAACGTACAGATTTGCTCTTTAGATTTCTCAGGGTGTGTATCCTGCTGATATTGTAACTGAACATGCTCCCTCTTTCTCAGTTGTTAAGACAACTAATGTCCATCCAGTTTATAATTTTCCCCAAGTCATTGACTGGCATCTTGACCCATGCCCTTTTAATTCAAATTTCAAAGACTGACAAACAACCAATGTGCAAAAAGAACAGAATCTGTGCAAATATTTAAAAAAGACAATAGTAATAATTATTTATTTATTAATAATTAATCATTCTGAGAAAATGGGTTATAGAGTATTTGAAAGTGAATCCATAGGTTGTAGAATCAGTTCAGCATTGAGATGAGTGAAGTCATCCGTGCTTGTTCAGGACATTGAAGGTTGAAAGGATAACTATTCCTGAACCTATTGATATGGGATCTAAATCTCCTGTACTGCCTCCTTGATGGCAGCAGGGAGAAGAGAGTATATCCTGGATGTTGGGGTCTTTGATGATGGATTTGCTTCCTTGCTACAACACTCCTTGCAGATGTGCTCAATGGTGGGATGGTTAGGAGGTTTCTTCTTGTAATGGACTGGGCTGTATCCACCGCTTTTTATAAGCTTTGCCATTCTTGGGCATTGTTGTTTCCATACCAGGCTGTGATAGAAACAGTTAGGATACTCTCCACTGTGCATCTACAGAGGTTTGTCAAAGTTTTAGATTGTATCTGGATACCAGCAAACTTGTAAGAAGGTAGAGATGCTGCCATGCCTTCTCTAGAATGGTACTTAAGTGCTGATGCATGGACAGATCCTCTAATACGATAACGCCACTAAATTTAATGTTACTGATACATTCAACCACTGATTTGTTAATGAGGACTGGCTCTTGGACCTCTGGGTTCTTTCTCCTGCAGTCAATAATCAGCTCCTTGATCATGCTGACATCAAGCAAGAGGTTGCAGTTGTGGCACCAATCAGCCAGATTTTCAAACTCCCTCCGATACGCTGACTCATCATTTGCCTTTGATTTGGCCAATGACAATGGTGTTGTCACCAAACTTGGCATTGAAGCTGTATTTAGCACTCGCATTCATAAATCAAAAGCAAGCAGAGCAGGGGACTAGGCACGGAACATCGCGGTGCAACTAGGCTGATGATGATTCTGGAGGAGATGTTTATTTAAAAAAATTATTTAGAGATACATCACACAACAGGCCCTTCTGGCACAATCAGCCTCACCATTCAGCAATCCACCTACTTAACACTAGCCTAATCATAGGACAATTTGTAATGTCCAATTAACACTACTAACTGGTCCATCTTTGGACTATAGGAAGAAACTGGAGCACCCAGAGGAAATACATGTGGTCATGGGGAGAATGTATAAACTCCTTACAGACGGTGCCAAAATTGAATTAAGCCCCATGCTATAATAGCATCATGATAACCGCTACACTACCATGTTGTTGTCAGTCCATACTGACTGAGATCGGTAAGTGAGGAAATCGAGCATCCGCTTGCACAAGGAGCCAAATTACATGAGACTCAGCACTGATTGTATATTTAGTCCTGATATCTTCAATAGTCTTATCCAGTTGGAATACTTTGTTCAGATATGAACTAAAACCCTCGGTCATTTGTTCTCATGTAGCTACTAAAGGTTTAGTTCTCCCTTTTCATGAAGTAGGTTTCCTCTTTATATGATTGTGATGATTGTGGATTTCAGAAAGTTGCAGGCTGACCACTCCATACTGCACATCAATGGCTCCTCCGAGAACAGAATCAGGAGCATCGAGTATCTTGGAGTGCACATCATGGATGATCTCACCTGGTCCCTCAACATCACCTCTTTGGTCAGTTAGGCACAGGAGCACCTCCACTTCCTGGGGAGATTGAGCCAAGTGAGGCTCCCCATTTCCATTCTACCAAGCACCATCGAGAGTGCCCTGACCAGGTGTAACAGTGTCTGGGATGGGAATTGCAAGGTATCTGACCACAACTCCCTGCAAGGGGTTGTGGGGACTGCTGTGAGAATCATGATCTCTTCCCCCCTCTCCCATCCAGGACATACACCAAATGTGGGGAAGGGTTGCATTTGAATCTGAGGGGACCAATATCCTCGTAGGTGGGTTTGCTAGAGCTTTTGGGAGTGTTTAAACTAATATGACCGGGGGTTGGGAAGCAGTATGACAGAGCTGAGGATGAGCCAGCAGGTTTACAAGTAGATGATGTAGCATGTAATATGAATGTAAGGAAGGACAAGCCAATGATTGGGTACAACTGCACACAGAGCACAGAGTTAAGTTGTACCACAGAGGCAAAATTCATAAGGGCAAAGAATGCAGGACTGGAGGTGCTTTATTTAAATGCACGTAGCATTTGGAATTAGGTGAACAAACTCGTGGCGCAATTAGAGATTGGTCAGTATGACCTTGTGGGCATCACTGAGTCGTGGCTGAAAGAAGGTCATAATTGGGATTTTAACATCAAAGGATATATTTTATATCAAAAGGACAAGCAGGAAGGCATAGGTGGTAGTGTGGCTCTTTGGTAAGAGATGGAACTATATCTTTAGAAACATAGTGTTAGAGAATGTTGAATCTTTGTGGGTGAAGTTAACAAACTGCAAGGGTAAAATATCCATAATGGGAATCGTACATAGGCTTCCAAGTAGTAGCCAAGATGTGTGATTGAGATTGCAAAGGGAGCTGGAAATAAAGGCAATGTCACAATTGTAATGGGGGACTTCAATCTGCAAGGGGATTGGGAAAATCAGGTTGGTGTCAGATCAACGAGAAGGAATTTGTTGAATGCCTACAAGATGGCTTTTTAGAGCAGCTTGTGCTTGAGCCTACTCGGGGAAAGGCTATCTTAGATTGGGTGTTGTGTAATAACCCAGATCTTATTAGTCAGCTTAACATAAAGGGACCCTTAGCAGGCAGTGATGATAATATGATTGAATTCTTACTGCAAATTGAGAGGGAAAAGCATAAGTCACATGTATCAGCATTGCAATGGAAAAAAGGGAATTGCAGAGGCATGAGAGAAGAGCTTGCCCAGGTGGATTGGAAGGGGACACTGGCACAATAGGGGTGGCTGAAGTTTCTGGGATAATTCACCGGTTGCAGGACAGACATGTCCCACAAAAGAAGTCGTTCTCAAATGGCAGGGCTAGGCAACCATGGCTAAAAAGGGAAGTTAAGGACTGATTAGGAAGCTTTTAAAATCCAACAAAAGGCAACAAAAATGCTATAAGAAGGGAAAAAAGGGAAAAGATTAAATATGAGGGCAAACTAGCTAATGACATAAAGCAAGATACTAAAAGATTTTTCAATATATAAAGAATAAAAGGGAAGTGAGAATTGATATTGGATCACTAAAAAATGACACTGGTGAGGTAGTAATGGGGGGACAAAGAAATGGCAGATGACCTTAATAAGTACTTTACTTCAGTCTTTACTGTGAAAGACTCTTGCAGTGTGCCAGAGGTCCGTGGTGTCAGGGAGCAGGAGCGAGTGCCATTGCTATTACAAAGGAAAAATGCTAGGCAAACTGAAAGGTCTTAAGGTGGTAAGTCACCTGGATCAGATGGACCTCATGCCAGAGTCCTGAGAGAGGTTGCTGAAGAGATAACGGATGCATTGGTCATGATCTTTCAAGAATCACTTGATTCTGGCATAGTCCCGGAGGAATGGAAAATTGCAAATGTCATTCCACTCTTTAGGAAGGGAGGGAGGAAGACAAAGGAGAGGAAATCATAGGCCAGTTAGCCTAACCTGGGTGCTTGGGAAAGTGTTGGAGTTCATTATTAAGGACTGGGTTTCTGCGTTCTTGGAGACTAATGATAAAATATGTCAAAGTCAGCATGGTTTCTGTGAAGAGAAATCGAACCTGACAGATCTGTTAGAGTTCTTTGAGGAAGTAACAAGCAAGGTGGACAAAGGCGAGGCAGTGGATATCATTTACTTCAACTTTCAGAGGGCATTTGATAAGGTACCTCACGTGATGTTGCAGGCCTATGGTGTTACAGGAAATATACTGGCATGGACAGAGGAATGGCTGACAGGCAGAAGGCAGTGAGTGGGAATAAAAGGGGCCCTTCCTGGTTGGCTGCCAGTGACTAGGGGTGTTCCTCAGGGGTCAGTATTGGCACCACTATTTTTTCACATTGTTTGTCAATGATTGAGATAGTAGACTTGATGGCTTTTGGCAAAGTTTGCGGATGATCCGAAAATGGGTGGAGGGGTAGGTAGCTTTGAAGGAGCAATGCGATTGCAGCAGGACTTGGACAAATTGGAAGAATGGCCAAAAAAATGGCAGATGGAATACAGTGTTGGGAAATGTATGATAATGCATTTTGGTAAAAGGAACAATAGTGCGGACTATTATCTAAATGGGGAGAAAATTCATACATCAAAAGTGCAAACGGACCACATGTAAGACTCCCAGAAGGTCAATTCACAGGTTGAGTCTGTGGTACAGAAGGCAAATGCAATGTTGGTATTTACTTCAAGGAGAATAGAATATAAAAGCAGGGAGATAATGCTGTGTCTTTATAAGTCACAAGTCAGGCCACAGTTTTAAGAGTATTGTCAACAGTTTTGGGCCCCATATCTCAGAAAGAATGTGTTGTCATTCGAACGAGTACAGAGGTTCACGAGGATGATTCTGGGAATGAAGGGGTTAACATATGAGAAGTGTTTGGGAACTTTGGGTCTGTAGTCACTGGAATTTAGAAGAAACCTACCAAATGTTAAAAGGACTAGAGAAGCTGGATGTGGAGAGGATGTTTCCTCACGTGGGAGTACAGTACCCAGAACTAGAGGGGCACATCCTCAAAATTGAGGGGTGAACTTTCCAAACAGAGTTAAGGATGATTTTTTTAGCCAAACAGCGGTGAATCTGTGGAATGCTCTGCCAGAGACTGCGGTGGAGGCCAAGTCCTGGGTATATTGAAAGCAGAAGTTGATAGAGTTCCGATTGGTCGGGGCATTAAGTGAGAGGGCAGGTATATGGGGTTGAATGGGATCTGGGATCAGCCATGACTGAATGGCGGAGTGAACTCGATGGGCTAAATGGCCTAATTCTGCTCCTATGTCTTATGGTCTAAATACTGTGTTTGCAAAGACCTCACCATTGTCAGGGACCTCCCTCATCTGTCCCACAATCTCTTTGACCTCGTACCATCAAGCAGAAGACACCGCAGTATAAGAATAAAGACAGTAAGGCAGGGGAACACTTCTCCCTCAGGCTGGGAGACTTTTAAAAATCCTGCTGCCATCCAACACACCTTATCTATATCAGCATCAGTAGCCGTCATTCTGTTATATATTTAACCATATATTGCATATGCACTTGATGTCAAGTTGACAACTGCAAAATACATTTACATCTGTTTATATTATTATATGTGCTCTGTGTGATAAGGTATTGTGTTTTACACCTTGGTTCCTGGGGAATGGTGTTTTGTATAGCTGTATACCCTGGTACAGTTAAATGGCAAGAAAGTTGAACAATAAAATTCCCGCACACTACTCAAACAATCATGACGGGGAGAGACTCCCTCTTTACAGGGGTTTGTCTGGGGGGGGGGAGAGTTTCTCATTAACGGGGTCACTATTTAACTGGTTCTCTATAGTATATTAGGACATTGGTTTATTATTATTATTATAACGTCTGGAGGGACAGTGAAATATGCCGTCCACAGATAATTTCAGCACAAAAAGTGTTAACAATTTCAGGGAAAGTACAGTGGGATGGGAGTTTCCGTGTGAATGGTGGTACGTCACTTTTGAATTTTCCGCCCAATTTTGGGGTGGTGCTGCTGGAGCGAAGAGAGAATAAAATGCCCCGTCCCGTGCAGAGAGGAGTAGACAAGATAATAAATGGGCGGGGAGGGGGTTGGTGAGCAAGAGGCGTGCCTAGCTAATATATTAAGTGGAGGGTGCAGATGTTGGGGTCCTCAGTCCCCATCCCCTCACCTCCGTGAGATCACAATCTGGTGACATGCCCCTCTCTGTGCCGTCACGCAGCAGCAGTTTCAGCCGGGGTTTGTGAAATCCTCGACAGGTATTTCCTCGGTCTCATCAGAGTATTTGTCCGACCCCAGCAGACAACGCCATACACCTACAGACTTTAAAATAGGCATCTCAGAGAATACACCTCTGGCCAGATCACAGAGGGAAGGTGGGTGAAACGGGAATGAGGAGGGGTTTACGGGGCAGGGACGGGAATGTTGTCGGAGTGATGGGAGGGGTGGGGAGTCCTACCTCCTACCTCCCTCTAGCATCGTCATCAGTGTGCAGTGTGTAGAACGAGAGTAGATACGATTTTAAAGTAAAACACTCCCGTCCTCACGCACTGAATGAAGTTCACCATCCACAGTTGTATTTTTGTGTTCTGAAAGAACTTCCCTCCACACCGTCCCACCACGTACCGCCGAGATCGCACACAGAGTCAATCTCCCTCCACAGGTTTCTAGAGTCAGACACATTCAAGCTCCCCCGTTTCTGTCCCACTGTAGAGATCATGGAGCCCGCACAGAAGAACACGTCAAGAAGGCGAAGGATCGTTTCGGCTGTTTCTTCTTTCTTTACCGCCGCGTTCCGTATTCTGTGTCAATGTGAATGTTTGTCGGTGAGTTCTCAACCAAGAATAAACCTTGAGGGAAATAAGAACGGGAGGAACAGATTCACCCCCTGGACCCTGCCCCTCCCCCCCCGTGACTCCCCTTCCTGCACTCTCAGGGATTCTGACCATTTTCTGCAACCTCCAGAGAGTTGGTCATCCCAGAGCTGCCGGCTCTCCAACGCCAAGCCTCGGCTTCCGAGAAATCCGCTCCCCATACTGTCCGGGTCAAATGGCGGCGGGTGCACGGTCTCAATGATTCTGGAACTTTGTGATCTCCCACAGGGTTCCCAGTCCTGCTGCAAACGTGTCGACCGTGTATTTCCGCAAAACGAGGAGACGGTAGAGGAATCTTGTGCAGCGGGAAGCCAGGGAAATCACTGTTCTCCGCCGGAGAATAGCCTCCTGCAAGCGAGCAGGGAAAGTTGGCAAAATCCACGTGAGCCTGCAATTTCGGTCACAGGTACGGAGGAGTTGGTAGAGGGATTGGGGCGACCCCAATACAGGCCCATACAGGGAGTATTAACACTATTCCCGAAACCGGATCCCCTGACGATGGGAGCACCATGCGCGGTTCCCGCATCCGTCCGTATTCCATGGTCAGACCCACTCCAGGAGCACGGTGCACAGGTCCTGCTCCCCTATTCCTGTGTCAAGCCCATACCAGGAGAACGGTGCACAGTCCTCTTTGTCCCTGCGTCAGACACACCAGGAGTACGGTGCATGTGTAGAAAATTGAAAGAATTGTTCTGTTTCTTTTTAAACGTAACATCTGTCCCCTGTCCTTCCCTCTCCAGGATGTGACCCACCAATTACTCCCATCGATGTGGAGAGGGAGAAAGAGGATGTGGAGAAGGAGGAGGAGGCTGTGGAGAAGGAGGAGGAGGATGTGGAGAAGGAGGAAGAGGCTGCGGAGAAGGAGGAGGAGGCTCTGGAGAAGGAGGAAGAGGATGCGGAGAAGGAGGAGGAGGATGTGGAGAAGGAGGAGGAGGCTGTGGAGAAGGAGGAAGAGAATGTGGAGAAGGAGGAGGAGGTTGTGGAGAAGGAGGAAGAGGATGCGGAGAAGGAGGAGGAGGCTGTGGAGAAGGAGGAAGAGAATGTGGAGAAGGAGGAAGAGGAGGATGTGGGGGAGCCGGGGACATCCCGGGAGAAAGGCGGACAGGAGCAGAGCGTGCCTTTCAGTTTCCGCTCCATGTGGGAAGAGGTGAGGGACCCCCCGTGGCCCAGTCTCGACTTTCACATTGAGCAGAGTGGATTACAGGACTCGCGGGACCTTTTAAGGTCTGGGGTGAAAAACGTTCCCCCAAGATCTGAAGGCCATGTGCAGGCTGCGGACCCACCTGAAGAGGCCGCACCTGCGACCTCCATCCCGGACTCTCAGCTGCTCAGGGTGCCCCAGACAGATTATGAATTCTGGACCACCTACAACTTCGGTGGAACTGAGGCAGCGAGGGAGCTGCTGATGGAGCGCCGGAAGAGGGCTGCAGCAGCTAAGAAGTCCTCGATTTCCTGAGGGACCCTGTGGTTTCAGACGGGACAGGAAGACTCCGAGACTGGGTCCGTTAGGCCTTGTTTGGAACTGGAGAGTGAGGGAATAGTTTTGGGCCAGTCTGAGACTGGAGGCAGACTTATTCCAGGGGGCACAGCTAGTTGAATTTCAGCTTTATTGTCATTCAGCCTGACAGCTGTATACCCCCAAACGGTACAACATTCTTACAAAACAATGTCCACAACACAGTACATATAACTCATACATATAGCACATAAAGTAATACATTACCACGAGTTATCTATCTATCTATCTATCTATTTATCTATTTATCTATTTATTTATTTATCTATTTATCTATTTATCTATTTATTTATTTATTTGTTTATGGAGCGTTTACGATGCAATTAAACAGTGTTACCCCAATGTGTGGTGTGTCTTGATGGTGGCAGGGAGTTCAGTAGACTTACAGTTTGGGGGAAGAAGCGGTTTCACATCCTAAAATTTTGGTGGACAGACGGGAGATGTGGGCCATGCTCAAGACCCTGTCTATGCCGAGCACCTGATAAATATCTCTGATGGATGGTATAGTGACCCCGATGATCCTCGTTATCTCCTCCTGAGTCTCCTGCAATTCCTAGAGAACCCTGGGTGGGGTTAGGAAATGGAAGTGGGAGGGGGGGAGTGTGAGCATTAATCTCTGGTGGGGAAGGGAGAGGGAGTGTTAGTGGGGAGGGAGATGGTCTGTAATAACCAATAAAGTGATTGTTTGGAACAAAAAACCTTGTTTGGTGTTTCAGGGTTTACTAGGTGTCAGAAACGTGCCACGCTCCCGAATAATGGCTTCAAGACAAATTCAAGGAAACAAAGTTTATTAACAGTTCTGCAGAGCTGGGCCCCTTCAGAGAAGGGAACCCTGAACCTTACAGGGCAGCAGGTTTTATCCTTCTTCCTTACCACCCCTCCTCCCTGACTCGGGAGGTACATAGTGTTTTCCCATTCCATATTTGGAGTTGTTTTTTTACACGTTTCTGTAAAACAATAGTCCATATCTCAGGACTTCAATGATTCCACAAACAGTTAATTTTGTCAAGGCTTCTGCATTCATAATTAGATCACACTTGTTTACAGACTTTAACCCAGACATAATTAAATCACATTTGTCCCTAAACATAATTAAATCACAGTTGTCCTTTGACTTTAACCCGGACCTGTCAGAAACGCACATCTTAATTTTGAATCTTACAATACCACCCTTTTTCTTTTTAAGATGTGCATTTCAGCTAGCATTTCTCTCACTCCCAGGGGGCCCACTTTCTTCTTTAATAGCATAAGTTTTAGCTCGTTTGTCCCATGATGGGATATCGCTACTGCCTGGAGCTGGAATATACTGCGCCTGATCAGTGTTCGTATACAAGGAATCAAACACGGCAAAAGTAAGAGAATCATTAGACCCCCGCCTGCTACTAGGAGAGCGGTGCACCACCAACTACCTCCCAGTAGCCTGTCTAGCCAACTCATGTTCCCCAGGGATCTCCAGGTTTGTACTGGCACGTGGGCCAGTTTCCGAATTTTGTCGGATATTTTTAACACGGCCTTTCCACTGTCGTCTATCTTAAGGCAACAGTTTGTAAGATTGAACTTCCCACATACCCCGCCTTCAGAGGCCAATAGGTAATCCACAGCCAGCCTGTTCTGGTATATTGCTGTTCGCATCTGACTCTGCTGTTTTGCCAAAAGCTCCAATGCCAGTGCCGTTTGATTGGTTATCACTCCCACCACCGCCTGCAGTCTAATAATTCGGTTTAACATGTAGACAGGAGCGCGATACCCCCACAACCCATCCTGGGCCCAGGTCGCTGGCCCATAGTATTCATTGATGCGAGCCGGTGGCCACTCATCACCCCACTCGCCCACCTTTATCTCCCGTGTTTCTCTCCTTAATGAATCAAACAGCTTAATTCCCAGCTTCCGGTCACCCTCCTGATGCAGGAGGAAGAACTCCGGTCTTTCCTGGGACAGCTGAGACTTCTCATGGTCCCCCCTGTCCCATGTATCATTTATTATAGACTTGGTAATAAGGTTTACTATTCTCCCAACATGTTTCTCTCTTGCTTAGATCATAGCATCGATCATTCACATGCGAGTGGGACACAAATGATCCTGGGAACACCCTCTGCCCCACTCGTACCACGGTTCTGCACTTGTCACATTTCCCTTCAATTTCCCCGACATATAGAATCAAATATATTACAGTCAATAATGTTACAGTCCACATAGAGTTCATTTTTGCTGCCTTTTTAGCCTCACCACCATCGGTTCTTCACCGGGAACACAGGTCCACTCAGTGCGGCTTTCGGGCTTCACCGGTCCTTTTACCCTGGATGCGTGTGTCCACCCTTTTTCTTTTGTCCGTACAGCCGCCTCTATTGTTAGCAGGACCTGGAAAAGGCCTTCCCACTGTGGCTGTAACTTCTCCGGCTTCCAGGTCCTTACCAGAACCCAATCTCCAGGCACGATCTGATGTAAAGCAAAATCGAGCAGCGGAGTCTGGGCCAAGAGACCCTTTTTCGGCAGTTCTGCAAAGGAACGGGAAAAGGCCAGTAAATTGTTCTTTACAAATAAATCACCCCCCTGTAGCGTGGGGTACCCTTCCACCTTATTCCAATACGGGAGTCCGAACAACATCTCATATGGGGATATTCCTATGTCCTTGCGGGGCGCTGTTCGTATTCTTAAAAGGGCAATAGGGAGACACTTAGTCCATGGTAGTTTGGTTTCTAACATCAACTTGGTCAGTTGTGCCTTTAGGGTGCTGTTCATTCGTTCTACTCTTCCCGAACTCTGGGGATGCCACGGGGTATGGTACTTCCATTCGATATCAAGTGCATCGCAAATTAACTGGTGCGTATCTCCTTCTTGGTACGTGGTAGTGACATTCCCGTTATTCCAGCTATACTTTCTGGGGTAATGCATCGCTGTCCTTTACTGACCCGGTGTCCCAGATACCTTCCTTCCTTTTCTACAAATTGTAACTTTTTCTTTGAGACCCGTAGCCCCTGCTTCCCCAGGAAGTTCAGTAGTCTGATGGTGTCTTCCTGCACCCCTTCCTGTGTTGGCCCGGATAGTAATAGATCGTCCACATACTGTAGCAGTTGGCTCTCTGGAGCACATTGGAATTCTGCTAGTACTTGCTCCAAGACCTGCCCAAATAGGTTAGGTGATTCGGTGAACCCCTGTGGCAGGACCGTCCACCGGAGTTGTCTTTTCCGCCCCGTCGTAGGATTTTCCCATTTGAACGCAAACATGTCACGACTGCTCTCTTCTAGCGGGCAACTCCAGAAGGCGTCTTTTAGATCTATTACACTGAACCATTCATGGTCAGGGGAGATCTTACTCATCAGTGTGTAAGGGTTGGGCATTACCGGGTATCGGGTTTGGACTACTGCATTTAGGCCCCGCAGGTCTTGTACCATCCGATAAGTCCCATCTGGCTTTCGCACCGGGAGTATTGGGGTATTATACGGTGACATACATTCCTCCAGTAGTCCGTCAGCGATCAGTCCTTCAATCACCGGCTGCAGCCCTTTTCTTCCTTCCATTGAAATAGGGTACTGTTTTCTCCGTACTGGCGAACTGTTAGGTAATAGTGAGATTTGCAAGGGGGGACGTTCAAACCCCCCCTGTTCCCTTCCTGGTACCATACCTCCAGGCTTATTTTCCTATCGTCTTCTTCCCTGAGGGCAAACAGCTGTACCATTATCTTCCCGTTCCTGGGCACAGTCCCGATGCCTAGCCTGACTTGCAGATCCCGCCCAAGCAGGTTGAATCTCGCAGAGGGTAACAAAAGCAGGTCCTGTCCCGTTACCCTATCCTCATGTTCAATTTTCACGTTTTCTATAACAGGTACTTGTATTATTTTGCCTCCAATACCGGATACTCCCATTACCTTTGTTCCGGTTCGGGCGCCGGGAGGTATCTGGATTACGCTAGATCTTTCGGCACCCGAATCTACCATAAAGGTTGTATCTGACCCTTGGGGACCTACTTTTAAATTTACCAGGGGTTCCTGCCGATAATTCATCCCCAAGGGGTGGAACCCCCGACCTCCCTAGTCTTCATCTTCCATCATAGCATACGAGCGCACCCTGTCGGTATCTGGGGCACTCGCGCCTGAAGTGTCCTTCTTCGTTGCAGTGAAAACATCTTAAAGTCTTCCTTAGCCCTCCTCCTTGCTCCGGGCTACTACCTCAATCCAACCATGGTCCCCGTCTCTCTCTCTCTACTATCTGCGGTTACTTGTCGCACTGTCTGGACCATTATCCTTGCCGTCTTCTGCTTCTCTTCATCCCTTCTTACAAACACTTTCTGTGCCTCCCTAAGTAGTTCACTTAAGGGTTTAGTATTCCAATCTTCTAGTTTTTCCAGTTTTTTTTTTTGGCCATGCTTTCGATACAAATTCAACACGAATCAGCTGTTGGCCAACCTCCGTCTCAGGGTCTTCGATTTGCGGAGCGGTAGGGGGCACATATGGGGCGGCAGGTGGGCGAGCACCTCCCATGTATTCTTTTTCTGTCCCCCTTCTTTTATCGTTTTCAATTTATAACTATTTGTCGTTGGTAACCAGCATAGGGCATAATCACTTTCTTCGGGTTTAACGTTAGGTTTTGAATTCACGTACAGATTAAGGGCTTGTTGTACCCAATCCTCGCTAGACCCGAACTTAGGCCATCACACAGCCGACCCTTGGATCAGCTGGCGGGACCAGAATTCACAGTACTGTATCATTTTTTCTTTGACTTCCCTTTTCGCCTCCCATAATCCCAATTTTCTAACATCCGTCCCAACGGACTAACAGGGGGTACCCCGGGGTATTTTTCATCATTGGCGCCTGGATTTCCTTTACCCTTGTCTCTCTTAGACCCCTTATTCCCCATCTCGAGGACTTGCTCGGTTCCAATCCACCCGCAGGCACCCCGTAATTCCACAATTCTCGTGCACTACGTCTCTGCAGGAATTTAATTTGAATGTGACCCACCTAGCTCGGTCACTCCTGTCCAATTCCGGAACCTGTATTCCCGCGATCGCCCAGGAATTCACCTGCAGGCACCCCACAGTTCCACAATTCTCGTGTACTACGTCTCTACAGGAAGAATCACCTGCAGGAACCCCGCAGTTCCACGATTCTTGTGTACTATGTCTCTACAGGAATTCAATTTCTTACCTGGGTCCTGTGCACAGAAATTACTCGATCGCTCACTGTCTCAACTGCCTCGACAACCCCTCTTTGTTTCCTTGAGTCCGCCGGATATCACTCGCTCAAGCCGCGCAGGGCGACGAGCAAGGAATCAGGGACTGCCGAACTCGGCAGGGTGCACCTTCTCCGATGTCCTTCCTTGCCCCCCTCACGGCTGGAGTGTGGATCCCGGACGAGCCCCCAAGTTGTCAGAAACGTGCCACGCTCCCGAATAATGGCTTCAAGACAAATTCAAGGAAACAAAGTTTATTAACAGTTCTGCAGAGCTGGGCCCCTTCAGAGAAGGGAACCCTGAACCTTACAGGGCAGCAGGTTTTATCCTTCTTCCTTACCCCTCCCCTCCCTGACTCGGGAGGTACACAGTGTTTTCCCATTCCATATTTGGAGTTGTTTTTTTTACACATTTCTGTAAAACAATAGTCCATATCTCAGGACTTCAATGATTCCACAAGCAAGTAATCTCGTCAGGGCTTCTGCATTCCTGCTTATCAGACATAATTAAATCACATTTGTCCTTTGACTTTAACCCACATTTGTCCTTTGACTTTAAATCAGACCTCTTTCAGAAACGCACATCTTAATTTTGAATCTTACACCGGGTCTTTTGATGAGGCCGATCCGATGTGTTGGGGGAGTTGGTTCCCCATTGTTAGTTCAAGAAACTCGTTTCTGTGGTATCAGCCACCGGCTCCCAGGCCAGGGAACTGAACGCACGTGGCTTTCTTCAAATGGCTTCCCGCTATTACGGGATCGCTAGCATTTCTTCTGGTGCCCTGAGGGCTTGCAAGTAGCCCAGTCCGCAATCCACAAAGGTGTCTCCAAGAGACAATGGCCATTATCCGTGGCTTTGTCTTGCTGAGGGGCCAGGACACATTCCAAAACCTTGAGGATTCTCTCTCATTTCCTGGGTCCAAGACCCGAATTAATAGCGATCTTGCGATTCTCAAGAAGGAGGGGGCTGCGGTCATAATAGAAAAACCTACAGCACAATACAGGCCCTTTGGCCCACAATGCTGTCCCGAACATGTACTTACTTTTGAAATTACCTCGGGTTACCCGTAGCTCTCTATTTTTCTAAGTTACGTGTACCTATCACGCATCCTCTTAAAAGACCCTATCGTATCCGCCTCCACCACTGTCGCCGGCAGCCCATTCCATTCCCTCGCCACTCTTTGTGTAAAAAAACTTAGCCCTGTCATCTCCTCTATACTTGCTTTCAAGCACCTTAAAACTGTGCCCTCTTGTGTTAGCCATTTCACGCTGGGGAATAAGCCTCCGACTATCCACATGAACAATGCCTCTCATCATCTTGTACACCTCTATCAGGTCACCTCTCTTCCTCCGTCACTCCAAGGAGAAAAGGCTGAGTTCACTCAACCTATTCTCATAAGGTATGCTCCCCAATCCAGGCAACATTCTTGTAAATCTCCTCTGCACCCTTTCTATGGCTTCCACATCCTTGTTGTAGTGAGGCGACCAGAACTGAGCACAGTACTCCAAGTGGGGTCTGACCGGGGTCTGACCAGGGTCCTATATAGCTGCAACATTACCTCTCGGCTCCTAAACTCAATCCCATGATTGATGAAGTCCAATGCACCGTATGCCATCTTAACCACAGAGTCAACCTGTGCAGCAGCTTTGAGTGCCCTATGAACTCGGACCCCAAGAGTGAGATGACCAGAACTGAGCATAGTACTCCCAAATAGGGTCTGACCAGGGTCCTATGTAGTTGTAACATTATCTCTTGGCTCTTGAACTCGACAACTGATGAAGGCCAATACACCATATGCCATCTTAACCACACAGTCACCCTGTGCAGCTGCTTTGAGTGTCCTATGAACTCGGACTCCAAGATCCCTCAGATCCTCCACACTGCCAAGTGTCTTACCTTTAATACTATATTCTACCTTCATATTTGACCTACCAAAATGAACCACCTCACATTTATCTCGGTTGAACACCATCTGCCACTTCTCAGCCCAGTTTTGCATCCTATCGATGTCCCACTGTAACCTCTGACAGCCCTCCACACTATCCACAACACCTCCAACCTTTGTGTCATCAGCAAATTTACTAACACACCCCTCTACCTCCTCATCCAGGTCATTTTTAAAAATCATGAAGAGAAGGGGTCCCAGAACAGAACCCTGAGGCACACCACTGGTCACCGACCTCCTTGCAGAATATGACCTGTCTACAACCACTCTTTGCCTTCTGTGTGCAAGCCAGTTCTGGATCCACAAAGCAATATCCCCTTGGATCCCATGCCTCCTTACTTTCTCAATAAACCTTGCATAGGGTACTTTATCAAATGCCTTGCTGAAATTCATATACACTACATCTACAGCTCTACCTTCATCAATGTGTTTAGTCACATCCTCAAAAAATTCAATCAGGCTCGTAAGGCATGACCTGCCTTTGACAAAGCCATGCTGACTATCCTAATCATGTTATGCCTCTCCAAAAGTTCATAAATCCTGTCTCTCAGGATCTTCTCCATCAACTTACCAACTACTGAAGTAAGACTCACTGGTCTATAATTTCCTGGGCTATCTCTGCTCCCTTTCTTGTACAAGGGAACAACATTTGCAACCCTCCAATCCTCTGGAACCTCGCCATCCCTATTGATGATGCAAAGATCATTGCCAGAGGCTCAGCAATCTCCTGCCTTGCCTCCAACAGTAGCGTGGGGTATATCTCATATGGCCCTGGTGACTTATCGAACTTGATGCTTTCCAAAAGCTCCAGCACATCCTCTTCCTTAACGTCTACATACTCAAGGTTTTCAATCCTCTGTTAGTCATCCCTACAATCGCCCAGGTCCTTTTCTGTAGTGAATACTGAAGCAAAATATTCATTAAGTACCTCAGCTATCTCCTCCGGTTCCATACACACTTTTCTACTGTCAACACTTGATTGGTCCGATTCTCTCACGTCTTATCCTTTTGCACTTCATGGTACTTGTAGAATGCCTTGTGATTTTCCTTAATCCTGCTCACCAAGGCCTTCTCATGGCCCCTTCTGGCTCTCCTAATTTAATTCTTAAGTTCCTTCCTTCTAGACTTATAATTTTCTAGATCTCTATTATTACCTAATTTTTTGAAGCTTTCGTAACCTTTTCTTTTCTTCTTGACTAGATTTTCATCTGCCTTTGTACATCATGGTTCCTGTACCCTACCATCCTTCCCCTGTCTCATTGGAACATACCTGTGCAGAATGCCACACAACTATCCCCTGAACATTTCCCAGTTTTGCCGTACATTTCCCTGAGAACATCTGTTCCCTATTTATGCTTCCAAGTTCCTGCCTGATACCTTCATATCTCCCCTTACTCTAATTAAACACTTTTGTAACTTGTCTGTTCCTATCCCTCTCCAATGCTACGGTAAAGGAGATAGAATTGTGATCACTATCTCCAAAATGCTCTCCCACTGAGAGACCTGACACCTGACCAGCTTCATTTCTGAATATCAGATCAAGTACAGCTTTTCTTCTTGTAGTCTTATTTACATATTGAGTCAGGAAACCTTCCTGAACACACCTAACAAACTCCACCCCATCTAAACCCCTAGCTCTAGGGAGATGTCAATCATTATTGGGGAAATTAAAATCCCCAGTCACTACAACCCTGTTATTATTACACCTTTCCAGAATCTGTCTCCATATCTGCTCCCTGACATCCCTGTTACTATTGGGTGGTCTATAAAAAACATCCAGTAGAATTATTGACCCATTCCTGTTTATAACTTCCACCCACAGAGACTCCATAGACAATCCCTATGTCCCTAGTGGCGTCCAACTTTTCTGCAGCCGTGACACTATCTCTGGTCAGCTTTGCCACGCCCTCACCTGTTTTGCCTCCTTCTCTGTCCTTTCTGAAACATCTAAAGCCTGGCACTCTAAGTAACCATTCCTGCCCCTGAGCCATCCAAGTCTCTGTAATGGCCACAGTATCATAGCGCCAAGTACTAATCCTTGCCCTAAGCTCATCCGCTTTGTTCATGATGCTTCTTGCCTTAAAATCTCAAACCATCAGTCTGAGTGCATCTCTGCTCTATCACCTGCCTATCCTCCCTCTCACACTGCCTACAACCTTTCTCTATTTGTGAGCTTCCCAGTTTCCCCTTCCTCTGTCTCTTCAGTTCGCTTCCCATCCCTCAGCAATTCTAGTTGAAACTCTCCCCAACAGCCTTAGCAAACCTCCCTGCCAGGATATTGGTCCCCTTCGGATTCAAGTGCAACCCGTCCTTTTTGTACAGGTCACACCTGCCCCAAAAATGGCCCAATGATCCAGAAATCTGAATCCTTGCCCCCTGCTCCAATCCCTCAGCCATGCATTTATTCTCCACCTCATTCTATTCCTGTATTCACTGTCACGTGGCACAGGCAGTAATCCTGAGATTATTACCCTTGAGATCCTGCTTCTCAGCTTCTTTCCTAACTCCCTGTAGTCTGTTTTCAGGACCTCTCCCTTTTCCTACCTATGTCGTTGGTACCAAAATGTACCTTCACCTCTGTCTGTTCACCTTCCCACTTCAGGATGTCTGAACACAATCAGAAACATCCCGGACCCTGGCACCTGGGAGGCAAACTACCATCCATGTTTCGTTCCTGCGTTTCCTGAGTCTCTTAAAAGACCCTATCATTTCCGCCTCCACCACCACCATTGCTGGCAGCCCATTCCACGCACTCATCACTCTCTGAGTAAAAAACTTACCCCTGACATCTTCACTGTACCTACTTCCAAGCACCTTTAAACTAAGCCCCCTTACATTGGCTCATTCTGCACTTTGGAGTGGAGATAAAAGATTATTATCATACATAAGAGGGGTAAAGCTGAATGTATTTTGGTAGATTGCCTTAAACCCATCAAGATTTGGAGGATTCCACTACCATGCCCCTACCGTCATGACGGGACCGTAAGTGTGTCAACACACCTCTGGACTTGCCAGAGGCACCTGCTATTCCTACCACCCCCCCCCCCACCCCCCCGAGGAGCTCTTCCGAGCTCCAGAGAATCTCACAATGCCAATTTTAGTGAAGTTCTGTTATCGGGCTTTGTGTGTTTATTGTTTCGAGTACAATAAATACAATGTTCTTAAATATAAAACACCTGCATCATTTGTTTTTGTAAAAACCTACAATAACACCACCTATAACTTTCCCATTCCATTGCAAGTATGTAGGTGGAGGTGTAATTTTCTGCTACGATTGCAAATTGTTTAATTATTTCATGAAACACACACAAAATGCTGGAGGAACTCGGTGGGCCAGGCAGCATCTATGAAAAAGAATTTAACAGACAAGCATGATCTTCTTACTGCTGCAAAAAAAGGAGCAATCAAATAATTATTTGAAAGGTTTATACTCTGTGATTGGGGTTACTTTCCTCATAAACTCAACGGGTGTTTATTTTTGTAATTTTCTTTTGTCTTTGTACTCTACTGCTGCAAAACAGTAGATTTTGCAAGATATGTCGGTGATAATAAATCTGATTCTGATTCTAAATCTGGCTCAGCTGAAATTTCCATGGTTGGGATCATAAAAATATTGAGGAGTATGGGGGAAAAAAGGGAGTGAGGTATTCCTTGGTCACTACCCAGTGAGTGATCAACTGGAAACTGCCTCAAGGGACTGAATGACCTGTTCTGTCTCTTTCTTTCGCAGCCACTTCTCCAGGATATTTGCTCTCTTCGCTTCATAAAAGTTCTGCACCACAGCCTACAAGATAGTGCAGTCTGGTTTCAGAATAAAGCTGATCATTACTGCCCAAACAACTTGCAGCCTTAATCAAATGGCACTGATTCATAAAGCATTGAAAGCTTCCTTCCGGTTCATTTTAAAATGCCATTCTTATTTTGTCACAGTTTGCCCTAAAATTGGGTTGTGTGGGACCTTTCATCATTCTCAGAGTGTATTGTAAATGCAATGATCAAATTGCAACATGCAAACATTCAACCATTTTGTGAACCTCACCACTACTGCTCAGACAATTTCTGCAACACATGTGCACATAGTGATATCATTTTTTCATATAAAACTTAATTAGAACACTACTAGAAAAAATAGTTCTGAAAGCTTAAGACTTGGGATCTGGAAACGGTCACATGGCCCCTCATGCCTGGCTTACCATTCAGTAAGAAAATGGCTGGTCTGATCTTGGACTTACCTCCGTCTTCTTGTCTTTTTCACACAACTGATTGATTGGTTGCAGTGGATGTCCATGACTTCTTTGGTGTCTTTTCATGCCCTTGTCTCCACAAAACATTGCAGATTTGCCCTCCTGGTCATTCAGTCTCACTGTTGACCTCATCTGCTGGTCTGCAGGAGGTGACTTCATACGCTAGTGCAGGCATGTCCCTTTCTCACCATGTTGAGAACTGCCCGTCAAAATGTTTGTTGGTGAGTTCTCTACCAAGAATGAACCTTGAAGTACATAAAGAAATTCATCCCTGAATCTGCCCATTTCCTCTCCCCCCAGCCTGCCGTGATCACCCCACCCCCCCCCATACACTCTCTGCGATTCTGACCCTGCCCTTTCTGTAACCTCAATACCTTCAGAGAATTCATCCCAGCCACATCCTGGAACCCTCAACACACTTCGACAGAAATCCACCAACTCTAATCAACCCTGCATTTCCTGAGTTCCACTCTCACAGAGGAACAACGAGGATCTTGGGATTGGGATGGGTGAGACTCATGCTGGGAATACCGAGCACAATCCCATGACCGTATCCCCTGGGTCAGACCCACAATAGGAGCATTATGCTCAGTTCCCATTGTCATATTCCTTGACCCACTCCAGGACCAGTGAGCAGAGTTCCTGTTACCCTATTGCTGGGTCTCAACCCACAGCAGGAGTACAATGCACAGTTCTCTCTGTCCCTGGGTCAGACACACTGGAAGCACAGTTCATGTGTGGGAAATAGGAAGAATTGTGCTTTAAATATTCTAACATCTCTGCCCTCTCCAGGATATGACCCACCAGTTTTGTCTCCTGTCGAGGTGCCAACTCTGGAAGAGGGTCCTCCTCTTCTACAGGACACAAGCAGAGAGAGGAGGTGGAGGGTGAGGAGTTGGAGTTTTCCTGCGTGAGGGTTGAGCAGGAGGAAACATGGCTTTCCATTCCTTCTGAACGATGTGTGGTTCCCCCCCGCCCCGCCCACCCCAGCCCAGTTTCCAGTCCCAGGACGAGCAGATTGGATTGTGAGGCTCACTGGACACTCAACTGTAAAGATATATACCCCCAAAAGAACCAACATTACTCCAGACCAAGGTACAAAACACTGTATATAGAACTCAGACATATAACACAAAATAATACATTATCACCACTAATAAATTCAAATTTATTTAAGTGTAACACTTACCCAACAGGCTGGTATATGTCTAGGGGAAAAGGAAATCCAGCCACACACCAACCCCGCCTCCCGTTCACGCAGGTGCTGTGAGAATCGAGTTTATGCCTCGCGCCCCCGCCGGCAGTATCAAACTCACAACAAATACCGTTATGAAATACACTTTAAAGAGTTTACTAAAATTAAAAGAGTATTAGGCAGTACAATATATATATATATATACAAGAAAAAAACAAAAGGCGCCAACTTATCAAAGTTCAGTCAGTTTAGTGCACATCGGTGGAGCTCATCCAGCGAACCATTCGACTCCTAGGTGGTCATCCTCCCGAAACTCCCACTTCGGACTCCCCGGGGGTCGTCCGAGCGCACGTTCTCCTTCCTCGGCGTCTCCCTCCGGACTCCCCAAGCCCGCGCAACCCCTCCCCCAAGGTCCCAGCCTCACAAAACACAATAACATTCCCCATTGATTAACAAATGAATACAATTACCATATCAGCCATTCTAAAGTGAAACAACGGCAAGAGAAACTTTTAACAGACAAAGAAGCATTCCTACTCGTAACAAACCAAAGAAGCCCTTTTTAGTAACATACACAGGACATTGTACATAAGGAGCATTTACGACACAAGTTAAAGAGTGAACAGTTTAACCCTAACAACTCTTCATGTGTGATGAGACATTGTGCTAGCAGGTAATTCAGTCGTCATACGGACTTGGGGTACGAAGCTGTTTCCCATCCCAACATTGTTGTCGTAATGCCCTGGTACCTCCTGCCTGGTGGGAGGGGTCAAAGAGATTGTTGGATGAATGGAGAGACTGACAACACCAAGGACCCCACATGTGCAGCACTCCTGACAAATATCTTTGCTAGATTGAAGAGAGACCCCAAAGATCCTCTCAGCCATCCTCACAAGGATCCTACCGAGATTCCTGCAATTCTTAGTAACTGTGTGTGGGTATATATTAGACGGGATTAGGAAGGAGGGAGGAAGAGGGAATGTTAATGGGGGGGAAGTGGGGAGAGAGCAGGAAAGTGGAAGGTGAAGGGAGATCATCTCTAGTAAAAAAATAAAGCGATTGTTTGGAACAAAAAAGAAGCTTGCTTGGTGTTTCAGGATTTGAAACTTCCCAATTCTTGCACTGGCTCTCCTTCCCTCCTATCTGTTCATCCCACAGTGCTCCCTCGCTCCTCAACAGCTCTTCCTCAGGTGTAACCATTGCTTGGCCCTCCTTCCCTCTTCAGAAACGGTGGGGGAGGGTGGGGAGAGGATAATTCTCTCGCTCTCATGTCGGAGAGGACCAGAGAGATGTGGTGGGATGAAATCAAGGGGACAGTGATGTTCCACGATGTACCATCATCAGCATTTAACACCGAAAAGTTCTGAAAGGCCCCACTGGCGCCATCTCAAGCCACCCTGGATCTCTGTCTCTGACCATCGCTCTAATGGCACCTTCTCCATCCACTGGGACAATCCTGCTCCCCAGATATTTCTGTGCCCTGTCTCTGTGGCACCAGGTGAGCACCTGATTCTGTGACTTCTGTCGGTGTTCATCAAGGAGAAGGATGTGGAGACTTGAATTGTAAGAGAATAAATCGCTGACATTCTGCATTATGCCTGTAGTAGGAAGGGAGAAGTGTGAGAACAAAATGCACTCATTAGGATGGATATATTCCCAGGGCCTGATGGGATCTATTCCAAGTCACCAAGCGAATTTATGGAGATTACTGCAGTTCTGACATAGATTTTGTATCTTTTGTAAGCCAAGTGTGAAGTATCTGAAGACTGAAGTTCAGCTGGAGTTGACCCCTTGTTAGATAGATAGATAGATAGATACTTTATTCATCCCCATGGGGAAATTCAACATTTTTTCCAATGTCCCATACACTTGTTGTAGCAAAACTAATTACATACAATACTTAACTCAGTAAAAATATGATATGCATCTAAATCACTCTCTCAAAAAGCATTAATAATAGCTTTTAAAAAGTTCTTAAGTAGTTTACTTAAATACATTAAATACAATCAACCCCGGCACTTTAACATATCTTACTCCTGGCGGTTGAATTGTAAAGCCTAATGGCATTGGGGAGTATTGACCTCTTCATCCTGTCTGAGGAGCATTGCATCGATAGTAACCTGTCGCTGAAACTGCTTCTCTGTCTCTGGATGATGCTATGTAGAGGATGTTCAGGGTTTTCCATAATTGACCGTAGCCTACTCAGTGCCCTTCGCTCAGCTACCGATGTTATACTCTCCAGTACTTTGCCCATGACAGAGCCCGCCTTCCTTACCAGCTTATTAAGACGTGAGGCGTCCCCAACACGCCACCACAAAGAAGAGGGCGCTCTCCACAATTGACCTATAGAACATCTTCAGCATCTCACTGCAGACATTGAATGACGCCAACCTTCTAAGGAAGTACAGTCGACTCTGTGCCTTCCTGCACAAGGCATCTGTGTTGGCAGTCCAGTTTAGCTTCTCGTCTAACTGTACTCCCAGATACTTGTCGGTCTTAACCTGCTCCACACATTCTCCATTAATGATCACTGGCTCCATATGAGGCCTAGATCTCCTAAAGTCCACCACCATCTCCTTGGTCTTGGTGATATTGAGACGCAGGTAGTTTGAGTTGCACCATATCACAAAGTCCTGTATCAGTTTCCTATACTCCTCCTCCTGTCCATTCCTGACACTCCCCACTATGGCCGTGTCATCAGCGAACTTCTGCACATGGCAGGACTCCGAGTTATATTGGAAGTCTGATGTGTACAGGGTGAACAGGACCGGAGAGAGCACGGTCCCCTGCGGCGCTCCTGTGCTGCTGACCACCGTGTCAGACCTACAGTCTCCCAACCGCACATACTGAGGTCTATCTGTCAAGTAGTCCACTATCCTATCCACCATGTGAGAGTCTACTCCCATCTCCGTTAGTTTGTGCCTTAAGATCTTGGGCTGGATGGTGTTAAAGGCACTAGAGAAGTCCAGGAATGTAATCCTCACAGCACCACTGACCCCATCTAGGTGAGAGTGGGATTTGTGCAGCAAATACGTGATAGCATCCTCCACTCCCACCTTCTCCTTATACGCAAACTGAAGAGGATCCCGGGCGTGCCTGGTTTGTGGCCTCAGATTCTGTATTATCAGCCGCTCCATGGTCTTCATCACGTGCGACGTCAAGGCAACAGGTCTGAAGGCATTCAGCTCCTTTGGTTGTGGTTTCTTCGGTACCGGGACAATACAGGATGTTTTGCACTGTCTGGGTACTCTTCTCTGCTCCAGGCTCATGTTGAAGATGCGCTGTAGTGGTTCTCCCAGCTCAGTCGCACAGGCCCTCAGTAATCGTGGGGAAACTCCATCTGGTCCCGCCGCCTTGCTGGTACAGATCTTCCTCAGTTGACCTTCCACCTGTGCAGCCGTAATCCTGTTAAAAGAGGGTAGTGGAAATAAACCAGGAAAGCACAGGCCAGTGAACGTAATACCGGTGGCAAGTTGTTCGACAAGATTCTGAGGGATTCACATTCACTAAAAAGGCAGGGACTGGTTTGAAAATGTCAAGTAAGTTTTTGTGTAGGGCTGATCATGCTTCACAAACCTGATTGATCTTTTTGAGGAGGTAACTAAGAAAATAAATTAGACAGAATGGTAGACGTGGACATGGGAAGACCTGTGAGTTTTATGCCTTGCCACAGTCAGCAAAATAATATTAAAAATAGTGCTATAGTGTGTAATATAGAGCAGCTAATTTACCATTTAAGTGGAGATGTCCTCTTCAGTTTGGGATTATTGGAAACTGCAATTACTCATTAGGTCTCTTATTCGCTGTCTGAGATACAGTAAATAATTACTTTAGGTAGTAACTGCTGCATTGCTGCTAGTGGACCAATCACAGAGCACTGACAACTCGAGGCAACAGAGACAGGGCTGTCAGCACCAGTACTTCCACCACTGAAGTGTTGGTGGAAGGGTGAGGTCCTCTACTCTGGGGGAGAGGGGAGGGGTTTTCAGGTAGCACCAAGAACTGACACAAGAAAGCTAGAGCAGTAATAGGCATATCGAACCTGCCACACCATTCGATATGATCTACCTCTTCTGAACGTGAGCGCACAAGTCCACGATCTTGCAGAATTTTTTATTTAACCTGTCTCCATTCCAAATGGTAGCTGTGTAGAACGAGCTTCCAGTAGAAGTGGTAGAGGCAGGTTCAATTTTTTCATTAAAAAAATTGGATAGACATATGGACAGGAAAGGAATGGAGGGTTATGGGCTGTGAGCAGGGGTAGGTGGGACTAGGTGAGAGTAGCGTTCGGAACGGACTAGAAGGGCCAAGATGGCCTGTATCCGTGCTGTAATTGTTATATGGATATAACTACTTCTAGAGATTTAGCTCTCAGAAATAGATTAATCCAGGATTTCACTACAAATTGCAAAAACTCTCTACTCCCCTTATACTTAACTACACCTCATTTTTTGGGACTCATCCACTGCTGAATACACCTCCATATTTACCCTGTAATGCTTTCTTATGATTTAATATATTTCAATAAGATCACCCCTCATTCTTCTAAACTCCATGGAATACTGATCCAGACTGTTCTGTCTCTACTGATAGGCCAGTCCTCTCTTCTCGGGAATTGGCCTGGTGAATCTAGTTTGAAGAGATTGTGATGTTAATATGTCCCTGTAGAACTGAGGTTCCCAACTGGGGTCCACAGGCCCTTTGCTTAATGCCATTGGTCAATGGCATAAAAAAGGTTGGGAATCCCTGCAATAGAGGATCAAACAGTGCAGTACTCCAGGGTGTGGCCTCAGTAACATGCTGCAAAATGGTAACAATTCTTACCTTTTTTCACCTCCAACCCTTTTACAGTTGAGGTCAACATACTATTTGTTTTCTTACCTACTTGCCACAGTTGACTATCAGAATTTCATGATTCTTGCAGAGGAGTGAGATTGATTGGCGAGGAGTGAGGTAGACTGGCTGGCCGAGTAGTCCCACAACAACCTCGTACTCAAGATCAGCACGACCAAGGAACTGATTGTGGACTTTAGGAAGGGAAAGTCAGGGGAACACCCACCTGTCCTCACTGAGGGGTCAGTGGTGGAAAGGGTGTGCTGCTTCAAGTTTCTGGTCAGTCACATCACCGAGGATCTATCCTAGGCACAACACATTAATTGTATGCTCTGATAGCTTATCCGTTTGGCCCTCAAAATGGAGATTTGCTGGCTGTATGGAGTTTGCAATTCTCCCTTCATAGCATGGGACTCCCCTGAGAGCCCCAGTTTCCTCCCATGTCCAAAAGACGTGATTGGTCAGAAGTTAGTTGGCTGCTGTAAGTCACACCTGCATATAAATGAGGAGTTCTTGAAGAACAGGGGTGGGTGCAAGTGCAGGTTGATGGGAAAATGGGGAGATTTAATGTATTAGGGTAAATATAGGATTAGTCTGAATGTTGGTGTAAACTTGGCCAGCTTCAGAATGGACACTAGCTTCCCTACAATCAAGAACATCTTCAACAGGCAATGTGCCAAGAAATTTTCCATCCATTATGAAGGACCCTCACCAGCCCGGACATGCCCTCTTCTCATTGCTACCATCAGAAAGAAGGTACAGGAGCCTGAAGACAGACGCTTAGTATTTCGGAACAGCTTCTTCCTCTCCACCATCAGATTTCTGAAGGGACAATGAACCAACCCACTATTTTTGCTCTGTTTTTGCACTACATATTAACTTGCTTTTTATATACATTTCTTGTTGTAGTTTATTATATTTTTCTGCATTGCATTGAACAGAACATAGAAGATTGAAATCTACAGGACATTACAGGCCCTTTGGCCCACAATGTTGTGCTGACCATGTAACCTACTCTAGAAACTGCCTAGATTTATCCAACCATGTAGCCCTGTATTTTTCTAAGCTCCATGTACCTATGTAAGTCTCTTAAAAGACCCTATTGTATTGACCTCTAACAACTTTGCTGGCAGTACATCCCATGCACCCTAACCCTCTCCTAGAACATAGAACAATACAGCGCAGTACAGGCCCTTCAGCCCACAATGTTGTACTGACCCTTAAACCCTGCCTCTTGTATAACACTCCACCTTAAATTCCTTCATAAACCTGTCCAGTAGTCTCTTAAATTGCACTAGTGTATCTACCTCCAGCACTGACTCAAGCAGTGCATTCCACGCACCAACCAATCTCTCAGTGAAAAACCGTCCTCTAATATCCCCCTTGAACTTCCCACGCTGGCTGTCTGCTCTATCTATTCCTCTTTATATCTTGTATACCTCTATCATGTCTCCTCTCATCCTCCTTCTCTCCAGAGAGTGAAGTCCCAGCTCCCTTAATCTCTGATCATAATCCATACTCTCTAAACCAGGCAGTATCCTGGTAAATCTCCTCTGCACCCTTTCCAATGCTTCCACATACTTCTGTAGTGAGGTGACCAGAACTGGACACAGGACTCCAAGTGTGGCCTAACCAAAGTTTTATAGAGCTGCATCATTACCCAGTGACTCTTAAACTCTATCCCTCGATTTATGAAAGCTAACACTCCATAAACTTTCTTAACTACCCTATCTACCTGTGAGACAACTTGCAGGGATCTGTGGACATGTATCCCCAGATCCCTCTGCTCCTCCACACTTCCAAGTATCTTGTCATTTACTTTGTACTCTGCCTTGGAGTTTGTCCTTCCAAAGTGTACCACCTCACACTTCTCTGGGTTGAACTCCATCTGCCACTTCTCAGCCCACTTCTGCATCCCATCAATGTCTCTCTGCAATCTTAGACAATCCTCTACACTATCCACAACACCACCAACCTTTGTGTCATTTGCAAACATGTCAACCCACCCTTCTAACCCCACATCCAGGTCGTTAATAAAAATCACGAAAAGTAGAGGTCCCAGAACCGATCCTTGTGGGATACCACTAGTCACAACCCTCCAATCTGAATGTACTCCCTCCACCACAACCCTCTGCTTTCTGCAGGCAAGCAAAATTCTGAATCCACCTGGCTAAACTTCCCTGGATCCCATGCCGTCTGACTTTCTGAATAAGTCTACTGTGTGGTACCTTGTCAGATCCCTTACTAAAATCCATGTAGATCACATCCACAACACCACCCTCATCTATATGCCTGGTCACCTCCTCAAAGAACTTTATCAGGCTTGCTAGGCACAATCTGCCCTTCACAAAGCCATGCTGACTCTCCCTGATCAGACCATGATTCTCTAAATGCCCATAGATTCCAAGTCTAAGAATCTTTTCCAAAAGCTCTCCCACCACAGATGTAAGGCTCACTGGTCTATAATTACCCGGACTATCCCTACTACCTTTTTTGAACAATGGGACAACAGTCACCTCCCTCCAGTCCTCCGTTACCATTCCCATAGACAATGAGGACATAAAGATCCTAGCCAGAAGCTCAACAATGTCTTCCATCGCCTCGTGGAGCAGCCTGGGAAATATTCCGTCAGGCACCGGGGACTTACCTTGCCTAATGTATTTTAACAACTCCAACACCTCTTCTGCCTTAATATCAACATGCTCCAGAACATCAACCTCACTCATATTGTCCTCACCCTCATCAAGTTCCCTCTCATTGGTCAATACCGAAGAGAAGTATTCATTGAGGACCTCGCTCACTTCCAATGCCTCCAGGCACATCTTTCTACTTTTATCTCTAATCGGTCCTGTCTTCATTCCTGTCAAACCTTTGTTCTTCACATAATTGAAGAATGCCTTGGGGTTTTCCTTGACCCTACTCACCAAGGCCTTCTCCTGCCCCCTTCTTGCTCTCCTCAGCCCCTTCTTAAGCTCCTTTCTTGCTACCCTATATTCCTCAATAGACTCATCTGATCCTTGCTTCCTAAACCTCATGTATGCTGCCTTCTTCCATCTGACTAGATTCTCCACCTCACTTGTCACCCATGGTTCCTTCACCCTACCATTCTTTATCTTCCTCACCGGGACAAATTTATCCCTAACATCCTGCAAGAGATCCTTAAACATCGACCACATGTCCATAGTACATTTCCCTGAAAAAAACATCATCCCAATTCACACCCGCAAGTTCTAGCCTTATAGCTTCATAATTTGCCGTTCCCCAATTAAAAATTTTCCTGTCCTCTCTGATTCTATCCTTTTCCATGATAATGTTAAAGGCCAGAGAGCAGTGGTCACTGTCCCCCAGATGCTCACCTACTGAGAGATCTGTGACCTGACCTGCTTCGTTACCTAATACTGGATCAAGTATGGCATTCCCCCTAGTTGGCCTGGCAACATACTGTGACAGGAATCCGTCCTGGACGCACTTAACAAACCATTGGAACTAATCAGGTGCCAATCAATACTAGGGAAGTTAAAGTCACCATGATAGCAACCCTGTTAATTTTGCACCTTTCCAAAATCTGCCTCCCAATCTGCTCCTCGGTATCTCTGCTGCTACCAGGGGGCCTATAGAATACTCCCAGTAGAGTAACTGCTCCCTTCCTGTTGCTGACTTCTACCCATACTGACTCAAAAGAGGATCCTTCTACATTACCCACCTTTTCTGTAGCTGTAATAGTAACCCTGACCAGTAAGGCCACCCCTCCTCCCCTTTCCCCCCCTCTCTATCCCTTTTAAAGCACTGAAATCCAGGAATATTGAGAATCCATTCCTGTCCAGGTGCCAGCCAAGTCTCTGTAATGGCCACTACATCATAATTCCATGTATGTATCCAAGCTCTCAGTTTATCACCTTCGTTCCTGATGCTTCTTGCATTGAAGTACACACACTTTAGCCCTTCTATCTTACTACCCTTTATTCTGTTTCTCTTTCCTCAAAACCTCCATATATGTTAGAAAGCAAACACCAGGAAATCTGCAGATGCTGGAAATTCAAGCAACACACACAAAATGCTGGTGGAATGCAGCGGGCCAGGCAGCATCTATAGGGAGAAGCACTGTGATGTTTCAGGCCGAGACCTTGCGTCAGGACTAACTGAAAGGAAACATAGTAAGAGATTTGAAAGGTTTGAAAGTTTCCAATTTTCAAATCTCTTACTACCTTTCCTTTCAGTTAGTCCTGATGAAGGGTGTCAGCCCAAAAATCACAATGCTTCTACTTATAGATGCTGCCTGGCCTGCTGCATTCCACCAGCATTTTGTGTGGGTTGTCTATATGTTAGATCTGGCTTTACTCCATGCACTATACTTGCAGCTCTTGCATGACCTTTATCCTCCTCCACTTCACCATCTACTCTAACACTCTGGTCCCCCTCCCCCTGCAAATCTAGTTTAAACCCCCCGGAGCAGCACTAGCAAACCTGCCCGCAAGGACTTCTGTGAGAAACTTACCTCTGACGGGTTGACAGTGTTGTTAAGAAGGCGTAAGGTGTATTGGCCTTCATCAACTGTGGAACTGAGTTCAAGAGCTGAGAGGTAATGTTACAGCTAAATAAGACCTTGGTCAGACCTTACTGTGTTTAGTTCTGGTCACCTCACTACAGGAAGGATGTGGAAACTATAGAAAGAGTGCAGAGGAGAGGAGATTTCAAAGAATTCTGCCTGGATTGGGGAGCATGCCTAATGAGAATAGGTTGAATGAACTTGGCCGTTTTTCCTTGGAGCTACAGAGGATGAGAGGTGACCTGATAGAGTTGTATAAGATGATGAGAGGCATTGATTATGTGGATAGTCAGAGGCTTTTTCCCCAGGGCTGAAATGGCTAACAGGAGAGGACACAGTTTTAAGGTGCTTGGAAGTAGGTACAGAGGAGATGTCCAGGGTAAGTTTTTTATGCAGAGTGTCTTTAAGCCGTTTCATTTTCATCTTCGTAAGTTCTCCGGGAAAAGTATAGTTCGACTGGGAACTGCAACAACACGACGTGAAAGAGAATTTAAATCATCTAAAAAGTCTCTCCTTTAATGGACTGTAAGCATTTTGAACTTTTGCAGTACTACTTTGAAGAACTGTTTTTGCAACATCGCTTTACAAACTGTTTTCGCTTTATTCCTTTAAGAACTGTTTAAGCTGCTGCACAGCAGCTGATTTCCGGTTACATTAGTGGTTTGTTTACTTTTGGGGGTTTGTTTTTCAGTGTTTAATAAATGTTTTATTTGTTATAAAAACCCTACCTCACTTATATATTTATTGTTGCTGAATCCGTAACAATATAAACTCCTTACAGATGGTGCCAAAATTGAACTCTGAACTTCAATGCTCCATGCTGTAATAGCGTCACACTAACCGATACACTGCCATGTTGTTGTCGGTCCTTACTAACTGAGATTGGCAAATGAGGCAATTGAGTATCCACCTGCACAGGGAGGCAAATTACATCAGACTCAGCACTGAGCATATATTTAGTCCTCATGTCTTCAATAGTCTTATCCAGTTGGAATACTTTGTTCAGATAAGAACTAAAACCCTCAGTCATTTCTTCTCATGTTCTCACTAGAGGTTCAGTTCTTCATTTTCCAGAACCCTAAAAATGAAGGATACTTAGAAATGTTGTGTCATCCAATTAAGATGGTGGATCTGGGAGAAAGTTCTAGAGAATGCTGGGGGAGAGGACACTGACTGACACTGGAGGGTCGAGGTCTTTTTTGGTGGGAAATGGAGAGAAAAGCAGCTCGAGAGAACTAGCCATAGGATTTGATCTGGCAGGAATGTGTGATTAGGATGGAACCCAAGGGGAGGTATTCCACCGGGGATTGGTGAATAGGAGTCGGTGCCATGGGGACATCGGGCACAATGGTTTCTGGACATTTTGAGCTCCAACCTATTTAATCATGATGGGCCCTTTTTTCTTTTTCTTTAATAACTTTTTGATGAAGCTAACATTCATAAATATACTTCCTTTATAATTGTATGTAATGTACAGTTATTTCTTGCCACCAGCTGATTGCATGAGGGTAGTAAGTTACACAATAATCACACAAATCAGGCTTCGGGTAGCTGAGACATCCCAATCTCATGGGTTTGGCAGGACCCAAGTCATATCTACCCTCGGCATACAGAGTTTGACAAGATGAATTTCTTGCTGCTGAGTCCAGTGGCTGTTAGCAAGGGGCTAACGAGCTACATCCCTAGAGATGCCCAGTAAAAGGGGGGTTCATTGTGGGGGATATTATCCCAGATTGAATTCGTTGAATACTGTGTAATTGCTCTAAGAATTGATGAAGTGGTTTTGAGCCGCCAGACCTGATGGACTGCACCCTAGGGTTCTGAAAGAGGTAGTGGTGGAGATTGTGGAGACATTAGTAATGATCTTTCAAAAATCATTGGACACTGGCAAGGTGCCAGAGGACTGAAAAATTGCAAATGTCACTCCACTCTTTAAGAAAGGAGGAAGGCAGCAGAAAGGAAATTATAGACTAGTTAGCTTGACCTCAGTTGTTGGGAAGATGTTGGAGTCAATTGTTAAGGATGTGATTATGGAGTAATCGGTGACACAGGACAAGATAGGACGAAGTCAGCATAATTTCCTTCAGGGAAAATCTTGCCTGACGAACCTGTTGGAATTCTTTGAAGAGATTACACCTAAGATAGATAAACAGAATGCAGTAGATGTTGCATATTTAGACTTTAAGAAGGCCTTTGACAAAATGCCACACATGAGGCTGCTTACCAAGTTAAGAGCCCATGGTATTACAGGAAAGTTACTGATATGGTTAGAGCATTGGCTGATTGGTAGCAGGCAACAAGTGGGAATAAAAAGACCCGTTTCTGGTTGGCTACCAGTGACTAGTGGTGTTCTGCAGGGATTGGTGTTGGCACCATTTCTTTTTATTCTGTATATCAATGAATTAGATGATGGAAGATGGCTTTGTTGGCAAATTTGCAGATGATACAAAGATTGCTGGAGGAACAGGTAGTGTTGAGGAAATAAGTAGGCTGTTGAAGGACTTAGATAGATTAGGAGAATGGACAAGAGAGTGGCAAATGAAATACAATGTTGAAAAGTGCATAGTCATGCACTTTGGTAGAAGAAATAAATGTCCAGACTATTTTCTAAATGGGGAGAAAATCCAAAAATCTGAGATGCAAAGGAGTCCTTGTGCAGAACACCCTAAAGGTTAACTTGTAGGTAGAATTGGTGGCGAGGAAGGCAAATGCAATGTTAGCATTCATTTCAAGAGGTCTAGAGTACAAGAGCAGTGATGTGATGTTGAGGCTTTATAAGGCACTGGTGAGGCCTCACCTTGAGAATTGTGAACAGTTTTGGGCTCCTCATGTTAGAAGTGATGTGCTGGCAATGGAGAGGATCCAGAGGAGGTTTACTAGGATGATTTTGGGAATGAAATGGTTATCATATGAGGAACGTTTGATGGTGCTGATTTGGATTAGTTCGATATAGGGGGTGTTTGCCGAAGAGGAGAGTCAGTGACAGGACTGTCACTCTGACAACCTCACCGTGCTTCCCTGAATGACCTCACTTTGTCCCTGAGCTTTGTAGAGTTCACCGTGACTCAACTACTTTTCAAACTTTTAGTTTTCAGTTAACGTACAGATTTGCTCTTTAGATTTCTCAGGGTGTGTATCCTGCTGATATTGTAACTGAACATGCTCCCTCTTTCTCAGTTGTTAAGACAACTAATGTCCATCCAGTTTATAATTTTCCCCAAGTCATTGACTGGCATCTTGACCCATGCCCTTTTAATTTAAATTTCAAAGACTGACAAACAACCAATGTGCAAAAAGAACAGAATCTGTGCAAATATTTAAAAAAGACAATAGTAATAATTATTTATTTATTAATAATTAATCATTCTGAGAAAATGGGTTATGGAGTATTTGAAAGTGAATCCATAGGTTGTAGAATCAGTTCAGCATTGAGATGAGTGAAGTCATCCGTGCTTGTTCAGGACATTGAAGGTTGAAAGGATAACTATTCCTGAACCTATTGATATGGGATCTAAATCTCCTGTACTGCCTCCTTGATGGCAGCAGGGAGAAGAGAGTATATCCTGGATGTTGGGGTCCTTGATGATGGATTTGCTTCCTTGCTACAACACTCCTTGCAGATGTGCTCAATGGTGGGATGGTTAGGAGGGTTTTTCTTGTAATGGACTGGGCTGTATCCACCGCTTTTTATAAGCTTTGCCATTCTTGGGCATTGTTGTTTCCATACCAGGCTGTGATACAAACAGTTAGGATACTCTCCACTGTGCATCTACAGAGGTTTGTCAAAGTTTTAGATTGTATCTGGATACCAGCAAACTTGTAAGAAGGTAGAGATGCTGCCATGCCTTCTCTAGAATGGTACTTAAGTGCTGATGCATGGACAGATCCTCTAATACGATAACGCCACTAAATTTAATGTTACTGATACATTCAACCACTGATTTGTTAATGAGGACTGGCTCTTGGACCTCTGGGTTCTTTCTCCTGCAGTCAATAATCAGCTCCTTGATCATGCTGACATCAAGCAAGAGGTTGCAGTTGTGGCACCAATCAGCCAGATTTTCAAACTCCCTCCGATACGCTGACTCATCATTTGCCTTTGATTTGGCCAATGACAATGGTGTTGTCACCAAACTTGGCATTGAAGCTGTATTTAGCACTCACACTCATAAATCAAAAGCAAGCAGAGCAGGGGACTAGGCACGGAACATCGCGGTGCAACTAGGCTGATGATGATTCTGAAGGAGATGTTTATTTAAAAAAATTATTTAGAGATACATCACACAACAGGCCCTTCTGGCACAATCAGCCTCACCATTCAGCAATCCACCTACTTAACACTAGCCTAATCATAGGACAATTTGTAATGTCCAATTAACACTACTAACTGGTCCGTCTTTGGACTATAGGAAGTAACTGGAACACCCAGAGGAAATCCATGTGTTCATGGGGAGAATGTATAAACTCCTTACAGACGGTGCCAAAATTGAACTACGCCCCATGCTGTAATAGCATCATGCTAACCGCTACACTACCATGTTGTTGTCAGTCCATACTGACTGAGATCGGCAAGTGAGGAAATCGAGCATCCGCTTGCACAAGGAGCCAAATTACATGAGACTCAGCACTGATTGTATATTTAGTCCTGATATCTTCAATAGTCTTATCCAGTTGGAATACTTTGTTCAGATATGAACTAAAACCCTCGGTCATTTGTTCTCATGTAGCTACTAGAGGTTCAGTTCTCCCTTTTCCTCAAGTAGGTTTCCTCTTTGATTTGTCCATGTCTTTGGTTCTCCTCTCACTACGTGTAGACAAAGGCCAATAGATTACTCAATGGCACCTTATAGCCAGAAATAATAGAATGTGCAATCACAATTCAAATGGACCACACACAGCTAGATCGATTACACCAAATGGCCAAGTTGGTTGATCATGCACAGCTGAAAGTGCTGTTTAACTTCACTTAAAAAATAGCAGAGGAGAGGATCCCTAAGTTTTAACTTCACTCTTCCTTCAAATAGTGCACCAAGGCAGTAACGAGATGCATCGCTGATGATTTTATTAATGCTTTTTGAGTTAGTGATTTAGATGCATATCATATTATTACTGAGTTAAGTATTGTATGCAATGAGTTTTTGCTACAACAAGTGTATGGGACATTGGAAAAAATGTTGAATTTCCCCATGGGGATGAATAAAGTATCTATCTATCTATCTATCTATCTATCTATTAGGAAAGTAAGAAAGTCTTCCTTCCTGCTGTATATGCACACTGCAACTCTCCGCTTTCTCGGAGAATTTTCCTGTCCTTTATCCTCTCAGCAATGCTGTAGGTTACATCAAATTGTTAGGCCTGGAGAAGAGCTGTCCAGAGATTCTTTCAATGAAGAATGAGGCACAAATCTTATGGTAGAGCTGCTTCCTTAGACGTCCATAATGTTACATGTCAGAAAGAGTCAGTCTGTTCCAGCAAAGAAGTAAAATAGAAACTAGAGCACGTGGTTTCCTTTTATGAGGCAAACCAGTCTGGAATATTTTAGATAAGCCAATCTTAAACAAATACTGACCAACTCACACTGCAGCCTTACAAAGAAAGAAAGTGCAGAAGAATTAAAGTCAATATGCCACAATTCACTAAAAGTGAATATAAACAATCATAAAGAAAGCTCAATCTATAAGGGAAAACACATATAAGCCATACAGAGAGGAAGCAGAGTGGCTTGTGGACTGGTGAACACAACTCGAGTCTCATCGTGGACAAGACTAAAGAGATGATTGTGGATTTCAGAAAGTTGCAGGCTGACCACTCCATACTGCACATCAATGGTTCCTCCGAGAACAGAATCAGGAGCATCAAGTATCTTGGAGTGCACATCATGGATGATCTCACCTGGTCCCTCAACATCACCTCTTTGGTCAGTTAAGCACAGGAGCACCTCCACTTCCTGGGGAGATTGAGCCAAGTGAGGCTCCCCATTTCCATTCTACCAGAGCACCATCGAGAGTGCCCTGACCAGGTGTAACAGTGTCTGGGATGGGAATTGCAAGGTATCTGACCACAACTCCCTGCAAGGGGTTGTGGGGACTGCTGTGAGAATCATGATCTCTTCCCCCCTCTCCCATCCAGGACATACACCAAATGTGGGGAAGGGTTGCATTTGAATCTGAGGGGGACCAATATCCTCGTGGGTGGGTTTGCTAGAGCTTTTGGGAGTGTTTAAACTAATATGACCGGGGGTTGGGAAGCAGTATGACAGAGCTGAGGATGAGCCAGCAGGTTTACAAGTAGATGATGTAGCATGTAATATGAATGTAAGGAAGGACAAGCCAATGATTGGGTACAACTGCACACAGAGCACAGAGTTAAGTTGTACCACAGAGGCAAAATTCATAAGGGATGTTACGTACCCGTGACACGTGACAGTGGTACCCTTGTCACGTGACTGCGGTTGAAGTTATACTGGACATGAGGTAATGGTTTTGCGATGGTGGAGTGATGTCATTTTCCCGCCAGTAGAGGTCATGTGACAGGTTTTTCTACAGGGTATAAAAGGAAGACCCACCTTGTCAGGTGGGGCAGTTTGTGGCGGAATTTGCTAAGATGACTTCATGTCACTGCGTGATTTAATGTGATGACGCAGTTTAGTTAGAAATGAAGTTTTATATAATGCCTAATGTTTAAAAGGTCACTGCCAACGGTTTCTTTGCTGATGGAGAGTGAACAAAAGTTTGGAAGGTAAAGATCGAGGAGAATCGATTTTCGAAGGTGGAAAAGTTCGACCTTGTTTGATCCTCATTCGGAAGGATTTCGTTTACTATTCTCGTGTTAGTCTCCGCTGGAAATAGCGGGAGATTGAGAATAGTGTGGGAAGAAAGGTCAGTACTTTTGAGCCATTATATTTTATAAAATTCTTCGTGGGAAAGTTCGACGCCGGGGAATCGAAGGACATCGACGTGGAAGAGAATTTACATCGCTTTAAAAAAGTCTCTCCTTTTAAAAGTACTGTGAGCTTTTGAACTTTCGGCATATCGTTCTAAAGAACTGTTTTTTCCCAATACCGCTTTAAAGACTGTTTGGGACTGCAAAGCTATTAAGAACTGTGAATGTGTCGCACAGCAGCTGTTTTCTGGTTACGTTTGGGTTTGTTTACTTTTGAGGGGGTTTGTTTCAGTGTTTAATAAACATGTTATTTGTTGTTAAACCTTTACCTAGCTCATCTATATTTATTGTTGCCTGAATACGTAACAGGGCAAAGAATGCAGGACTGGAGGTGCTTTATTTAAATGCACGTAGCATTTGGAATTAGGTGAACAAACTCGTGGCGCAATTAGAGATTGGTCAGTATGACCTTGTGGGCACCACTGAGTCGTGGCTGAAGGAAGGTCATAATTGGGATTTTAACATCAAAGGATATATTTTATATCAAAAGGACAAGCAGGAAGGCATAGGTGGTAGTGTGGCTCTTTGGTAAGAGATGGAACTATATCTTTAGAAAGAGGAGACATAGCGTCAGAGAATGTTGAATCTTTGTGGGTGAAGTTAACAAACTGCAAGGGTAAAATATCCATAATGGGAATCGTACATAGGCTTCCAAGTAGTAGCCAAGATGTGTGATTGAGATTGCAAAGGGAGCTGGCAATAAGGGCAAAGTCACAATTGTAATGGGGGACTTCAATCTGCAAGGGGATTGGGAAAATCAGGTTGGTGTCAGATCAACGAGAGGGAATTTGTTGAATGCCTATGAGATGGCTTTTTAGAGCAGCTTGTGCTTGAGCCTACTCGGGGAAAGGCAATCTTAGATTGGGTGTTGTGTAATAACCCAGATCTTATAAGTCAGCTTAACATAAAGGGACCCTTAGCAGGCAGTGATCATAATATGATTGAATTCTTACTGCAAATTGAGAGGGAAAAGCATAAGTCACATGTATCAGCATTGCAATGGAAAAAAGGGAATTGCAGAGGCATGAGAGAAGAGCTTGCCCAGGTGGATTGGAAGGGGACACTGGCACAATAGGGGTGGCTGAAGTTTCTGGGATAATTCACCGGTTGCAGGACAGACATGTCCCACAAAAGAAGTCGTTCTCAAATGGCAGGGCTAGGCAACCATGGCTAAAAAGGGAAGTTAAGGACTGATTAGGAAGCTTTTAAAATCCAACAAAAGGCAACAAAAATGCTATAAGAAGGGAAAAAAGGGAAAAGATTAAATATGAGGGCAAACTAGCTAATGACATAAAGCAAGATACTAAAAGATTTTTCAGTATATAAAGAATAAAAGGGAAGTGAGAATTGATATTGGATCACTAAAAAATGACGCTGGTGAGGTAGTAATGGGGGGACAAAGAAATGGCAGATGACCTTAATAAGTACTTTACTTCAGTCTTTACTGTGAAAGACTCTTGCAGTGTGCCAGAGGTCCGTGGTGTCAGGGAGCAGGAGCGAGTGCCATTGCTATTACAAAGGAAAAATACTAGGCAAACTGAAAGGTCTTAAGGTGGTAAGTCACCTGGATCAGATGGACCTCATGCCAGAGTCCTGAGAGAGGTTGCTGAAGAGATAATGGATGCATTGGTCATGATCTTTCAAGAATCACTTGATTCTGGCATAGTCCCGGAGGAATGGAAAATTGCAAATGTCATTCCACTCTTTAGGAAGGGAGGGAGGAAGACAAAGGAGAGGAAATCATAGGCCAGTTAGCCTAACCTGGGTGCTTGGGAAAGTGTTGGAGTTCATTATTAAGGACTGGGTTTCTGCGTTCTTGGAGAATATAAAATCATCATACTTTATAATGATAAAATATGTCAAAGTCAGCATGGTTTCTGTGAAGAGAAATCGTACCTGACAGATCTGTTAGAGTTCTTTGAGGAAGTAACAAGCAAGGTGGACAAAGGCGAGGCAGTGGATATCATTTACTTCAACTTTCAGAGGGCATTTGATAAGGTACCTCACGTGATGTTGCAGGCCTATGGTGTTACAGGAAATATACTGGCATGGACAGAGGAATGGCTGACAGGCAGAAGGCAGTGAGTGGGAATAAAAGGGGCCCTTCCTGGTTGGCTGCCAGTGACTAGGGGTGTTCCTCAGGGGTCAGTATTGGCACCACTATTTTTTCACATTGTTTGTCAATGATTGAGATAGTAGACTTGATGGCTTTTGGCAAAGTTTGCGGATGATCCGAAGATGGGTGGAGGGGTAGGTAGCTTTGAAGGAGCAATGCGATTGCAGCAGGACTTGGACAAATTGGAAGAATGGCCAAAAAAGTGGCAGATGGAATACAGTGTTGGGAAATGTATGATAATGCATTTTGGTAAAAGGAACAATAGTGCGGACTATTATCTAAATGGGGAGAAAATTCATACATCAAAAGTGCAAACGGACCAAGGAGTCCACATGTAAGACTCCCAGAAGGTCAATTCACAGGTTGAGTCTGTGGTACAGAAGGCAAATGCAATGTTGGTATGTACTTCAAGGAGAATAGAATATAAAAGCAGGGAGATAATGCTGTGTCTTTATAAGTCACAAGTCAGGCCACAGTGTTAAGAGTATTGTCAACAGTTTTGGGCCCCATATCTCAGAAAGAATGTGTTGTCATTGGAACGAGTCCAGAGGAGGTTCACGAGGATGATTCTGGGAATGAAGGGGTTAACATATGAAAAGTGTTTGGCAACTTTGGGTCTGTAGTCACTGGAATTTAGAAGAAACCTACCGAATGTTAAAAGGACTAGAGAAGGTGGATGTGGAGAGGATGTTTCCTCTCGTGGGAGTACAGTACCCAGAACTAGAGGGGCACAACCTCAAAATTGAGGGGTGAACTTTCCAAACAGAGTTAAGGATGATTTTTTTAGCCAAACAGCGGTGAATCTGTGGAATGCTCTGCCAGAGACTGCGGTGGAGGCCAAGTCCTGGGTATATTGAAAGCAGAAGTTGATAGAGTTCCGATTGGTCGGGGCATTAAATGAGAGGGCAGGTATATGGGCCTGTATGGGATCTGGGATCAGCCATGACAGAATGGCGGAGTGAACTCGATGGGCTGAATGGCCTAATTCTGCTCCTATGTCTTATGGTCTAAATACTGTGTTTGCAAAGACCTCACCATTGTCAGGGACCTCCCTCATCTATCCCACAATCTCTTTGACCTCGTACCATCAAGCAGAAGATACCGCAGTATAAGAACAAAGACAGTAAGGCAGGGGAACACTTCTCCCTCAGGCTGGGAGACTTTTAAAAATCCTGCTGCCATCCAACACACCTTATCTATATCAGCATCAGTAGCCGTCATTCTGTTATATATTTAACCATATATTGTAGATGCACTTGATGTCAAGTTGACAACTGCAAAATACATTTACATCTGTTTATATTATTATATGTGCTCTGTGTGATAAGGTATTGTGTTTTACACCTTGGTTCCTGGGGAATGGTGTTTTGTATAGCTGTATACCCCGGTACAGTTAAATGGCAAGAAAGTTGAACAATAAAATTCCCGGACCCTACTCAAACAATCATGGCGGGGAGAGACTCCCTCTTTACAGGGGTTTGTCTGGGGGGGGGGGGGAGAGTTTCTCATTAACGGGGTCACTATTTAACTGGTTCTCTATAGTATATTAGGACATTGGTTTATTATTATTATTATAACGTCTGGAGGGACAGTGAAATATGCCGTCCACAGATAATTTCAGCACAAAAAGTGTTAACAATTTCAGAGAAAGTACAGTGGGATGGGAGTTTCCGTGTGAATGGTGGTACGTCACTTTTGAATTTTCCGCCCAATTTTGGGGTGGTGCTGCTGGAGCGAAGAGAGAATAAAATGCCCCGTCCCGTGCAGAGAGGAGTAGACAAGATAAGAAATGGGCGGGGAGGGGGTTGGTGAGCAAGAGGCGTGCCTAGCTAATATATTAAGTGGAGGGTGCAGATGTTGGGGTCCTCAGTCCCCATCCCCTCACCTCCGTGAGATCACAATCTGTGCCGTCACGCAGCGGCAGTTTCAGCCGGGGTTTGTGAAATCCTCGACAGGTATTTCCTCGGTCTCATCAGAGTATTTGTCCGACCCCAGCAGACAACGCCATACACCTACAGACTTTAAAATAGGCATCTCAGAGAATACACCTCTGGCCAGATCACAGAGGGAAGGTGGGTGAAACGGGAATGAGGAGGGGTTTACGGGGCAGGGACGGGAATGTTGTCGGAGTGATGGGAGGGGTGGGGAGTCCTACCTCCTACCTCCCTCTAGCATCGTCATCAGTGTGCAGTGTGTAGAACGAGAGTAGATACGATTTTAAAGTAAAACACTCCCGTCCTCACGCACTGAATGAAGTTCACCATCCACAGTTGTATTTTTGTGTTCTGAAAGAACTTCCCTCCACACCGTCCCACCACGTACCGCCGAGATCGCACACAGAGTCAATCTCCCTCCACAGGTTTCTAGAGTCAGACACATTCAAGCTCCCCCGTTTCTGTCCCACTGTAGAGATCATGGAGCCCGCACAGAAGAACACGTCAAGAAGGCGAAGGATCGTTTCGGCTGTTTCTTCTTTCTTTACCGCCGCGTTCCGTATTCAGTGTCAATGTGAATATTTGTCGGTGAGTTCTCAACCAAGAATAAACCTTGAGGGAAATAAGAACGGGAGGAACGGATTCACCCCCTGGACCCTGCCCCTCCCCCCGTGACTCCCCTTCCTGCACTCTCAGGGATTCTGACCATTTTCTGCAACCTCCAGAGAGTTGGTCATCCCAGAGCTGCCGGATCTCCAACGCCAAGCCTCGGCTTCCGAGAAATCCGCTCCCCATACTGTCCGGGTCAAATGGCGGCGGGTGCACGGTCTCAATGATTCTGGAACTTTGTGATCTCCCACAGGGTTCCCAGTCCTGCTGCAAACGTGTCGACCGTGTATTTCCGCAAAACGAGGAGACGGTAGAGGAATCTTGTGCAGCGGGAAGCCAGGGAAATCACTGTTCTCCGCCGGAGAATAGCCTCCTGCAAGCGAGCAGGGAAAGTTGGCAAAATCCACGTGCGCCTGCAATTTCGGTCACAGGTACGGAGGAGTTGGTAGAGGGATTGGGGCGACCCCAATACAGGCCCATACAGGGAGTACTAACACTATTCCCGAAACCGGATCCCCTGACGATGGGAGCACCATGCGCGGTTCCCGCATCCGTCCGTATTCCATGGTCAGACCCACTCCAGGAGCACGGTGCACAGGTCCTGCTCCCCTATTCCTGTGTCAAGCCCATACCAGGAGAACGGTGCACAGTCCTCTTTGTCCCTGCGTCAGACACACCAGGAGTACGGTGCATGTGTAGAAAATTGAAAGAATTGTTCTGTTTCTTTTTAAACGTAACATCTGTCCCCTGTCCTTCCCTCTCCAGGATGTGACCCACCAATTACTCCCATCGTTGTGGAGAAGGAGAAAGAGGCTGTGGAGAAGGAGGAGGATGATGTGAAGAGGGAGGAGGAGGATGTGGAGAAGGAGGAAGATAATGTGGAGAAGGAGGAAGAGGCTGCGGAGAAGGAGGAGGAGGCTGTGGAGAAGGAGGAGGAGGATGTGAAGAGGGAGGAAGAGGATGCGGAGAAGGAGGAAGAGAATATGGAGAAGGAGGAAGAGGAGGATGTGGGGGAGCCGGGGACGTCCCGGGAGAAAGGCAGACAGGAGCAGAGCGTGCCTTTCAGTTTCCGCTCCATGTGGGAAGAGGTGAGGGACCCCCCGTGGCCCAGTCTCGACTTTCACGTTGAGCAGAGTGGATTACAGGGCTCGCGGGACCTTTTAAGGTATGGGGTGAAAAACGTTCCCCCAAGATCTGAAGGCCATGTGCAGGCTGCGGACCCACCTGAAGAGGCCGCACCTGCGACCTACATCACGGACTCTCAGCTGCTCAGGGTGCCCCAGACAGATTATGAATTCTGGACCATCTTCAACTTCTGTGGAACAGAGGCGGCGAGGGTGCTGCTGATGGAGCGCCGGAAGAGGGCTGCAGCTGCTAAGAGGTCCTCGATTTCCTGAGGGACCCTGTGGTTTCAGACGGGACAGGAAGACTCCGAGACTGGGTCCGTTAGGCCTGGTTTGGAACTGGAGAGTGAGGGAATAGTTTTGGGCCAGTCTGAGACTGGAGGCAGACTTAGTCCAGGACAGATGGTGGACAGATAGGAGATGTGGGCCATGCTCAAGACCCTGTCTATACCGAGCACCTGATAAATATCTCTGATGGATGGTATAGTGACCCCGATGATCCTCGTTATCTCCCCCTGAGTCTCCTGCAATTCCTAGAGAACCCTGGGTGGGTTAAGAACAGGAAGTGGGAGGGGGGAGTGTGAGCATTAATCTCTGGTGGGGAGGGGAGAGAAAGTGTTAGTGGGGAGGGAGATGGTCTGTAATAACCAATAAAGTGATTGTTTGGAACAAAAAACCTTGTTTGGTGTTTCAGGGTTTACTGGGCTTGTAACTTCCTAGTCCCACCATTGCCGCTCATTCCCTCCTTTCTGTTCACCCCTTAGCGCCCCCTCACTCCTCACCCACCCTTCCTCAGGTGTAATCATCACTTGGCCCTCCTTCCCTGCTCAAAAAAGATGAGGGAGTAGAGGATGACAATGTGAGGGTGGGGAGAGGATAATTCTTCAGCTCCTATGCCCATGAGGGCCAGAGAGATGTAGTGGGCTGAAATCGAGGGGGTAGTGATGTCCCTCAATGAGCTGCATTGTGGCTACCGTCTGCCAGAGAGCTTAAACTGGGGAGGAAGTTTGTCGTTCAGAAGAACAACGGCCCAAAGCACACTGCCAGAGCAACCATGGAGAGGCTTCTAATGAAGAAAATTGATGTCCTTGAGTGATCCAGTCAGAGTCCCAATTGAACATATCTGGTAAGACCTCAAGATTGCTGTCCATCACTGCTGCCAAACTAACCTGGTATAGTTGAGTAATTATGCAAGGAGAAGTTGGCAAATCTTGCTTCATCATGTTGTGCAAAGCTAACAGAAACTAATTCAAAAGACTATTGTCTGTAATACCTGTGAGAGGTGTTTCAAATAAGCTATGTGCAGAGGGTGAATACTTTTCAACTGCTGACATTTCAGTTTTTGATTTTTTTTTGTTTTCGTGCTTTACAACTTCCCTGTTTTTTGCCTCTACTGTGGGAAAAAAAGGTAATTCACAAATAAAAGTTCTTAGTTAAATTGGTCAAAATCATTGGTTGTAATTCTCATTTATGTGAACAAAGGGTTGGGGGCAGAATATGTTTCAAGGCTCTGTCGATACATTTACAATTGAATCCGACCCATTGTTTGAATGCTACAATTCCTGATTTGCCTGCATTTTGCAGTGTGATTGTGCACGTGTTTAGTGCTCTGACTTGTTGAGAATGGTGTCAATTCTGCCTGCTGGGATTATGCAAAGTAGGCAGACGGTTTTGTTAGTTCATATGCATTGCTGATTGGATGCTTGTCCTATCAAGTGGACCTCAGAATTACAACAAACACTGCTGGGCACAAATCATTCTGCAGTTGCCTCTGCAAAATATGCAATGTCAGTGAGTGATATTGCTATGGCTGTGATGATACTAGAATGCTGTTGAGCTGAGGGAGAACCTATCACTGTCTCATTTAGTAATCCTTAGAATTATCTGAAGAACAATCTGGGTTTAACTGATGCAGACCATTTCTGCAATTAAACCTCAATTTTCACCAATCACGGTTCTTTAAAGCAATGATCCAGGCGGATGAACAGAACGTACAACTCAGAATTTAGAACACTACAGACAAGAACAGGCTCTTTGGCTCGTGATGTCTGTGCTGACCGTGACTGGCCTGAAGTTATTTCCATCTGCCTGCACGTGATACACGTCCCTCCATTCGCTGCTGTGTCTTATGTTCTTATTCCATCTATTCCCTATCTGTTCATGCGCCTGTCTAAATGCCTCTTCATCATTGCTAGAAGGAATGTGCCATTCTTCATGTAAAGAAATTGCCATACACGTTTCTGTTAATTTCCCCCCACTCCGGAGCTTAATGCTCTGCCCACTAGAACTTGACATTTCTTCCCTGGCAAAGAGACTTTCGTTGCCTATCCTATTAATGTTTCTCATAATTCCATATACTTCTCTCAGGTGTCTTCTCAACCTCTGACACTCCAGAGGAAACTATGCTTGTCTATTCAATCCCTCCTTTTAGCCAACACTCTTTAATTCAGGTAGAATCCAAGTGAACCATTTCTGCATCTTCTCCAAGTCCTCCCTATGCTTCCTGTAACGTGACCAGAACTGAACACAATACCTCAAAAACAGCCTGAGCAAAGTTTTATACAACTGCAGAAATTATGAAAATAGCAGGCAACATGTATTTTGAGTGCACTATGTAGTAAAGCAAATTATAATCTCAAATGTTGATCGCTGTGCACATCTTTCCAGCAACAATCCAATTAGAGCCCCGTGAGTGTTAAATGATCTCATGTATGACCTGGAAATAACAAATGTTGCAATTACTATGTGGCTGGCCGGTGGTGTAGTGTCATACACACCGGACTTTGAGACGAATGATCGCAGATTCGAATTCAGCTAGCTCCTTGCATGCTGACCATAACCGCTGAGTTAATCGTAAAAGACGGACAAAAATGCTAAAGAAATGGCAAGGTTGCTGCCCAATACACCACAAGGCGTGGAAAGAAACAGCAAACAATTGCCATACACTCTGATGATTGTAAACCCCACAATTTCCAGTATACTTTGTTAAAGGTGGGGATAAAATTTATCAAAATTTGGAGCAAACCATTCACAGCTTCAAATATTTGGAATACTGATTCCAAGTTAAGACCCAAGTGAAGCAGTAACAATCAGAAACATTAAGAATCAATATTTACAACAATAATTAAATGTAATAATGCATATTAAACTACATCAGGGGTTTAAAATAAATGCTCTGGGATAATTGATCATTTTCAAATGGAACAATTCATAATCATCCTCATTGCTTCTGAACATATTCTGTTCAGCTAACAACTTCTCCACGGGAGACACTTGTGACGGAATGATGCCCATTATAGAATAAAGGTAGAATCAAATTACTTGAAAGAAGAGGAGAAAATTACAGAGATAAATAAGTTTATATTTATTGGCTTGCTTCATTAAGCTACACTTTCTCATGTTTACCATATAGGGTAGTGTAATTGATGAAAACGTACATAATTCACAACCACTGACATTGAGTTGGGATCCAGTTTAAGAGGCTGGTCTGACGTGATGAAAGGTTCAAAACTTCCAAAGTTTAAAGGTTCATTTTATTATGTGTGCAGAGTGCAACACTGAGATTCGTCTTCTCCACATAGCTATCTAATACAGAAAAAAACCATGGCATTGTTAAAAGACTTCACCCCCCCCCCACATGAAAAAGAATAGGAAACAAAACTAGCAAACCCCTTCCCCTCCCTTGCAAAAAAACCAACAGATCGCCCATCCAGAAAATGACAAGAAGAAACAAACCACAGAATCCTGAAGAAAACCATACAGTCCACACCAACATTCCCATAGGCCTTGAAATTTCCAAAACATCCTCCACTGACCCATGACCTCCCAACTGCCGGCCTGATGTGGCCTGCCAACCCGGCCTCCTCTGCATTCTCCTCAATGTTTCCATCGGCGAGAAATGGAGTCTCCCGATAGAAACATAGTGTTACGTACCCCGTAACTGGGTCACTTACCAGCAAAGATAGAGAGGTCTGATGGTACTATTTTTAAAAGGCTTTATTTATAAAGGGGCACAAAACTAAGGTTAATACAAACATTCAGATAACATACGTCGTCAATACTCGATCTAAAGCGCAGGTATAGTAAAAATCATCAATAAGAAATCACTCTATCATTTGTCTAGGGGATAAAATATTGTCCGATGAAAATATAAAAGTCTCTCAAGTTCATGCAGGCTTTAGCCTTTGGGGACCGCTGGGTTTTCACTTGTTGGAGAGAGAGAGAGATTTGTGAGAAGAGAAACTTGCCCGGGTGTCAGAAACGTGCCACGCTCCCGAATAATGGCTTCAAGACAAATTCAAGGAAACAAAGTTTATTAACAGTTCTGCAGAGCTGGGCCCCTTCAGAGAACCTTACAGGGCAGCAGGTTTTATCCTTCTTCCTTACCACCCCTCCTCCCTGACTCGGGAGGTACATAGTCTTATCCCATTCCATATTTGGAGTTGTTTTTTTACACATTTCTGTAAAGCAATAGTCCATATCTCAGGACTTCAATGATTCCACAAACAAGTAATCTCGTCAGGGCTTCTGGATTCCTGCTTATCAGACATAATTAAATCACATTTGTCCCTAGACATAATTAAATCACATTTGTCCTTTGACTTTAACCCACATTTGTCCTTTGACTTTAAATCAGACCTCTTTCAGAAACGCACATCTTAAATTTGAATCTTACAATACCACCCTTTTTCTTTTTAAGATGTGCGTTTCAGCTAGCATTCTCTCACTCCCAGGCGGCCCACTTTCTTCTTTAATAGCATAAGTTTTAGCTCGTTTGTCCCATGATGGGATATCGCTACTGCCTGGAGCTGGAATATACTGCGCCTGATCAGTGTTCGTATACAAGGAATCAAACACGGCAAAAGTAAGAGAATCATTAGACCCCCGCCTGCTACTAGGAGAGCGGTGCGCCACCAACTACCTCCCAGTAGCCCGTCCAGCCAACTCATGTTCCCCAGGGATCTCCAGGTTTGTACTGGCACGTGGGCCAGTTTCCGAATTTTGTTGGATATTTTTAACACGGCCTTTCCACTGTCGTCTATCTTAAGGCAACAGTTTGTAAGATTGAACTTCCCACATACCCTGCCTTCCGAGGCCAATAGGTAATCCACAGCCAGCCTGTTCTGGTATATTGCTGTTCGCATCTGACTCTGCTGTTTTGCCAACAGCTCCAATGCCAGTGCCGTTTGATTGGTTATCACTTCCACCACCGCCTGCAGTCTAATAATTCGGTTTAACATGTAGACAGGAGTGCGATACCCCCACGACCCATCCTGGGCCCAGGTCGCTGGCCCATAGTATTCAATGATGCGAGCCGGTGGCCACTCATCACCCCACTCGCCCACCTTTATCTCCCGTGTTTCTCTCCTTAATGAATCAAACAGCTTAATTCCCAGCTTCCAGACACCCTCCTGAGGCAGGAGGAAGGACTCCGGTCTTTCCTGGGACAGCTGAGACTTCTCATGGTCCCCCCCTGTCCCATGTATCCTTTATTATAGACTTGGTAATAAGGTTTACTATTCTCCCAACACGTTTCTCTCTTGCTTAGATCATAGCATCGATCATTCACATGCGAGTGGGACACAAATGATCCTGGGAACACTCGTACCACGGTTCTGCACTTGTCACATTTCCCTTCAATTTCCCCGACATATAGAATCAAATATATTACAGTCAATAATGTTACAGTCCACATAGAGTTCATTTTTGCTGCCTTTTTAGCCTCACCACCATCGGTTCTTCACCGGGAACACAGGTCCACTCAGTGCGGCTTTCGGGCTTCACCGGTCCTTTTACCCTGGATGCGTGTGTCCACCCTTTTTCTTTTGTCCGTACAGCCGCCTCTGTTGTTAGCAGGACCTGGAAAGGGCCTTCCCACTGTGGCTGTAACTTCTCCTGCTTCCAGGTCCTTACCAGAACCCAATCTCCAGGCACGATCTGATGTAAAGCAAAATCGAGCAGCGGAATCTGGGCCAAGAGACCCTTTTTCCGCAGTTCTGCAAAGGAACGGAACAGTGCCAGTAAATAGTCCCTTACAAAGATATCACCCCCTTGTAGCGTGGGGTACCCTTCCACCTTATTCCAATACGGGAGTCCGAACAACATCTCATATGGGGATATTCCTATGTCCTTGCGGGGTGCTGTTCGTATTCTTAAAAGGGCAATAGGGAGACACTTAGTCCATGGTAGTTTGGTTTCTAACATCAACTTGGTCAGTTGTGCCTTTAGGGTGCTGTTCATTCGTTCTACTCTTCCCGAACTCTGGGGATGCCACGGGGTATGGTACTTCCATTCGATATCAAGTGCATCGCAAATTAACTGGTGCGTATCTCCTTCTTGGTACGTGGTAGTGACATTCCCGTTATTCCAGCTATCCTTTCTGGGGTAATGCATCGCTGTCCTTTACTGACCCGGTGTCCCAGATACCTTACTTCCTTTTCTACAAATTGTAACTTTTTCTTTGAGACCCGTAGCCCCTGCTTCCCCAGGAAGTTCAGTAGTCTGATGGTGTCTTCCTGCATCCCTTCCTGTGTTGGCCCGGATAGTAATAGATCGTCCACATACTGTAGCAGTTGGCTCTCTGGAGCACATTGGAATTCTGCTAGTACTTGCTCCAAGACCTGCCCAAATAGGTTAGGTGATTCGGTGAACCCCTGTGGCAGGACCGTCCACCGGAGTTGTCTTTTCCGCCCCGTCGTAGGATTTTCCCATTCGAACGCAAACATGTCACGACTGCTCTCTTCTAGCAGGCAACTCCAGAAGGCGTCTTTTAGATCTATTACACTGAACCATTCATGGTCAGGGGAGATCTTACTCATCAGTGTGTAAGTGTTGGGCACTACCGGGTATCGGGTTTGGACTACTGCATTTAGGCCCCGCAGGTCTTGTACCATCCGATAAGTCCCATCTGGCTTTCGCACCGGGAGTATTGGGGTATTATACGGTGACATACATTCCTCCAGTAGTCCGTCAGCGATCAGTCCTTCAATCACCGGCTGCAGCCCTTTTCTTCCTTCCATTGAAATAGGGTACTGTTTTCTCCGTACTGGCGAACTGTTAGGTAATAGTGAGATTTGCAAGGGGGAACGTTCAAACCCCCCCGTTCCCTTCCTGGTACCATACCTCCGGGCTTATTTTCCTATCGTCTTCTTCCCTGAGGGCAAACAGCTGTACCATTATCTTCCCGTTCCTGGGCACAGTCCCGATGCCTAGCCTGACTTGCAGATCCCGCCCGAGCAGGTTGAATCTCGCAGAGGGTAACAAAAGTAGGTCCTGTCCCGTTACCCTATCCTCATGTTCAATTTTCACGTTTTCTATAACAGGTACTTGTATTATTTTGCCTCCAATACCGGATACTCCCATTACCTTTGTTCCGGTTCGGGCGCCGGGAGGTATCTGGATTACGCTAGATCTTTCGGCACCCGAATCTACCATAAAGGTTGTATCTGACCCTTGGGGACCTACTTTTAAATTTACCAGGGGTTCCTGCCGATAATTCATCCCCAAGGGGTGGAACCCCCGACCTCCCTAGTCTTCATCTTCCATCATAGCGTACGAGCGCACCCCGTCGGTATCTGGGGCACTCGCGCCTGAAGTGTCCTTCTTCGTAGCAGTGAAAACATCTTAAAGCCTTCCTTAGCCCTCCTCCTTGCTCCGGGCTACTACCTCGATCCAACCATGGTCCCCGTCTCTCTCTCTCTACTATCTGCGGTTACTTGTCGCACTGTCTGGACCATTATCCTTGCCGTCTTCTGCTTCTCTTCATCCCTTCTTACAAACGCTTTCTGTGCCTCCCTATGTAGTTCACTTAAGGGTTTAGTATTCCAATCTTCTAGTTTTTCCAGTTGTTTTTTTTTGGCCATGCTTTCGATACAAATTCAACAGAATCAGCTGTTGGCCAACCTCCGTCTCAGGGTCTTCGATTTGCGGAGCGGTAGGGGGCACATATGGGGCGGCAGGTGGTCGAGCACCTCCCATGTATTCTTTTTCTGTCCCCCTTCATTTATCGTTTTCAATTTATAACTATTTGTCGTTGGTAACCAGCATAGGGCATAATCACTTTCTTCGGGTTTAACGTTAGGTTTTGAATTCACGTACAGATTAAGGGCTTGTTGTACCCAATCCTCGCTAGACCCGAACTTAGGCCATCACACAGCCGACCCTTGGATCGGCTGGCGGGACCAGAATTCACAGTACTGTATCATTTTTTCTTTGACTTCCCTTTTCGCCTCCCATAATCCCAATTTTCTAACGTCCGTCCCAACGGACTATCAGGGGGTACCCCGGGGTATTTTTCATCATTGGCGCCTGGATTTCCTTTACCCTTTTCTCTCTTAGACCCCGTATTCCCCATCTCGAGGACTTGCTCGGTTCCAATCCACCCGCAGGCACCCCGTAATTCCACAATTCTCGTGCACTACGTCTCTGCAGGAATTTAATTTGAATGTGACCCACCTAGCTCGGTCACTCCTGTCCAATTCCGGAACCTGTATTCCCGCGATCGCCCAGGAATTCACCTGCAGGCACCCCGCAGTTCCACAATTCTCGTGTACTACGTCTCTACAGGAAGAATCACCTGCAGGAACCCCGCAGTTCCACGATTCTTGTGTACTACGTCTCTACAGGAATTCAATTTCTTACCTGGGTCCTGTGCACAGAAATTACTTGATCGCTCACTGTCTCAACTGCCTCGACAACCCCTCTTTGTTTCCTTGAGTCCGCCGGATATCACTCGCTCAAGCGGCGCGGGGCGACGAGCAAGGAATCATGGACTGCAGAACTCGGCAGGGTGCACCTTCTCCGATGTCCTTCCTTGCCCCCCTCACGGCTGGAGTGTGGATCCCGGACGAGCCCCCAAGTTGTCAGAAACGTGCCACGCTCCCGAATAATGGCTTCAAGACAAATTCAAGGAAACAAAGTTTATTAACAGTTCTGCAGAGCTGGGCCCCTTCAGAGAAGGGAACCCTGAACCTTACAGGGCAGCAGGTTTTATCCTTCTTCCTTACCACCCCTCCTCCCTGACTCGGGAGGTACATAGTCTTATCCCATTGCGATTCTCAAGAAGGAGGGGGCTGCGGTCATAACAATAGAAAAACCTACAGCACAATACAGGCCCTTTGGCCCACAATGCTGTCCCGAACATGTACTTACTTTTGAAATTACCTCGGGTTACCCGTAGCTCTCTATTTTTCTAAGTTACATGTACCTATCCAGGAGCCTCTTAAAAGACCCTATCGTATCCGCCTCCACCACTGTCGCCGGCAGCCCATTCCATGCCCTCGCCACTCTTTGTGTAAAAAAAACTTAGCCCTGTCATCTCCTCTATACTTGCTTTCAAGCACCTTAAAACTGTGCCCTCTTGTGTTAGCCATTTCAGCCCTGGGAAAAAGCCTCCGACTATCCACATGAACAATGCCTCTCATCATCTTGTACACCTCTATCAGGTCACCTCTCTTCCTCCATCACTCCAAGGAGAAAAGGCTGAGTTCACTCAACCTATTCTCAAAAGATATGCTCCCCAATCCAGGCAACATTCTTGTAAATCTCCTCTGCACCTTTTCTATGGCTTCCACATCCTTGCTGTAGTGAGGCGACCAGAACTGAGCACAGTACTCCAAGTGGGGTCTGACCGGGGTCTGACCAGGGTCCTATATAGCTGCAACATTACCTCTCGGCTCCTAAACTCAATCCCATGATTGATGAAGTCCAATGCACCGTATGCCATCTTAACCACAGAGTCAACCTGTGCAGCAGCTTTGAGTGCCCTATGAACTCGGACCCCAAGAGTGAGATGACCAGAACTGAGCATAGTACTCCCAAATAGGGTCTGACCAGGGTCCTATGTAGTTGTAACATTATCTCTTGGCTTTTGAACTCGACAACTGATGAAGGCCAATACACCATATGCCATCTTAACCACACAGTCAACCTGTGCAGCTGCTTTGAGTGTCCTATGAACTCGGACTCCAAGATCCCTCAGATCCTCCACACTGCCAAGTGTCTTACCTTTAATACTATATTCTACCCTCATATTTGACCTACCAAAATGAACCACCTCACATTTATCTCGGTTGAACACCATCTGCCACTTCTCAGCCCAGTTTTGCATCCTATCGATGTCCCACTGTAACCTCTGACAGCCCTCCACACTATCCACAACACCTCCAACCTTTGTGTCATCAGCAAATTTACTAACACACCCCTCTACCTCCTCGTCCAGGTCATTTTTAAAAATCATGAAGAGAAGGGGTCCCAGAACAGAACCCTGAGGCACACCACTGGTCACCGACCTCCTTGCAGAATATGACCTGTCTACAACCACTCTTTGCCTTCTGTGTGCAAGCCAGTTCTGGATCCACAAAGCAATATCCCCTTGGATCCCATGCCTCCTTACTTTCTCAATAAACCTTGCATAGGGTACTTTATCAAATGCCTTGCTGAAATTCATATACACTACATCTACTGCTCTACCTTCATCAATGTGTTTAGTCACATCCTCAAAAAATTCAATCAGTCTCGTAAGGCATGACCTGCCTTTGACAAAACCATGCTGACTATCCTAATCATGTTATGCCTCTCCAAAAGTTCATAAATCCTGTCTCTCAGGATCTTCTCCATCAACTTACCAACTACTGAAGTAAGACTCACTGGTCTATAATTTCCCGGGCTATCTCTGCTCCCTTTCTTGTACAAGGGAACAACATTTGCAACCCTCCAATCCTCTGGAACCTCGCCATCCCTATTGATGATGCAAAGATCATTGCCAGAGGCTCAGCAATCTCCTGCCTTGCCTCCAACAGTAGCGTGGGGTATATCTCATATGGTCCTGGTGACTTATCCAACTTGATGCTTTCCAAAAGCTCCAGTACAATCGCCCAGGACCTTTTCTGTAGTGAATACTGAAGCAAAATATTCATTAAGTACCTCAGCTATCTCCTCCGGTTCCATACACACTTTTCTACTGTCAACACTTGATTGGTCCGATTCTCTCACGTCTTATCCTTTTGCACTTCATGGTACTTGTAGAATGCCTTGTGATTTTCCTTAATCCTGCTCACCAAGGCCTTCTCATGGCCCCTTCTGGCTCTCCTAATTTAATTCTTAAGTTCCTTCCTTCTAGACTTATAATTTTCTAGATCTCTATTATTACCTAATTTTTTGAAGCTTTCGTAACCTTTTCTTTTCTTCTTGACTAGATTTTCATCTGCCTTTGTACATCATGGTTCCTGTACCCTACCATCCTTCCCCTGTCTCATTGGAACATACCTGTGCAGAATGCCACACAACTATCCCCTGAACATTTCCCAGTTTTGCCGTACATTTCCCTGAGAACATCTGTTCCCTATTTATGCTTCCAAGTTCCTGCCTGATAGCTTCATATCTCCCCTTACTCTAATTAAACACTTTTGTAACTTGTCTGTTCCTATCCCTCTCCAATGCTACGGTAAAGGAGATAGAATTGTGATCACTATCTCCAAAATGCTCTCCCACTGAGAGACCTGACACCTGACCAGGTTCATTTCTGAATATCAGATCAAGGACAGCTTTTCTTCTTGTAGTCTTATTTACATATTGAGTCAGGAAACCTTCCTGAACACACCTAACAAACTCCACCCCATCTAAACCCCTAGCTCTAGGGAGATGCCAATCGTTATTGGGGAAATTAAAATCCCCAGTCACTACAACCCTGTTATTATTACACCTTTCCAGAATCTGTCTCCATATCTGCTCCCTGACATCCCTGTTACTATTGGGTGGTCTATAAAAAACATCCAGTAGAATTATTGACCCATTCCAGTTTATAACTTCCACCCACAGAGACTCCATAGACAATCCCTACATGGCGTCCAACTTTTCTGCAGCCGTGACACTATCTCTGGTCAGCTTTGCCACGCCCTCACCTGTTTTGCCTCCTTCTCTGTCCTTTCTGAAACATCTAAAGCCTGGCACTCTAAGTAACCATTCCTGCCCCTGAGCCATCCAAGTCTCTGTAATGGCCACAGTATCATAGCTCCAAGTACTGATCCATGCTCTAAGCTCATCCGCTTTGTTCATGATGCTTCTTGCATTAAAATCTCAAACCATCAGTCTGAGTGCATCTCTGCTCTATCACCTGCCTATCCTCCCTCTCACACTGCCTACAACCTTTCTCTATTTGTGAGCTTCCCAGCTTCCCCTTCCTCTGTCTCTTCAGTTTGCTTCCCATCCCTCAGCAATTCTAGTTGAAACTCTCCCCAACAGCCTTAGCAAACCTCCCTGCCAGGATATTGGTCCCCTTCGGATTCAAGTGCAACCCGTCCTTTTTGTACAGGTCACACCTGCCCCAAAAATGGCCCAATGATCCAGAAATCTGAATCCTTGCCCCCTGCTCCAATCCCTCAGCCATGCATTTATTCTCCAGCTCATTCTATTCCTGTACTCACTGTCACGTGGCACAGGCAGTAATCCTGAGATTATTACCCTTGAGATCCTGCTTCTCAGCTTCTTTCCTAACTCCCTGTAGTCTGTTTTCAGGACCTCTCCCTTTTCCTACCTATGTCGTTGGTACCAACATGTACCTTCACCTCTGTCTGTTCACCTTCCCACTTCAGGATGTCTGAACACAATCAGAAAAATTCCGGACCCTGGCACCTGGGAGGCAAACTACCATCCATGTTTCGTTCCTGCGTTTCCTGAGTCTCTTAAAAGACCCTATCATTTCCGCCTCCACCACCACCATTGCTGGCAGCCCATTCCACGCACTCACCACTCTCTGAGTAAAAAACTTACTCCTGACATCTTCACTGTACCTACTTCCAAGCACCTTTAAACTAAGCCCCCTTACATTGGCTCATTCTGCACTTTGGAGTGGAGATAAAAGATTATTATCATACATAAGAGGGGTAAAGCTGAATGTATTTTGGTAGATTGCCTTAAACCCATCAAGATTTGGAGGATTCCACTACCATGCCCCTACCGTCATGACGGGACCGTAAGTGTGTCAACACACCTCTGGACCTGCCAGAGGCACCTGCTATTCCTACCACCCCCCCCCCCCCCCCCCGAGGAGCTCTTCCGAGCTCCAGAGAATCTCACAATGCCAATTTTAGTGAAGTTCTGTTATCGGGCTTTGTGTGTTTATTGTTTCGAGTACAATAAATACAATGTTCTTCAATTTAAAACACCTCCATCATTTGTTTTTGTAAAAACCTACAATAACACCACCTATAACTTTCCCATTCCATTGCAAGTATGTAGGTGGAGGTGTAATTTTCTGCTACGATTGCAAATTGTTTAATTATTTCATGAAACTCACACAAAATGCTGGAGGAACTCGGTGGGCCAGGCAGCATCTATGAAAAAGAATTTAACAGACAAGCATGATCTTCTTACTGCTGCAAAAAAAGGAGCAATCAAATAATTATTTGAAAGGTTTATACTCTGTGATTGGGGTTACTTTCCTCATAAACTCAACGGGTGTTTATTTTTGTAATTTTCTTTTGTCTTTGTACTCTACTGCTGCAAAACTGTAGATTTTGCAAGATATGTCGGTGATAATAAATCTGATTCTGATTCTAAATCTGGCTCAGCTGAAATTTCCATGGTTGGGATCATAAAAATATTGAGGAGTATGGGGGAAAAAAGGGAGTGAGGTATTCCTTGGTCACTACCCAGTGAGTGATCAACTGGAAACTGCCTCAAGGGACTGAATGACCTGTTCTGTCTCTTTCTTTCGCAGCCACTTCTCCAGGATATTTGCTCTCTTCGCTTCATAAAAGTTCTGCACCACAGCCTACAAGATAGTGCAGTCTGGTTTCAGAATAAAGCTGATCATTACTGCCCAAACAACTTGCAGCCTTAATCAAATGGCACTGATTCATAAAGCATTGAAAGCTTCCTTCCGGTTCATTTTAAAATGCCATTCTTATTTTGTCACAGTTTGCCACAACATTGGGTTGTGTGGGACCTTTCATCATTCTCAGAGTGTATTGTAAATGCAATGATCAAATTGCAACATCCAAACATTCAACCATTTTGTGAACCTCACCACTACTGCTCAGACAATTTCTGCAACACATGTGCACATAGTGATATCATTTTTTCATATAAAACTTAATTAGAACACTACTAGAAAAAATAGTTCACAAAGCTTAAGACTTGGGATCTGGAAACGGTCACATGGCCTCTCATGCCTGGCTTACCATTCAGTAAGAAAATGGCTGGTCTGATCTTGGACTTACCTCCGTCTTCTTGTCTTTTTCACACAACTGATTGATTGGTTGCAGTGGATGTCCATGACTTCTTTGGTGTCTTTTCATGCCCTTGTCTCCACAAAACATTGCAGATTTGCCCTCCTGGTCATTCAGTCTCACTGTTGACCTCATCTGCTGGTCTGCAGGAGGTGACTTCATACGCTAGTGCAGGCATGTCCCTTTCTCACCATGTTGAGAACTGCCCGTCAAAATGTTTGTTGGTGAGTTCTCTACCAAGAATGAACCTTGAAGTACATAAAGAAATTCATCCCTGAATCTGCCCATTTCCTCTCCCCCCAGCCTGCCGTGATCACCCCACCCCCCCCCCATACACTCTCTGCGATTCTGACCCTGCCCTTTCTGTAACCTCAATACCTTCAGAGAATTCATCCCAGCCACATCCTGGAACCCTCAACACACTTCGACAGAAATCCACAAACTCTAATCAACCCTGCATATATACCCCCAAAAGAACCAACATTACTCCAGACCAAGGTACAAAACACTGTATATAGAACTCAGACATATAACACAAAATAATACAGTATCACCACTAATAAATTCAAATTTATTTAAGTGTAACACTTACCCAACAGGCTGGTATATGTCTAGGGGAAAAGGAAATCCAGCCACACACCAACCCCGCCTCCCGTTCACGCAGGTGCTGTGAGAATCGAGTTTATGCCTCGCGCCCCCGCCGGCAGTATCAAACTCACAACAAATACCGTTATGAAATACACTTTAAAGAGTTTACTAAAATTAAAAGAGTATTAGGCAGTACAATATATATATATATATACAAGAAAAAAACAAAAGGCGCCAACTTATCAAAGTTCAGTCAGTTTAGTGCACATCGGTGGAGCTCATCCAGCGAACCATTCGACTCCTAGGTGGTCGTCCTCCCGAAACTCACACTTCGGACTCCCCGGGGGTCGTCCGAGCGCACGTCCTCCTTCCTCGGCGTCTCCCTCCGGACTCCCCAAGCCCGCGCAACCCCTCCCCCAAGGTCCCAGCCTCACAAAACACAATAACATTCCCCATTGATTAACAAATGAATACAATTACCATATCAGCCATTCTAAAGTGAAACAACGGCAAGAGAAACTTTTAACAGACAAAGAAGCATTCCTACTCGTAACAAACCAAAGAAGCCCTTTTTAGTAACATACACAGGACATTGTACATTCTCTTCCCCACCAGCAAATGTCATGCCCTCATGGCATTACTAGAGTTCCCCAAAGCTTCTTGCAACACCCAAAACCCAACCCAGGTGCAGAAAGCAGTGACATAACTACCCAGAGCAGTAGAAATCACACTCGGTTCTCCGGGTACCACATATGTCAACCGCTCTGGGGGGCGCCTAATCCTCTGAGATCTCCATACCCCTTCTGCCCCCCTGGGCTCCCTCTCCACCTGCGAACCCACTATCTCGGACACCCCAGGTCTTCCTGACAGACCCTCACCCCCTTCCTCACCGGGGTCCTCCCTCACCTGAGATCTCTCCGGCTCACGCTCAGGCTCCACCCTCTCTCCCACCACTGTTGGCTGCCTCTCCATCTGGCCCTCAAGACCTTCCCTCCTCTCACCCAATTCAGTATGGGAAGGGCCAGGAGCCTCCTCTCCGGGTACTGGAGCACCAGCGAATGGGAACAGGGGCCACTCATCTGAGTCGTCCTCTTCCGAATCAGTAGCCATTTCCAGCCGAAGGACCCGTCCCCGCTCTTCAGCAGTGGTCTCTTCCCTTTCTCTGCGCCCTCGCAGAGTCCTTGTACTAGGCGTAACCTCCCACTCTGGCTCCGTATCCACCTGCACCGCTTCACCCAGCGGCAGCAGGTGATTCCGATGGAGTACCTTGATAGGCCCTTTCCCATCCTCAGGTTTCACCCGGTAAACTGGCAGGTTCGGCGTCTGGCTCTCTATTACATAGGGGCTGGCCGCCCATCGGTCTGCCAACTTGTGCTTACCAGGGAGTCCCAAATTCCGTAAAAGGACCCGGTCGCCCGGCAATAATTGAACAAACTTCACCTTTCGATCATACCGCATCTTATTCCTCTGATTTTGTTTGGTAGCCGCCGCCTCGGCCAACTCGTACGCCCGCTGTAACTCCCTCTTCATGTCAGACACATACTTTAGATGGGACTTCCCGGGTAATTCACACACTTCACCCCCAAAACACAAGTCAATGGGCAACCTCGCTTCCCGCCCGAACATCAGATAATAGGGCGAATATCCTGTAGCATCATTGCGAGTACAATTGTAACAGTGAACCAATTGTCCAATATGACGACTCCACCTGCTTTTCTGCCCAATCTCCAGCGTCCCGAGCATATCCAACAGGGTCCAGTTGAACCTCTCTGGCTGCAGATCTCCCTGTGGGTGATACGGGGTAGTCCTGGATTTCTCAACCCCAAGCATAGTCAGTAATTCATGGATAAGGCGGCTCTCAAAGTCCCGCCCCTGATCGCTATGGACTCGCCTGGGAAGGCCGTAATGAACAAAATACTTCTCCCATAACACCTTTGCCACTGTCGTCGCCTTCTGATCCTTAGTGGGAAATGCCTGAGCATAGCAGGTGTAATGATCGGTAATGACTAAGACATTCGCGGTGTTGCTGGTGTCAGGTTCAATCGACAGAAAATCCATACATACCAGGTCCAGAGGTCCCGCACTCTGCAAGTGCGACAGTGGAGCCGCCAACGCGGGCAGGGTCTTCCTCCGGATGCAACGACTGCAGCCCCTACAGTATTCTTCGACTTCCCCCCTCATCCGGGGCCAGTAGAACCGGTCTGAGTAATCCATAGGTCTTTTCCACCCCCAAGTGTCCAGAATCATCATGTAGGGCCTGGAGTACAGCCTGCCGATACTCCTCCGGCAGGACCAGTTGCCAACAGTGGGGTTGGTCCGGAGGCGCCGTTACCCGGTACAAGATTTTATTCTTTAACTTCAACCGAAACCACTCCTTCAACAACAGGGGCACGAATGGGTGTTTTGCCTTCTCAGCCAACGCCCCATCCCCCCCTCTCGACCGCTCTTCACACTGTGCCAATGCCCGGGTCATTTTGCTGAGCAGCGGCCACTTCCCCCGGACTCAGTTCCGGCAACTGTTTAGTCCGTAGTGCGGTCAGGTCACAGTAAGCTAGGGGTATGGCGTCGTCAAAACCCCCCAAATGGTCCACGGCTCGTTCCAGCCTCCCTCTTCCCTCGGCCTTCACGGTGATAGCAAACTGGCACATCGCCTTCACTCCAGGGGCAGAGACAATCTCCCACTCCTTGTCCTTCTCCTGTTCCCCCGGCTCCCGACGAGACAAAGCATCCGCATCGACATTCTTGCTTCCGGGCCGGTACCTCAGGCTGAAATCATATACCGACAAGGCCGCCAGCCACCGATGTCCTGTGGCATCCAGCTTTGCCGAAGTCAAAATATAAGTGAGCGGATTGTTATCCGTTCGCACCTCAAACTTGGCTCCGTACAGGTAATCGCCCAACTTGTCCACCACCGCCCACTTCAGCGCCAGGAACTCCAACTTGTGAGTGGGATAGTTTCTCTCCGATGGCGACAAGCTTCGGCTGACAAAGGCTACCGGCCTCAATGCTTTGCCATGCTCCTGGTACAGAACAGCCCCGAGACCCTCTCGACTGGCATCCGTGTGCAGAATATATGGCTTCTGGGGATCGGCAAAAGCCAACACCGGGGCCTGGGTCAGTGCCCTTTTCAAAGATCGGAACGCCTCTTCACATTGATCATCCCATCTCGAGCCAAAAGGTTCCGCCGGGTTCCAGTATCCTCCAGCGTCCTGCCTCTGGTCCCCCGTCCGTTTCTTTCCCACCGGGGGATAGCCACACAACAGCTGAGTCAACGGATGACACACTTTGGCGTATCCTTTCACAAATCGCCGGTAATACCCACAGAACCCCAAAAATGAGCGCAGAGCGCCCACTTTCTGGGGTCTCGGCCTCTATCTTGGTTGGATCAGTAGCCACTCCCTCTCGCGAAATGATATGACCAACGTAGCTAACCGACGACTTGCAGAACTGGCATTTGTCCAGGGAAAGCTTCAACCCTTCTTCATTAAGCCGGCCCAACACCTTCAACAGCCTCTCCTCATGTTCCTCCAAAGTCGATCCAAACACTATCAAATCGTCCAGGTACACCAGCACCTCTAACAGATTCATATCCCCCACAGTTCTCTCCATGAGCCTCTGGAAGGTGGCTGGGGCTCCCGATATGCCTTGGGGCATTCGTTCGAACTGAAAGAACCCCAGCGGGCAGATAAAAGCGGTCTTCTCTTTATCGGCCGCACTCATTGGGATCTGGTAATACCCACTTCTTAAATCCAGCACACTGAACCACTTCGCACCACTCAGGCAGGCCAGCGTATCCTCGACTCTTGGGACAGTATATTGATCAGGGACAGTTCGCCGATTCAACGTCCTGTAGTCAACACACATGCGCACTCGCCCATTCTTCTTCCGTGCCACCACTATTGGGGACGCATAAGGACTTCAAGACTCAGCTATGATTCCGGCCTCCTTCAACTTGCGCAGGTGCTGCCGCACGTCCTCAACATCTGCCGGAGCCAGCCGCCGGGATCTCTCTCTGAACGGGGTGTCCTCCGTCACCCAGATGGTGTGGCGAGTGCTTTTGGAGCAGCCAACATCAAACTCGCCCTGAGAAAAAACAGCTTCCATCTTCAGCATCTTCTCCACTAGTCTGTGTTTCCACTCCGGCGACACAGGGGAATCCCCGAAGTTAAAGACTTCAGCGGTCAGCTTCCTTCGATGCTCCGATCCCTCCCCGTTAGGGGTCCTCACAGGTGCGCTAGACATTACCGTCACTGGGAACAGATGTGCCAGCGGCATTCCCCTCTTTCTTTTCAAATCTTTTTATTAATTTTTAAGAAAAACATAAGAAAAATATTAGTACAAAACATTTGAGAGTACATAATAGATTAATTAACAATCAAATATATATTAATCAATACATAGAGTCTCTCAAACTCATAGTATAATGTAAAGGGATTAAGAGAAAAAAAGAAACCCCCCCCAAAAAAAAAACAACAACTAAAAAAAAACTAACCAACATGGGCAATCGCATAATGTTAAATACATACAGTAGTGCCAATGACTCCCAACCTCCATCCACACAATTCAGGATAGTAGCAATAAGGTTCAGGATCAGACCATTTAATTCATATGAAAATGTTGAATAAATGGTCTCCAAGTTTCTTCAAATTTAACTGAAGGATCAAAAACCACACTTCTAATTTTTTCTAAACTCAAACAGGAAATAGTTTGAGAGAACCACTGAAATACAGTTGGAGGGTTAGTTTCTTTCCAATTCAATAAAATAGATCTTCTAGCCATTAGTGTAACAAATGCAATCATTCGTTGGGATGAAGCGGATAAACACTTATTTTCTGTCATTGGTAGACCAAAAATTGCGGTAAAAGGATGTGGTTGGAGATTAATATTTAAGACTCTTGAAATAATATTAAAAATATCTTTCCAATAGTTTTGTAAACAAGGACAAGACCAAAACATATGAGTCAATGAAGCTATATCAGAATGACATCTATCACAGGTTGGATTAACATAAGAATAAAATCGAGCAAGTTTATCTTTAGACATGTGAGCTGTATGTACAACCTTAAATTGTATTAGAGCATGTTTAGCACAAATAGAGGATGAGTTTACCAATAATAAAATTTTTTCCCATTGCTCAATAGATATAGGGCAATGCAGTTCTTCCTGCCATTCCTTCTTAATTTTTTCTGATATATCTGGTTGTACATTCATAATCATATTATAAATGATAGCTACTAAGCCCTTTTGACAAGGATTAAGAGCTAAAATTCTTTCTGTAATGTCCAATGGACATTCTTTCGAAAAAGACTTTAGTTCATTATATAAAAAATTTCTAACTTGTAGATATCTAAAAAAAATGGGTTTTAGATAAATTATATTTATTAGATAACTGTTCAAAGGACATAATGTTATCATCCAAAAACAGATCACGAAAACATGTTATACCTTTTGTTTTCCATAAAAAAAAGGCTTGATCTATAGATGATGGTCGAAAAAAGTAATTAGATGTTATAGGACTTGACAGCATAAACTTATTCAAACCAAAAAATTTACGAAATTGAAACCAGATTCGTAATGTATACTTGACTATAGGATTAGTTATGTTTATTCGTTTTGAATAACGAAAAAGGAAGTGAAGATCCTAAGATTGAGATCAATGAAAAATCTTGCACAGATTTACATTCCAAATTTACCCATTGTGGGCCAGCAACTGTAGTCGATTCTTGTATCCAAAATATCAAATACCGTATATTAACTGCCCAATAGTAAAATCTTAAATTTGGTAGAGCCAAACCGCCCTCCTTCTTAGGCTTCTGTAAATATTTTTTACCTAACCTAGGATTTTTGTTCTGCCACAAATACGAAGATATTTTAGAATCAACTATATCAAAAAAAGATTTAGGAATAAAAATTGGTAATGCTTGAAATAGATATAGAAATTTAGGTAGTATCATCATCTTAATGGCATTAATTCTACCTACCAAAGACAAAGATAGTGGGGACCACCTATTAACAAGTTGCTTAATTTGATCTATTAAAGGCAAAAAATTAGTTTTAAATAAATCTTTATGTTTTTTAGTAATTTTAATACCTAAATAAGTAAAATAGTCTGTAACAATTCTATATGGTACTTGATTATAAATTGAAGTATGCATATTTAATGGAAAAAGTTCACTCTTATTAAAATTCAATTTATATCCAGAAAAATTACTAAATTGAGCAAGCAAAGAAGAAATAGCAGGAATAGATCTTTCAGGGTCAGATATATATAATAACAAATCATCCGCATATAATGATACCTTATACATCGTCTCCCCACGGGTAATACCTAAAATATTGGGTGATTCACGAATAGCTATAGCCAAGGGTTCCAAAGCAATGTCAAATAATAAAGGGCTTAAAGGACAACCTTGCCTTGTACCCCGAAATAACTGAAAAAAAGGGGATATTTGATTATTAGTGAAGACCGAAGCTAAAGGTTTCTGATATATTAATTTAATCCATGATATAAATTTTGAACTAAAATTAAAATGTTGCAAAGTATTAAATAAATATGACCATTCGACTCTATCAAATGCTTTTTCGGCATCTAAGGAAATGACACATTCTGGGATTTTAGATGAAGAGGTATAAGCAATATTAATTAATTTTCTAATGTTAAAAGATGAATAGCGATTTTTAATAAATCCAGTCTGATCCTCGGAAATAATCCGAGGCAATATATTTTCTAATCTAATAGCCAAAATTTTACTAAAAATCTTAAAATCCGTATTCAGCAAAGATATAGGCCGATAGGATGCACATTCAGTGGGGTCTTTATCTTTTTTAAGAATTAAGGAAATAGAAGCTTCATAAAAAGATTGTGGTAATTTACCTATACTTAATGCATCTTTAAAAATTTTACAAAGCCAAGGAGAAAGTATAGAAGAAAAGGATTTTAAAAATTCTGCAGAAAAACCATCTGGACCCGAAGCTTTACCCGAGTTCATTAAGAAAATAGCCTTTTCTATTTCAGACTCCGTAATAGGTGTGTCCAAAAATACACTATCCTCAACAGTTACTTTTGGAATATTCAATTTCCTTAAGAATTCACTCATTATAGAAGTCTTTAGTACATTCTGATTGATATAAAGAATTATAAAAATCTTGGAAGGCTTTATTTATCTCTTTATGATCAATCGTCAAAGTACCATCTTGTTTGCGAATCTTAGTAATTTGTCGCTTATCCGAAACAATTTTCAATTGGTTAGCTAGTAGTTTACCAGACTTATCTCCATATGTATAAAATTGAGCTTTCGATTTAATTAACTGACTTTCAATCGAGGAGGTTAATAATAAACTATGCTCCATTTGAAGTTCCACCCTTTCTTTATAAAGTTCTTTACTAGGGGTCAATGAGTAAATCTTATCAATTGCCTTAATTTTATCAACTAATGTTAATATTTTAGAATTAGTTCGTTTCCTAACTCCGGCAGAATATGAAATAATCTGTCCACGAATATATGCCTTAAAAGTATCCCACAGAATTCCACTAGAGATGTCTGCTGTAGAATTTATTGAGAAAAACAAATCAATTTGCTGTTTAATAAAGTTAACAAAGTCAGAGTCCTGCAGTAAAACAGGATTAAACCTCCAACCTTTAGTACTAATATATGAATCCGTCACCTTAATAGATAACTTCAAAGGTGCATGATCAGATATAGCAATAGAGTCATATTTGCAATCCATAACGTCTATAAGTAAATGCTGATCAATGAAAAAGTAATCAATTCTTGAGTAATTATGATGCACATGGGAAAAATATGAGAACTCTTTGTCATTAGGGTGTAAAAAACGCCAAATTTCACAAATAGCTGAATCAATCATAAAAGAATTAATAAGAGAAGCCGATTTGTTTGGAAAAGTTTGAGTGGGCTTGGATCTATCCATCAAAGGGTTTAGACAACAATTAAAATCCCCGCCCATTATCAATCTATATTGATTCAGATTAGGAAAGGATGTAAATAAGCATTTAAAAAATTCAGGACAGTCAATATTTGGAGCATAAACATCAACTAAAACAACTTTTTGATTAAAAAGTAAACCAGTAATAAGCAAAAATCTACCTTGCGGATCTGAAATTGTTTCATGATATATAAAAGCAGTTGATGAGTCTATAAAAATAGAAACACCTCTCACTTTGGCTTGCGAATTTGAGTGATACTGTTGGCCCTTCCAAAACCTAAACAACCTCTGACTATCCACCTTCCTTACATGAGTCTCTTGTACAAAAATAACATTAGCATTCATTCTATGGAATACTTTGAATACTTTTTTCCGTTTGATCGGATGATTTAAGCCATTAGTATTCCAAGAAACAAAGTTAATAGTCTTATCCATATTGACAATATATATTACAGTTAACATATAGGTTTAAAAGAAAAGTGAACTCATGAACCCGGAAGAGGGAAATAAGTTCAAAGGGAAACCGGAAGTCACAGCACTGCAGCCATTTTTGTAGTTTCATATAAGCCCATGAAATAAAACTAAGCAAAAAGCAAGCAAAAAAAAGAAAAAAAAAGAAAAATCCCCCTCCCACCACCCTCAAAACCCCAGGAAAAAAGCCAAACAGAGGCAAGCAAGCGATCTAATACTAAAATTACCCCCTTGTCTCAAGACGGCAACTCAAACGTAACAAAGTTAAAAAAAAATACAAACAACCCACATTATAAAAAAGGGTTGATATAGCAAAAGTTAAAATATAAAATTAATGTTATAAATGTATATAAACAAAAGGGTTAAAAAAAATTAAAACAATAAATGAAAGTTTAAAACTTTCAAACACATCAAAACAGTTATGACGCTACAAACACTGGAGTCTGTCGGGAAGAAGAAACGCCATTTTATTTTTTCCCAATCTTAATATTCAAATGCTAAAAGTGTAAAAAAGAGCGTATATCGATTTAAAAAAGACAAAAAAATAACCCTAATAGGTCATTTTCAACGCTAATCGATTAATAATATATAAAAATATAAAATCAGAATAAGCCCAGTAAAAAAAAGAGCTTTAACCGTATGTAAGAAATACATGTGAACCATATCAAAAAAAAACCCCAAACGTCAATCTATAACAGATCCAGATCTATAGGCTAAATTACATTGGTCAGCCCGATCAAATGTCATTGTTCCAGGAAACATTGAGCATCCGCTGGCGATTTAAACAGCCGAAAAGATCCATCTTGAAGGGTGACTCTCAGGTGTGCTGGAAACAGCAACGCTTGCTTGTAGCCTTTCTGGTGAAAATTCGACATAACCGATCTGAAAGCCAGCCTAGCCCGTAATACCTCCGGGCTATAGTCCTCCAGAATGCGAAAATTAAAATTTTGATAGGTTATCATACCTTTTTTACGAGCCGCACGGATCAGACGTTCTTTGATATGAGGATAATGGATTCTAAGAATTACGTGCCGCGGTTTCAAACTTGAATCTGCCTGAAATCTGGAGACCCGATGAGCCCGATCGATTATCGGGGGGTTATCCAGGACTTCTGCGCCCAGGACATCCACTAGAAATTTAGAGAAGAAAACGGTCAGATCACCGCTTTCAAATTTTTCCGGGATCCCAATTAACCGAAGATTTTGTCTTCGAGAATGATTTTCCAAATCAGTAATTTTAACTTTATAACGATCCATCTGTTGGATCGTCGAAGTTTGCTCTTCTTGCATTTTTTCGATTATACGATCCTTCTTACGAGCGGCTTCTTCAAGAACCAAAATGCTTGCTTGTTGTTCTTTTGATTCCCGTGAAAGGGTCAGGAACTTTTCTTCGAGTGATTTCAAACGTTCATCATACTGTGTAAATCTTCCAAGTAATTTTCTCTCCAGATCTTCAAATTTAGCTTCTATAAACTTCACAACTACTTCTAAAGTTAACGGTTCTTTCGTCTGTTTCGGTTCTTTTGCTTTAGACATTTCAGCAAGTTGAAAATAATTCAAATAGTTTAAAAAGAAAAATTCTATATGTTTAGACCCCTTTAGAATAAGTTTAAGGGGTGTTTGTAGGTTAAAAAAACGTAAAAGGTTTGGAACAAAGCCTAGATGCGGTTTACTCCATGAGCGCCATCTTGAGACCCGGCATTCCCCTCTTAAAGGTGATTTCTCTTGCCGTGGTGTTCCTGACACTTATAGCTATACGCCTCGCATGTACCACCCCTGGTCTCTGCACTTCGGGCCTCACCAGCGCCCCCGCCGGAAATCGTGTCTCCCCTTCAAGATCGTCCGGGGCGTCTACTAACAGGGCTTCGCCCGTCGGCACTCCTGCGAATCTGGGGGTCCCCATCACTAGTGCTACCTCCCCGGGTCGGATCACCTTGGGCCTCGCCTGCGTACACCACACCGTCCCGCGTTTACACTCCGGGTCCAGTCCTAGTGAGGCAACCCCTTCTTCGAACAATGCTCGAAACACTGGATGCACCGAGAGGGTCTCCAGAAAGTCTTCCCCCGCTTTCTCCTTACAAGCTCCCAGGAGCCGCCGCACAACAGGGGAATTAGTCCCCACCAGGAGGGCAGCACCACCAGTTTCCACCGGGTCAGGACACACCAACACCAATGTCTCAATAGCTTCGGACACTCCCACATCGCCCTCCGAGAACTCCAATCTCACCGATAGGTACCCATCGTACGGGTAGTCACCCTCGCTCACACCCCAAATCTGCAGGGCGTCAAATGGGGTTATGGGCAAATGCTTTAGATGTTGGTGGTAGAAAGACCGGTACAATAAGGTCACCTGCGATCCCGTATCCAGAACGGCTTTTGCGTAAACTCCCTCTATCCGTAGACCCACACTGGCACGGGGTCCTACCAGCCCATCTGGAATAGAGGGGTGGGCACCCGGTGGTCCCCTGGCTGATCTCTGGGAACGTGTTCCTCCAGAGGCTCCAGTCCGTTCCCTCACTGAGCCTCTCCTAAGTTTCCCGACACCTCCCCCTTCTTAGTCGCAGGGGGGCTTGTCCTCCGCGGAACTCCTTGTCTCTCACAATCCCACCTAAAGTGTCCCTCCTCTCCACAGCTATAGCACACCCTCGGCCGCCCACAGTCCCGCCTGAAATGCCCCTCTTTCCCACAGTTAAAGCACACGCTGCCTACCGCCCCTCCTCCTCCGAGCCTGGCCACTCCTCTAACATCAAGGACGTATGCTCGATCCAGGTCTCATAGTCCACCTCCCCGTCCGGAGTAGGCTTGGCTCCGGAGAACACCCCCAGCTTCAGCCGTGGCCTCTCGGCCACTCCCACCAGGGAGTTAAGTGCGGCTGCCAGCTCGGAGGCTTCCACCCTACCTGGGGGGCGGGGCCTAGTCACGACTCCCTCCTCCCTCCTCCCTTTACTAGTGCCTGCCACCTCTCCGGGGTTTTCCTCTAGCTCCTCCTCCAATGTCTCCTCAGCCTCATCCTTGGAGAGGGTGTGGAGCCCCCACGGCCCCTCCTCCCCCGGAACACTGACCGTCGCCGGCAGTTCCAACGTCCTGACGTCAGCACTCGTACGAACCAACACCCAACTAGACTCCACCTCTTTACCACACTGTCTAGCTACCAATTCTACCTGCCCCATACCCTTCACCAAACTTAACCCCCGCACTACCGCGTCTCCCGAAACTCGAAAATCCACTCCGCTCACTACGCATGCGTACTGTACCGGTACACCTTCAAATCCGCACCAGCGAACAATCTTATCTCTCTCCATTTCCCTCACTACCTGCGCGATTCCACAGCCCCCTGACAATCCAATCCCGGGCGAGCACCCCACAAATGTAACACTTACCCAACAGGCTGGTATATGTCTAGGGGAAAAGGAGATCCAGCCACACACCGACCCCGCCTCCCGTTCACGCATCGATGCAATGCTCCTCAGACAGGATGAAGAGGTCAATACTCCCCAATGCCATTAGGCTTTACAATTCTACCGCCAGGACTTAAGAACTTTTTAAAAGCTATTATTAATGCTTTTTGAGATGGTGATTTAGATGCATATCATATTTTTTTTACTGAGTTAAGTATTGTATGTAATTAGTTTTGCTACAACAAGTGTATGGGACATTGGAAAAAAAGTTGAATTTCCCCATGGGGATGAATAAAGTATCTATCTATCTATCTATCTATCTATCTGTGAGAATCGAGTTTATGCCTCGCGCCCCCGCCGGCAGTATCAAACTCACAACAAATACCGTTATGAAATACACTTTAAAGAGTTTACTAAAATTAAAAGAGTATTAGGCAGTACAATATATATATATATATATATACAAGATAAAAACAAAAGGCGCCAACTTATCAAAGTTCAGTCAGTTTAGTGCACATCGGTGGAGCTCATCCAGCGAACCATTCGACTCCTAGGTGGTCGTCCTCCCGAAACTCCCACTTCGGACTCCCCGGTTGTCTCCCGAGCGCACGTCCTCCTTCCTCGGCGTCTCCCTCCGGACTCCCCAAGCCCGCGCAACCCCTCCCCCAAGGTCCCAGCCTCACAAAACACAATAACATTCCCCATTGATTAACAAATGAATACAATTACCATATCAGCCATTCTAAAGTGAAACAACGGCAAGAGAAACTTTTAACAGACAAAGAAGCATTCCTACTCGTAACAAACCAAAGAAGCCCTTTTTAGTAACATACACAGGACATTGTACATAAGGAGCATTTACGACACAAGTTAAAGAGTGAACAGTTTAACCCTAACAACTCTTCATGTGTGATGAGACATTGTGCTAGCAGGTAATTCAGTCGTCATACGGACTTGGGGTACGAAGCTGTTTCCCATCCCAACATTGTTGTCGTAATGCCCTGGTACCTCCTGCCTGGTGGGAGGGGTCAAAGAGATTGTTGGATGAATGGAGAGACTGACAACACCAAGGACCCCACATGTGCAGCACTCCTGACAAATATCTTTGCTAGATTGAAGAGAGACCCCAAAGATCCTCTCAGCCATCCTCACAAGGATCCTACCGAGATTCCTGCAATTCTTAGTAACTGTGTGTGGGTATATATTAGACGGGATTAGGAAGGAGGGAGGAAGAGGGAATGTTAATGGGGGGGAAGTGGGGAGAGAGCAGGAAAGTGGAAGGTGAAGGGAGATCATCTCTAGTAAAAAAATAAAGCGATTGTTTGGAACAAAAAAGAAGCTTGCTTGGTGTTTCAGGATTTGAAACTTCCCAATTCTTGCACTGGCTCTCCTTCCCTCCTATCTGTTCATCCCACAGTGCTCCCTCGCTCCTCAACAGCTCTTCCTCAGGTGTAACCATTGCTTGGCCCTCCTTCCCTCTTCAGAAACGGTGGGGGAGGGTGGGGAGAGGATAATTCTCTCGCTCTCATGTCGGAGAGGACCAGAGAGATGTGGTGGGATGAAATCAAGGGGACAGTGATGTTCCACGATGTACCATCATCAGCATTTAACACCGAAAAGTTCTGAAAGGCCCCACTGGCGCCATCTCAAGCCAACCTGGATCTCTGTCTCTGACCATCGCTCTAATGGCACCTTCTCCATCCACTGGGACAATCCTGCTCCCCAGATATTTCTGTGCCCTGTCTCTGTGGCACCAGGTGAGCACCTGATTCTGTGACTTCTGTCGGTGTTCATCAAGGAGAAGGATGTGGAGACTTGAATTGTAAGAGAATAAATCGCTGACATTCTGCATTATGCCTGTAGTAGGAAGGGAGAAGTGTGAGAACAAAATGCACTCATTAGGATGGATATATTCCCAGGGCCTGATGGGATCTATTCCAAGTCACCAAGCGAATTTATGGAGATTACTGCAGTTCTGACATAGATTTTGTATCTTTTGTAAGCCACGTGTGAAGTATCTGAAGACTGAAGTTCAGCTGGAGTTGACCCCTTGTTAGATAGATAGATAGATAGATACTTTATTCATCCCCATGGGGAAATTCAACATTTTTTCCAATGTCCCATACACTTGTTGTAGCAAAACTAATTACATACAATACTTAACTCAGTAAAAATATGATATGCATCTAAATCACTCTCTCAAAAAGCATTAATAATAGCTTTTAAAAAGTTCTTAAGTAGTTTACTTAAATACATTAAATACAATCAACCCCGGCACTTTAACATATCTTACTCCTGGCGGTTGAATTGTAAAGCCTAATGGCATTGGGGAGTATTGACCTCTTCATCCTGTCTGAGGAGCATTGCATCGATAGTAACCTGTCGCTGAAACTGCTTCTCTGTCTCTGGATGATGCTATGTAGAGGATGTTCAGGGTTTTCCATAATTGACCGTAGCCTACTCAGTGCCTTTCGCTCAGCTACCGATGTTATACTCTCCAGTACTTTGCCCATGACAGAGCCCGCCTTCCTTACCAGCTTATTAAGACGTGAGGCGTCCCTCTTCTTAATGCTGCCTCCCCAACACGCCACCACAAAGAAGAGGGCGCTCTCCACAATTGACCTATAGAACATCTTCAGCATCTCACTGCAGACATTGAATGACGCCAACCTTCTAAGGAAGTACAGTCGACTCTGTGCCTTCCTGCACAAGGCATCTGTGTTGGCAGTCCAGTCTAGCTTCTCGTCTAACTGTACTCCCAGATACTTGTAGGTCTTAACCTGCTCCACACATTCTCCATTAATGATCACTGGCTCCATATGAGGCCTAGATCTCCTAAAGACCACCATCTCCTTGGTCTTGGTGATATTGAGACGCAGGTAGTTTGAGTTGCACCATATCACAAAGTCCTGTATCAGTTTCCTATACTCCTCCTCCTGTCCATTCCTGACACACCCCACTATGGCCGTGTCGTCAGCGAACTTCTGCACATGGCAGGACTCCGAGTTATATTGGAAGTCTGATGTGTACAGGGTGAACAGGACCGGAGAGAGCACGGTCCCCTGCGGCGCTCCTGTGCTGCTGACCACCGTGTCAGACCTACAGTCTCCCAACCGCACATACTGAGGTCTATATGTCAAGTAGTCCACTATCCAATCCACCATGTGAGAGTCTACTCCCATCTCCGTTAGTTTGTGCCTTAAGATCTTGGGCTAGATGGTGTTAAAGGCACTAGAGAAGTCCAGGAATGTAATCCTCACAGCACCACTGACCCCATCTAGGTGAGAGAGGGATTTGTGCAGCAAATACGTGATAGCATCCTCCACTCCCACCTTCTCCTTATACGCAAACTGAAGAGGATCCCGGGCGTGCCTGGTTTGTGGCCTCAGATTCTGTATTATCAGCCGCTCCATGGTCTTCATCACGTGCGACGTCAAGGCAACAGGTCTGAAGTCATTCAGCTCCTTTGGTTGTGGTTTCTTCGGTACCGGGACAATACAGGATGTTTTGCACTGTCTGGGTACTCTTCTCTGCTCCAGGCTCATGTTGAAGATGCGCTGTAGTGGTTCTCCCAGCTCAGTCGCACAGGCCCTCAGTAATCGTGGGGAAACTCCATCTGGTCCCGCCGCCTTGCTGGTACAGATCTTCCTCAGTTGACCTTCCACCTGTGCAGCCGTAATCCTGTTAAAAGAGGGTAGTGGAAATAAACCTGGAAAGCACAGGCCAGTGAACCTAACACCGGTGGCAAGTTGTTTGACAAGATTCTGAGGGATTCACATTCACTAAAAAGGCAGGGACTGGTTTGAAAATGTCAAGTAAGGTTTTGTGTAGGGCTGATCATGCTTCACAAACCTGATTGATCTTTTTGAGGAGGTAACTAAGAAAATAAATTAGACAGAATGGTAGACGTGGACATGGGAAGACCTGGGAGTTTTATGCCTTGCCACAGTCAGCAAAATAATATTAAAAATAGTGCTATAGTGTGTAATATAGAGCAGCTAATTTACCATTTAAGTGGAGATGTCCTCTTCAGTTTGGGATTATTGGAAACTGCAATTACTCATTAGGTCTCTTATTCGCTGTCTGAGATACAGTAAATAATTACTTTAGGTAGTAACTGCTGCATTGCTGCTAGTGGACCAATCACAGAGCACTGACAACTCGAGGCAACAGAGACAGGGCTGTCAGCACCAGTACTTCCACCACTGAAGTGTTGGTGGAAGGGTGAGGTCCTCTACTCTGGGGGAGAGGGGAGGGGTTTTCAGGTAGCACCAAGAAAGCTAGAGCAGTAATAGGCATATCGAACCTGCCACACCATTCGATATGATCTACCTCTTCTGAACGTGAGCGCACAAGTCCACGATCTTGCAGAATTTTTTATTTAACCTGTCTCCATTCCAAATGGTAGCTGTGTAGAACGAGCTTCCAGTAGAAGTGGTAGAGGCAGGTTCAATTTTTTCATTAAAAAAATTGGATAGACATATGGACAGGAAAGGAATGGAGTGTTATGGGCTGTGAGCAGGGGTAGGTGGGACTAGGTGAGAGTAGCGTTCAGAACGGACTAGAAGGGCCAAGATGGCCTGTATCCGTGCTGTAATTGTTATATGGTTATAACTACTTCTAGAGATTTAGCTCTCAGAAATAGATCAATCCAGGATTTCACTACAAATTGCAAAAACTCTCTACTCCCCTTATACTTAACTACACCTCACCTTTGTTCTTCACATAATTGAAGAATGCCTTGGGGTTTTCCTTTACCCTACTCACCAAGGCCTTCTTCTGCCCCCTTCTTGCTCTCCTCAGCCCCTTCTTAAGCTCCTTTCTTGGTACCCTATATTCCTCAATAGACTCATCTGATCCTTGCTTCCTAAACCTCATGTATGCTGCCTTCTTCCATCTGACTAGATTCTCCACCTCCCTTGTCACACATGGTTCCTTCACCCTACCATTCTTTATCTTCCTCACCGGGACAAATTTATCCCTAACATCCTGCAAGAGATCCTTAAACATCGACCACATGTCCATAGTACATTTCCCTGAAAAAACATCATCCCAATTCACACCCGCAAGTTCTAGCCTTATAGCTTCATAATTTGCCGTTCCCCAATTAAAAATTTTCCTGTCCTCTCTGATTCTATCCTTTTCCATGATAATGTTAAAGGCCAGAGAGCGGTGGTCACTGTCCCCCAGATGCTCACCTACTGAGAGATCTGTGACCTGACCTGCTTCGTTACCTAATACTGGATCAAGTATGGCATTCCCCCTAGTTGGCCTGGCAACATACTGTGACAGGAATCCGTCCTGGACGCACTTAACAAACCATTGGAACTAATCAGGTGCCAATCAATACTAGGGAAGTTAAAGTCACCATGATAGCAACCCTGTTATTTTTGCACCTTTCCAAAATCTGCCTCCCAATCTGCTCCTCGGTATCTCTGCTGCTACCAGGGGGCCTATAGAATACTCCCAGTAGAGTAACTGCTCCCTTCCTGTTTCTGACTTCTACCCATACTGACTCAAAAGAGGATCCTTCTACATTACCCACCTTTTCTGTAGCTGTAATAGTAACCCTGACCAGTAAGGCCACCCCTCCTCCCCTTTCCCCCCCTCTCTATCCCTTTTAAAGCACTGAAATCCAGGAATATTGAGAATCCATTCCTGTCCAGGTGCCAGCCAAGTCTCTGTAATGGCCACTACATCATAATTCCATGTATGTATCCAAGCTCTCAGTTTATCACCTTCGTTCCTGATGCTTCTTGCATTGAAGTACACACACTTTAGCCCTTCTATCTTACTACCCTTTATTCTGTTTCTCTTTCCTCAAAACCTCCTTATATGTTAGAAAGCAAACACCAGGAAATCTGCAGATGCTGGAAATTCAAGCAACACACACAAAATGCTGGTGGAATGCAGCGGGCCAGGCAGCATCTATAGGGAGAAGCACTGTGATGTTTCAGGCCGAGACCTTGCGTCAGGACTAACTGAAAGGAAACATAGTAAGAGATTTGAAAGGTTTGAAAGTTTCCAATTTTCAAATCTCTTACTACCTTTAGTAGAGATCTAACTATATGTTAGATCTGGCTTTACTCCATGCACTATACTTGCAGCTCTTGCATGACCTTTATCCTCCTCCACTTCACCATCTACTCTAACACTCTGGTCCCCCTCCCCCTGCAAATCTAGTTTAAACCCCCCAGAGCAGCACTAGCAAACCTGCCCGCAAGGACGTCTGTGAAAAACTTACCTCTGACGGGTTGACAGTGTTGTTCAGAAGGCGTAAGGTTTATTGGCCTTCATCAACTGTGGAACTGAGTTCAAGAGCTGAGAGGTAATGTTACAGCTAAATAAGACCTTGGTCAGACCTTACTGAGTTTAGTTCTGGTCACCTCACTACAGGAAGGATGTGGAAACTATAGAAAGAGTGCAGTGGAGATTTCGAAGAATGTTGCCTGGATTGGGGAGCATGCCTTATGAGTATAGGTTGAATGAACTTGGCCTTTTTTCCTTGGAGCTACAGAGGATGAGAGGTGACCTGATAGAGTTGTATAAGATGATGAGAGGCATTGATTATGTGGATACTCAGAGGCTTTTTCCCCAGGGCTGAAATGGCTAACAGGAGAGGACACAGTTTTAAGGTGCTTGGAAGTAGGTACAGAGGAGATGTCCAGGGTAAGTTTTTTATGCAGAGTGTGGTGAGTGTGTGGAATGGGCTGCCGGTGACGGTGGTGGAGGGGGATACAATAGGGTATTTTAAGAGACTCTTGGATAGGTACATGGAGCTTAGAAAAACAGAGGGCTATGGTAACCTAGGTAATTTTTAAAGTAAGTACATGTTCAGCACAGCATTGTGGGCCGGTGGGCCTGTATTGTGCTGTAGGATTTCTGTTTCTATGAAACCAGAGCACCTGGAGGAAACCCATGTGGACATGGGGAGAACATATTGTTACGTACCCGTGGGTATCTTGTACTTGTCACGTGACAGTGGTGTTGAAGCTATACTGGACTTAAGGTAGTGGTCTTGTGATGGTGGAGTGACGTCGTTTTCCCACCAGTAGAGGTCATGTGGCAGGTTTTTTTTACAGGGTATCAAAGGAGGACCCCTCCCTGTGAGGAGGAGCAGTGGGTGGCTGGATTTACCATTTTAACTCCATGCCACTGCCTGGTCCAATATTATGATGCAGTTTGATTGAAAGGTGGAGTTTTATTTAATGCCTAAAGTTTAAAAGGTCATTGCCGGCAGTTTCTTTATAATACTGCCAGTTAAAAATCAGTGGAGAGTGATGATCGGAGTTCGAGAGCTAAAAGTTCGAGGAAAGTCAATTTCCACGGTGCAACAGGTTCGACCTTGTTTGATCCTCATTCGGAAGAAATTCATTGGCTGTCCCCGTGGTAACCCCTGTGAATAGCAGAAAGGGTTGGGTACAGTTTTGTAAAGGAAAGGTCAGTGCCTTTAAGCCGTTTCATTTTCATCTTCGTAAATTCTCCGGGAAAAGTATAGTTCGACTGGGAACCGCAACAACACGACATGAAAGAGAATTTAAATCATCTAAAAAGTCTCTCCTTTAATGGACTGTAAGCATTTTGAACTTTTGCAGTACTACTTTGAAGAACTGTTTTTGCTCCAACCTATTTAATCATGATGGGCCCTTTTTTCTTTTTCTTTAATAACTTTTTGATGAAGCTAACATTCATAAATATACTTCCTTTATAATTGTATGTAATGTACAGTTATTTCTTGCCACCAGCTGATTGCATGAGGGTAGTAAGTTACACAATAATCACACAAATCAGGCTTCGGGTGGCTGAGACATCCCAATCTCATGGGTTTGGCAGGACCCAAGTCATATCTACCCCCGGGCATACAGAGTTTGACAAGATGAATTTCTTGCTGCTGAGTCCAGTGGCTGTTAGCAAGGGGCTAACGAGCTACATCCCTAGAGATGCCCAGTAAAAGGGGGGTTCATTGTGGGGGATATTATCCCAGATTGAATTCGTTGAATACTGTGTAATTGCTCTAAGAATTGATGAAGTGGTTTTGAGTCACCGGACCTGATGGACTGCACCCTAGGGTTCTGAAAGAGGTAGTGGTGGAGATTGTGGAGGCATTAGTAATGATCTTTCAAAAATCATTGGACACTGGCAAGGTGCCAGAGGACTGAAAAATTGCAAATGTCACTCCACTCTTTAAGAAAGGAGGAAGGCAGCAGAAAGGAAATTATAGACTAGTTAGCTTGACCTCAGTTGTTGGGAAGATGTTGGAGTCAATTGTTAAGGATGTGATTATGGAGTAATCGGTGACACAGGACAAGATAGGACGAAGTCAGCATAATTTCCTTCAGGGAAAATCTTGCCTGATGAACCTGTTGGAATTCTTTGAAGAGATTACAATCGACAATCCTCATAAGTTACACCATCCATTCCTGACAATAGTCTTGTAAACCCTTTCTGAACTGCTTCAAAATCCCAGCTGAGCAATTCCATCAGTCACACCCTGCTCCCCTTTGCTGCCACAGCCCGACAAAGGTCTGTACCCACTCACTTGACCTATCAGTGCTCTTTTGTAGTTGTTTATCTCCCCTTCGCAACTTATTTCCTTGCCTACCTTTGTGTCATCAGCAAATTTTCATGGCACGTAACTATAGCGGTTAGTGTAATCCTTTGGAGTACCGGCAATTTGGCTTCATTTAGGCACATGAATGTAAGGAAATAGGAAGGACATGGACATTGTGTAAGCGGAAGAGATTAGTTTAGTTGGCCATTTGATTTCTGATTTAATTGGTTCAGCACAACACTGTGGGCCAAATATTACCTCAGAACCACTTTGCTGTACCATCTTCTCATTCATTGATCCCCCTCCCATTAAAAAAAAAATCACATGGGCAAACACAACAGATTCTGCAGATGTTGGAAATCCAGAGTAACACATACAATATGCTGGAGGAACTCAGCAGGTCAGGCAACATCTATGAAAAGGAACGAAAATTCAAAGTTTCGGGCCAAAACCCTTCCTCGGGACTGCAACGGAAAGAGAGGAGGCTGGAAGCCAGAAGGCAGAATCTGGCCTCGACCCTCTTCATTTGCATTTTTGAGTAGGAGACTTATTACTTTTAAACAGTGACCTCAAATTCCGCATTCCCCTAAAATCGCCACTTCCACACCCATCTGTCAAAACCTTAACGTCTTTATCAAATATTCTCTCAGGCAGTCAAACTCCAATAGATACAAATTGCATCTGTTCGACAATTACACCTAGGATAGATAAACAGAATGCAGTAGATGTTGCATATTTAGACTTTAAGAAGGCCTTTGACAAAATGCCACACATGAGGCTGCTTACCAAGTTAAGAGCCCATGGTATTACAGGAAAGTTACTGATATGGTTAGAGCAGTGGCTGATTGGTAGCAGGCAACAAGTGGGAATAAAAAGACCCGTTTCTGGTTGGCTACCAGTGACTAGTGGTGTTCTGCAGGGATTGGTGTTGGCACCATTTCTTTTTATACTGTATATCAATGAATTAGATGATGGAAGATGGCTTTGTTGGCAAATTTGCAGATGATACAAAGATTGCTGGAGGAACAGGTAGTGTTGAGGAAATAAGTAGGCTGTTGAAGGACTTAGATAGATTAGGAGAATGGACAAGAGAGTAGCAAATGAAATACAATGTTAAAAAGTGCATAGTCATGCACTTTGGTAGAAGAAATAAATGTCCAGACTATTTTCTAAATGGGGAGAAAATCCAAAAATCTGAGATGCAAAGGAGTCCTTGTGCAGAACACCCTAAAGGTTAACTTGTAGGTAGAATTGGTGGCGAGGAAGGCAAATGCAATGTTAGCATTCATTTCAAGAGGTCTAGAGTACAAGAGCAGTGATGTGATGTTGAGGCTTTATAAGGCACTGGTGAGGCCTCACCTTGAGAATTGTGAACAGTTTTGGGCTCCTCATGTTAGAAGTGATGTGCTCGCAATGGAGAGGGTCCAGAGGAGGTTTACTAGGATGATTTTGGGAATGAAATGGTTATCATATGAGGAACGTTTGATGGTGCTGATTTGGATTAGTTCGATATAGGGGGTGTTTGCCGAAGAGGAGAGTCAGTGACAGGACTGTCACTCTGACAACCTCACCGTGCTTCCCTGAATGATCTCACTTTGTCCCTGAGCTTTGTAGAGTTCACCGTGACTCAACTACTTTTCAAACTTTTATTTTTCTCACTGGTTCAGTTAATGTACAGATTTGCTCTTTAGATTTCTCAGGGTGTGTATCCTGCTGATATTGTAACTGAACATGCTCCCTCTTTCTCAGTTGTTAAGACAACTAATGTCCATCCAGTTTATTATTTTCCCCAAGTCATTGACTGGCATCTTGACCCATGCCCTTTTAATTCAAATTTCAAAGACTGACAAACAACCAATGTGCAAAAAGAACAGAATCTGTGCAAATATTTAAAAAAGACAATAGTAATAATTATTTATTTATTAATAATTAATCATTCTGAGAAAATGGGTTATAGAGTATTTCAAAGTGAATCCATATGGAAGTGAATCCATAGGTTGTAGAATCAGTTCAGCATTGAGATGAGTGAAGTCATCCGTGCTTGTTCAGGACATTGAAGGTTGAAAGGATAACTATTCCTGAACCTATTGATATGGGATCTAAATCTCCTGTACTGCCTCCTTGATGGCAGCAGGGAGAAGAGAGTATATCCTGGATGTTGGGGTCCTTGATGATGGATTTGCTTCCTTGCTACAATACTCCTTGCAGATGTGCTCAATGGTGGAATGGTTAGGAGGGTTTTTCTTGTAATGGACTAGGCTGTATCCACCGCTTTTTATAAGCTTTGCCATTCTTGGGCATTGTTGTTTCCATACCAGGCTGTGATACAAACAGTTAGGATACTCTCCACTGTGTATCTACAGAGGTTTGTCAAAGTTTTAGATTGTATCTGGATACCAGCAAACTTGTAAGAAGGTAGAGATGCTGCCATGCCTTCTCTAGAATGGTACATGGACAGATCCTCTAATACGATAACGCCACTAAATTTAATGTTACTGATACATTCAACCACTGATTTGTTAATGAGGACTGGCTCTTGGACCTCTGGGTTCTTTCTCCTGCAGTCAATAATCAGCTCCTTGATCATGCTGACATCAAGCAAGAGGTTGCAGTTGTGGCACCAATCAGCCAGATTTTCAAACTCCCTCCGATACGCTGACTCATCATTTGCCTTTGATTTGGCCAACGACAATGGTGTTGTCACCAAACTTGGCATTGAAGCTGTATTTAGCACTCGCATTCATAAATCAAAAGCAAGCAGAGCAGGGGACTAGGCACGGAACATCGCGGTGCAACTAGGCTGATGATGATTCTGGAGGAGATGTTTATTTAAAAAAATTATTTAGAGATACATCACACAACAGGCCCTTCTGGCACAATCAGCCTCACCATTCAGCAATCCACCTACTTAACACTAGCCTAATCATAGGACAATTTGTAATGTCCAATTAACACTACTAACTGGTCCATCTTTGGACTATAGGAAGAAACTGGAGCACCCAGAGGAAATCCATGTGGTCATGGGGAGAATGTATAAACTCCTTACAGACGGTGCCAAAATTGAATTAAGCCCCATGCTATAATAGCATCATGCTAACCGCTACACTACCATGTTGTTGTCAGTCCATACTGACTGAGATCGGTAAGTGAGGAAATCGAGCATCCGCTTGCACAAGGAGCCAAATTACATGAGACTCAGCACTGATTGTATATTTAGTCCTGATATCTTCAATAGTCTTATCCAGTTGGAATACTTTGTTCAGATATGAACTAAAACCCTCGGTCATTTGTTCTCATGTAGCTACTACAGGTTTAGTTCTCCCTTTTCATGAAGTAGGTTTCCTCTTTATATGATTGTGATGATTGTGGATTTCAGAAAGTTGCAGGCTGACCACTCCATACTGCACATCAATGGCTCCTCCGAGAACAGAACCAGGAGCATCGAGTATCTTGGAGTGCACATCATGGATGATCTCACCTGGTCCCTCAACATCACCTCTTTGGTCAGTTAAGCACAGGAGCACCTCCACTTCCTGGGGAGATTGAGCCAAGTGAGGCTCCCCATTTCCATTCTACCAGAGCACCATCGAGAGTGCCCTGACCAGGTGTAACAGTGTCTGGGATGGGAATTGCAAGGTATCTGACCACAACTCCCTGCAAGGGGTTGTGGGGACTGCTGTGAGAATCATGATCTCTTCCCCCCTCTCCCATCCAGGACATACACCAAATGTGGGGAAGGGTTGCATTTGAATCTGAGGGGGACCAATATCCTCGTGGGTGGGTTTGCTAGAGCTTTTGGGAGTGTTTAAACTAATATGACCGGGGGTTGGGAAGCAGTATGACAGAGCTGAGGATGAGCCAGCAGGTTTACAAGTAGATGATGTAGCATGTAATATGAATGTAAGGAAGGACAAGCCAATGATTGGGTACAACTGCACACAGAGCACAGAGTTAAGTTGTACCACAGAGGCAAAATTCATAAGGGCAAAGAATGCAGGACTGGAGGTGCTTTATTTAAATGCACGTAGCATTTGGAATTAGGTGAACAAACTCGTGGCGCAATTAGAGATTGGTCAGTATGACCTTGTGGGCATCACTGAGTCGTGGCTGAAAGAAGGTCATAATTGGGATTTTAACATCAAAGGATATATTTTATATCAAAAGGACAAGCAGGAAGGCATAGGTGGTAGTGTGGCTCTTTGGTAAGAGATGGAACTATATCTTTAGAAAGAGGAGACATAGCGTTAGAGAATGTTGAATCTTTGTGGGTGAAGTTAACAAACTGCAAGGGTAAAATATCCATAATGGGAATCGTACATAGGCTTCCAAGTAGTAGCCAAGATGTGTGATTGAGATTGCAAAGGGAGCTGGCAATAAGGGCAAAGTCACAATTGTAATGGGGGACTTCAATCTGCAAGGGGATTGGGAAAATCAGGTTGGTGTCAGATCAACGAGAGGGAATTTGTTGAATGCCTACAAGATGGCTTTTTAGAGCAGCTTGTGCTTGAGCCTACTCGGGGAAAAGGCTATCTTAGATTGGGTGTTGTGTAATAACCCAGATTTCATTAGTCAGCTTAACATAAAGGGACCCTTAGCAGGCAGTGATGATAATCTGATTGAATTCTTACTGCAAATTGAGAGGGAAAAGCATAAGTCACATGTATCAGCATTGCAATGGAAAAAAGGGAATTGCAGAGGCATGAGGGAAGAGCTTGCCCAGGTGGATTGGAAGGGGACACTGGCACAATAGGGGTGGCTGAAGTTTCTGGGATAATTCACCGGTTGCAGGACAGACATGTCCCACAAAAGAAGTCGTTCTCAAATGGCAGGGCTAGGCAACCATGGCTAAAAAGGGAAGTTAAGGACTGATCCAACAAAAGGCAACAAAAAAGCTATAAGAAGGGAAAAAAGGGAAAAGATTAAATATGAGGGCAAACTAGCTAATGACATAAAGCAAGATACTAAAAGATTTTTCAATATATAAAGAATAAAAGGGAAGTGAGAATTGATATTGGATCACTAAAAAATGACACTGGTGAGGTAGTAATGGGGGGACAAAGAAATGGCAGATGACCTTAATAAGTACTTTACTTCAGTCTTTACTGTGAAAGACTCTTGCAGTGTGCCAGAGGTCCGTGGTGTCAGGGAGCAGGAGCGAGTGCCATTGCTATTACAAAGGAAAAATGCTAGGCAAACTGAAAGGTCTTAAGGTGGTAAGTCACCTGGATCAGATGGACCTCATGCCAGAGTCCTGAGAGAGGTTGCTGAAGAGATAACAGATGCATTGGTCATGATCTTTCAAGAATCACTTGATTCTGGCATAGTCCCGGAGGAATGGAAAATTGCAAATGTCATTCCACTCTTTAGGAAGGGAGGGAGGAAGACAAAGGAGAGGAAATCATAGGCCAGTTAGCCTAACCTGGGTGCTTGGGAAAGTGTTGGAGTTCATTATTAAGGACTGGGTTTCTGCGTTCTTGGAGACTAATGATAAAATATGTCAAAGTCAGCATGGTTTCTGTGAAGAGAAATCGTACCTGACAGATCTGTTAGAGTTCTTTGAGGAAGTAACAAGCAAGGTGGACAAAGGCGAGGCAGTGGATATCATTTACTTCAACTTTCAGAGGGCATTTGATAAGGTACCTCATGTGATGTTGCAGGCCTATGGTGTTACAGGAAATATACTGGCATGGACAGAGGAATGGCTGACAGGCAGAAGGCAGTGAGTGGGAATAAAAGGGGCCCTTCCTGGTTGGCTGCCAGTGACTAGGGGTGTTCCTCAGGGGTCAGTATTGGCACCACTATTTTTTCACATTGTTTGTCAATGATTGAGATAGTAGACTTGATGGCTTTTGGCAAAGTTTGCGGATGATCCGAAGATGGGTGGAGGGGTAGGTAGCTTTGAAGAAGCAATGCGATTGCAGCAGGACTTGGACAAATTGGAAGAATGGCCAAAAAAGTGGCAGATGGAATACAGTGTTGGGAAATGTATGATAATGCATTTTGGTAAAAGGAACAATAGTGCGGACTATTATCTAAATGGGGAGAAAATTCATACATCAAAAGTGCAAACGGACCGAGGAGTCCACATGTAAGACTCCCAGAAAGTCAATTCACAGGTTGAGTCTGTGGTACAGAAGGCAAATGCAATGTTGGTATTTACTTCAAGGAGAATAGAATATAAAAGCAGGGAGATAATGCTGTGTCTTTATAAGTCACAAGTCAGGCCACAGTTTTAAGAGTATTGTCAACAGTTTTGGGCCCCATATCTCAGAAAGAATGTGTTGTCATTCGAACGAGTACAGAGGTTCACGAGGATGATTCTGGGAATGAAGGGGTTAACATATGAGAAGTGTTTGGGAACTTTGGGTCTGTAGTCACTGGAATTTAGAAGAAACCTACCAAATGTTAAAAGGACTAGAGAAGCTGGATGTGGAGAGGATGTTTCCTCTCGTGGGAGTACAGTACCCAGAACTAGAGGGGCACAACCTCAAAATTGAGGGGTGAACTTTCCAAACAGAGTTAAGGATGATTTTTTTAGCCAAACAGCGGTGAATCTGTGGAATGCTCTGCCAGAGACTGCGGTGGAGGCCAAGTCCTGGGTATATTGAAAGCAGAAGTTGATAGAGTTCCGATTGGTCGGGGCATTAAGTGAGAGGGCAGGTATATGGGGTTGAATGGGATCTGGGATCAGCCATGACTGAATGGCGGAGCGAACTCGATGGGCTAAATGGCCTAATTCTGCTCCTATGTCTTATGGTCTAAATACTGTGTTTGCAAAGACCTCACCATTGTCAGGGACCTCCCTCATCTGTCCCACAATCTCTTTGACCTCGTACCATCAAGCAGAAGACACCGCAGTATAAGAATAAAGACAGTAAGGCAGGGGAACACTTCTCCCTCAGGCTGGGAGACTTTTAAAAATCCTGCTGCCATCCAACACACCTTATCTATATCAGCATCAGTAGCCCTCATTCTGTTATATATTTAACCATATATTGCATATGCACTTGATGTCAAGTTGACAACTGCAAAATACATTTACATCTGTTTATATTATTATATGTGCTCTGTGTGATAAGGTATTGTGTTTTACACCTTGGTTCCTGGGGAATGGTGTTTTGTATAGCTGTATACCCCGGTACAGTTAAATGGCAAGAAAGTTGAACAATAAAGTTCCCGGACCCTACTCCAACAATCATGGCGGGGAGAGACTCCCTCTTTACAGGGGTTTGTCTGGGGGGGGGGAGAGTTTCTCATTAACGGGGTCACTATTTAACTGGTTCTCTATAGTATATTAGGACATTGGTTTATTATTATTATTATAACGTCTGGAGGGCCAGTGAAATATGCCGTCCACAGATAATTTCAGCACAAAAAGTGTTAACAATTTCAGAGAAAGTACAGTGGGATGGGAGTTTCCGTGTGAATGGTGGTACGTCACTTTTGAATTTTCCGCCCAATTTTGGGGTGGTGCTGCTGGAGCGAAGAGAGAATAAAATGCCCCGTCCCGTGCAGAGAGCAGTAGACAAGATAAGAAATGGGCGGGGAGGGGGTTGGTGAGCAAGAGGCGTGCCTAGCTAATATATTAAGTGGAGGGTGCAGATGTTGGGGTCCTCAGTCCCCATCCTCTCACCTCCGTGAGATCACAATCTGGTGACGTCACGCAACAGCAGTTTCAGCCGGGGTTTGTGAAATCCTCGACAGGTATTTCCTCGGTCTCATCAGAGCATTTGTCCGACCCCAGCAGACAACGCCATACACCTACAGACTTTAAAATAGGCATCTCAGAGAATACACCTCTGGCCAGATCACAGAGGGAAGGTGGGTGAAACGGGAATGAGGAGGGGTTTACGGGGCAGGGACGGGAATGTTGTCGGAGTGATGGGAGGGGTGGGGAGTCCTACCTCCTACCTCCCTCTAGCATCGTCATCAGTGTGCAGTGTGTAGAACGAGAGTAGATACGATTTTAAAGTAAAACACTCCCGTCCTCACGCACTGAATGAAGTTCACCATCCACAGTTGTATTTTTGTGTTCTGAAAGAACTTCCCTCCACACCGTCCCACCACGTACCGCCGAGATCGCACACAGAGTCAATCTCCCTCCACAGGTTTCTAGAGTCAGACACATTCAAGCTCCCCCGTTTCTGTCCCACTGTAGAGATCATGGAGCCCGCAAAGAACACGTCAAGAAGGCGAAGGATCGTTTCGGCTGTTTCTTCTTTCTTTACCGCCGCGTTCCGTATTCTGTGTCAATGTGAATATTTGTCGGTGAGTTCTCAACCAAGAATAAACCTTGAGGGAAATAAGAACGGGAGGAACAGATTCACCCCCTGGACCCTGCCCCTCCCCCCGTGACTCCCCTTCCTGCACTCTCAGGGATTCTGACCATTTTCTGCAACCTCCAGAGAGTTGGTCATCCCAGAGCTGCCGGCTCTCCAACGCCAAGCCTCGGCTTCCGAGAATTCCGCTCCCCATACTGTCCGGGTCAAATGGCGGCGGGTGCACGGTCTCAATGATTCTGGAACTTTGTGATCTCCCACAGGGTTCCCAGTCCTGCTACAAACGTGTCGACTGTGTATTTCCGCAAAACGAGGAGACGGTAGAGGAATCTTGTGCAGCGGGAAGCCAGGGAAATCACTGTTCTCCGCCGGAGAATAGCCTCCTGCAAGCGAGCAGGGAAAGTTGGCAAAATCCACAAGAGCCTGCAATTTCGGTCACAGGTACGGAGGAGTTGGTAGAGGGATTGGGGCGACCCCAATACAGGCCCATACAGGGAGTATTAACACTATTCCCGAAACCGGATCACCTGACGATGGGAGCACCATGCGCGGTTCCCGCATCCGTCCGTATTCCATGGTCAGACCCACTCCAGGAGCACGGTGCACAGGTCCTGCTCCCCTATTCCTGTGTCAAGCCCATACCAGGAGAACGGTGCACAGTCCTCTTTGTCCCTGCGTCAGACACACCAGGAGTACGGTGCATGTGTAGAAAATTGAAAGAATTGTTCTGTTTCTTTTTAAACATAACATCTGTCCCCTGTCCTTCCCTCTCCAGGATGTGACCCACCAATTACTCCCATCGATGTGGAGAGGGAGGGGGAGGATGCGGAGAAGGAGGAGGAGGCTGTGGAGAAGGAGGAAGAGAATGTGGAGAAGGAGGAGGATGATGTGGAGAAGGAGGAGGATGTGGAGAAGGAGGAAGAGGATGTGGAGAAGGAAGAAGAGGCTGCGGAGAAGGAGGAAGAGAACGTGGAGAAGGAGGAAGAGGATGTGGAGAAGGAGGAAGAGGATGCGGAGAAGGAGGAAGAGAATGTGGAGAAGGAGGAAGAGGAGGATGTGGGGGAGCCGGGGACGTCCCGGGAGAAAGTCGGACAGGTGCAGAGCGTGTCTTTCAGTTTCCGCTCCATGTGGGAAGAGGTGAGGGACCCCCCGTTGCCCAGTCTCGACTTTCACATTGAGCAGAGTGGATTACAGGGCTCGCGGGACCTTTTAAGGTATGGGGTGAAAAACATTCCCCCAAGATCTGAAGGCCATGTGCAGGCTGCGGACCCGCCTGAAGAGGCCGCACCTGCGACCTACATCACGGACTCTCAGCTGCTCAGGGTGCCCCGGACAGATTATGAATTCTGGACCATCTTCAACTTCTGTGGAACAGAGGCGGCGAGGGTGCTGCTGATGGAGCGCCGGAAGAGGGCTGCAGCTGCTAAGAGGTCCTCGATTTCCTGAGGGACACCGTGGTTTCAGACGGGACAGGAAGGCTCCGAGACTGGGTCCGTTAGGCCTGGTTTGGAACTGGAGAGTGAGGGAATAGTTTTGGGCCAGTCTGAGACTGGAGGCAGACTTAGTCCAGGACAGATGGTGGACAGATAGGAGATGTGGGCCATGCTCAAGACCCTGTCTATGCCGAGCACCTGATAAATATCTCTGATGGATGGTATAGTGACCCCGATGATCCTCGTTATCTCCTCCTGAGTCTCCTGCAATTCCTAGAGAACCCTGGGTGGGTTAGGAACAGGAAGTGGGAGGGGGGAGTGTGAGCATTAATCTCTGGTGGGGAGGGGAGAGGGAGTGTTAGTGGGGAGGGAGTTGGTCTGTAATAACCAATAAAGTGATTGTTTGGAACAAAAAACCTTGTTTGGTGTTTCAGGGTTTACTGGGTTTGTAACTTCCTAGTCCCACCATTGCCGCTCATTCCCTCCTTTCTGTTCACCCCTTAGCGCCCCCTCACTCCTCACCCACCCTTCCTCAGGTGTAATCATCACTTGGCCCTCCTTCCCTGCTCAAAAAAGATGAGGGAGTAGAGGATGACAATGTGAGGGTGGGGAGAGGATAATTCTTCAGCTCCTATGCCCATGAGGGCCAGAGAGATGTAGTGGGCTGAAATCGAGGGGGTAGTGATGTCCCTCAATGAGCTGCATTGTGGCTACCGTCTGCCAGAGAGCTTAAACTGGGGAGGAAGTTTGTCGTTCAGAAGAACAACGGCCCAAAGCACACTGCCAGAGCAACCATGGAGAGGCTTCTAATGAAGAAAATTGATGTCCTTGAGTGATCCAGTCAGAGTCCCAATTGAACATATCTGGTAAGACCTCAAGATTGCTGTCCATCACTGCTGCCAAACTAACCTGGTATAGTTGAGTAATTATGCAAGGAGAAGTTGGCAAATCTTGCTTCATCATGTTGTGCAAAGCTAACAGAAACTAATTCAAAAGACTATTGTCTGTAATACCTGTGAGAGGTGTTTCAAATAAGCTATGTGCAGAGGGTGAATACTTTTCAACTGCTGACATTTCAGTTTTTGATTTTTTTTTGTTTTCGTGCTTTACAACTTCCCTGTTTTTTGCCTCTACTGTGGGAAAAAAAGGTAATTCACAAATAAAAGTTCTTAGTTAAATTGGTCAAAATCATTGGTTGTAATTCTCATTTATGTGAACAAAGGGTTGGGGGCAGAATATGTTTCAAGGCTCTGTCGATACATTTACAATTGAATCCGACCCATTGTTTGAATGCTACAATTCCTGATTTGCCTGCATTTTGCAGTGTGATTGTGCACGTGTTTAGTGCTCTGACTTGTTGAGAATGGTGTCAATTCTGCCTGCTGGGATTATGCAAAGTAGGCAGACGGTTTTGTTAGTTCATATGCATTGCTGATTGGATGCTTGTCCTATCAAGTGGACCTCAGAATTACAACAAACACTGCTGGGCACAAATCATTCTGCAGTTGCCTCTGCAAAATATGCAATGTCAGTGAGTGATATTGCTATGGCTGTGATGATACTAGAATGCTGTTGAGCTGAGGGAGAACCTATCACTGCCTCATTTAGTAATCCTTAGAATTATCTGAAGAACAATCTGGGTTTAACTGATGCAGACCATTTCTGCAATTAAACCTCAATTTTCACCAATCGCAGTTCTTTAAAGCAATGATCCAGGCGGATGAACAGAACGTACAACTCAGAATTTAGAACACTACAGACAAGAACAGGCTCTTTGGCTCGTGACGTCTGTGCTGACCGTGACTGGCCTGAAGTTATTTCCATCTGCCTGCACGTGATACACGTCCCTCCATTCGCTGCTGTGTCTTATGGTCTTATTCCATCTATTCCCTATCTGTTCATGCGCCTGTCTAAATGCCTCTTCATCATTGCTAGAAGGAATGTGCCATTCTTCATGTAAAGAAATTGCCATACACGTTTCTGTTAATTTCCCCCCACTCCGGAGCTTAATGCTCTGCCCACTAGAACTTGACATTTCTTCCCTGGCAAAGAGACTTTCGTTGCCTATCCTACTGATATTTCTCATAATTCCATAAAATTCTCTCATGTCTCTTCTCAACCTCTGACACTTCGGAGGAAACAATACTTGTCTATTCAATCCCTCCTTTTAGCCAACACTCTTTAATTCAGGTAGAGTCCAAGTGAACCATTTCTGCATCTTCTCCAAGGCCTCCATATGCTTCCTGTAACGTGACCAGAACTGAACACAATACCTCAAAAACAGCCTGAGCAAAGTTTTATACAACTGCAGAAATTATGAAATTAGCAGGCAACATGTATTTTGAGTGCACTATGTAGTAAAGCAAATTATAATCTCAAATGTTGATCGCTGTGCACATCTTTCCAGCAACAATCCAATTAGAGCCCCGTGAGTGTTAAATGATCTCATGTATGACCTGGAAATAACAAATGTTGCAATTACTATGTGGCTGGCCGGTGGTGTAGTGTCATACACACCGGACTTTGAGACGAATGATCGCAGATTCGAATTCAGCTAGCTCCTTGCATGCTGACCATAACCGCTGAGTTAATCGTAAAAGACAGACAAAAATGCTAAAGAAATGGCAAGGTTGCTGCCCAATACACCACAAGGCGTGGAAAGAAACAGCAAACAATTGCCATACACTCTGATGATTGTAAACCCCACAATTTCCAGTATACTTTGTTAAAGGTGGGGATAAAATTTATCAAAATTTGGAGCAATCCATTCACAGCTTCAAATATTTGGAATATTGATTCCAAGTTAAGACCCAAGTGAAGCAGTAACAATCAGTAACATTAAGAATCAATATTTACAATAATAATTAAATGTAATAATGCATATTAAACTACATCAGGGGTTTAAAATAAATGCTCTGGGATCATTGTTCATTTTCAAATGGAACAATTCATAATCATCCTCATTGCTTCTGAACATATTCTGTTCAGCTAACAACTTCTCCACGGGAGACACTTGTGACAGAATGATGCCCATTATAGAATAAAGGTGGAATCAAATTACTTGCAAAGAAGAGGAGAAAATTACAGAGATAAATAAGTTTATATTTATTGGCTTGCTTCATTAAGCTACACTTTCTCATGTTTACCATATAGGGTAGTGTAATTGATGAAAACGTACATAATTCACAACCACTGACATTGAGTTGGGATCCAGTTTAAGAGGCTGGTCTGACGTGATGAAAGGTTCAAAACTTCCAAAGTTTAAAGGTTCATTTTATTATGTGTGCAGAGTGCAACACTGAGATTCGTCTTCTCCACATAGCTATCTAATACAGAAAAAAACCATGGCATTGTTAAAAGACTTCACCCCCCCCCCACACGAAAAAGAATAGGAAACAAAACTAGCAAACCCCTTCCCCTCCCTTGCAAAAAAACCAACAGATCGCCCATCCAGAAAATGACAAGAAGAAACAAACCACAGAATCCTGAAGAAAACCATACAGTCCACACCAACATTCCCATAGGCCTTGAAATTTCCAAAACATCCTCCACTGACCCATGACCTCCCAACTGCCGGCCTGATGTGGCCTGCCAACCCGGCCTCCTCTGCATTCTCCTCAATGTTTCCATCGGCGAGAAATGGAGTCTCCCGATAGAAACATAGTGTTACGTACCCCATAACTGGGTCACTTACCAGCAAAGATAGAGAGGTCCGTTGAAGTCTGATGGTACTATTTTTAAAAGGCTTTATTTATAAAGGGGCACAAAACTAAGGTTAATACAAACATTCAGATAACATACGTCGTCAATACTCAATCTAAAGCGCAAGTATAGTAAAAATCATCAATAAGAAATCGCTCTATCATTTGTCTAGGGGATAAAATATTGTCCGATGAAAATATAAAAGTCTCTCAAGTTCATGCAGGCTTTAGCCTTTGGGGACCGCTGGGTTTTCACTTGTTGGAGAGAGAGAGATTTGTGAGAAGAGAAACTTGCCCGGGTCTTTTGATGAGGCCGATCCGATGTGTTGGGGGAGTTGGTTCCCCATTGCTAGTTCAAGAAACTCGTTTCTGTGGTATCAGCCACCGGCTCCCAGGCCAGGGAACTGAACGCACGTGGCTTTCTTCAAATGGCTTCCCGCTATTACGGGATCGCTAGCATTACTTCTGGTGCGTCTCTACAGCCCCTCTTTTATCTGGACTCACGGGGTCTCAGATGTCAATCAGGTTGGGATGATGCAATCTCTCCCCGTCACGCAGCCCATGTTGCCCTGAGGGCTTGCAAGTAGCCCAGTCCCCAATCCACAAAGGTGTCTCCAAGAGACAATGGCCATTATCCGTGGCTTTGTCTTGCTGAGGGGCCAGGACACATTCCAAAACCTTGAGGATTCTCTCTCATTTCCTGGGTCCAAGACCCGAATTAATAGCGATCTTGTGATTCTCAAGAAGGAGGGGGCTGCGGTCATAACAATAGAAAAACCTACAGCACAATACAGGCCCTTTGGCCCACAATGCTGTCCCGAACATGTACTTACTTTTGAAATTACCTCGGGTTACCCGTAGCTCTCTATTTTTCTAAGTTACATGTACCTATCCAGGAGCCTCTTAAAAGACCCTATCGTATCCGCCTCCACCACTGTCGCCGGCAGCCCGTTCCATGCCCTCGCCACTCTTTGTGTAAAAAAAACTTAGCCCTGTCATCTCCTCTATACTTGCTTTCAAGCACCTTAAAACTGTGCCCTCTTGTGTTAGCCATTTCACGCTGGGGAATAAGCCTCCGACTATCCACATGAACAATGCCTCTCATCATCTTGTACACCTCTATCAGGTCACCTCTCTACCTCCGTCACTCCAAGGAGAAAAGGCTGAGTTCACTCAACCTATTCTCATAAGGTATGCTCCCCAATCCAGGCAACATTCTTGTAAATCTCCTCTGCACCTTTTCTATGGCTTCCACATCCTTGCTGTAGTGAGGCGACCAGAACTGAGCACAGTACTCCAAGTGGGGTCTGACCGGGGTCTGACCAGGGTCCTATATAGCTGCAACATTACCTCTCGGCTCCTAAACTCAATCCCATGATTGATGAAGTCCAATGCACCGTATGCCATCTTAACCACAGAGTCAACCTGTGCAGCAGCTTTGAGTGCCCTATGAACTCGGACCCCAAGAGTGAGATGACCAGAACTGAGCATAGTACTCCCAAATAGGGTCTGACCAGGGTCCTATGTAGTTGTAACATTATCTCTTGGCTCTTGAACTCGACAACTGATGAAGGCCAATACACCATATGCCATCTTAACCACACAGTCACCCTGTGCAGCTGCTTTGAGTGTCCTATGAACTCGGACTCCAAGATCCCTCAGATCCTCCACACTGCCAAGTGTCTTACCTTTAATACTATATTCTACCTTCATATTTGACGTACCAAAATGAACCACCTCACATTTATCTCGGTTGAACACCATCTGCCACTTCTCAGCCCAGTTTTGCATCCTATCGATGTCCCACTGTAACCTCTGACAGCCCTCCACACTATCCACAACACCTCCAACCTTTGTGTCATCAGCAAATTTACTAACACACCCCTCTACCTCCTCGTCCAGGTCATTTTTAAAAATCATGAAGAGAAGGGATCCCAGAACAGATCCCTGAGGCACACCGCTGGTCACCGACCTCCATGCAGAATATGACCTGTCTACAACCACTCTTTGCCTTCTGTGTGCAAGCCAGTTCTGGATCCACAAAGCAATATCCCCTTGGATCCCATGCCTCCTTACTTTCTCAATAAACCTTGCATAGGGTACTTTATCAAATGCCTTGCTGAAATTCATATACACTACATCTACTGCTCTACCTTCATCAATGTGTTTAGTCACATCCTCAAAAAATTCAATCAGGCTTGTAAGGCATGACCTGCCTTTGACAAAGCCATGCTGACTATCCTAATCATGTTATGCCTCTCCAAAAGTTCATAAATCCTGTCTCTCAGGATCTTCTCCATCAACTTACCAACTACTGAAGTAAGACTCACTGGTCTATAATTTCCTGGGCTATCTCTGCTCCCTTTCTTGTACAAGGGAACAACATTTGCAACCCTCCAATCCTCTGGAACCTCGCTATCCCTATTGATTATGCAAAGATCATTGCCAGAGGCTCAGCAATCTCCTGCCTTGCCTCCAACAGTAGCGTGGGGTATATCTCATATGGTCCTGGTGACTTATCCAACTTGATGCTTTCCAAAAGCTCCAGCACATCCTCTTCCTTAATGTCTACATACTCAAGGTTTTCAATCCTCTGTTAGTCATCCCTACAATCGCCCAGGTCCTTTTCTGTAGTGAATACTGAAGCAAAATATTCATTAAGTACCTCAGCTATCTCCTCCGGTTCCATACACACTTTTCTACTGTCAACACTTGATTGGTCCGATTCTCTCACGTCTTATCCTTTTGCACTTCATGGTACTTGTAGAATGCCTTGTGATTTTCCTTAATCCTGCTCACCAAGGCCTTCTCATGGCCCCTTCTGGCTCTCCTAATTTAATTCGTAAGTTCCTTCCTTCTAGACTTATAATTTTCTAGATCTCTATTATTACCTAATTTTTTGAAGCTTTCGTAACCTTTTCTTTTCTTCTTGACTAGATTTTCATCTGCCTTTGTACATCATGGTTCCTGTACCCTACCATCCTTCCCCTGTCTCATTGGAACATACCTGTGCAGAATGCCACACAACTATCCCCTGAACATTTCCCAGTTTTGCCGTACATTTCCCTGAGAACATCTGTTCCCTATTTATGCTTCCAAGTTCCTGCCTGATACCTTCATATCTCCCCTTACTCTAATTAAACACTTTTGTAACTTGTCTGTTCCTATCCCTCTCCAATGCTACGGTAAAGGAGATAGAATTGTGATCACTATCTCCAAAATGCTCTCCCACTGAGAGACCTGACACCTGACCAGCTTCATTTCTGAATATCAGATCAAGTACAGCTTTTCTTCTTGTAGTCTTATTTACATATTGAGTCAGGAAACCTTCCTAAACACACCTAACAAACTCCACCCCATCTAAACCCCTAGCTCTAGGGAGATGCCAATCATTATTGGGGAAATTAAAATCCCCAGTCACTACAACCCTGTTATTATTACACCTTTCCAGAATCTGTCTCCATATCTGCTCCCTGACATCCCTGTTACTATTGGGTGGTCTATAAAAAACATCCAGTAGAATTATTGACCCATTCCTGTTTATAACTTCCACCCACAGAGACTCCATAGACAATCCCTACGTGGCGTCCAACTTTTCTGCAGCCGTGACACTATCTCTGGTCAGCTTTGCCACGCCCTCACCTGTTTTGCCTCCTTCTCTGTCCTTTCTGAAACATCTAAAGCCTGGCACTCTAAGTAACCATTCCTGCCCCTGAGCCATCCAAGTCTCTGTAATGGCCACAGTATCATAGCGCCAAGTACTAATCCTTGCCCTAAGCTCATCCGCTTTGTTCATGATGCTTCTTGCCTTAAAATCTCAAACCATCAGTCTGAGTGCATCTCTGCTCTATCACCTGCCTATCCTCCCTCTCACACTGCCTACAACCTTTCTCTATTTGTGAGCTTCCCAGTTTCCCCTTCCTCTGTCTCTTCAGTTCGCTTCCCATCCCTCAGCAATTCTAGTTGAAACTCTCCCCAACAGCCTTAGCAAACCTCCCTGCCAGGATATTGGTCCCCTTCGGATTCAAGTGCAACCTGTCCTTTTTGTACAGGTCACACCTGCCCCAAAAATGGCCCAATGATCCAGAAATCTGAATCCTTGCCCCCTGCTCCAATCCCTCAGCCATGCATTTATTCTCCACCTCATTCTATTCCTGTATTCACTGTCACGTGGCACAGGCAGTAATCCTGAGATTATTACCCTTGAGATCCTGCTTCTCAGCTTCTTTCCTAACTCCCTGTAGTCTGTTTTCAGGACCTCTCCCTTTTCCTACCTATGTCGTTGGTACCAACATGTACCTTCACCTCTGTCTGTTCACCTTCCCACTTCAGGATGTCTGAATGCGATCAGAAACATCCCGGACCCTGGCACCTGGGAGGCAAACTACCATCCATGTTTCTTTCCTGCGTTGTGATGGCCAGAACGTGGGCATTCGGCTACATCACATCACAGCGTAACGCCTGCAGCCCAATGGCCTTTGCGAGTGGTTTCACCGCTCCTTACAGGCTGCTCTGAGGCTGCTTTTGAGGTGTGAGCCCACCCCAAAACCCCCGGTCTGTGTGGATGCTGCATGATTCGTTACCCTGTTACAACTAAATCCCACAAAATAGCAGACAGTGCACCGCATACCATTAAACGATTTAGCATTATAATTCTTAATTTCACTAAAGGGTTAGTAAAGAAAAAGCAAAAAAAAAGAAAAGGGCCCATTTTAATGAAACAGTCTGATGCGCACAAGTTTGAGCTCACGGTTTCCCCTTCGACCTCCTCGGGCTTTGTCGAATCATGGCCCCGTGCCGGGTCGAGTCCTACGACCTCTTCTCTCTGGCGTCTTCTCCCTTTATCTCGCACCGAACAAAAGACTCAGCTCACACCGGTGTCAGGCACACAACCTGAAAAACAGACTCCCCTCATTTGGATCACATTCCAAAGCACCCGTTATCTCTGACCATAACCCAAACACTGCTTCTGCAGAAAGACCATTACGTTGGCAGTGAAACCTTTTCCAGGGCGTTACATATACATTCTCTAATATTAAATGGATTCATTGAATCACTGAAAAGAGGACCTGCAGTCATCCGCGGCTGAGTTGTTATACGGGCAGCATTACAAGTGCCAGGTGATGATGCACGGCTGCCTGGTCAGTCTCTTCCCAGCATTCCACCCTCCTCAATAAATTCAATTCCCTTGCACCTATTCCTACCTCTCATCATGACAAATAGCACTCCTGGGTTCCTGCAGACCTACATTCCACCCACATCCTGGAACCCTCAACACACTTCGACATAAATCCACCAACTCTAATCAACCCTGCATTTCCTGAGTTCTACTCTCACAGAGGAACAATGAGGATCTTGGGATTGGGATGGGTGAGACTCATGCTGGGAATACCGAGCACAATCCCATGACCGTATCCCCTGGGTCAGACCCACAATAGGAGCATTATGCTCAGTTCCCATTGTCATATTCCCTGACCCACTCCATGACCAGTGAGCAGAGTTCCTGTTACCCTTTGAGAAGGAGAAGGGAAAATCGGATGTGTCAGTATTACAGTTGAACAAAGGGAACTATGGAGCTATGAGGGAGGAGCTGGCCAAAGTTCAATGGAACAATACCCTAGCAGGGAAGACAGTGGAACAACAATGGCAGGTATTTCTGGGAATAATGCAGAAGGTGCAGGATTGGTTCATTCCAAAGAGGAAGAAAGATCCTAAGGGGAGTAAGGGGCGGCCGTGGCTGACAAGGGAAGTAAAGGGCAGTATAAAAATAAAAGAGAAGAAGTATAACATAGCAAAGATGAGCGGGAAACCAGAGGACTGAGAGCAACAGAAGATAACAAAAAAGGCAATACGCCAAGAAAAAATGAGGTACGAAGGTAAACTAGCCAAGAATATAAAGGAGGATAGTAAAAGCTTCTTTAGGTATGTGAATAGCAAAAAAAATATTTAAGACCAAAATTGGGCCATTGAGGAGAGAAACGGGTGAATTTATTATGGGGAACAAGGAAATGGCAGATGAGTTGAACAGGTACTTTGGACCTGTCTTCACTAGGGAAGACACAAACAATCTCCCAGATGTAATAGTGGCCAAAGGAACTAGGGTAAAGGATGAACTGAAGGAAATTTATATTAGGCAAGAAATGGTGTTGGATAGACTGTTGAGTCTGAAGGCTGATAAGTCCCCGGGACCTGATGGTCTGCATCCCAGGGTACTTAAAGAGGAGGCTCTAGAAATCGTGGATGCATTGGTAATCATTTTCCAATGTTCTATAGATTCAGGAACAGTTCCTGCTGATTGGAGGGTGGCTAATGTTGTCCCACTTTTCAAGAAAGGAGGGAGAGCGAAAACAGGGAATTATAGACCAGTTAACCTGATGTCAGTGGTGGGAAAGATGCTGGAGTCAATTATAAAAGAGGAAATTATGACACATTTGGATAGCAGTAGAAGGTTCAGTCCGAGTCAGCATGGATTTACGAAGGGAAAATCATGCTTGACTAATCTTCTGGAGTTTTTTGAGGATGTAACTATGAAAATGGACAAGGGAGAGCCAGTGGATGTAGTCAACCTGGACTTCCAGAAAGCTTTTGATAAAGTCCCACATAGGAGATTAGTGGGCAAAATTAGGGCACATGGTATTGGGGGCAGAGTACTGACATGGATTAAAAATTGGCTGGCTGACAGGAAACAAAGAGTAGCGATTAATGGGTCCCTTTCGGAATAGCAGGCTGTGACCAGTGGGGTACCGCAACGTTCGGTGCTGGGACTGCAGCTGTTTACAATATACATTAATGATTTAGATGAAGGGATTAAAAGTAACATTAGCAAATTTGCTGATGACACAAAGCTGGGTGGCAGTGTGAAATGTCAGGAAGATGTTATGAGAATGCAGGGTGACTTGGACAGGTTGGGTGAGTGGGCAAATGTATGGCAGATGCAGTTTAGTGTGGATAAATGTGAGGTTATCCACTTTGGTGGCAAGAACAGGAAGGCAGATTACTATCTAAATGGAGTCAAGTTAGGAAAAGGGGAAGTACAACGAGATCTAGGTGTTCTTGTACATCAGTCAATGAAAGCAAGCATGCAGGTACAGCAGGCAGTGAAGAAAGCTAATGGCATGCTGGCCTTTATAACAAAAGGAATTGAGTATAGGAGTAAAGAGGTCCTTCTGCAGCTGTACAGGGCCCTTGTGAGACCCCACCTGGAGTATTGTGTGCAGTTTTGGTCTCCAAATTTGAGGAAGGACATTCTTGCTATTGAGGGAGTGCAGCGTAGGTTCACAAGGTTAATTCCCGGAATGGCGGGACTGTCATATGTTGAAAGATTGGAGCAACTGAGCTTGTATACACTGGAATGTAGAAAGATGAGAAGGGATCTGATTGAAACCATATAAGATTATTAAGGGATTGGACACACTGGAGGCAGGAAGCATGTTCCTGCTGATGGGTGAGTCCAGTACTAGAGGCCACAGTTTAAGAATAAGGGGTAGGTCATTTAGAACAGAGATGTGGAAAAAAATTTTCACCCAGAGAGTGGTGGATATGTGGAATGCTCTGCCCCAGAAAGCAGTGGAGGCCAAGTCTCTGGATGCATTCAAGAGAGAGTTAGATAGAACTCTTATAGATAGTGGGGTCAAGGGATATGGGGAGAGGGCAGGAACGGGGTACTGATTGTGTATGATCAGCCATGATCACAGTGAATGGCGGTGCTGGCTAGAAGGGCCGAATGGCCTACTCCTGCACCTACTGTCTATTGTCTATTGTCTATTGTCTATTGCTGGGTCTCAACCCACAGCAGGAGTACAATGCACAGTTCTCTCTGTCCCTGGGTCAGACACACTGGAAGCACAGTTCATGTGTGGGAAATAGGAAGAATTGTGCTTTAAATATTCTAACATCTCTGCCCTCTCCAGGATATGACCCACCAGTTTTGTCTCCTGTCGAGGTGCCAACTCTGGAAGAGGGTCCTCCTCTTCTACAGGACACAAGGAGAGAGAGGAGGTGGAGGGTGAGGAGGGGGAGGAGTTGGAGTTTTCCTGCGTGAGGGTTGAGCAGGAGGAAACATGGCTTTCCATTCCTTCTGAACGATGTGTGGATCCCCCCCCCCCCGCCCACCCCAGCCCAGTTTCCAGTCCCAGGACGAGCAGATTGGATTATGAGGCTCACTGGACATTTTAGAAGATATGACGAAGGAGATTCTCCCAAGATTTGAAAGCCATATAGAAGCCTTGGCGTGCTTCCCATCTGAATAGGCCTCTCTTCAATCTCAATTCTAGATTCTAAGCTGTTCGGGGTGCCCCGCACCAATTATGAATTCTGGGCCACCTGCAACTTTGGTGAAGCGCAGGAGGGAAGAACGCTGCTCAATTTGGAGTGCCGGGAGAGGGCTGGAGCAGGAAAGAAGGCCTTGAATTCCTTGACCCCCTCCCCTTGTGGGTTTCAGACGGCACTGGATGGCTCCAAGAAGTGAGGACTGGATCATTGACGCCTCATTTGGAACGGGCGAGCAAGGGATTTCAGGTCCGATCTGAGTCCAGGGGTCTAGTTTAGTTCAAGATCAATTTTATTGTCATTCAACTGTAAAGATATATACCCCCAAAAGAACCAACGTTACTCCAGACCAAGGTACAAAACACTGTATATAGAACTCAGACATATAACACAAAATAATACAGTATCACCACTAATAAATTCATATTTATTTAAGGAGCATTTACGACACAAGTTAAAGAGTGAACAGTTTAACCCTAACAACTCTTCATGTGTGATGGGACATTGTGCTAGCAGGTAATTCAGTCGTCATACGGACTTGGGGTACGAAGCTGTTTCCCATCCCAACATTGTTGTCGTAATGCCCTGGTACCTCCTGCCTGGTGGGAGGGGGTCAAAGAGATTGTTGGATGAATGGAGAGACTGACAACACCAAGGACCCCACATGTGCAGCACTCCTGACAAATATCTTTGCTAGATTGAAGAGAGACCCCAAAGATCCTCTCAGCCATCCTCACAAGGATCCTCCCGAGATTCCTGCAATTCTTAGTAACTGTGTGTGGGTATATATTAGACGGGATTAGGAAGGAGGGAGGAAGAGGGAATGTTAATGGGGGGAAGTGAGGAGAGAGCAGGAAAATGGAAGGAGAAGGGAGATCATCTCTAGTAAAAAATAAAGCAATTGTTTGGAACAAAAAAGAAGCTTATTTGGTGTTTCAGGATTTGAAACTTCCCAGTTCTTGCACTGGCTCTCCTTCCCTCCTATCTGTTCATCCCTCAGTGCTCCCTCGCTCCTCAACAGCTCTTCCTCAGGTGTAACCATTGCTTGGCCCTCCTTCCCTCCTCAGAAACGGTGGGGGAGGGTGGGGAGAGGATAATTCTCTCACTCTCATGTCGGAGAGGACCAGAGAGATGTGGTGGGATGAAATCAAGGGGACAGTGATGTTCCACGATGTACCATCATCAGCATTTAACACCGAAAAGTTCTGAAAGGCCCCACTCGCGCCATCTCAAGCCACCCTGGATCTCTGTCTCCGACCATCGCTCTAATGGCACCTTCTCCATCCACTGGGACAATCCTGCTCCCCAGACATTTCTGTGCCCTGTCTCTGTGGCACCAGGTGAGCACCTGATTCTGTGACTTCTGTCGGTGTTCATCAAGGAGAAGGATGTGGAGACTTGAATTGTAAGAGAATAAATCGCTGACATTCTGCATTATGCCTGTAGTAGGAAGGGAGAAGTGTGAGAACAAAATGCACTCATTAGGATGGATATATTCCCAGGGCCTGATGGGATCTATTCCAAGTCACCAAGCGAATTTATGGAGATTACTGCAGTTCTGACATAGATTTTGTAGCTTTTGTAAGCCACGTGTGAAGTATCTGAAGACTGAAGTTCAGCTGGAGTTGACCCCTTGTTAAAAGAGGGTAGTGGAAATAAACCAGGAAAGCATAGGCCAGTGAACCTAACACCGGTGGCAAGTTGTTCGACAAGATTCTGAGGGATTCACATTCACTAAAAAGGCAGGGACTGGTTTGAAAATGTCAAGTAAGGTTTTGTGTAGGGCTGATCATGCTTCACAAACCTGATTGATCTTTTTGAGGAGGTAACTAAGAAAATAAATTAGACAGAATGGTAGACGTGGACATGGGAAGACCTGTGAGTTTTATGCCTTGCCACAGTCAGCAAAATAATATTAAAAATAGTGTTATAGTGTGTAATATAGAGCAGCTAATTTACCATTTAAGTGGAGATGTCCTGTTCAGTTTGGGATTATTGGAAACTGCAATTACTCATTAGGTCTCTTATTGGCTGTCTGAGATACAGTAAATAATTACTTCAGGTAGTAACTGCTGCATTGCTGCTAGTGGACCAATCACAGAGCACTGACAACTCGAGGCAACAGAGACAGGGCCGTCTGCACCAGTACTTCCACCACTGAAGTGTTGGTGGAAGGGTGAGGTCCTCTACTCTGGGGGAGAGGGGAGGGGTTTTCAGGTAGCACCAAGAACTGACACAAGAAAGCTAGAGCAGTAATAGGCATATCGAACCTGCCACACCATTCGATATGATCTACCTCTTCTGAACGTGAGCGCACAAGTCCACGATCTTGCAGAATTTTTTATTTAACCTGTCTCCATTCCAAATGGTAGCTGTGTAGAACGAGCTTCCAGTAGAAGTGGTAGAGGCAGGTTCAATTTTTTCATTAAAAAAATTGGATAGACATATGGACAGGAAAGGAATGGAGGGTTATGGGCTGTGAGCAGGGGTAGGTGGGACTAGGTGAGAGTAGCGTTCGGAACGGACTAGAAGGGCCAAGATGGCCTGTATCCATGCTGTAATTGTTATATGGTTATAACTACTTCTAGAGATTTAGCTCTCAGAAATAGATTAATCCAGGATTTCACTACAAATTGCAAAAACTCTCTACTCCCCTTATACTTAACTACACCTCATTTTTTGGGACTCATCCACTGCTGAATACATCTCCATATTTACCCTTTAATGCTTCCTTATGATTTAATATATTTCAATAAGATCACCCCTCATTTTTCTAAACTCCATGGAATACTGATCCAGACTGTTTTGTCTCTACTGATAGGCCAGTCCTCTCATCTCGGGAATTGGCCTGGTGAATCTAGTTTGAAGAGATTCCGATGTTAATATATCCCTGTAGAACAGAGGTTCCCAGCTGGGGTCCACAGGCCCTTTGCTTAATGCCATTGGTCAATGGCATAAAAAAGGTTGGGAACCCCTGCAATAGAGGATCAAACAGTGCAGTACTCCAGGGTGTGGCCTCAGTAACATGCTGCAAAATGGTAACAAATCTTACCTTTTTTCATCTCAATCCTTTTACAATTAAGGCCAACATACTATTTGTTTTCTTATATATTTGCCACAGTTGTCTGTCAGAACTTGATGATTCTTGCAGAGGAGTGAGTTAGATCAACTTGTAGTGAAATAGATTACCTTGGCATGAGAATGATTTGCTGGGTGAGCAACAACAACCCCGTACCCAACATCAGCAAGACAAAGGAAATCATTGTGGATTTCAGGAAGGGGAGGTCAGGAGAACACACACACAATGAAGACCAGTGGAGTGGTAAGTGATGGAAAGGGTGCATAGCTTCAAGTTCCAGGGCAAAAACATCACCAAGGTTCTATCCTAAGCACAACGCATTACTTGCACCTTCTGATGGCTTACCTGTTCAGCCTTCAAAATGAAGAGGCGCTGACAGTGCGGCATTTTCACGTTCTCCCATCATTGCAAGGGCTTTCCCTGAGAGATCTGGCTTCCTCCCATGTCCAAAATGCATGATTGTTGGCAGGTTAGATGGAATTCAGTCATGCAACTTGGCAGAAGGAAAAGTGTTTACTATTTTCTAAGTGGAGAGAAAATACAAATAACGGAGACATAAAGGGACTTGGGAGTCCTTGCGCAGGATTCCCCAAAGGTTAATTTGCCAGTTGAGTCTATGGTAAGGAAGGCAAATAAAATGTTAGCATTAATTTCAAGAGGACAAGAATATAAAAGCACGGAAGTAATGTTGAAACTTTATAAAACACTGGTGAGGCCTCACTTGGAGTATTGTGAGCAAGTTTGGGCCCCTGATCTTAGAAACTGGAGATGCTTCAAAAGAGGTTCACAGAAATGATCCAGGATTGAATGCTTGTGATATGAAGAGTGTTTGATGGCTCTGGGCCTGTATTCACTGGAATTCAGAAGAATGAGAGGTGACCTCATTGAAGCCTATTGAATGGTGAAAGGCCTTGATAGAGTGGATGTAATGAGGACTTCTGCTATGGTGGGAGAATCTAAGACCAGAGGACATGGCCTCAGAATAGATTGGTGTCCTTTTAGAACGGAGATGAGGAGGTATCTCTTTAGCTAGAGAGTGGTGAATCTGTGGAATTCTTTGCCAAAGGCAGCTGTGAATGCTGGGTCTTTATGTATATTTAAGGCAGAGGTGGATAGATTCTTGATCGGTCAGGGCATGAAGGAATACGGGGAGAAGGCAGAAGATAGGGGCCAAAAGAAAAATTGGATCAGCCATGATGAAATGGCGGAGCAGACAATGGCCTACTTCTGCATCTTATGATCTAACTTATGGTCTTCAATCTAATTGGCTGCTGTAAGGCACTCTCTGCATGTAAGTGAGGAGTTCTAGAAGAACAGGGGTGAGTGTGAGTGTGGGGTGATGAGAATATGGGGAGATTTAAAATAATGGGATAAACATAGGATTAGTCTGAACGTTGGTGTAAACTCAGTCTGCTGGGCACTAGTCTCCCCATTATCAAGGACATCTTCAACAGGCAATGTGCCAAGAACTTTTGCATCCATTATTAGCGACTCTCACCAGCCAGGAAATGCCCTTTTCACAATTACTACCATCGAGGAGGAGGTACAGGAGCCTGAAGACACACACTCAATGTTTTAGAAACAGCTTCTTTCTCTCCACCATCATATATTTGGACGGGCAATAAACCAGCCCATGAATACTACCTCACTCTTTTTGCTCTCTCTTTTGCAAAACTTATTTAATTTGTAACATATATTTCTTACTGTAATTTGTAGTATTTTTATGTACTAATTTATACTGCTGCTGTAAAACACAGCTATCACAACAGGTCAGTGATAATAAACCTGATTCGGAATGGCCAGCACAGACTCAGCGGACTGAACGGTCTTGTCCGTATCTCAACCTCTGCAGGGAACAGGTTGTGTTTCTTTTCTGAAGAGCAAAAGATTGTGGCCCCACTTAGTTGAATGACAGCGGAGAGGCATCGGAAAAGACTGGCCTGGATATAGTTTAATTATTAGTGGATCATTTATAATAAACCTTATCCCAGTTACAGAGAGTATAACCAGTTTCTCTGCGAAGAAAATACTCCGAAGGGAGATGGAGAGACGGTGCCTTCATAAATTTACTCACATGGGCTCATGCTCATCGCGGAGAGCGGAGGGCAGCGTGGGAGGGGTTTCTATCAGGGTACTTGTTTTTCAACTATTGAATGGCTGAATTCCTCAGCTCTGGGGAAAAGCTTTGACTGGTTTTGATCTCTCTCTCCTCTGATACTGCCCCCCTGTATTTTAGGGAATTTTTATTTGTAATACTTGCATTTTTAAAGTTTATGTGATGATTTCACTCGCCCTTTGCAGTTCAGGAGCCAATGTGGACTGAAGCTAAATGGACCACCATCATTTAATTCGTTGCAGTAATAACTCACAGCCACTGGAGGGCAGAGGCAGCCCACCAATAGTTGCGGTTTCAGTCAAACCAGCCAGAATCTGTTTCAACAGTGTCCGAGAGCCATTGGATGTCACTGTGACAGTTGGACAGAGAAGGGCTGCTCCTGGTGTGGATTAAAGTGTACAGGAGGATCCCACTGCACCAGGAGGTCCTAAGATTGCAGCGGTACTTTCTCAACAGTCGCATCACTAAAAGCGGCTGTCGTGTCCATTCTGCGTTCCTGTAAATTCGGATCTCAGTGCTGATTTGGATTACTGGCCGTTATAGGAGGGGTTTGCCAGTGACAGGACCGCTCCTCTGAACTACTGGCTGTGCTTTCTCCACACTACCTCACTTTGTTTTTGAGCTTTGTATAGTTCACTGTGACTCAGATACTCTTCAAACTTTAGTTTTCACTTTTATCCTGCTGTTATTGTAAATGAGCATGCTCCCTCTTTCTCAGTTTCCCTTAGACAGCCTCTGGCACCTTGCCCCATATCCTTTGAATTGATCAAAGTGTTCAGATTTCCAAGTACATTTATCATGAAAGTGTGCATGTTTTCTTACATTCATGACAGAACAAAGAAATAGAATAGAATCAAAACCAGAAAAAAAGACGGACAACCAATATGCATAACCAATATGTCTGTAGTGAGATGCTGAAGATGTTCTATAGATCAGTTGTGGAGAGCGCCCTCTTCTTTGTGGTGGCGTGTTGGGGAGGAAGCATTAAGAAGAGGGACGCCTCACATCTTAATAAGCTGGTAAGGAAGGCGGGCTCTGTCGTGGGCAAAGTACTGGAGAGTTTAACATCGGTAGCTGAGCGAAGGGCGCTGAGTAGGCTACGGTCAATTATGGAAAACTCTGAACATCCTCTACATAGCACCATCCAGAGACAGAGAAGCAGTTTCAGCGACAGGTTGCTATCGATGCAATGCTCCTCAGACAGGATGAAGAGGTCAATACTCCCCAATGCCATTCGGCTTTACAATTCAACCGCCAGGAGTAAGATATGTTAAAGTGCCGGGGTTGATTGTATTTAATGTATTTAAGTAAACTACTTAAGAACTTTTTAAAAGCTATTATTAATGCTTTTTGAGAGAGTGATTTAGAGGCATATCATATTTTTACTGAGTTAAGTATTGTATGTAATTAGTTTTGCTACAACAAGTGTATGGGACATTGGAAAAAAATGTTGAATTTCCCCATGGGGATGAATAAAGTATCTATCTATCTAAAGATAATCTGTGCATAACTAAAACGTATAATAAAATTATTGGTTATGTATTATTAAATATTAATAAATAATCCTAAGAACGCGAGTTGTAGGTTGTAGAATCATTTCAGAGTTGAGGTGAGTGAAGTTATCTGAAGTGAGTGAAGTTATCTGAGGTGAGTGAAGTTATCTGAGGTGAGTGAAATTATCTGAAGTGAGTGAAATTATCTGAGGTGAGTGAAGTTATCTGAAGTGAGTGAAATTATCTGAGGTGAGTGAAGTTATCTGAGGTGAGTGAAATTATCTGAAGTGAGTGAAATTATCTGAGGTGAGTGAAGTTATCTGAAGTGAGTGAAGTTATCTGAGGTGAGTGAAATTATCTGAGGTGAGTGAAGTTATCTGAAGTGAGTGAAATTATCTGAGGTGAGTGAAGTTATCTGAAGTGAGTGAAATTATCTGAAGTGAGTGAAATTATCTGAGGTGAGTGAAGTTATCTGAGGTGAGTGAAATTATCCACGCTGGTTGAGGACTCTGATTTTCTGAAGGGGAATAACTTCTTGAACCTGATGGTGCGGGACCTAAATCTCCTGTACTGCCTCCTTGATGGCAGCAGGGAGAAGAGAGTATATCCTGGATGTTGGGGTCCTTGATGATGGATTTGCTTCCTTGCTACAACACTCCTTGCAGATGTGCTCAATGGTGGGATGGTTAGGAGGTTTTTTCTTGTAATGGACTGGGCTGTATCCACTGCTTTTTATAAGCTTTGCCATTCTTGGGCATTGTTGTTTCCATACCAGGCTGTGATACAAACAGTTAGGATACTCTCCACTTTGCATCTATACAAGTATGTCGAAGTTTTAGATTATCTCCGTATACAAACAAACTTGTAAGAAAGTACAGATGCTGCCATGCCTTCTCTATAACGGCATTTCTGTGCTGGTGCCAGGACAGATCCTCTAATACGATAACGCCACTAAATTTAATGTTACTGATCCTCTCCACCACCAATCCTTTAACAAGGACTGGCTCTTGGACCTCCAGTTTCTTTCTCCTGAGTCGATAATCAGCTCCTTGGTCTTGCTGACATTGGGTAAGAGGTTGTTGTTGTGGCATCACACAGACAGATTTTCAATCTCCCTCCAATTAGCTGATTCATCACCACCTTTGGTTCTGCCAACAACAATGGTATTGTCAGCAAACTTAAATATGGCATTGAACAGGGAAGGAAGAGGTGGTGGAAGAGCCAGGGTCATCCCAGGAGAGGGGCGGACAGGAGCAGAGGGTGGCTGTTGACACCTTTTGCTCGATGTGGGCTCCCATTCGGTTAATTTTCCCATCCCAGGACAAGCAGATTGGGCTACGAGGCTTGCTGAACTTTTTAGGGGATGGGATGAAGGACCTTCCTTCAAGATTTCAGAGTCATATGCAGGCCTTGACCCAATTCCCATCATAACAGACATCTCCTCAATTCATGATCCTCGACTCTGAACTGTTCAGGATGCCTCGCACCAATCATGAGTCCTGGGCTACCTTCAACCTTGGTGGAGCAGAGGTGGTGAGCGTGCTGGGGCTTTCACTTCTGGGTGCCAATACCACAGACTACCTGAACGGCAGCTCTCATTGAAAACTGTGGAAAATATCAAATAGTCTCATTTTAGCCTGCTATGGCTGAGAGCCATAACTTCAGTAATGAAGTTTTAATGAGATTGAATGATCTATCACTGCTTAAAACAAACAGAATTAGATTGAACTGTGGCCAGCACACTGCCCCTTTAAGAAGCCACCAGCGAAAGAGGGGTCGATGTACTGGTCTGACGGTGCGTTTTTTAAAACGAGGTTTTCGACTCCCAATACCAACCATCTTGTTGGCAAACAATGGTAAATAACGTTGACGATCTCAGAGCTAGCGTGCTGTATTAGAGGGACGTTAAGAACGCATGCATCCTTTGATTTATGGAACCTCGGTCAACCCTTTCAATGTCCGATGCAGCAATTTGAATAAACATGTTCAGAGTACACCATCAAGGTCGATCAAGTATCACAAAAGCAGAGGTGGAGGTGTACGCCTCATGATCAACTCCTCATGGAGTACAAGGTGTCGGCGATGTCCCGATGTTGCTCAGCAGACCTGGAAAACCTCACAATTAAGTGCCAGCCATTTTAAATTCCAAGGGAGATTTCAGTAATCCTTTTGATAGCAGTGTACAATCCACCCCAGGCCAATGTCAAACAGGTTCTCGATGAATTGAGTGATGTAATCAACAGTACATTAGGGTTAACCCTAACCCTAACCCAAACAGCACATCATGGTCTCTTTCCCATTCATTTGGGGGATTTTAATCAGGCCAGCTTGATAAAGTCACCAAATAATTATTATTAATGAATCAATTGTAATACCAGAGTAAATAACACACTGGGCCACTGTTACACTAAGTTCAAGACTGCTTACCATGCTATCCCATGCCAACACTTCGGTAAGTCTGATCACCTGGCTGTACTTCTACTCCATAAGTACAGGCAGAGACTGAAGACTGCAGCACCAGTAGCGAAGACCAAGAAGGTATGGACAGGGGAAGCACAGGAGCTCTTACAGGACGTCTTTGAATCGATGGACTGGACTGTATTCAGGGAGTTGCTTTCACGCCTGGAAGAGTATGCCACAGCTGTCACCGACTTCGTTAAAACCTGTGTGGATGAGCGGGTGCCGATGAGAACTTATCGTACATTCCTGAACCAAAAGCCGTGGATGAACCAGGAGATCTGCCTTCTGCTGAGGGCTAGGTCTGTGGCATTTAAGTCTGGCAATCCAGGTCTGATTAAGAAAAGCAGGTGTGACTTGCAGAAGGCTATTTCAAGAGCCACAAAACAATTCCAGGAGAAGTTAGAAGTGACATTGGATGCACGTCAACTCTGGCAGGGTTTGCAGGCCATTACTTCCACAAAGCAAAACCCAACATCATAAATGGCAGCAATGCTTCACTGCCCGATGAGCTCAACATCTTTTATGCTCGTTTTGAAAGGGAGAATAAAACCACAGCTATGAGGATCCCTGCAGCATCCGGTGACCCTGTGACCTTTGTCTTGGAGGCCAACGCCAGGCTGTCTTTCAAGAAGGTGAACCCTCGCAAGGCAGCAGGACCCAATGGAGTACTAGGTAAGGCTCTGAAAAACCTGTGACAACCAACTGGCAGGAGTATTCAAAGACATTTTCAGTCTCTCACTGCTACAGTCAGAAGTTCCCACCCACTTCAAAAGGGAAACAATTATACCAGTGCCCAAGAAGAGCAGCATGAGCTGCTTTAATGACTATCGTCCACCAGCACTCTGTGCGGATTGAAAACAACTTCTCCACCTGGCTGACAATTAACACTGGCGCTCCACAGGAATTATTGTAGTGAGTGGTACAGTGCCTTTGACTGGGGTGCTCCACAGCCGCGTGAAGCACCAGAGATGGATCTTAAATTACTTGAAAGGAGATAGAAAAATAGAGAAGTAATCTTAAATCAGGACATAATTGAATCTTATGTAAACAATAATTAATATGGATATTTACAAATATGTATAAATGTTTCAAAAATGGTAATAGCAGATTAGGGGTAGGATTCATCGTCCCTGATCAAACATTAAAAAGCTGGAGAGGATAACTGGTGATTTATCAGTGTGTACAGGTGAAATCGCAGCTGACTACTTATCTTGTAGTGGGTGGAGGAAGAGATACCAATGAGAGTTATTGTCTGATACAAGCACAACAACCAGGAGTCTAAAACATTTACATTCAGAGCCATCATGTGTGAGATAAACCTTATTTAGAGTTAAAATGATGGGACTCTCGATCTGTTTCATGTTGTTTTCAGCCCATGTTGATATCAGAGGGGAAAAGCAAGCAGATAAATGAGCAAACACGAGGAAATCTGCAGATGCTGGAAATTCAAACAACAACAACACACACAAAATGCTGGTGGAACGCAGCAGGCCAGGCAGCATCTACAGGGAGAAGCACTTTGTGAAGGGTCTCGGCCCGAAACGTCGACAGTGCTTCTCCCTGTAGATGCTGCCCGGCCTGATAAATCAGGAAAGGAGGCAACTACCCATGCAGAAGTGGATATCCAAATAAAGTACAGGAAAGGGGGATTGAAAATCATTATTAAAAGAGAAATCAAAACATGAGGAGAAAACAATCGGATGAAGAGAGAATAGGAAGACATCTTTATAATATCCAGGAAGAAGCGGGATGGTTCAGGAATGCAGGGAAGAGCAGGAGAGAGGAGGTGATAATATTGAGTTTGAGGTTTGGGCACCCAGGGTTAAATAGTACATTGTTTTTAATGCAGAAGCACAATAATGGGAGGTGTGAGTATTGTAATCAGCAAGTAACGGTTGATCACGTACTGGTGAGGTGTCCAAGATATAATCAAGAGAGGGATGCTTCTAATCCAGATCAGAAGGTGACAATAATGAACCTTAAAGCTGTTTGCCAACCGCCATAGGAGAAGGAGAATAACTTAATCGATGTAGCAATTCCAAACACACGTAACTTACAGAAATCAGTAAGTGAAAAACACCAGAAATATACTGAATTAAAAGAGGAAGTTGAAAGACTTTGGAAGAGGAAAATTGTTGTGAATGTAATATCTGCGACTGGTATAATCCCAAAGGCACTACACAAAAGCATTAAACATTTAGGGCTACACAACAATATCTATGATCTTCAGAAAGCCACAAAGGAACACCACAGGAACAGTCCAAACGTTCCAAGCAATTGCGAAAGGAGCATGCTTGGCTATGCCCGCACCTCAGGTTTTACCAGCTTGAGCTAAGAAAAGAAATGTATTTTGTTATCAATAATAATAATAATCACCAGCTGGTATGGTGGAAGGGGGCTCAGGATCAAATAAGTTGCAGAAAGTTGTAAACTCAGTCACCATCACAGGCACCAGGCTCCCCCACATCCGGGACACCTTCAAGGAGCGATGCCTCAAAAAGGTGACACCCACCATCAGCCATGTCATGCCCTCTTCTCATTGTTACCATCAGGGAGAAGGTATGGACTTTAACGCACATAGTCAATGATTCAGGAACAGCTGTTTTCCTTATAACACACAAATACAGCCCAATTTGGCTTATCGGGTCCACACCAGCTATCAACAGAACAACTGATCAGCCCCATCCCCCTCACCCTATTTCCCTGTAGCCCTTCAACTTATTTTCTCTTCTCGCCTGTCCATTTCTCTCTTGCTCTATTAGAATTTACCTTTATAAGGGCTCGTTTGCAGCAGCCAATTTGTGCATCTACGAGAGGAAACCGGAACACCGGACTGAAACCCACGCAGTAACAGGAAGAATATTCCAACTCAGTACATGCTGTGCTCTTGGGTTTTCAGAAGGACTTTGACAAGGTTCCGTACGTGAGGTCGCTCAACAAGTATTACAGGAAGGATACCAGCATGGGTAGAAGATCAGCTGACTATCAGGAGGCAAAGAATAGGAGTAAATTGGGCCTTTTCTGATTGACTCCCGGTGACTAGTGGTATTCCGCAGGGGTCGGTGTTGGGCCTGTTTATAGATCGCATTATTAAAGTGAGATGGCAGAGTCATTGTGGGCTCATTCTTTCTTTCTAAGAGGGATGCTGTCAGTTCTCAGAATTACTTAATGGCTTTTACTCATCCTGTGCATTGGAGGCTCCTTACCAGGTCTGGTGTCACCAGTCAGGCTGCTTTCCACAGAACATCTGTAGAAATTTGCTAGCCTTTGGTGAAATACCATATCTCCTCAAACCCCTATGAAATATGTCAACGGGGGTGCCTTCTTCGTGACTGCAGCGATATGTTAGATCCAGGAAGGTTCCTCTGGGATGTTGACACCCAGGAGCTTGAAGCTGCTCATCTCTTCCACTGCAGGTCAACAGAAGGGTTGCCAGCAAAATCTTGAAGCCTCATATCTGTTAGATGAGTTCAAGACACAAAATTCTGAAACTATTCTAGCCAGGACCTGTGCAGTTTATGGCTGGTCTGAGTCAGCAAAGTAATATTGAAAATGGTATTATATAATAATATTAGTCTGAAATATAGAGCAGCTAATTTACCTCTTGAGTGGAGGTGTCCTGTTCAATTTCGGATTTTTGGCAACCACGATGACTCTGTGGGCTTCTTATTCATTCTCTTAGATACAGGAAATAATGATTTTAAACCGTCTCCAAAGGTCCTAACTGTTGTACCGCTGATAGTGGACCATTGAATCAAGTCATTACAGAGTATTGACAACACGAGGCAACACAAGCAGGGCAGCCAACACCATTGTGATGTTGGTGGAAGGGTGAAGTCCTGTACACTGGGGGCCGGGGGAGCGGAGGGGTTTCAGGAAGCACAAAGAAATGAAACAAAATGGCATTCTCCTGCCTTCTCACCATAACCTTTCACATCCTGACTAATCAAGAGCCAATCAACCTCTGCCGTAAATGCACCCAGTGATTTGGCCTCCACAGCCGCCTGTGGCAATGAATTCCATCGATTCACCACCCTCTGGCTAAAGAAATTCCTCCTCATCTCCGTTCTAAATGGACACCCCTCTATTTTGAGGTTGTGCTCTCTGGTACTCAACTCCTCCATGAAAGGAAACATTCTCATCACATCTATTCTATCTAGGCCTTTCAACATTCAATAGGTCAGGGTACGTTTATTATCAAATTGTGTATGTAGTATACAACTTTGAGATCTATCTTCTCCAGACAGACACAAAACAAAAAGAACATGGAGCCATTCAAAGAAAAACAGCAACCCCACAAAAAAAAAACAAATCACGCAAGCGGCAATAAGAACATCAACCCCTCCCCACAAAAAACACACACAAACTGCAATAAGGACATCAAAACCCCCATGCAAAAAAAACAATAAATCAACCCCCCCCACACACACACAAAGAAAAACAAACAGCACAAATGTAAGAACAGATCAACCTCCCCATACAAAAGAAAATCAATAAATCGAGCAACAAGAACATTAACCCCACTCCCCCACATGCAAAAAAATGAACAAATCGCACAAACGGCAACAAGAAGAAATGGGCAAAGGCACAATATTAAAATCATGAAACTGAAAGAGTCCAATTTGAATTACATTCCAATCCATCAATTGTAGAACTTCAGTAATATCCTCCGACAGAATCATGAATGAGAGATCAATCCGTCAGGAGCAGCAAGTATGAAATCCATCACACATTGGTTTCAATGACGTCTCCCTCTATTCTTCTAAATTCCAGCAAATATATACCCAGAGCCTTTAATCACTGCTCATATGATAACCCTTTCATTCATTCTTGTGAACCCCTATCTGAACCCTCTCCAATGTCAGCACATCCTTTCTTAAAAAATAAGGGGCCAAAAACTGCTCACAAGATTCCAAGTGAGGCCTCACCAATGCCTTATAAAGCCTCAACATTGCATTTTGCTTTTATATTCTATGGTCTCAACGTGTCTTTAAGAGGGAACAGTGATATCATTATGCATGCTGGAGTAGAAAGAGTTGCAAGGTCCTAGAAAGGATGCTGAATGCTAGTCCTGTGGTAAAGAAAGGTGAATAATACCTGATAATGTTATGTAAATTGGTTTACACTTGTTTGTATATCTAGAATGTCAGTAATTTGATATGTTTTACATGTGGATGTTTTAGATTTTAACAAGTAAGGTGTTGGTGCTGGATAGCGTGGTTGTGTGATGTTTCTTATTGGCCAAGTAGTTAGTGTTTTTAGCAAATTTAACTCCAAGGCAATATGCAAAAATATTTGTAGAAGTTTACTTTTTCTTTATTGTTTCATGACGGAATATGAATGTAATGGAGTACTGTGAATGTGTTAGTCTGTGTTTATGTATTGTGAGTGGGGAGAACTTGTTTCAGGGTCTAACCTATACTGTATGTGTTTGGAAGTTAAGCACGTGTGCTGAGGTGAGTATCTCTTAGTTAAGCTGAGATGCATTCATTCATATTTTTGATGTGTGTAAGTTACGCGTTTGGTGGGATTCTAATGTTGTTTGTATTGTTTTATTTAGAATTGCCACTACTGTATTGGTTTTGTATATTTTGTTTAATTTATTTTCATACTGCATACGTAACAAGGGTGTGGACCAAAATTAAGATGAGATTGTAACAGCAGGAACTGTGTGTTTTTAAAAAAAATTCATTTTGTCATTTTTATTTTGATTCCCTCTTTCTGCATTAAAGCATCTAAAGCAGATAAAGGAATTAAAGACCCAAAAAAGTATTGGCTGTCCTGCGCGTGTATTTTTTCCCCAGGTGGCAATTATGAGGAAGCAAAATAAGATAACAACCTTATTGGTACAACAGGAATACATTTCATCTTTGCTTAAGAGAGATTCAGGTTGTCGATGGAGGCCCATTGCATTACCATGCATTCATGAGGGCTTTTGAAAACAGTGTTGAAGGCAAGGCTGACAGTTACAGTGTCTACCTCTATTTCCTTGAACAATACACTAGACGTTGCCCTAGAGAAGTTGTCAGAAGTTTCAATAGGTACATTTAATGTCAGAGAAATGTGTACAATATACATCCTGAAATTCTTTTTCTTTGCAGAAATCCACAAAAACAGAGTGCCCCAAAGAATGAATGACAGTTAAAATGTTAGAACGTCAAAGCCCCCTCCCACGTACTAGCAGTGGCAAGGCAACAACACCCCCCCCCACCCCCACCAGCACAAAAGCATCAGCACCCTCCATTAAGCACTCATACGTGCAGCAAAGCATCAATAAAGACATAGCTTAATACTGATAATTGTGAAGTGCTACATTTTGGTAGGACTCATCAAAATAGGAATACATGGTAAATGGTAGGGCATTGAGGAATGCAGTAGAACAGAGTGATCTAGGAATAATGGTGCATAGTTCCCTGAAGGTGGAATCTCATGTGGATAGGGTGGTGAAGAAAGCTTTTGGTATGCTGGCCTTTATAAATCAAAGCATTGAGTATAGGGGTTGGAATGTAATGTTAAAATTGTACAAGGCATTGGTGAGGCCAAATTTGGAGTATTGTGTACAGTTCTGGTCACTGAATTATAGGAAAGATGTCAACAAAATAGAGAGAGTACAGAGGAGATTTACTAGAATGCTACTTGGGTTTCAGCACCTAAGTTACAGAGAAAGGTTGAACAAGTTAGGTCTTTATTCTTTGGAGCGTAGAAGGTTGAGGGGGACTTGATAGAGGTCTTTAAAATTATGAGGAGGATAGATAGAGCTGATGTGGATAGGCTTTTTCCATTGAGAGTAGGGGAGATTCAAACAAGAGGACATGAGTTGAGAGTTAAGGGGCGAAAGTTTAGGGGTAACACGAGGGGGAACTTCTTTACTCAGAGAGTGGTATCTGTGTGGAACAAGCTTCCAGTAGAAGTGGTAGAGGCAGGTTTGGTATTGTCATTTAAAAAAAATTGGATAGATATATGGCCAGGAAAGGAATGGAGGGTTATGGGTTGAGTGCGGGTCGGTGGGACTAGGTGAGAGTAAGCGTTCAGCACGGACTAGAAGGGCCGAGATGGCCTGTTTCCGTGTTGTAATTGTTATATGGTTATATTTATAGATTTGTGCTACCCTAAAAACTACTCGTTCCCCCGGTAATTCGACATACCACAGGCTCTCTCTGTCCCTAATAAGGGAAACAAAGATGTCCCCGTTTCACAGCAAGAGGGGAAACACTGCAAGCAACTGGCTGACTTACGATAAGAAAAGTCTGTTGCATCACTTTTCAAGCTCTGCAGCCACAGAGCCAGCAGCAAAAAGGTGCAGCCCTCCGAACACACAGCGCCCAGCAGCTAACCCGCGGCTCCCGATGTTCTGTGATGCTTCAGTCAGGGACGCTGACCTGGAAGCAGCACCACAAAATCCTAGAACCCTGAGGGCGCGTTCGTCTTCCAGGCCGCGTCTTAGGGATATCAGGAAGCTGCCGGTTGTGAGGCCTTACGAGCAGGTCCCATTCAGTCCACAAAGAACCGAAGTCAAGAGTGTAACCGTAGGTCAGAGTCTTCAAAAGACCCCCCCCCCCCCCCGTACAGCCTGAAAAGGGAAACAAGGAGATTTCAACGATAGAAATAGAGCTGTTTCCGAAGTTGCAAGCAAAGGAGTTTAGTGCTATCTTGACTTCACCCCACCTAAGAAGGAATATGTCAAAGCTGAAGCTTTACCAGAGAACATTTTGGTAATTGTGTTTGCCTATATGCAAGAGGTTCTTTCTTGAGTACCAATCAAATCAAAGAAAGCTCTTCAAGACTACAGTCTTTTTTTTTAAAGTGGCCGTTGCGATGCCTTGGAAGAAATGCAGTACATGCATGAGCTGGACATGCCTGTCAGTATGTCGATAGACATAAAGAAATTGCTATATGTGCTTGGGACTTATGGAGAATGGTGGTCTGTAACTTGCAAGAAAGGCACAACCATAAAATTACTTTCATTGGCAATGTTGATTTTTTATTGGAAGGCAAGGGAAGATTGCTACACACCTGTGTTTGGGAATATACAGGTGCTACATCACCTGCAATAAGCAAAGGTGATAAGAAGCTAGGTCACAATTTCTTTCTAAGACTCAAGGAAGCACCTTTGCCACTATTGTAGCCACTGTGGGAAGTAAAGCTAAAACTGAACGTGGAACTAATGGAAAGGAAATGGTCTCACCAGCCAAAAGGGTTTGTTTGTTTGGCGAGGGTGAACATGCATTGGATTCATGCCCTCTGCTGGAGAAAGGGGCGCATAGTGAGAAGATTGCCTTCCTAAAGGAAATTGGTGTCTGTCGTTGCTCTTTATTTATAGGACACATCAACAAGGATTGCAGCAAGTGTCTTTCATGCATGGTATGCAGTGGCAAGCATCCCAGCATATTTCATATTCACTCTTATGAAAAGGGTGCAGATTCAAAACAGGCTGTGAACACAACAGAGTAATACTCTGGCAATGGCCTTAAGGGGCTTGCAATCATGAATGTAAACTTACCATAATTCCAGTAGAAGTGAAGACTAAGAAGGGTAGGAATATAGTAGCTGTGCTTTCCTATATCAAGGAAGTACAGCAGTCCTCATGAACAATCTCAACTTCACAGGAAAGAGAACACTTATTCTCTTACACACCATGGATCAAGAGAAGGTTGTGAATAGCTACGTTGTTTCAGGATTGGAGTTGGCTGGCTTAGATCATGAAAACTACTGTGAACTACCTAACATCTATACACAGCAACATATGCCTGTCTGTAGAGTGAACCTTCCACAACAGAGGGATTTCCAGGGTTGGGCTCAGCTGAAACATGTCCATTTACCGGAAGTTGATTCAGAAATTGAGCTGTTGGTAGAGTCAAATGTGTCTAAAGCATGGGAGCCATTGCAAATGATTTGCAGTGTTGATGATGGACCCTATGCAATTAGAACAATGTTGGGTTGGACTATGTGGAGAAGCTGGCTGGTGGAACTCTGCCAGTTGGAAAACTTCAAGAATGTTAGATGTTTGAAACCCCTGGATTCTGGAGAAGTTGCTGCTGCATAGTTACAGTACATCACTTCACAGACGCAAGTGAAGATGGCTATGGAGCAGTGACCCACGTATTGTTGGACAGCATACACTCTCAGGTGCACAGTGCTTTTATCAGGGGAAAATCAAGGGTAGCTCTGTTGAAGTCAATTCCCATCCCTTGTATGGAACTCATCACTGCTACAATGGCAAGCTGGATGGACACATTGTGGAGGGTGGAGATGCACATGCAGGTTTGCGACTCAGCGTTTTGGACTGATAGTTCTTCTGTGCTGAAGTATACCAAGAATGAAACTTCCAGGTTCTGAACCTTCATTGCAAACAGAGTTTCAGAGATTCTTAAGGTCTCACAAGCACCTCAGTGGAGGTATGTAAACATTTCAAGCAACCTGGCGGATGTGGCCTCTAGAGCACTGAAGGTGAAAGCATTCCATGGGTCTCGGGGCCTCTGTACCTCCTTCAGCCTGAAAGGGAATGGCCTGTGAATTCCGATTGTCCTGGAGAACTTCTGCTAGATGATCTGAAGTCACGAGGAGTGTAACAGCGAATGCCGTGCAAATTTAAGAGAAGATAGACAAGGTAATACAATCTATCACTTCTCATCTTGGACTCATTTGAGGAAAACAGTGTCCTCAATTTTCGAGTTAAGAACCTTCTCTTGTTTCTTAGTCAGAAGAGAAAGCAATTGTGCATTGCTCTTGCTCAGTCTGACTTGGATGAAGAACATTCTTTGGAGAGGAAGATATTCAGCAGTTGAGCTTCTGTTCACATGTGTAGGAATGGACTACTTTGGACCTTTGGAGGTGAAGAGCAGAAGGAATACAATGAAGAATTATGGGGTGATATTTTCCTGTCTAGCTCTAAGAGCTATTCACATTGAACTGGCACTTTCCTTAGACACAGACACAGATTCGTTAGTTAATGCACTTCGATGTTTTATAGCAAGACAAGGACAGGTTCGTTAAGTGCGCTTTGATAACGTGACAAACTTTGCTGGAGCTAAGTGTCAGTTACGAGAAGCTATTGAGAAGTGGAATCATTCACAGATCACTGGTGTCCTTCTAAAAGGGATTAAATCGATTTTTAACCCCCCCCCCCCCCATCTGGTTCACATCATGGAGGAACATGGGAGAGTTTGATCAGATCTGTGCAAAAGGTCCTCAATTCCACCATGAAGGTACAGAATCTTGACGATGAGTGTTTCCACACAGTCCTTTGTGAAGCAGACGCTATCATCAATGGATGTCAAATTACTAAAGCATCCTCTGATCCCAATGATTTAGAAGCACTAACAGCTAATCATCTGTTGCTTCTGAAGACCTCACCATTCTTACTAGCAGGCGTGTTCCAAAAGGAAGACATTTATGCTCCTTGTAGGTGGAAGCAGGACTGAGACATGTTGAACTTGTTTTGGAAACAGTGGGTCAAGGAGTATTTACCACTGTTACAGGCATGTCAGAAATGGTCAGGTATAAAATGTGATTTCTTCCCAGGAGACATTGTGCTTATAGTTGATGACACAGGGCCTTGAAACTCATGGATTGCTCAAGGCTTTCCAGATGGAAGGGGATTTATGTGGCAGGTGTGGCAGCAAGATGAAGACCAGTGGTCTAGACAGGCCTGTAACCAAGGTCTTCTACAGGAGGCAGAGGTTTGAAGAGTTACCGCTCTAGAAGTTTCATGACTTTGACATGACTGGCTGACTTGATGGAGATTGACAGTAATGATCACACTGTACTGGGCGGTGTGCTGGGAATCTCTGGCCTAGATGACTGTTACATGACTTGCCTGAATGAAGAAAGATGTCGTTTGTATAAATGTTAAGATGTTTGTCCTTGAAGATTTAATGCCTCCTATTTTAGTAGTATCTAGTTGTGATTATTATCCTGGGGGAAAGTGATCAAAATATGAAAGAATTAAAACTGCAATATGAAAAGGAGATAGCTAAAATCAGATGTGTCTGTATTATAGTGGAATAAATGGAAATAGGCATGAGAGAAGAGCTGGCCAAAATTGATTGAAAAAGAACACTGGCAGGGATGATGGCAAGGCAGCAATGGCTGGAATTTCTGGAAGCAATTCAGAAGGCACAGGATATACACATCACAAAGGAGAAGAAGTATTCTAAAGGCAAAATGACAAACTGCGGCAAACAAGAGAAGTCAAAGCCAAAGAGTGGGCATATAATAGAGCAGAGATCAGTGAGAAATTAGAGAATTAGGAAACTTTTTAAAACCAACAGAAGACAAATAAAAAAAGTAATTAAGAAGGAAGGAAAAGATGGAGTATGAAGGTACCAATATCTTACTACCAGCCAATAATATTAAAAAGAACATCAAAAGTTTCTTTAGATACATAAAGTGTTTAAAAAATGTGAGAGCGGATATCAGACCACTGGAAAATGATGTTGGAGGGGTAGTAATGGGAGACAAGGAAATGGCAAATGAACTGAATAAGTATTTTCCATCAATCTTCACTGTGGAAGACACTAGCAGTATTCTGGAAGATTGAGAGGCCAGGGAATAGAAGTGAGTGCATTTGCCATTACTAGGCAGAAGGTTCTTGGGAAACAAAATTCTGAAGGTACATAAGTCATCTGGATCAGATGGTATACATCCCAGGGTTCTGAAAGAGGTGGTTGAAGAGATTGCAGAGGCATTAGTAATGATCTTTCAAGAATCCACTAGTTTCTGGCATGGTTCTGGAGGTCTGGAAAATTGAAAATGTCACTCCACTCTTCAAGAAGGAAGAGAGGCAGAAGAAAGAAAATTATAGGCCAGTTAGTCTGACTGCAGAGGTTGGAAAGATGTTGGAGTTGATTGTTAAGGATGAAGTTTCGGAGTACGTGGAGGCACATGATAAAGTAGGCTATAGTCAGCATGGTTTCCTCAAAGGGAAATCTTGCCTGAGAAATCTGTTGGAATTCTTTGAAGAAATAACAAGCAGGATAGACAAAGGAGAATCGGTGGATGTTGTGTACTTGGACTTTCAGAAGGCCTTTGACAAGGTGCCGCACATGGGACTGCGTAACAAGTTAAGAGCCATTGGAATTACAGGAAAGGTACTAGCATGGATAAAGCAGTGGCTGATTGGCAGAAGACAAAGAATGGGAATAAAGGAAGCCTTTTCTGGCTGGCTGCCAGTGACTAGTAGTGTTCCACAGATTTGTGTTAGGACTGCTTCCTTTTAGTTTATATGTTATTCTCTTGGATGACAGAATTGATTGCTTTGTGGCAAAGTTTGCAGATGATATGAAGACAGGTGGAGGCACAAGTAGTTTTCAGGAAGTAGAGAGGCTACAGTAGGATTTCGATAGATTAGAAAAATGGGCAAAGAAGCGGCAGATGGAATACAGTGTCAGGAAGTATATGGTCATGCACTTTAGTAGGAGGAATAGAACCATAAACTACTCTCTAAATGGAGAGAAATTTCAAAAATATGAGGTGCAAAGGGAGTTGGGAGTCCTTGCGCAGGATTCCCTAAAGGTTCATGTGCAGGTGGTGAGGAAAGCAAATGTGATGTTAGTATTCATTTCAAGAGGACTAGAATATAAAAGCAAGGATGTAATGTTGAGAATTTGTAAAGCACTGGTGAGGCCTCACTTGGAGTATTGTGAGCAGTTTTGAGCTCTTTATCTAAGAGCAGATGTGTTGACATTGGTCAGTGTTCAAAGGAGGTTCACAAAAATTATTACAGGATTGAAAGGCTTGTCATTTGAAGGGCGTTTGATGGATTTCGGCCTAGTCTCACAGGAATTCAGAAAGAGGGGTGACCTCATTGAAACCTATTGACTGTTGAAAGGCCTTGATAGAATGGATGTGGAGAGGATGTTTCCTATGATGGGAGAGTCTAAGACCAGAGGACACAGCCTCAGTATAGAGGGGTGTCCTTTTAGAATGGAGAATAGCAGGAATTTCTTTAGCCAGAGAGTGATGAATCTGTGGAATTCAATGTCACATGCAATGAGAAGGCAGGAGATTGGGGCTAAGAGGGGAAATGTATCAGCCAAAATAAAATAGTGGCGCAGACTCAATAGGCCAGAGGCCTAATTGCGTTCCTATATCTTACGGTCTCAAGATCGGAAACATAGACTCATAAGGTATAGGAGGAGCCTAATAAAGCGGCCACTGAGTGTATACTACTTTGAGATTCATTTTGTTGAATGCGTTTACAGGAGGTAAAGAAATACAATAGGATTTTTGAAGAAAGTATACATAAATGAAGACTGACATAAATAATACTCTGATAGAGAGTCCAAAAGATGGACTGAAGGAATGACTAACTGGCTCTTCGTGTTGTCTCCGCCCTGTGATTCCAAAAGGTTTACAGATGGAATTCCAATACTCAGGACATTGACAATTGAAAGCACAGCAACGACTGAAGATCAGGAGCCCAGAATGGAAGAGGTGTGGTTACGTCAGACCACGGCTGAGTTAGTGGAGGTTATGGATGGAGACATGGAGCAGAGAAACCCTGGAAGAAATTGAAAAGAAGGGTGAGGATTTTAAAAATGTCACATTAATTCACTATCAAAGATAATCAGAATGGGGGGGGTAGTATCAGCCATGAGTGAATGACAGAGCAGACTCGATGGGCCAAATGGCCTATTTCTGCTCCTATGTCTTGAAGTCTTGTAAGGAATTAATGTAATGTTTGGTTTTCCTGGTGTTTTAGCTATGGTTTAGCTTATAGTGAAACCAAAATGAAAAAGCTCTAATTATTAGTAGGTAGGAACTTTCAGTGTTCAATACTGTCATGATCATATCACCAGCTAAGCCACTGCATTCTTTGTGTAGAAACACAATGAACTGCAGAATGTTTGTTGAAGGCATCTAAAACCCTTCAGCTTCATGGCTTGCTACAGTGTTTGCTTACTTCCAGTGATTTAATGAGCAAATGAGGGGTTGCTATGCAGTATGGTTACAACCTGTTCATCGTTCTAAGAGTACAATTTAAGCAAATGCAATCTTTCTCCTAGTGTGAAATCAGAGCTCAGACAGTTACTTGGAGCTAAATTAATTCTGTGTTCGATCTGTTCCTGTTCTTATCTCTGTCATCAGTGGTTAGTGTTGAGAGTAGACCAGCCGTGTTTGAAGAGGAAGGGAAAAATTAAATACCAAAGCATCTAACTACTCCCTGTGCTCATAGAATCATTGACAGTTCCTATCAGAAGATCCTCTGCATCTTTGAGCCATATAACACTGTATCCCAGTAACGTTCCCATAACTTAGATACTTTTATAGTTGAATCTGAGCCATTATTTGACTACTACGATTCCTGATTTGCTTGCATGTTGTAGTGCGATGTGTACATGTGTTCAGTGGTGCCTGACTTGTTGAGAAGGGTGACACTTCTGCCTGCTGGGATTATGCAAAGTAGGCAGACGGTTTTGTTAACTAATACGCATTGCTGATTTGATGCTCGCGGATCTCGGAGCTACAACTAACACCGCCGAGCAGAAATTCTTCTGCAGTTGCTTCCACAAAATATATAATGTGAGTGACTGAAATAGCTATGGCAATGATGAGACCAGAATGCTGCAGAGCTGAGAGAAAACCCATCACTGCCTCTGTTAGTAATCCTTATAATCATAAAACATGGGAGCAGAATTAGGCCATTCAGCCCATCAAGTCTGTTCCACCATTCCATCATGGCTGATCCCGGATCCCACTCAACCCCATACACCTGCCTTTTCACCATATCCGTTGATGCCCTGGCCGATTGGAAACGATTACCTTTTGTCTTAAATATACCCACGAACTTGGCCTCCACTGCAGTCTGTGGCAGAGCATTCTGCAGATTAGCTATTCTCTGGCTAAAAAAATTCCTTCTACCCTCTGTTCTGAACTTTGAGGCTGTGCCCTTTAGTTCTGGATACCCCCCCCCCCCACCAAAGGAAACATCCTCTCCGCATCCACCCTATCTAGTCCTTTCACCATTCGGTAGTTTTCAGTGAGATCCTCCTGCATTCTTCTAAATTCCAGTGAGTATAGGCCCAAAGCTGCCAAATGCTCTTCATATGGTAACCCTTTCATTCCCACAATCATCCCCATGAACCTCCTTTGGACTCTCCAATAACAACACAACTTTTGAGATATGGGGCCCAAAACTGTTGACAATACTCTTTAAGTGTGGCCTGACTAGTGTCTTGTAAAGTCTCATCATTATCTTGTTGCTTTTATATTCTATTCCCGTTGAAGACGTGGCAACATTGCATTTGCCTTCTTTACCTCAGACTCTATCTGTAAATTAACTTTCTGGGAGTCCTGCATGAGGACTCCTAAATCCCTCTGCACCACTAAACGGCGACTCCTTTGCTTGCATCAGCGCTAACAGCTCTGTTTCTGTCTTTGATATCTCTTTTCCCTTTTCAAGGTTCTTTTGAAGACCCTGAACTGGAATTAAACTCTGATTTTGGTTCTTTATGGGAATGGGACCAGCTCTCAGGGCCTCACGACCGGCAGCTTTTTGATATCCCAAGGACGCAGCCTGGAAGCCTAGTGAGCCTTCAGGGTGCTGGATTTTCATGGCTCTGGAGATGGGCTGACTCAACGCCGGTGACCCTGACTGAAGCATCATGGGAGAACATGGAACATTGGGAGCAGTGGGTTAGCTGCTGTGGGCTGTCCGTCCAGAGACCTGAGATTTGGGGCCGACTCTTTGGCCGCAGAGCTTGGAAAAGACTTTTAACATAAATCAGTGAGCTGTTTGTTATGTCTCTCCTCTCACTGTGAAACTTGGACACCTCTTTTTCCCTTATTAGGGAGAGAGAGAGAGCCTGTGGTATGTCAGATTACTGGGTGAACAAGCAGTCTTTGGGATACTGCAAGTTGCATCTTTATTGCTGCTTTACTGCATGCTTGAGTGCTTGGTGGGGGGGCACCGAAGCTTTTTTGCTGGGGAGGAGAGGTCGTTGCCTTGCTGTAACTTGTGTATGACAGGGGGGAGCTGGGGGGGGCTTTGGGGTTCTAACGTTTTAAATCAGTCATTCTTTGGGGCACTCCTCTGTTTTTGTGGCTGTTTGTGAAGAAAAAGAATTTCAGGATGTATACTGTCTACATTTCTCTGACGTTAAATGTACCCATTGAATCTCTGATGTTTGAACTTTCTCCCCATTTAGATAATGATCTGCACTATTATTCCTTTTACCAAAATGCATTATCATACATTTCCCAACACTGTATTCCATCTGCCACTTTTTTGGCCATTCTTCCAATTCGTCTAAGTCCTGCTGCAATCGCATTGCTTCCTCTACACTACCTACCCCTCCACCCATCTTCGTATCATCTGCAAACTTTGCCACAAAACGATCAAGTCCACTATCTAAATCATTGGCAAACAATGTGAAAAGCAGCAGTCCCAGTACTGACCCCTGAAGAACACCACCAGTCACCAGCAGTCAACCAGAAAGGGCCCCTTTTATTCCTAATTGCTGCCATCTGAAGAACAATCTGGTTTCAATTGATGCAAGCCATTTCTGAAATTAAACCTCAATTTTCACCAATCACGGTTCTTTAAAGCAATGATCCAGGCAGATGAACAGAACGTACAACTCAGAATTTAGAACACTACAGACAAGAACAGGCTCTTTGGCTCGTGACGTCTGTGCTGACCGTGACTGGCCTGAAGTTATTTCCATCTGCCTGCACGTGATACACGTCCCTCCATTCACTGCTGTGTCTTATGTTCTTATTCCATCCATTCCCTATCTGTTCATGCGCCTCTCTAAATGCCTTTTCATTACCACAAGGAGGCACATATAAAGAAATTGCCCTGCACATTTCTCCTAATTTCCCCCCACCCTCACCCCACAACTTAAAGCTCTGCACCCTAGTACGTGACATTTCTACCGCAGCAAAGAGACTATCATTGCCTATCCTATCGATGTCTCTCATAATTTCATAAACCTTTCTCCCCTCAACCTCTGACACTCCAGAGAAAGCAGTGTTAGTCTATTCAATCCCCCCTTTTAGCTAACTGTTTAATTCAGGTAGAATTCTAGTGAACCACTTCTGAACCCTCTCCAAAGCCTCCACTTCCTGTAACGTGACCAGAACTGAACACAGTACCTCAAAAGCAGCCTGAGCAAAGTTTTATACAACTGCAATATGACTTGCTGACTTTTATACCAATGAAGACAAGCAGACCCTACCCCTTCTGTAGCACCTTATCAGCTTGTTTCCCTATTTTCAGGGAGTTATGGATGTGGACCCCAAGAAATCTCCATATATCAATGTCCTTAGCGGACATTGCTATTTCTTGTGTATACTCCTCTCACATTTGGCACTGACTGTTTTCAGAAATCAGGAAAATATGCAGGCAGCATGAATGTTATGTGCACTATGCAGTAAAGCAAATTTTAATCTCAAATGCTAATTCCTGTGTACATCTTTCCAGCACTAATCCCATTATAACCTTGTGAGTGTTAAATGATCTCGTGTATGGCCAGGCAGTTACTAAGTGGCTGGCCGGTGGTGTAGTGACATACACACCGGACTTAGAGGCGAGTGATCCAGGGTGAGAATCCAGCCGGCCCCTTGCACACTTTCCATCCATGCTGGGTTGAGCGCTGATCTAGCAACTTGGTCTCTTAAAAAAAACAGCCGAACGTGTTAAAGAAATGGCAAGGTTGCTGCCTGAGGCACCACAAGGTGCAGAAAGGAACAACAAACACTTGCTATGTATTCTGATTGTAAATTCCAACAATATTTCTAGTACCTTCACTATAGGTGGGTTGTCAAAATTTGGAGCAAACCATTCACAGATTCAAGTATTCATAGTATTGATTCCAAGTTAGGACCAAAGAGAAGCAGTAACAGTCAATGACATTAAGAAACATATTTGCAACAATAATTAAATATTGCAATTGATATTAAACTAGACCAGGGGTTGGTTTATACTCTGCAAAAGAACTGCTCTGGGATTGTTGTTCATTTTCAAATAATACAGTTCATAATCATCCTCATTGCTTCTCGACATATTCTGTTCAGCCAACAACATCTCCATGGGAGACACTTGTGACGGTATTAGAACAATCACATAAGCTGTGTGGTGAAAAAGGCACAACAGCGCCTGTTTCACCTCAGATGGTTGAAGAAGTTTGGTATAGGCCCCCAAATCCTAAGAGCTTTCTGCAGGGGCACAATTGAGAGCATCCTGTCTGGCTACATCACTGCCTGAAATGGGAACTGTACCTGCCTTAATTGCAGGGCTCTGCAGAGAATGGTGTGGACAGCCCAGTGCATCTGTAGATGTGAACTTCCCATGATTCAGGACATTTACAAAGACAGGTGTGATAAAAGGGCCCAAAGGATCATTGGGGACCCGAGTCACTCCAGCCACGGTCTGTTCAAGCTGCTACCATCCAGGAAATGGTACCGCAGTATAAAAGCCAGGACCAACAGGCTCCAGGACAGCTTCTTCCACCAGGCCATCAGACTGATTAACTCACTCTGATTTGAGTGTATTTCTTTGTACATTGACTGTACTATTTATTATGAATTATTATAAATTGCTATCATTAGACATTGAGATGTAACATGAAGATTTTTACTTATGTATGTGAAGGATGTAAGAAATAAAGTCAATTCAATTCAATGAAGATGGAATAAAATTATGTACAGTAAGAGGGGATAGTTACAAAGATAAACAAGTCTATTTTTATTAGCTTCATTAAATATAGTTGCTATTGTTATTTGAAAATATAGCACGATACTATGTTTTTATGGCCCAACAAGCCTGCAGTGCCAAATTACACCCATGTGACTAATTAACTGTACATCTTTAAGATGTGGGAAGAATCTAGAGCACGCGGAGAAACCCACTCGGTCACAGGGAGAGCATACAAACTCCTTACAGACAGTGGCAGAATCGAACTCTGATCTCTGGCATTTAGTTGCATTACACTGCCATCCTGCCCCAAAGCTGGAAGAAATTTGGGACCAACAAGATCTATGCATGCAGAATGCCAAAGGTTCTAAACAAGTACTCTGCATTATGTTTACCAAGGAATGAGGCGCTGCCAAAGTGATGATTACCAGGCTGAAAATTTGTCAAAAGTGAGCTACTATAAAATATAGTGTTGCTTAAAATTGAGGGGTTGACTGTAGTTCACCCTGACTCAGAGGAGTTGCCAGGATAATGTTAGAGCAAGAAGCCTGTTAATCTCACAATGTGGGGGTGGGTGTACAGTGAGTGCAGGAATGTTCAAAGGATGATTGCAACTATTTTAAATCGCACAGCTTAAAAGTTCGGGGTAAGTAATAATTTCAAAAGCACCTGGATAGGCTGGGAGATGCGACTGGCAAGTAGCTGATGAAACTTAGTGGGAGGAATTGATATACAGCCTTTTGCAGGAACAGAAGCAAGTTACATGGGCAGCATGGTAGTGTAATGCTTTACAGTGCCAGCTGTACGATCGGGGGTGAATTTCACCACTGCCTGGAAGGAATTTGTACACATTTCCTCCATGATGGCTTGGGTTTCCTCCCACATTCCAAAGACGTACAGGGCAGGGTTAGTTAAGTTGTGGGCATGCTATATTGGCGTCGGCACTTGTGGGCTGCCCCCAGCATATCCTCGGATTGCGTTGGTCACAGATGCAAACAAAGCATTTCACTGTATGTTTCAATGTACATGTGACAAATAAAGCTCATCTTGTTGAACTACTGTATTTTTATATTTCTCAGCCCAGGCTGGTAAAACCTGAGGTACAGGCATAGCCAATTGTACTTACTTCTCAATTGCTAGGAACTTCCAGACTATTCTAGTGGTGTTTAGTATTGTGGCTTTCTGGAGATTTATATAAATATTGCTGTGAAGACCTAATTGTTTAATGGTCTTGTGTAGTGACTTTGGGATGATACCAGTTAGACCATAAGACTTGGGAGTAGAATTAGACAATTCAGCTCATTGAGTCTGCTCTGCCATTTGATTGTTACTGATCCACTTCCCTCTCAGCCCTATTCTTCTGTTTTCTCCCCGTAACCTTTCAATCTGTGACATCGAGAATCTATTGACCTCTGCCTTAAATACTCCCAGTGGCCTGAACTCCACGGTCAGCTGTGACAACAAATTCCACAGATTCACCAGCATCTCCTCCTCGTCTCCATTCTAAATGGATGTCCCTCTATTCTGAGGTTGTGCCCTCTGGTCCTAGACTCCCCCACCCATAGGAAACATCCTCTCCACATTCGCTCTATCTTGACCTTTCAACATTCGATAGATTTTAATCAAATACTCCCCACTCCGTCATTCTTCTAAATTCCAGCGAGTATAAGCCCAGAGCCATCAAGCACTCCTCATAAGAAAAACCTTTCTATAACTTCCATAAATTTCATTTAAACCATCCCTGATGTCAGCACATCCTTTCTTAGATAAGGGGCCCAAAACTGCTCACGATGCTTCAAGTGACAGCTCACCAGTCCCTTATAAAGCCCCAGCATTACATTCTTGATTTTATATTCCAGTCCCCTTGCATTGAATGCTAACATTTCATTTGCCTGCACAAGGACTCCCAGTCCCTTTGCTCCTCAGATTTTTGAAATTTCTCTCCATTTAGAAAACAGTCTTTTTATTCCTTCTACCAAAGTGCATGATTATACATTTCCTAACACTGCATTCCATCTGCCACCATTTTGTCCATGCTCCTAAACTGTCTAAATCCTTCTGTAGCCTCCCTGCTTTCTCAACACAACCTGCCCCTCCACCTATCTTCATATCATCAGCAAACTTGGCCACAAAGTTATCAATTCTGTCATCCAAATCCTTAACCTATAACGTAAAAGGAAGTGATCCCAATACCGACCCCTATGGAACACAACTTGTCACCAACACACAACCATAAAAGGCTCCCCTAATTCCCACTCTTTGCCTGCTGCCAATCAGTCAATGCTCTATCCATGCTAGGATCTTTTCTTTAATACCATGAGCTCTTATCTTGCTAAGCAGCCTTATATGTGGCAGTTTGTCAAAGGCCTTCTGAAAATGCAAGTACACAACATCCACTGATTCTCCTTTGTCTATGTTGCTTGTTATTTCCTCAAAGAATTACAACAGATTTGTGAAACAAGATTTTCCCTTAACGAAACCATGCTCTCTTTGGCCTATTTTACTATGTGCCTCCAAGCACCCTGAGATCTCATTCTTAACATTTTCCAAACCACTGACGTCAAGCTAACTGACGTACAATTTCTTTTCTTCCGCCTTCCTCCCTTCTTGCAGAGTGCAGTGACATTTGCAATTTTCCAGTCCTCCAGAACCATGCCAGAATCTATTGATTCTTGAAAGATCATTACATGTGCCACCACAGTCTCTTCAGTTACCTCTTTCAGGACCCTGGGGTGCAGTCCAACTAGTTCATGTGACTTATCTACCTTCAGACCTTCAGCTTCCCAAGCACCTTCTCCCTAGTAATAGCATCTGCACTTTCTTCTGCCTCCTGACACTCTTGAACTTCCAGCATTCTGCCCGTGTGTCCCACAGTGAAGACTGATGTCCACCATTTCCTGGTCCCCTCTTACTACCTTTGGTATTCCCTCTTATATTATGGATTAACTTGCCTTCAATTTTCATCCTTTCCCTCCTTTTGGCTGCTTTAGTTGCCTTCAGTTGGTTTTTAAAATCTTCGTAAACCTCTAATTTCCTACTAATTTTTGTTCTATTATAGGGCCTCTCTTTCGTTTTTATGTTGGGTTTGACTTCCCTTGTCAGCCACAGTTGTGTCATCCTGCCTTTAAAATACTTAAGAATACTTCTTCATCTTTGGAATGTATCTATCCTGTGCCTTCTGAATTGCTCCTAGAAAACTCCACCCATTGCTGCTCTGCCGTCATGCCTCTGTAACTCCTTTACTTCATTACGATACTGATATTTGTTGTAGATATTCCTAGTTGTGATAGACAATAGACGCAGAAGTAGACCATTCGGCCCTTCGAGCCTGCACTGCCATTCTGAGATCATGGCTGATCATCTACTATCAATACCCGGTTCCTGCCTTGTCCCCATATCCCTTGATTCCCCTATCCACAAGATACCTGTCTAGCTACTTCTTGAAAGCATCCAGAGAATTGACCTCCACTGCCTTCCGAGGCAGTGCATTCCAGACCCCCACAACTCTCTGGGAGAAGTTTTTCCTTAACTCTGTCCTAAATGACCTACCCCTTATTCTCAAACCATGCCCTCTGGTACTGGACTCTCCCAGCATCTGGAACATATTTCCTGCCTCTATCTTGTCCAATCCCTTAATGATCTTATATGTTGCAATCAGATCCCCTCTGAATCTCCTTAATTCCAACGTGTACAAGCCCAGTCTCTCTAACCTCTCTGTGTAAGACAGTCCTGACATCCCAGGGATTAACCTCGTGAATCTACGCTGCACTTCCTCTATAGCCAGGATGTCCTTCCTTAACTCTGGAGACCAAAACTGTACACAATACTCCAGGTGTGGTCTCACCAGGGCCCTGTACAAATGCAAAAGGATTTCCTTGCTCTTGTACTCAATTCCCTTTGTAATAAAGGCCAACATTCCATTAGCCTTCTTCACTGCCTGCTGCACTTGCTCATTCACCTTCAGTGACTGATGAACAAGGACTCCTAGATTTCTTTGTATTTCTCCCTAACCTAACTCTACACCATTCAGATAATAATCTGCCTTCCTGTTCTTACTCCCAAAGTGGATAACCTCACACTTATTCACATTAAACGTCATCTGCCAAATATCTGCCCACCCACTCAGCCTATCCAAGTCACCCTGAATTCTCCTAACATCCTCATCATATGTCACACTGCCACCCAGCTTAGTATCATCAGCAAACTTGCTGATGTTATTCTCAATGCCTTCATCTAAATCGTTGATGTAAATTGTAAACAGCTGTGGCCCCAATACCGAGCCCTGTGGCACCCCACTAGTCACCACCTGCCATTCCGAGAAACACCCATTCACCATTACCCTTTGCTTTCTATCTGCCAACCAGTTTTCTATCCACGTCAATACCTTCCCCCCAATGCCATGAGCTCTGATTTTACCCACCAATCTCCTATGTGGGACCTTATCAAATGCCTTCTGAAAATCAAGGTACACTACATCCACTGGATCTCCCTTGTCTAACTTCCTGGTTACATCCTCGACAAACTCCAATAGATTAGTCAAGCATGATTTGCCCTTGGTAAATTCATGCTGGCTCGGCCCAATCCTATCACTGCTATCTAGATATGCCACTATTTCATCTTTAATAATGGACTCTAGCATCTTCCCCACTACTGATGTTAGGCTGACAGGTCGATAGTTCTCTGTTTTCTCCCTCCCTCCTTTCTTAAAAAGTGGGATAACATTAGCCATTCTCCAATCCTCAGGAACTGATCCTGAATCTAAGGAACATTGGAAAATGATTACCAATGCATCACAATTTCCAGGGCCACCTCCTTTAGTACCCTAGGATGCAGACCATCTGGACCTGGGAATTTGTCAGCCTTCAGTCCCATCAGTCTACTCATCACCGTTTCCTTCCTAATGTCAATCTGTTTCATTTCCTCTGTTACACTATGTCCTTGGCCCATCCATACATCTGAGAGATTGCTTGTGTCTTCCCTAGTGAAGACAGATCTAAAGTACTTATTAAATTCTTCTGCCATTTCTCGGTTTCCCATAACAATTTCACCCAATTCATTCTTCAAGGGCCCAACATTGTTCTTAACTATCTTCTTTCTCTTCACATACCTAAAAAAGCTTTTGCTATCCTCCTTTATATTCCTGGCTAGCTGGTGTTCGTACCTCATTTTTTCTCCCCATATTGCTTTTTTAGTTAAGTTCTGTTGTTCCTTAAAAATTTCCCAATCATCTGTCCTCCCACTCACCTTAGCTCTGTCATATTTCCTTTTTTTTAATGCTATGCAATCTCTGACTTCCTTTGTCAACCACTTTGGCCCCTTTCCCCCCTTTGAATCCTTCCTTCTCCGGGGGATGAACTGATTTTGTACCTTGTGCATTATTCCCAAGAATACCTGCCATTGCTGTCCCACTGTCTTTTCTGCTAGGATATCCATCCAGTTAACTTTGGTCAGCTCCTCCCTCATGGCTCCATAGTCTCCTTTGTTCAACTGCAACACTGACACCTCCGATCAGCCCTTATCCTTCTCAAATTGCAGATAAAAAATTATCATATTATGGTCACTACCTCCTAATGGCTCCTTTACTTCAAGATCGCTTATTAAATCCTGTTCATTACATAAGACTAAATCCAGAATAGCCTTGTCCCTGGTCGGCTCTGGTACAAGCTGTTCCAAGAATGCATCCCCTAGGCACTCTACAAACTCCCTATCCTGTGGTCCAGCACCAACCTGATTCTCCCAGTTCACCTGCATGTTGAAATCCCCCATAACTACTGTGACATTACCTTTGCCACATGCCAATGTTAACTCCCTATTCAACTTGCACCCAATATCCATGCTACTATTTGGTGGCCTGTAGACAACACCCATTAGGGTCTTTTTGCCCTTACTGTTCCTCAGTTCTATCCACACAGACTCTACTTCTCCTGATCCTATGTCCCCCCTTGCAAAGGACTGAATCTCATTCCTCACCAACAGGGCCACCCCACCCCCTCTGCCCACATTTCTGTCCCTACGATAGCACGTATACCCTTGTACATTCATTTCCCAGGTCTGATCTCCCTGCAGCCATGTCTCCGTTATCCCAACAACATCATAGTTACCCATTCGCACCTGAGCTTCAAGCTCATCCGCTTTAGTCTGGATCCCTGCCCCCTGCAAATTTAGTTTTAAACCCCCCCCCCCCCCCGAAAAGCACTAGCAAACTTTCCTGCAAGAATGTTAGTACTGCTCCAGTTCAGGTGTAAACTGTCCTGTCGGAACAGATCCCACCTTCCCTGGAACAAAGCCCAATTATCTAAAAACCTGAAGCCCTCCCTCCTGCACCATCCTCTCAGCCACATATTAATCTGTATAATCCTTCTGTTCCTAGCCTCACTCGCACATGGCACAGGTAGCAATCCTAAGATTGTTACCCTGGAGGTCCTGCCCTTCAGCTTCGCACCTAACTCCCTGAACTCACTACGCAGGACCCCCTCACTCATCCTACCCATGTCATTGGTCCCTACATGGACCACAACATCTGGGTTCTTGCCCTCCCTCTCGAGAATAACCTGCACCCGATCTGAGATGTCCCGGACCCCGGCACCAGGGAGGCAACATACCATCCGAGACTCCCGATCTTCCCCACAAAATCTCCTATCCGCCCCCCTGACTATAGAATCCCCTATCACTACCGCTCTCTTCTCTTCTGTCCTCCCCTTCCTAGTCGAGGGTCCAACCTCAGTGCCAGAGACAGGACCACTGCAACTTGTTCCTGGTAGGTCATCCCCACCAACAGAATCCAAAACGGTATACTTATTGTTGATGGGAACGACCACAGGGGTGCTCTGCTCTCTCTGTCTGCTCCCCCTGCCTCTCTTGACTGCCACCCATTTGCCTACCTCCTGTCTTTTTGGTGTGACTACCTCCTGATAACTCTTATCTATCTCTGCCTCTGCCTCCCGAATGATCCGTAGTTCATCCAGCTCCTGCTCCAATTCCATAACTCGGTCTGATAGGAGCTGCAGCTGGATACACCTATTGCAGGTGTGGTCATCAGGGACAACTGTGTTGACCCTGACCTCCCACATACTGCACACGGAGCACACCACTGCTCTAACCGTCTCCCCATTACCTGATCCCAGATTAGTCAGAATAAATGAAAAATTTTTTATATGTTCATGGGATCATGGGATATGTTCATGTTCCATGCTCTTTCAATTTCCTCTCTTAATTCAGCATATTTCTGGCAGTTTTCATTTATTGATTTCTGTATGTTATGTGTGTTTAGAATGGTTTTATCTATTAAGTAAATTGTTATTGTTTGTTTATCCTGTGATATTATATTCAGATGGTTGTTACAGATCCAACCTGTAATAACGGATAGGTTGTAATTTAACTTGTAGGACACTGACTCTAAAACCGGATCAGGCTTGTATTCATTGTAAGGTGAGGTGTCTCTTATGAGTTTGCATTTTAAAACAAGGCTTTGGTGAATGATATTTGCCATTTGATTATGCCTGTGCAAGTACTAATCAGATTGAGTTAAACTGTTCCCAGGATCCTGTAATTTGTTGGATTGTTTCTGGTTTTTCTTGGCATTTTCTGCATTTATCGTCTTGATACTGTTGGTCTTTTATTATTTTTTGGTATTTTTAATTTGTTTTGTGTTAACCACCTGGTCCTGTATTGCCACAAACAACCACTCTGTTTCTGGGAAGGAACTTCCAACTCTGAACCAGATGTTCAACGCTTCCTTGTCGACGTCTAGTCTGGTCCTGGGGATGTCTTCCACGGAGGGTCATACACTTCCATTGGTTAATGCTTTCCTCTATAGTGATAATTTCTTCACTTTTCTGCATTGCACATTCATTTAAGTTTAGTGGTGTGTACTTACGCTTGCGAGGAGGGCTGAATCCTGTTTTCACTGATGAAAGTATATCCTTAGAAGTTTCGTCTGACTGTTGTGTAGATTTTTTAATGTCTGTTGTTCCTCTTCCTCCTTAGTGTTAATCTAAGCATGTTCGTTCCACTGTACATAATATTTTTCTAGCATTCGTTATTACAGTTCTTATTTTTCTTTGTAAACTTTCCAGGTCAGTTTCGGACCAAGATATTATGCCAAAGAAATACATTAATATGGTTATAGTGAAAGTGTATATTGCCTTTGTTATATTTTTACTGTTGAGTTGTTTGGCACATTTTCTTAAACCTTGAAGTAAATTCTGTTGAAACTTTTTCCCTTTTCACACTATTTTCTATGCTTGTTGTAATCTCACATTCTTATATGTTTCATATTCATTCATCAGTTGTATTGTATCCTGCTGCTCTGTTTTATATTCTATTAGCTTCACTGCACCTTTCTTTATGTTCAATATTTTGCACTTATTTAGTTCATGCTTATGTCTTTAGAAAATTGTTCTCCTATTTGAATTAATTGCTTTAGCTTTACTGATGAATGAGCGTATAATTTCAAATATTCCGTGTCTAGAAGGTGTGTCAAGGTATAATTTGTTTGGTTGTTTCTGATTTGATACCCAATTTTCATCCAATTCAGTAAATTAGAGAATGGGTTTAAAGCTAGACAAAGCCATAGTGGGCTTATAGAGAGCCGTTGTGAAAAATGCCTCGGTTTATTTTGATAATGGTTGTTCTTTTTTTGTTTGTTTAATAGATAAGGTGTGATTAAAGTACATCAATGCTTCATCAGATGTTGTAGAAATTTCACAAGTATAGGGTGTAGCTTATATATATTAATGAACTTTATTAACCATGAGCGTGGGACAGAATCAAATGCTTTTTGGTAGCGAACTTGAAAGATTTCTACTTTTCCACTGGGCTTGATTGAGAATTATAAAATCTGGTATCATTTGTTCTTTACATCTTTTGATGGCTTGTGGTGTCCTTTCTGCTCTGCTGTGAGTATATTGTGGTTATTTAAGTGAGTAGTGATGCATTGCGAGATACATGATGTTATATGTAGCTTGTAAACAAGTAAAAGGACAATATTTTGATGGGTTATTTGTGATTTCTCCATTAGGTAAGAGACATGTTTTTCCTTCTGTCAAAAATCAGGGCGCTTTTTCAGGATTTTAAAGAAAATTGTTGATGTGTATTATTATCATCATCATCATCATCATCATCATTATCATCATCATCATCATCATCATTATCATCATCATCATCATTATTATTATTATTATTATTATAAAATATTGTTATATTATAAGCTAATACTTCAAAAGTATATCAGACTGACGTACTTGGGATCCATGTCTATTGTATACAACTCTCACCTCAGATAATCTAAGTAAATATTTAAAGTAACAACACACACAAAATGCTGGTGGAACACAGCAGGCCAGGCAGCATCTATAGGGAGAAGCACTGTCGACGTTTCGGGCCGAGACTCTTCGTCAGGACTAACCGAAAGGAAAGTTAGTAAGAGATTTGAAAGTAGTGGGGGGAGGGGGAAATGCGAAATGATAGGAGTAGACCGGAGGGGGTGGGGTGAAGCTAAGAGCTGGAAAGGTGATTGACGAAAGTGATACAGAGCTGGAGAAGGGAAAGGATCATGGGACGGGAGGCCTCAGGAGAAAGAAAGTGGGGGGGGGGGGGGGAACACCAGAAGGAGATGGAGATCAGGCAAACAACTAAATATGTCAGGGATGGTGTAAGAAGGGGAGGAGGGGCATTAACAGAAGTTAGAGAAGTCAATGTTCATGCCATCAGGTTGGAGGCTACCCAGCCAGTATATAGGGTGTTGTTCCTCCAACCTGAGTTTGGATTCATTTTGACAATAGAGGAGGCCATGAATAGACATATCAGAATGGGAATGGGACGAGGAATTAAAATGTGTGGCCACTGGGAGATCCTGCTTTTTCTGGTGGACCGAGCGTAGGTGTTCAGCGAAACGGTCTCCCAGTCTGCGTCGGGTCTCACCAATATATAAAAGGCCACACCGGAAGCACCCGACACAGCATATCACACCAGCCGACTCACAGGTGAAGTGTCGCCTCACCTGGAAGGACTGTCTGGGGCCCTGAATGGTGGTGAGGGAGGAAGTGTAAGGGCAGGTGTAGCACTTGTTCTGCTTACAAGGATAAGTGCCAGGAGGGAGATCGGTGGGAAGGGATGGGGGAGATGAGTGGACAAGGGGGTCGCGTAGGGAGCGATCCCTGCGGAAAGCAGAAAGGGGGGGAGGGAAAGATGTGCTTGGTAGTGGGATCCCGTTGGAGGTGGCGGAAGTTACGGAGAATTATACATTGGACCTGGAGGCTGGTGGGGTGGTAGGTAAGGACAAGGGGAACCCTATCCCGAGTGGGGTGGCGGGTGGATGGGATGAGGGCCGATATGCGGGAAATGGGAGAGATGCGTTTGAGAGCAGAGTTGATGGTGGAAGAAGGGAAGCTCCTTTGTTTAAAAAAGGAAGACATCTCCTTCGTCCTGGAATGAAAAGCCTCATCCTGAGAGCAGAGGCGGCGGAGACTGTGGAATTGTGAGAAGGGGATAGCATTTTTGCAAGAGACAGGGTGGGAAGAGGAATAGTCCAGGTAGCTGTGAGAGTCAGTAGGCTTATAGTAGATATCAGTAGATAGGCCGTCTCCAGAGATAGAGACAGAAAGATCAAGAAAGAGGAGGGAGGTGTCGGAAATGTACCAGGTGAATTTGAGGGCAGGGTGAAAGTTGGAGGCAAAGTTAATGAAGTCGACGAGCTCAGCATCCGTGCAGGAGGCAGCGCCAATGCAGTCATCGATGTAGCAAAGGAAAAGAGGGGGACAGATACCCGTATAGACTTGGAACATGGACTGTTCCACAAAGCCAACAAAAAGGCAGGCATAACTGGGACCCATGCGGGTGCCCATGGCTACACCTTTGGTTTGGAGGAAGTGGGAGGAGCCGAAGGAGAAATTATTGAGAGTAAGAACTAATTCCGCTAGACGGAGGAGAGTGATGGTAGAGGGGAAGTGGTTAGGTCTGGAATCCAAAAATACTTCATACTATTGGGTTTCGCTTTGTAGGAAGTCATGTCTTGCAGTCCCTGCCAAAGTTGCCGTGCACCTGATATCGCTTCCAACCTCATTCGAAATTGTCTCAAGCAGTTCTCCATCACAGTATCACTATACATTGCGTTTCATGAATCTGTTACTGTGTGATTCTTTAACATTATGACATTTCCTATATCAATTGCATTAAATTATTGCATTTAGAATGGTTGTGGTGTCTTTTAATTTTTGAAATTAGCAATTTAATTCAGGAAATACACTCATTCTGAAGTGAGTGTCTGAGTGATTTTTCCAGGAATGACTTGGCTGCATCGTTGATTACCGTCAATTTAATTGCGAGTTAATTTCTGTGAAGTTGGCATATCCTTCTTTGCCAGCAGGGGGCCCTCTGGCACTGTCATGAGATTATCTTATGGTCTTAAATTTATCTGAAGATGATATGATATTCTTCATTTATTCAGTCAATATTGAACTACAATTTTAATATTTCCTAATCTTTGCTTGATTTTCCTTTGTCTGAATTTGCCTCTCCACCCTTATTCTTCGTGTGATACCTGTTGCTTTCTTTTAAACCAGCTGTATTTGAATAAAACTGTGGACAAGATGTTTACTACCTAATGGTGGTAGGACTCAATACACAGTAGGACATAGTAATGTCAGTACGTTATATTCTATTACTGTCTATTCTATTAAAGTCAGTGGAATGAACTTCAAAGTCAGATACACTGTTTTAGCCAGAAATCCAGTTCAATTAATTATTGCCATATTGCTTTGCTCTTAATTACAATAAACTGATGGAATTTGTCAACAGTGGTATGAAACACCACTTTCTCACCAGTAATTTGCTTACTGGTGTCAGATTGGGTGTAGCCAAGCCTACTGAGGAATCTACTGGGCTATGTTGGCCAAAAATCAACAACGTTCAACGATTGTAAAGAATAACATTAGAAGTTGAAGTACAGTATGAATGTGGACTAAGATGTGCATAAATATAGTAATGCCAGCATGTATTTACAATATAAACAGCATTGTAAAAATGGTTTAAAGTGCTGGGCAGGGCCTGAGGTAATAGGTAGAGAGGGGTCGGGGAGGGGCTAACTAGACTGGTTGATCAGACTAACTATCTGGGAGAAGAAACTCCTAAGATGGCATAAAGTTTTTCTTTTAATAATCCTGGAGTGCTTTCCAGAAGGGAGTTTTTGGAAAAGGCAGTATGCAGTGTGGGTGGTTTCCACAACGGTTTTTTCATACCCGTTTTTCCCTGGACACATACCAGTCCTACAGCGATGGTACACGGCAGCCAATGCTCTGTTCTGCTGACCTGACTCTTCACTGCAGTTTACATAGGTTGTGAGAGGATGCTGCACCAACCCAGTCAGCGACGGCTGATAGGAGGCACTCTCCACGATGCCTGTGTAGCATCTGGCCTGCAGTGGCGGAAGTAGATTTTTTTAGAGGTCAATCTCCTTGGCCCAGAAAGTCATTGTGAGAAACCATCGATGCTGCCTGACTTGGTGAGTTCTTCACATTTTGTGTGTGTTCTCTACACTTCTAGCATCTACAGAATCTCTTCTGCCTTTTGTAGTATCCTCTCAGGATGGTCCCTAAATCTAGTTACCTTTGGAAGTTTCTTCAATAGCCTTCCTTGCTTTATAAAGTTAGTGAGAGATTTCATTAATGAATTTCATTTCCACCCTCTATTCCCCAAATATCAATACAGTACCAGCCATGCTTATATGTAACATAGAACATTATGGCACAATACAGGCCCTTCGGTTATGCCAATCCTTTAACCTATTCTAGTATCCCTTCCCTCCTACATAGTCCTCCACTTTCTATCATCCGTGTGCCTATATATGAGTGTCTTAAATGTATCTGCCTCTATTACTGCTCCAGCAGTGTGTTCCATGCACCCACTCCCTAAACTTTCCTCCAATCACCTCAAAACTATTCCCCCTCATGTTAACCATTTAAGCCCTGGGACTTAGCTGTGTAGTGTTCCCATTGTTATGCCACGTGATGTTAATACGTTTCCCTTTTAAGAGTAATTTGTGTATTTCCTCTTTAAGACTGAGTACAATCTTGAGCACTCGCAGCGTGGTCAGTGTGATATTGAAGAAAGCAGCCAGTTGTTCTGAATTGTGCAATAGATATTTTGTCTGATAAATCACACCACAAAGGCCTAGCAGTTGCAGTTTACGGGCTGATAAAGGGACAGCTGGCATTTATGCCACATCAGTGCCAGAAATGAGCCAATTAACGAAAGTCCAGCCATGTACACTGGACATTCAGGGGTATTCTGGCTCCATGTTTCTGGAAGGGATTAAGTCTGAAGAAATAACACACACAAAATGCCGTAGGAACTCAGCATCTGTGGCGGGAAATAAACAGTCAGCCAGTGTTGGAGGAGCAAACACCTCCCATTCCGACTGGGTGGGTTCCAATCTGACAGCATGAACATCAATTCCTTCCACTTCCAGTAATCCCCCCCACCCCAACCAACTTCTCTGTTTTTCCATTCCACATCCTGCTCACCTCCCTCTACCTCTGCTGCCCCCCTCCTTCCCTTCACCTCTCAGCTTCTCACTCGTCTCCCCCACCCCCACCCGACTTCACCTGCTCGTACTCCTTCCTTCCCTTCCTACTCTTGCTTCTTGCCCCTTTCCTTTCCGGTCCTGATGAAGGGTCCCCGCCCAAAGCATCGACTCTTTACTCCTCTCTATACGCGCTGCTCGACTTGCTGAGTTTATCCAGCACGTTCGCGTGTGTTACCCTGGATTCCCAGCATCTGCAGGATCTCTTGTGTTTAAGGAGGCAGGCGGTCAACCTTTACCAGAAACTCACAGAAATACTGACAGTTGAAGAGCAGGTCAGAGACTAGGCATCCTGTGGGAAGGGACTCACCTCCTGATATCCCAAAGCCATTCCACCATCCACAACGAACATCAGGAATGTAGGGAAATACTTTTCATCTGCTGGTTGGATACAATTTCAACAACATTCACAAGACTTTACATAGAAGCATAAGAGTTGAAGTAAGCCATTCAGCACCTTAAAGTTGCTTCTGTGTTGAATTGCAATTTGAGAAGGCACAAATCAGCTGGAAAACCAAAAATGGGTCTCCTGTGTTCAAGAAGGGAGGAAGAAAAAACGTGGGTAACCGTATGCCTGCTACCTCGGCCATCGTCATTGGCAAGGTACTGGAGTCTATAATCAAAGAAGAAATAGCTAGACACCTAGAGAAGCTTAATATAATCAAACCGTTAAAAGTAAATTATGTTTGACAAGTTTGCCAGAATTATTTGCGGCTCTAACAAGCAGAGCTGATAGAGGGGGATGTGTAGATGCAGCAAATTTTGATTTCCAGACAAGGTGCCACACAGAAGACCGGTGCGTAAAATAAGAGCTTGTCGTACTTGGTGTTGTGTATTTAATATTTCAGTAGAATTTGTGTAATGTTGTAAATACTGCAATTAGTTGATTAAACATTCTTTGTTTAAATAATTCATTATGGTTTGAAGCGTAGGAGGTTGAGGGGGGACTTGATAGAGGTATTTAAAATTATGAGGGGGATAGATAGGGTTGACGTGGATAAGCTTTTTCCATTGAGAGTAGGGGAGATTCAAACAAGAGGTCATGAGTTGAGAGTTAGGGGGCAAAAGTTTAGGGGTAACACAAGGGGGAACTTTTTTACTCAGAGAGTGGTAGCTGTGTGGAACGAGCTTCCGGTAGAAGTGGTAGAGACAGGTTCGGTATTGTCATTTAAAAAAAAATTGGATAGGTATATGGACAGGAAAGGAATGGAGGGTTATGGGCTGAGTGCAGGTCAGTGGGACGAGGTGAGAGTAAGCGTTCGGCACGGACTAGAAGGGCCGAGATGGCCTGTTTCTGTGCTGTAATTGTTATATGGTTATATGTACGAAGTACGTGATTGGCATACGTCATCACGCCACCCCGTCACGTGCGCGGCTCACTAAGAGTCAAATTAAGAATGTACAAGAGTTATCCCATGTTTTTAGTCCAATTAGTTTTTATGTTTGGAGTTACAAAATGTTACAGTGGCAGCAAGGTATTTTTAAAACAAACCTGAAAGGACTACCTACCAGTTGAAGCGCAGTGAACTGGTCAAGTAAGAAAAGCAGCACAGCACGTGTCTCTTCAGAAAAGGAGACAAAGAAAAGAAGATCATAAGGCAATGATCAAGTTAAAATAAAGGCAGAAAATGGTTCATAACGGATTCATAAACAATAATAATAATCATGAAAAAGAGCAGAAATGGCCGGCTACATCAGAAAAATTGACACGTTTGGTTACACAACAGATCTCGTGTATACTGAGCGAATTGAGCAGTATTTTTAAAGCAAATGGAATAGCCAAAGGATGACAGTGGATTTAATTTTTAGACACAGATCAACAGAAAAAGACCCTTTCATGTCAAAGTGAAAGCAAATCTCTACAAAGTGATCTAAATTAATTACAAATATAAAACACAAAATAATTGATTGCGTAAGTATTCACCTCCCCTTTAATATGACACACCAAATCATCATTGGTCCAGCCAATTGGTTTTAGAAATCACATAATTAGTTAAATTGAGATGTGTTTTTGGAGACCTGTGTGCAGTCAAGGGACTTCAATTGATTTAGTAGACATACACCTGTATCTGCAAGGTCCAGCTGCAGGTGAGTCAGTATTCTGGCAAAAAACTACTCCTTGAAGACAAAAGAACAAACAACTCCACGAAAATGTTATTGAAAAGCACATGTCAGAAAATGGATACAAGAAAATTTCCAAGTCACTGAATATTCCTTGGAGTACAGTTGAGTCAATCAGCAAGAAATGGAAAGAATATGGCACAGTTGTAACTCTGCCTAGAGCAGGCCGTCCTCAAAATCAGAGTGACCATGCAAGAAGGAACCGAGTGAGGGAGGCCACCAAGAGACCTATGATAACTCCGGAGGAGTTACAAGCTTCAGTGGCTGAGATGGGAGAGACTGCTATGTGTTACAGTGTTCCAAACCTACACTGGTATCACTCCCCAACTTTTCCTAAGCTCGACGACTTCTACAGCTTCGCCTCCAACTTCCACCCTGCCCTCAAATTTACGTGGTCCATTTCTGACACCTCCCTCCCCCTTCTCGATCTCTCTCTGTCTCTATCTCTGGAGACAGCTTATCTACTGATGTCTATTATAAACCTAGTGATTCTCTAGCTATCTGGACTATATCTCTTCCCACCCTGTTACATGTAAAAAATGCCATTTCCTTCTCTCAATTCCTCCATCTCCACTGCATCTGCTCTCAGGATGAAGCTTTCATTCCAGAACTAGGGAGATGAAAGAAAGAAAGGGGCCTCCCTTCTTCCACCATTAACCCTGCCCTCAGGAGCATCTCTTCCATTTCACACACGTCTGCGCTTATCCATTTTCCTGTCACCCCACTAGGGATAGGGGTCCTATTGTCTTCACCTACCACCCCACCAGTCTCCACATCCAGTACAAAATTTTCCGTAACTTCTGCCATCTCCAATGGGATCCCACCACCAAGCACATCTTTCTCTGCTCCCCACCCCCCCCCCACACTTTCTGCTTTCCGCAGGGATCACTCCCTATGCGACTCCCTTGTCTATTCATTCCTTCCCGTTAATCTCCCTCTGGCACTTATCCTTGCAAGTGGAACAAGTGCTACACCTGCCCCTACACCTCCTACACTATTCCAGGCCCCAAACAGTCCTTTCAGGTGAGGCGACACTTCACCTGTGAGTTTGTAGGAGTCATCTACTGTATCCAGTGCTCCCGGTGTGACCTCCTGTATATCGGTGAGACCTGAGATAGATTGGGAGACCGCTTCGCCGAGCACCTGTGTGCTGTCTGCCAGAAAAAGTGGGATCTCTCAGTTGCCACCATTTTAATTTCACTTCCCATTCTGACATGCCAGTCCATGGCCTCCTGTAGTGTCTCGATGAGGCCACACTCAGTTTGGAGAAGCAACACCTTAAATCCCATATGGGTAGCCTCCAGTCTGATGGCAGGAACATTGTTTTCTTGAAATAATGGCAATTGTACCCCCGTCCCCACCTCTCCACCATTCCCCATACCCATTTTCCTCTCTCACCTTATCTCCTTATCTGCCTATCGCCTCCCTCTGGAGCTCCTCCTCTTTTTCCTTCTTCCATGGCCTTCTGTCCTCTCCTATTAGATTCCCCCCTTCTCCAGCCCTGTCTCTCTTTCACTAATCGATTCCCCAGCTCTTTACTTCATCCCTCCCAGTTTCACCTTTCACCTTGTGTTTCTTCCTCCCCTCCCCCACCTTCTAACTCTGACTCCTCATCTTCTTTTCTCCAGTCCCGATGAAGAGTCTTGGCTCAAAATGTCGACTTTTCTGTAGATGCTGCACGTCCTGCTGAGTTCCTCCAACATTTATTGTGTGTTGCTTTGGATTTCCAGTGTCTGGAAATTTTCTCTTGTTTGTGATACAACAACTGTTGCCTGGCTGCTTCACCTGTCACAGCTTTATGGGAGAGTGGCAAAGAGAAAGCCACTTTTGAAAAGAACTCACATGAAATCTTCGCTAGAGTTTGCCAGAAGGCATGTGGGAGTCTCTGAAGTCGGCTGGAAGAAGGTTCCATGAAGTGATACAACCGGAGTTGAGATTTTTGGCCATCAGGCTAAAAGCTATGTTTGACATAAGCCAAACACCACACATAATCAAAAACACACCATCCCTACCGTGAAGCATGGTGGTGGCTGCATCATGCTGTGGGGATGCTTCACTGCAGCAGGCCCTGGAAGGCTTGTGAAGGTAGGGGGTAAAATGAATGCAGCAAAATACAGGGAAATCCTGGAGGAAAACCTAATGCAGTTTACAAAAGAACTGCGACTTGGGAGATAATTTATTTTCCAGCAAGACCATGAACCCAAACAAAAAGCCAAAACTACAAGAAACAGCTTAAAAACAACAAAGTTAATGTCCTGGAGTGGCCAAGTCAGAGTCCAGACTTCACTCCAATTGAGAATTTGTGACTAGACTTGAAAAGGGCTGTTCATTCAAAACCCTCACGCAATCTGACAGAGCTTGAGCAGGTTTGTAAAGAAGATTGGGGAAAATTGCAGTATTGAGATGTGCAAAGCTGATAGAGACCTATTCACACAGACTCAAGGCTGTAATTGCTGCCAAAGGTGCATCTACTAATTACTGACTTGAAGGGGGTGAATATTTGTGTTTTATATTTGTAATTAATTTAGATTACTTTGTAGAGATCTGTTTTCACTTTGACACAAAAGAGTCTTTTTCTGTTGATCAGTGTCAAAAAAAGCCAAATTAAATCCACTGTGATTTAATGTTGTAAAACAGTAAAGCAGGAAATCTTCCAGGGGGGAATACTTTTTATAGGTACTGCATATGACTTACTTAGTTGCATTTTCTGCAAGTTTTGTCTTTACATCTCCATTGCTCTGGTGTACGCAAGCCCCTGCTGCAGTGGTAACACGATCTGTTTGGCCAGGCCAGTCTCTCTGTTTAGACTTTGTTCACTTTCATTTCATTCCTGACTGTAAATCGGTTGCATTTCTGTCTACAGTCTCCATTGAAACAGTGATTTTAACTGCTCTTTTGAATGTAAGTTGTGCTTCAGTTAAGAGCTATTTTTGAATGTTTTATCTTAAGATTCCGGAAACTAAATGATCTCTTCATGTATCATTAAGCCCATTAGCAAATTGACAACGCTCAGACAATCTCTTCAATTCAACCACATACACTGAAATGGGCTCCCCTTCTTTTTGATACCACTTATGAAGCCTCAGTATCTGAAATCAACAATAGCTTTATTTCTGCATATCTCCTCTCTACTTTTACAATAGCAGCAAAGCTCGTTTCTGCTGGTTTGGTTGGAGCAGTCAACCTTAGCAAAATGCATGCCTTTAAACTCAATGCACTCAGCAAACTTGGTACCCGTTTCTTATTGGTTATCCCATTTGCTTCAAAATATTGTTGAATTTGCTCAGTATATAAAATCTGTCGGGTAAACAAATGTTCAAATGTAGCCAGCCATTTCTGCCTGATGTTGAAGGGTGCGAGGGAAGAGAAGTGAGTGCAGTTACTATTACAAGGGAGAAGGAGCTCAAAAAGCTGAAAGACCCAAGGGTACACAAGCAGAGTGATTCCCCTTGTCAGGTAAGACATTATCCCTCAAGAGTAAGAAAGCCTCTGTGGTGATTAAAGCTTCGGCCTGAATGGGACAATTTGAAAATTGTCTATGCTGTGGATGTCTGTATAGTAGTTGTATTATATGGTATACTGTGTATATCGTTGAGATGCATTCTCTATTGAGTTGGAGTTTATAGCTAAGCAGGGAGGAATGTTGTGTATTTAATATTTCAGTAATATTTGAGTAATATCATGAAGATATTGTTTAATTAGCATTTTTAGTTTATAAAATTCATTATGGTTATATTGAAAAAATGTGAATTGCATACGTAATAATGTTACCACGTGATACATGTATGCCTCGCTTAAAGAAAACGCAGTTACACTCACATTTTGGACTCCTATCTTTTTCTTTTCAATTACATTTTATGTTTTGGAGTTATAAAACATAACACGGGATGTGTTTTAGGATGGATAGAGATTGATTATTACATAGAAGATAGAATAACTGTCTTTTTCAGGCTGGAACAATTTAACTAGCAGAGTGTCCCTTGGCTTTGTTCTTGCCGCTCAGTTATTTACTGTTGTATTAACGATCAGGGTAGGGTGGTGGGTGCAAGTTATCCAGGTTTGTCAATTATACAAAAATTATTAGAAGGAGGATATTCGGTCATTACATCAGCATATAGATAGGATGAGTGAAGGGATGACCACTTGGTAAGTAGAGTTTAATGTGGGAAAATGTGGCATCGTGTATTTCAGTAAGGGTAATCTAAAGCATAACCATTATCTAAAGAAGCATTCCAACTGATGTGCATGAATTGTAAAATTATAGCAAGTAGGCGCATTAAGTAGTTATGAAAGCAAATGGTATATTGGCCTTTGGCCTTTATTGCAAGAGGGCTGAAATTTAGAAATAGGGAAGCATTGTTACAATCAGAGAGAGTATTGGGGAGGCCTCACCAGGAGTACTCTTCCCATTTTTCGTCCTCTTATTTTAGAAAGGATATACTAGCATTGGAGGCAGTCCACATCTACAGATTCATTTTCAAGGACTATACAACTCATGGTCTATGTTTCATTTATAGTGTGTTCAGCCCCCAACCCTTTGTTCACACAAATGAATATTACAACCAGGATTTTGATCAATTTAACTGAGAATTTTTATTTGTGAATTACATGCTTCTATTTCATAGCAGAGCACCAGGAAACAAGGAGAATTGCAAAGCATCAAAAACTAAAAAAATTAAAAACTGAAACGTCAGCAGTTCAAAAGTATTCACCCTCTTTGCTCAGTACTTAGTTGAACCACCTCTCCCAGCACTTACAGCCAGAAGTCTTTTTGGATGAGTCTTATTAGCTTTGCTCAATGTGATGAAGGAAGTTTTGCCCATTCTTCCTTGCAAAATTGCTCAAGCTGTGCCAGGTTATTTGTGAAGCAGCTGTGGACCGCAATCTCGAGGTCTTACCAGAGATGTTCGATAGGGTTAAGGCAAGGACTCTGATTTGGCCACTCAAAGATATAAATTTTTTTTCATTTGAAGCCATTCCATGGTGGCACTGACTGTGTGCTTTGGGTCGTTGTCCTGCTGAAAGACAAACTTTCTCACCAGGCAGTCGCCACCACCAAAAAACGCATATGCTTACCCGTAAAGACTTAGCAAAGCATCACTTAGAAGATACTGTAAAGATGTGGAAGAAGGTCTGGTGGTCAGATGAGACTAAAGTGGAACTTTTTGACCTAACACTAAGTGGTGCGTGTGGTGAAAATCTAATACAGCATACCTGCCAGATAACACCATCCCTGTTGTAAAAGATGATGGAGGTTGCATCATGCTATGGGGATTTTTTTTTTGTTTTTCACGGCATTCTCTGTGAACGCTAGAGATTTTTGTGTGTGAAAATTCCAGGAGATCAGTAGTTTCTGAGGTGCTCAAACCATCAAGTCTGGCACCAACAATCATTCCACGATCAAAGTGACTTAGATCACGTTTCTTCCCCATTCTGATATTTGGTCTGAACAACAAATAATCTCTTGACCATGTCTGTGTGCTTTTATACATTGAATTGCTACCATATGGTTGGCTGATTAGACAATCTGTAATAACCAGCAGGTCTACACATATACCAAATCAAGTGGCCACTGCGTTTAAGTTGCCTCAAAGCCTCTTTGTATGTTTCATTAACAATCTCACCTAGTTTAATGCCAACAGAAACGTCAAATAATTACATGCAAAATATAGTAAAAGTTTTTCAAGTAAGTTAAAAATAAAAGAAATGAGAGTGCATATAGGACCGCTAGAAAATGAGGCAGGAGAAATAATAATGGGGGACAAGGAGATGGCTGCTGAACTAAATGATATTTTGCATCAGTCTTCACTGTGGAAGAAACTAGCAGTGTGCCTGATGTTGTGGTGTGTGAAGGAAGAGAAGTGGATGCCATTACTGTTACAAGAGAGAAGGTGTTCAAAAAGCTGAAAGACCTAAAAGTACATAAATCACCCGGACCAGAGGAACTGCACCCTAATGTTCTGAAAGAGGTAGTGTTAGAGATAGTGGTGGCATTAGAAATGATTTTTCAAAAATCATTGGACTCTGGCATGGTGCCAGAGGACTGGAAAATTGCAAATGTCACTCCACTCTTTAAGAAAGGAGGAAGTTAGCAGAAAGAAAATTATAGACCAGTTAGCCTGACTCTAACTGATGTTAGAGTCAATTGTTAAGGATGAGGTGATGGAGTACTTGGTGACACAGGACAAGATAGTACAAAGTCAGCATGGTTTTCTTCAAGGAAAATCCTGCCTGATGAATCTTTTGGAATTCTTTGAATAAATTACAAGTAGGATAGATAAAGGGGATGCAGTGGATGTTGTATATTTGGACTTTCAGAAGGCCTTTGACAAGGTGCCACACATGAGGCTGCTTACCCAGTTAAGAGCCCATGGTATTACAGGAAAATTACTAACATGGCTGGAGCATTGGCTGATTGGTAGCAGGCAGTAAGTGGTAAAAGGAATCCTTTTCTGGTTGGCTGCCAGTGACTAGTGGTGTTCTACAGGGGTTGGTGTTGGGACCACTTCTTTTTATGCTGTATATCAATGACTTAGATGATGGAATAGATGGCTTTGTTGCCAAGTTTGCAGATGATACGAAGATTGGTGGGGGGGCAGCTGGTGTTGAGGAAACAGGTAGGATGCAGAAGGACTTAGACAGATTAGAAGAATGGGCAAGAAAGTGGCAAATGAAATATAATGCTGGAAAATACATGGTCATGCACTTTGGTAGTGGAAATAAATTTGTGGACTATTTTCTAAATGGGAAGAAAATCCAGGAATCTGAGAGGCAGAGGGACTTGGGAGTCCTTGTGCAGAACACCCTGAAGGTGAACTTGCAGGTTGAGACAATGGTGAGGAAGGTAAATGACATAGAAGCACAGAACACTACAGCACAGTACAGGCCCTTCAGCCGCCCATGTTGTGCCGACCCATATAATCCTTTAAAAAATGTACTAAACCCACACTACCCCATAACCCTCTATTTTTCTTTCATCCATGTGCCTATCCAAGAGGCTCTTAAATGCCCCTAATGTTTTAGCCTCCACCACCTTCCCTGGCAAGTCATTCCAGGCACTCGCAACCCTCTGTGTAAAAAAACTTACCCCTGATGTCTCCCCTAAACTTCCCTCCCTTAATTTTGTACATATGCCCTCTGGTGTTTGCTATTGGTGCCCTGGGAAACAGGTACTGACCATCCACCCTATCTATGCCTCTCATAATCTTGTAGACCTCTATCAAATCCCCTCTCATTCTTCTATGCTCCAAAAAAAAGTCCCAGCTCTGCTAACCTTGCTTCATATGACTTGTTCTCCAAACCAGGCAACATCCTGGTAAATCTCCTCTGCACCCTCTCCATAGCTTCCACATCCTTCCTATAATGAGGTGAGGTGACTAGAATTGAACACAATACTCTAAGTGCAGTCTCACCAGAGATTTGTAGAGTTGCAACATGACCTCTCTACTCTTGAACTCAATCCCCCTGTTAATGAAGCCTAGCATCCCAAAGGCCTTCTTAACTACCCTATCAACCTGCACAGCGACCTTGAGGGATGTATGGATTTGAACCCCAAGGTCTCTTTGTTCATCCACACTCTTAAGTAACTGACCATTAATCCTGTACTTAGTCTTCTGGTTTGTCCTTCCAAAATGCATCACCTCACACTTATCCGGATTGAACTCCATCTGCCATTTTTCTGCCCAACTCTGCAGCCTGTCTATATCCTCTTGTAACCTTCAACAACCTACAGCTCCATCCACAACTCCTCCAATCTTTGTGTCATCCGCAAATTTACTCACCCATCCTTCCACCTCTACATCCAGGTCATTTATAAAAATCACAAATAGCAGGGGTCCCAGGACAGATCCCTGTGGCACTCCACTAGTTACCAACCTCCGGGCAGAATACTTTCCTTCCACAACTACCCTCTGCTTTCATCCTTTAAGCCAATTTTTTACCCAAACAGCCAAGGTTCCACTTATCCCATGCCTCATGAATTTCTGGATGAGTCTCGCATGAACGACCTTGTCAAATGCTTTGCTAAAGTCCATGTAGACCACATCCACTGCCCTACCCTCATCAATTTCTTTTGTTACCTCTTCAAAAAACTCAGTCAGGCTCGTGAGGCACGATCTTCCTTTCACAAAGCCATGTTGACTATTCATGAGTAGACTGTGCTTCTCCAAATGCTCGTAGATCCTATCCTTAAGAATCCTTTCCAGTAGTTTGCAGACCACCGACGTAAGACTCACCGGTCTATAGTTCCCAGGTTTCTCCCTATTACCTTTTTTAAACAAGGGCACTACGTTTGCCATTCTCCAGTCCTCCGGCACTTACCCTGCACCCAAAGAGAATTCAAAGATCATAGCTAATGCTCCTGCGATCTCTTCTCTCAATTCCCACAACAACCTGGGGTGTATCATATCCGGCCCTGGGGATTTATCAATCTTGATGTTTTTAAGAAGATCCAGCACTTCTTCAGTAATCTCCACATTGTCCAGCACACAGGCCTGCTCTAGTTCAACCTCACCCTGATCAAGATCCTTTTCACTTGTGAATACTGAAGCAAAGTATTCATTTAGGACCTCCCCAACCTCCTCCGCCTCCAGGCACATGTTGCCCTCTTTATCCTTTAGTGGTCCTACCTTTGTTCTCGTCATCCTCCTGTTCTTCACATACGCATAAAACGCCTTGGGGTTCTCCTTAATCCTAAATGCCAAGGCCTTCTCATGCCCCCTTCGAGCTCTCCTAAGTCCTTTCTTTAGCTCCTTCCTGGCTACCCTATATTTCTCATGAGCCCCTCCTACTTCCTGCTTCTTATATCTAACATATGCTTCCTTTTTCCTCTTGACGAGTTGCCTCACATGTTTCGTCAGCCACGGTTCCCTTTCCCTACCATTTTTCCCTTGCCTCAGTGGGACAAACCTATCCTGAACCCAGCTCAAGTGGTCCCTAAACTTCTCCCACATTACTTCTGTGCTTTCCCCTTTCAACACCTGTTTCTAATTTACTCTCGCTAGTTCCTGCCTCATCCCTTCAAAGTCAGCCCTTCCCCAGTTAAGCATTTTACCATCTCGTCTGATTTTATCCCTTTCCATAGCTATGCTGAAGGGAGTTGTGGTCACTCTCACCAAAATGCTCCCCCACCAAGAGGTCTATGACCTGACCAGGTTCATTACCCAGAACTAGATCCAGTATGGCCTCTCCTCTTGTCAGCCGGTCCACACACTGTGTCAGGAATCCTTCTTGAACACACCTGACAAATTCAGCCCCATCCATCCCCCTTGCACTCAGGAGGTGCCAGTCAATATGACGGAAGTTGAAATCACCCATAACTACTACCCTGTATTTTGTTCACCATTCTAAAATCTGCCTACTTATCTGCACTTCAGTGTCCCGAGGGCTATTTGGGGGCCCATAGACTACTCCCAGCACAGTGATCGATCCCTTCCTATTTCTAACTTCCACCCAGACCGACACAGTGGACACTCCTTCTGCAGCATCCTCCCTTTCTATAGCCGTGATACTATCCCTGACCAGCAATGCCACTTCCCCCCTGCCCTTTTCTACCTCCCATCCTATTCCTTTTAAAACGCCTGAACCCGGGACCTGCATCATCCAATCCTGCCCTTCCTCCAACCAAGTTTCAGTAACACCCACAACATCGTAGTTCCACGTACAAATCCATGCTCTAAGTTCATCCTCCTTGTTCCTAATACTCCTAGCATTGAAATAGACACATTTCAAGCCCTTTAACTGGCTACAATTATGTTCTGTCCCCTGCCTGTCCTTCCTCATCAACTCAGAACTCTTAGCATCATGCCCTTGTCCTTCTACCTTAATCCCTGCACTCACATTCTGATTCCCACCCCCCCGCCAAACTAGTTTAAACCCTCCCCAACAGCTCTATCAAACCTGCCTGCTAGGATATTGGTCCCCCTGGGATTCAAGTGCATCCCATCCTTTTTGTACAGGTCACACCTGCCCCAAAAGAGGTCCCAATGATCCAGAAATCTGAATCCCTGCCCCCTGCTCCAATCCCTCATTTATCCTCCACCTCATTCTATTCCTATTCTCACTGTCGCGTGGCACAGGCAGTAATCCCGAGATTACTACCTTTGCGGTCCTGCTTTTCAACTTCTTTCTTAACTCCCTGTAGTCTTCTTTCAGGACCTCTTCCCTTTTCCTACCTATGTCATTGGTACCAATGTGTATCACGACCTCTGGCTGTTCTCCCTCCCACCGCAGGATATCTTGGACGCGATCAGAAACACCCTGGACCCTGGCACCTGGGAGTCAAACTACCATCTGAGTTTCTTTCCTGCGTCCACAGAATCGCCTGTCTGACCCCCTGACTATAGAGTCCCCTATCACTACTGCCTTCCTCTACCCTTCTGAGCCACAGGGCCAGACTCTGTGCCAGAAGCATTCATTTCAAGATGTCTAGAATACAAGAGCAGGAATGTGATGCTGAGGCTTTATAAGGCACTGGTGAGGCCTCATCTTGAGTATTGTGAACAGTTTTGGGCCCTCAACTAAGAGAAGATGTGCTGGCATTGGAGAGGGTCCAGAGGAGGTTCACAAGGATGATTCCAGGAATGAAAGTATCATCATACGAGGAACGTTTGGTGGCTCTGGATCTGTACTCACTTGAATTCAGAAGGATAAGGGCGGATCTCAGTGAAAGCTTTCGAATGTCGAAAGGACTAGAGAGAGTAGATGGGGAAAGGATGTTTACCATGGACAAGAGGGCACAGCCTCCGGATAGTGGGGCAGCCTTTCAAAACAGAGATGCGGAGAAATTTCTTTAGCCAAAGGGTGGTGAATTTGTGGAATCTGTTGCCACAGGCAGCTGTGGAGGCCAGGTCGTTGGGTGTATTTAAGGCAGAGATTGACAGGTTCTTGACTGGACATGGCATCAGAGGTTACGGGGAGAAGGCCGAGAACTGGGGTTGAGGAGGAGATAGGAAAAAAGGTTCAGGCGCCATTGAAGAGCAGAGCAGACTTGATGGGCCAAATGATCCTATTCTGCTCCTATGTCTTATGGTCTTATGGTTTAAAATATCATGCATTACCACTTAAAGCGCAGAATTGTCATTTTAACCACTACCTTTAACATTCACTCCCTCCATTTTCTACAGAATGTATCCATAAAATGCATTGCAGTTGCTCACCTTTGCTGCTTCAAGAATACTTCCATACCCAAAAGCTTTCCTGTGAGAATTTTCCTTGGACCTTAATTGTTCACCTGCTATCCAACCAGCCAAGTTCCGATCCATTTGCCAACATGTCTTGGATCTCTTGTCCCTAGGGAACTATTCGCAGCGACCATTTAACTTACCAACTTACATATCTTTCAGACTCAGGATATTTTTCTTTGTTATAAGTGGTAACATAAATGCAACATAATATTCTTTCTGTTCTTACCCATTGATATTTTATTCTCTTTATTTTCTGCGCCCTGGCATATAAAATAGTCTAAAAATCTGTATTTTCAAAATAGAATCCACCAACACTCCTAATCACTTTGTTCCAATTTTGTTACTTTTTTAATGACTTTTGGAATGTAATTTTGTGTGAGAGCATCATTGTTTAACAACACTGATAAAGCAATACACAAAGACGCTAGAGAAATTCATCGGTGTCGGGCAGCATCTGTGGAGGGAAATTGACAGTTGATTTTCAGCTCCCTTTAACTTGATACTTTAACTGCTCCTCATTCCACAGAAGCTGTCTAACCTGCTGAGTGTGTTGAGCATTTTCTGTTTTAGTTCAGGCTTCCATTTATCAGAATCAGCTTTATGATCTCTGACGCATGTCGTAAAATTTGTTTTGCTGCAGAAGTAGAGTGCTATGCATAAAAAATATACTATTAGCTACAATAAGAAATATGAAAATTGATAAATGGTGCAAAAAGAGGACAAAATAGTGAGATAACGTTCATGGGCTGCTGAATCATTCAGAAATCTGATGGCAGAGGGGAAGAAGCTGTTCCTAAAATGTTGAGTGTGTGCCTTTGAGCTCCCGAACCTCCTCCCTGATGGTACTAATGAGAAGAGGACATGTGCTGGTGTCCTTAATAATGGATGCTGCCTTTTTCAGGCTTCACATACTGAAGATGTCCTCAATGGTGTGGTGGCTAGTGCTCAAGATGGAGCTGGCTGAGTTTACAACTCTCTGTGTTTTTTTCCCAATCCTGGGCATTCGTGCCTCAATACCAGACAATGATTATAATGCTCTCGAATGTTATATCTGTAGAAATTTGCTGGAGCCTATAGAGACATACCAAATCCCCTCAACCTCCTAATGAAATATATTCGCAGGTGTGACTTCTTCACAATTGTATTAATATGTTAGGACCAGGATAGATCTTCAGCATATTGACACCCAGGAACTTGCCGTCTTTGAATTTCACCACGTAAGCTTTGTTGCGATAACTGAGTGAGTTGAGAACATGTAGAACAGCACAGGAGAGGCCGTTCAGCCCCTCATATCAGCACCAATCGAGATGCTGGACTAGACTAATCCCATTTGTCCACGCCTGAACCGTATTTGCATTCCTCTATTTCCTGCTCGTTCACATGTCTGAATGTCTCTTCAACATTGCCATCGTGTCTGTTTTGCCACTTGCTCTGCCAGTGCAGTTCTGCAACCTACTACTCTGTGTAAATAACTGCCTCATCAATCAATTCTAAACGGTCTCCCCCTCACTTTAAAGTTATGCCCTCCAGTATTTGACATTTTGACCCGGGGGAAGAACTCTGTCCCATCTGTGCTTCTCATAATTTTATATACTTTTATTATATCTCCCCTCAGGCTTCAATGTTCCAGTTTCAAAGAAATCCATGTTTGTCCAGCCTCTCCTGTGTAGAGTTACATGCACACTAATCCATGTAACATCCTGCAGAACGTCTCTGCACTCTGTCCAAATCCTCCATACCCTTCATATACAGTACTGTGGTGACCAGAACTGTGCACAGCTGCTTAAACAATACTTTAGTGCAGGATAAGTGGAGAATCTCCAAGTATAATATTGATCATGCAGGATTATCAAATAAAGATTAAATGGGGGTTTTCTGACATGAATTAACAAATTAATCTGAAGTAAAATCAAGGGAGAAATTGCTGAAATCCTAGAGGGAGAAAGAAATTGAATTTTACTGGGATCAATATTGAAATGCGGAGAATTATATTAAAATATAACATACAAATTAGAACAAGAAATGGGCATCATTCAATAAAATCACGGCTGACTTGATTCATAATCTCAGTTCCTCATTTCCATCTGTCCCCTGGCCATGAACAGCACGATATATAGTGGAGGAGTTGTGAAAGTTGTGTAGACCAAACAGTAGAATTATTTCAACTGCAGGAGAAACAATGTTAACCGGGTGAAAGTGGGGATGAGTATATAATGGTCAAAATGCTTTTTTTCCCCCTCATTTCTCAAAGCGTTTGGCAGAGGATAAATGAGCAACATGTCTTTTCCAGTTGCGATGATTCAGGTAGAAATAATGATCCTGACATAAATAAGAAGTGAGTTCCTGACAGGGAATATGAACTCAAAACAAATAAATTCCCCAGAGGTAATTGATGTTTATCCTTCGAAAATGAGAAAGAAAGGATGAAATTTGCAAGCCATTGACTTTCATTATGCTGATGTCAATGAATAAATAGTGGCAGATCCAGTAGATGGAAGCTAGGCTAATCTTATATTATTTATCATAAAAAGATAAATCTGTGCTGCTACAGGCCTATGGTACCAGGAGCAGTAATGGAACTGATTCAGTGATCTGACATTTCCAACCATGATCAACACTTACAGGAAATACATCTTGGGAAATGTGGGCGCACAGACTATTATTCATTATGAATCAAAATTTTGGATTGCTCACTCAGAATCAAGGTGTACTTCCCGACAGCACCCGATTAAAGAACAACCCTTGACTGCGATTTAATACACTATATTGACTATAAATCATCATAATCAACTTAACCTCTTAACAGCATCTTCCACAAAGACTGCCACTTTTACCATAATACTTGTCATGACAATTTGCATAAGCATTTCATTGAATGTCATCCTGTCAGTATTGTTTTTGACAGTTGTGGCCAGGAGTTATGAGGAACAACCTCTTTTGTTTTTATTCAGGAGTTTTGCTTTTATATTCAGATTTATAAGCCTTCGGATGTGCTCAGCTACAGAGGTGATGAGCCAAGGATTATATTGTCAGAGTGCTTGGCATCGACAGGTCTGCCCTCTTCAGACATGGACTCTGTGTGAAGTATGGAGCTATGAGAAGCAGAGAATGTTAAGCTTCAGCAGAATCAAATTAATTATGCGGCTTTCATTGATTCAACAAATGATTTTCAAGATTGGCTATGATATCAGGAAATCTGCAGATTCTTTTTAAGAGTCAGGCAAAGTGAGAAAGAATTGTAAGGATGCTGTGATCCAGATAATTGAGTTTAAAGTCATATCTATAACTTTAAATGTATATTCTAGGAGCAACTCAATGATGGTCTTAATTTATGATTTTATTTATAAATATGATCTTATTTTTATGAAATAAAGGACTAAATGCTTCATATATTTTCACAGTGCATTAAGTACTTTCTTGTAGCTGATTTCAGAATGAGAGGCAGTTTTTCACTTTAAAGGGTGAAGATTCATATTCATTTATAATGAAATTAAACACTTAAAAATAAAAATGTGTAAGCCAAGACTGCATACAAAGAGAAATTGCATTCAATAGCATGTTAATAAATATAGTTGTTTTAAACCTTCTTATAACTCAAATAAAATAGACTGGAAATAGCAATATATCACAAATGATTAGACAACAAATTTAGATAGCCTTTCTTAAGTGCATCCTACAAGACATATTCCCAGACCTGGATTGTGCCAATTGCAACAGTATGCCATGTAAATCTTTGGCTGAAAACATGGCTGGCCTCAGACAGGCCTCAAGGCCTCTTTGGCGGTGTACACGGCCTTCCTGCTGCCTGTCTGATGCACCATCAATAACTCTCGGAGATGGGAGGCAAACGATAGGCTTTTATTAGCTGCAAAAGTGACCACAACATCTTGGAGACTGAGGGGGGGGAGCAGTGCCCCAGTCGCCTTTATACAGGGGTCTGTGGGAGGAGCCACAGGAGCAGTCAGCAGGGGTCTGTGGGAGGAGCCACAGGAGCAGTCAGCAGGGGTCTGTGGGAGGAGCCACAGGAGCAGTCAGCAGGGGTCTGTGGGCGGAGTCACAGGAGCAGTCAGCAGGGGGTCTGTGGGCGGAGCCACAGGAGCAGTCAGCGGGGGGTCTGTGGGAGGAGCCACAGGAGCAGTCAGCAGGGGTCTGTGGGCGGAGCCACAGGAGCAGTCAGCGGGGGGTCTGTGGGAGGAGCCACAGGAGCAGTCAGCAGGGGGTCTGTGGGAGGAGCCACAGGAGCAGTCAGCAGGGGGTCTGTGGGAGGAGCCACAGGAGCAGTCAGCAGGGGTCTGTGGGAGGAGCCACAGGAGCAGTCAGCAGGGGGTCTGTGGGAGGAGCCACAGGAGCAGTCAGCAGGGGTCTGTGGGAGGAGCCACAGGAGCAGTCAGCAGGGGTCTGTGGGAGGAGCCACAGGAGCAGTCAGCAGGGGTCTGTGGGAGGAGCCACAGGAGCAGTCAGCAGGGGTCTGTGGGCGGAGTCACAGGAGCAGTCAGCAGGGGGTCTGTGGGCGGAGCCACAGGAGCAGTCAGCGGGGGGTCTGTGGGAGGAGCCACAGGAGCAGTCAGCAGGGGTCTGTGGGCGGAGCCACAGGAGCAGTCAGCGGGGGGTCTGTGGGAGGAGCCACAGGAGCAGTCAGCAGGGGGTCTGTGGGAGGAGCCACAGGAGCAGTCAGCAGGGGGTCTGTGGGAGGAGCCACAGGAGCAGTCAGCAGGGGTCTGTGGGAGGAGCCACAGGAGCAGTCAGCGGGGGGTCTGTGGGAGGAGCCACAGGAGCAGTCAGCAGGGGGTCTGTGGGCGGAGCCACAGGAGCAGTCAGCAGAGGGGCGTGTCCAGACAGGTATACACATAGTTTACCACACTGTCTCAGTTTGAGTCCTGGGTAACCTTTACTGTAGCACAAGATCCTTTAGAGATTTTGGAGATGGGGCAGGTCAGGTACCATAGCATCTCTCTCCAGACCCTCCAAACACAGCAACATACTTCAGGGTCTCGATGACTAACTCATTCATGGCAACTTGCAGTGATGCTGAGATTCGGAGTGTATTGGTTGTACTACACAGGACGAGCCTTCCTTACCAATTTACAGGCTCCATCCCAATGCCCGTCCAGCAGCTCCAGACACAAATTGTTTTGCCAAATGGAACTGATTTTCTGACTTCCATTTCTTTTAGTTTACTGTTCTTAAGTTAACAAAACATCCATCCATCCTCAGCAGTATAACAGAACAACAATTAAAATTCTATTGATATCTTAATATTAACATAGAGCGGTGAGCACAGGGACAGGCCCTTTGACCCACTATGTATAGTACCAATTAACCTAATATCATTTTCAGAATCAGAATCAGGTTTATTATCACCGGCATATGTTGTGAAACTTGTTAACTTAGCAGCAGTTCAATGCAATACTTGGTAATACAGAAAGAAAAAACAATTAGATCAAGTGTGTATATATGTATGTTAACAGTTAAGTTTAAAATAGTGCAAAGCAGAAATAATATTAAAAAGTGAAGTAGTGTTCATGGGTTTAATGTCCATTTAGGAATCGGATTTCAGAGGGGAAGAAGCAGTTCCTGAATTGATGAATGTGTGCCTTCAGGCTTCTGTACTTCCTGCCTGATGGTAGCATTGAGAAGAGGGGATGTCCTGGGTGATGGGGGTCCTTAATAATGGATGCTGCCTTTCTGAGGCACCGCTCGTTGAAGATGTCTTGGATACTACAGAGGCTAGTACCCAAGATGGAGCTGACTAATTTTACAACTTTCTGTTGCATCTTTCAGTCCTGTGCAGTAGCACACCCCAGGCCCCATCCCCATACCAGACAATGACGCAGCCTGTTAGAATGCTCTCCACGTTATATCTATAGAAGTTTTCGAGTGTTTTAGATGACAAGTCAAATCTCTTCAAGCTAATGAACGACAGCAGCTGTCTTGCCTTTTTTTTTAATTGCTGCATTGATATGTGGGGATTAGGTTAAATCCTCAGAGATCTTGACACCCAGAAACATGGAATTGCTCACTCTCTCCACTTCTGGCCCCTCTGAGGATTGGTTTTGAACCATTCTGCCTAGGTATTAACCTAGGTCCTAATTTTTCCTAGTGGAAGAGAAAGAACTTCTTGTTTTCTTGTAGACATCAACATGGTTGATTCTGAGGTGGTTTTACAAGCCGTTTAGTACAAGGACAGTTCTGGCTGAGTGACAGATGTTGGCATTGTCGATGGTGTCTAAATCCTGGAAAAATAATAAACCAATAAAAATGATTCCTTAAAATGCTGGCTATTTCATATATACTAAAACTTGTGTTAAATGCTTAAATGCCCATCGTTAGTTTCATGTCCATTCATAGTCTCACTCCTCCCAAACACTGTATTCTCAAGTTCAATAAACCCCTATTACATGGCAGTGTGGTCACTCCATTCTGGTCTCTTAAGCATCACCACTCTAATTGCTCCACCATTAGTCAGACTTTCAGATGCTAAACCCCTAGGCTCTGAACTTCCTTTCCAAAATTGCTTCTGTTTCTCATCCTGATTTCCAGTAAACGCTGCCCTTTGATAATCTGTTCTGTGGGCTCAATTTAAAAATTTTGTTTGATGGTATTGCTGTGAAGCATCTTGGGAAATCTTTGCTGTGTTAAAAGTGCTATATAAATAGAAATTGTTGAGACTATTCTGATATGTTTGAACTAACGTTGTTAAATTCCATAAAGTTAATCTGCCTGCATTGATTAAAGCTCCTTATTATACACATTCCTCCTATCAGACTAATTTCAGATGGGTAAATTAAATTTAAGCTTTAGTGTACTTATTAATTCCAATTACTTTAACTTTCTCTTTCTCTATCCCCCTCCCCCATCCCTCCTCCCTTTCCCTCCTCCCCTCTCCCCTTCCTCCCCTCCCCTTCCTCCCATTCTCCCCCACTCTTCCCCTCCCCCTCCCCTTCCTCCCCTCTCTCACCCTGCTCTCTTATCCCCTCACCCTCTCTCACCCACCTCTCTACCCCTCTCTCCCCCACTCTCCCCCTCCTCCTGTCTCCCTCCTCTCCCCCTTCCCCGACACCCTTTTCTCCCTCTCCCCTCCCCTTTCCTACCTTTTCTCCCTCTCCCCCTCCCCTTTCCTACCTTTTGTCCTCTCCCCCTCCCCCACCCCTCTGTCCCCCTCCCTCCCTCCCTCCCTTCCCACTCTCCCTCTCTTCCTTTCTCTCTCTCTCCTGTCACTTTTGTTTGAACAAAATCTTCCTTTTTTTGAACACTGGACTTGTACAAAGGTGAAAGGACCTTTGGAGAATATTGAACTAAGGACAGTCACTGACATGAGTGCCAATACTCTGACTTTATTATTTTTAATTGTAATGTGGCTGTCTTGCAGCAAGCCTTTTTAAATCTCATGTTCTTTCATCATCTATTTATACATCATGGACTACTTCACAATTTCCCATCAGTCAGCTCGAACGTAATTTCATGCTTTATATGATAAATAAGAAAGAATGAGCTGTTTTAAATCACTGTGCTGCCAGCCTAATTCTGTGCCAGGTAGTTGATGCAGCTGTTCTGTAAAATAAGCTGATAAGGGAATAGGGAATGGCTAGGATATTGGCACCTTTCCAGCAGAATTCCCTCAACTCCTCCCAAGAAAAGAAAATGCATTTACACTCAGTGACCACTTTATTAGTTACAGGAGATACCCCATTCTCCATTAATTCCCCGTTCTAATGTTTGGTCCAGGAGATACCTGACAAAGTGGCCACTGGCACATCGTGTCCATTCACTTCAGGGTTTGACATGTTGTGTATTCAGAGATGGTCTTCTCCGCACCACTGTTGTAATGTATGGTTATTTGAGTCGCCTTGAAACAGTTTGGCTATTCTCCTCTGACCTCTCTCATTAGCAAGGCATTTTCATCCACAAAACTGTTGCTTGCTGAATTTTTTTTGCACCATTCTCTGTAAACTCTAGACATTGTTGTGTGTGAAAATCCCAGGAGATCAGCAGTTTCTGAGATACTCAGACCACCTCGTCTGGCACCAACAATTATTCCGCAGCCAAAGTCACTTACTAATTATTATTACTTACTTATTAATTCTCCGTTCTGGTGTTTGGTCTGAACAACACCTGAATCTCTTGACTATGTTTGCATATTTTCACGTATTGAGTTGCTGTTACACGATTGGCTGATTGGATAGTTGCATCAACAAGCATGTGTATAGTGTATTGAATGAAGTGGCCACTGAGTGTATAGTTTCTTCCTTTGATAAATCCTAGAAATCATTGTATCTCACTATTATTTTTAGAAAATGAAGCAATGTTGATATATTGGTTTAAATTTTAATGTTGCATCACTAGAATTATGCAAAGGTATTCTTTAGAAAGTTGACCTAAGTATAAACTTGGTTCTGTCATGATGATCTTATCTCTGAAATTTATGGGTTCCAGTGACTGTAAGGTTTGAGTATGTAATCTGAACCTTCAGTGCAATATTAAAGAGCGTTGTTGGAGATTGTGTCCTAAAAAATGGCAGCATCAAGCCAATATTTCAGATGCAAAACAAAGGTCACCACCGTTACTGGAAAGGTATAAAAGATTCAAGGTGCCCGGGGCATAGATCTAAAACATATCGAAATACCAAGCCTTATCCTGGTATCCATCATTAAGGACTTTCACTACCCAGAACATGCCTCTTCTTGTTACTTCCATCAGGAACCTGAAGACCCACATTCAATGTTTCAAGAACAGCTTCTTCCTCGCAGCCATCAGATCTCTGAACAGCTCATGAACTCGTGAACATTAGTTCATCATTCCCTTAATTTTTACATTATTTATTTAGTTTTGTCATTTGTAGATTTTTGGGTCCTTGCACCATACTGCTGCCGTAAAACAAAAAATGCCAGTGATAATAACTCGGATTTTGATACTCTGATTAACACTCATCTTTTCAACACGTACAAACAAGCTGGAGGAACTCAGCAGGTCGGGCAGCATCCGTGGAAACGAGCAGTCAACGTTTCAGGCCGAGACCCTTCATCAGGACTCATCTTTTGTTTGCTATCATATTATTAGCCCTTTCTGCAGTTAGGTCACATCTCAACTGATATTTAATCAACACACACAGAGTGACATAGATTGGGAGACTGTTTCAAAAAACAACTATAGTCCGTCTGCCAGAAGAAGCGGGAGGGGATCTCCCAGTGCCCAGCCATTTTAATTCTACTTCCATTCCCATTCCCATTCCCATTCTGATACGTCAATCCGTGGCCTCCTCTATTGTCATGATGAAGCCACATTTCAGGTTGGAGGAACACCTTATATTCCATCTGGGTAGCCTCCAACTTGATGGCATGAACATCAATTTCTCGAACTTCTGGTAATGGTCCCCCAGCCCTCTTTTTCACCATTCTGCATCCCTTTTCCCTCTCTCACCTTGCCTGCCCATTGCCTCCCTCTGGTGCTCCTCCCCCCTTTCCTTTCTCCCATGGCCTTCTGTCCTCTTCTGTCAGACTCCCCTTCTCCATCCCTTTATCTCTTTCACCAATCAACTTCTCAGCTCTTTACTTCATCCCTCCCCCTCCTGGTTGCACCTATCAACTTGTGTTTCCCTCTCCCCTCCCCTCACCTTCTAAATCTACTCCTCCTTTTTTTCCAGTCCTGCCGAAGGGTCTCGGCCCAAAACGTCAACTGTACATTTTTCCATAGATGCTGCCTGGCCTGCTGAGTTCCTTCAGCATTTTATGTGTGTTGCTTGGATTTCCAGCATCTGCAGATTTTCTCTTGTTTGTGATATTTAATCAAAACTGCTTTCCTCTCCATCTTTGTTTTTGTTCCACTCCCCAGCATCCCCAGCCCACCTCATTTCACATGATCATAATACTTAATCTGGTTCTTGAATAATTTTCAGTTTTAATGAAAAGTAATGGTGCTGAAACATAATTGTTTCCTTTCTTCACAGATGTTGCCTCACCAGCTCTTTTAAACTAGCATTACAAGAATAGCTAGCATTAGATCTTTAAATATGAGTTTAAACTTTTTTTTAACTTGGTGAGGGTTCCCTATCTTTTGTCAAGCTAAATTGGGCAACTCTTGGAGGCTCTGTTATAGGAGTCAAACTGGAGATACTGGAGGCTGGGGTAGAGCAAATGAACCTCCAGAATATCCTACAAATTCTGGAAAATGTTTCTCGCCCTCCGCATGCCACCATGGCTAAACAGAGAAACACTTTCAGTAATAGACTAAGACAACTGCGCTGCTCCAAAGAGCACTATATGAGGTCATTCTTACCCTCAACCATTAGGCTCTATAATGAGTTAACCTATAGCTGGAGAAGTTTAAACCCCTTTCCCCCCCGTCTTGTTAGACTTTTATTAACCTCTGTTTAAACACTGTTTACCACATCCTGTGCAATACTATGCATCAGTTCTTATCTGGACGGTGTGAATGTGCACCCATTACTGTATAATATTACGGTAATTCTTGCACTAACATCTTATCAGAATGAGCTTGGAAATCTTGTAAACCTTGCCATCTCTGACTTGGAAATCTTGAGCATCTTATTTTTAAGGTAGCTTTTTCATTCTTTCTTAATTCTAATATTTGTATATCTGTGCACTTATAATGCTACTGTGACTATAATTTCCTTTGGGATCTGTGAAGTATCTATCTATATCTTCTATTGCATAATGTATTTAAATATTACAGAAATGAAACTTGTTTTCTACACCAATAACTATGTTTTAGTTGGTAATTGTGATTGAAGTAGAAAATGTATATTGAGCATTATGTAAAAATGAACAATATATCTTGGCATTTTATTGTATGTCTTCCTGTTCTTTTAAAATTGATGTAACTAAATACTCATCAACATCTATAGCAGACCACATATACAATGGCATCTGAGATTAATCTTTACCCCACTGCCTTTCAAAGATTAAGAAAGATATTGATAATTGTTTTCAAGACCTCCTTAAAATAATTGTAAATTATTTCTTTGTTCTTCTTTCCCTTTATTTCCTCCTACAACCTGTTCGTCTCCCCCTCAGCTCATTCCTTTGAAGCTATGTGAATAAATTCTACTCTCATTGACATACAACAGCAAATTAACATAAACTGGAATAAATAAATTCTGAATAGAATGTGGAACAAGAAAATGTTCCAGTCAAATTGATGCTTGAATTATTAGAATATAAATTGGAGACCTTAACCTTTAACAAGAATCAGTGATGGCAGAAACAAACCTGGAACTAGGGAACATTGAAAACTTTGGAGGGGGGGGGGGAAGAAAAGATAAATTCCTACCAACTGGAAACAGAACAAAGGTTTTTCCACAATTAATTAACTCCACCAGGGAGAACAAGACAGCCACCACTGTGAAAATGAATGAAATCTCACATGGCAAAGCATTAACAGGAAGAAAAATATTTCCACCTGTCAGTCAGGGGGTCACACTTCGGAAGGATGCAAAAGGAAACAATGATATTGCGAGTTGACTGAAACCATATTATCCAAAATATTAAACGTGAGCGAGTTGCAATGAAATTAAGAACAAATTTTGCTATTGTATAATTGTACCATTTGTGTGAAGTATAGGCCGTGACTGAATATGATGTTTTGAACAAGGCACAGTGACCTAAAATTTGTTGACAGCTTTAACATGCAAACCACTATTAGCGTTTACATTGTTCAGCCATTTCTAGCAAGCAGGGGCTTATGACGTGAGTGTGAATTTGTCACTAAATGTCAGATGATTTTCCACTGTTCTGCTAGTGGATGTCACTGTCAACCTCACTGTGAAATCAGAGGTACTGCTGCCACTATGCTCTTAATAGACTCACAACAGAAATTTAGGGCTGGAACCTAACAGTAAAGTAGCCTTTTAACAGCAAGATTTATATTCTTGTCATGCTGCTTCATACTTCCTGCTCAGAAAGGGGTCACATAAACTTTAGATTCGAATCCTTGCAGTGTGTACCTTCCAATATTTTAAATATCTAAAATTCACCGTTGATTTAACTTACTCTTGCAATCTTTTTACCTCTCTTTTCTTTCTTAATCAAGCCTTTCTTTTCCTCTCTTTAATTAAGGAGGAAGTCAAGATAGCCACGGTGCATGGTGCATCATCAAGTGAATTTTGAATCATCATATCTTTGTATTATATGTTTTGGGGTTATGTCAAAGTTCACTGAAAGTGAGGTTATCACTGTTCTTCCTGCATTAAAGCACAGAAACAGTATAATCAACAGGTTAGTTTATTTCCTAAATATCTGTAATAGTGACTGATATTAAACTATGTGACAATTAGCAGCTGGATCTTCAGCTGCCAAGGCCTAAAGTTCTGAAATGTTCTCCCTTATTATCTCCTTTCTCTCCCTCCCTTTTCCCTTTCACACTCTCCTTAAAACTACCACAGTAATAAAGCACTTGATAAGGCACTGCTCCTTGAAGATGTCTTGGATACTATGGAGGCTGTTTCCTGTGATGGAGCTGACTAACTTTTAAAGTTTCTGTACCGTACCTCGAGCTTGTGCAGTAGCCCCCTGCAAACCCCCCCCCCCCCATACCAGAGGGGGATGCAGCCAGTCTGAATGCTCAGACATTTGTAAAAGTTTTCGAGTGTTAGTTGAAAAACCAAATCTCCTCAAACTTATAATGGACATAGCTGCTGTCTTGCCTTTATAACTGCACCAATATGTTGCATCCAGGTTAGATCCTCAGAGATCTTGACACCAAGGAAGGTGAAATCACTCCCTCTCTAGGCTTTTGATCCCTCTATCAGGGTTGTTTTGTGTTCCCTCGTCTTACCCTTTCTGAAGTCCCCAATCAGTTCTTCGATCTTGCTGATGTTGAGTGAAAGGTTATTGCTGTGACACCACTCAACTAACTGGTATGAAACAGTATGCAAAGCAAGCTTTTCACTGTACCTTGGTACATGTGACAATAATAAACCAATACCAATGATGCGCCATCAATAACTCTGAGACGTGGGTTAGTTAAGGTAGGCTTTTATTGGCTGGAAGAAAGCACAAGCATCAAGTGACCATCACAACCAATAAAGTTGCTCCCTAACTACAAATTGCCATTATTGTAGGTATCAGTGAATCATTAGCATTTCAGGCATCTTAAACTGCAATCCTCTTAACGTGTTTGTTAAATGACAGTTATAAAAACTTGGCAAGTGGATTATTTCAAAACTGTCAGCTGGCTGGTGATCTCAAATGGTTTTAATGTAGGCTTATTTACATATATATTTTCAGTCAGCTGTTTTTGTGAAATTGGACCACTCCCTTGGTGATTTACTGGGAGAAAATTACTAGTAAGCTCAACTGTTTTCAACAGCATCCTCTGCATGTTGACAATCTGATCTAATTAGAGAGTACATATTTAATTTTCACTGTTAGTTACTGAATTCAGAAGGAATCAGAAAATATACCTCACACAGACTAGGCCCAATCCTCCAATCATTCTGGTGGCCTGATTAACAGGAAGTTACACAGAAGGTTGAAACAAGTAGGAGAAAATGCTGAAAATACACAGTAGATCCGGCAGCATCTGTGAAGAAGGAAACAGAATTAGTATTTCACGTTACTGCTTTCTCATTTGAACTCAGAAGAGTTAGAAACCAAACATGATTTAAATCACACAGAGAGAGAGGAAAGGTGGAAAGGTGAAAGGGAATACCCATAATGGGGGTGGGGGGGGGGGGGCAGAGAGTAAAGCAGAATGATTTTTGAGTAAATGAGTAAAGCATTGATCATGTAGATAGCCAGAGGCTTTTTTCCCAGGGATGAAATGGCTAACAAAAGGGGGCATCATTTTAAGATGCTTGGAAATAGGTACAGAGGGGATGTCAGGGTAAGTTTTTTCACACAGAGAGTGGTGGGTGTGTGGAATGCACTGCTGGTGGTGGAAGCAGATACAGCAGGGTCTTTTAAAAGCCTCTTAGATAGGTACATGGAGCTTTGAAAAATAGAGGGCTATGCACTAGGGAAATTCTAGGCAGCCTTTAGAGTTGGTTACATGGTCAGTACAACGTTGTGGGCTGAAGGGCCTGTAATGTGCTGTAGATTTCTATGTTCTATGATTGACAGATACTGGTGAAACTGGCTGAGATGAAATTAGATCAGATTACCTTTATTTGTCATATGTACATGAAAACATAGAGCGAAATGCGTAATTTGAGTCGCGTCTAATCAACAAGGATTGTACATCCTGAAAGTGGCATCAGGCGCTCAGTGCCTACAACTCACAAACCCTAACCCGAAAGTCTTTGAAACGTGAGTGAATGACAGAGGAAATGCACACGGTCATGGTGAGAACATACAAACTCATTACAGTTAACAGTGGGAACTTAACTCCAATCTTATAGTGGTGCTGTGAAGTGATTGTGCTAACCCTACACTACCATACTGGCTGAGAGAGGAAAATAAAACTTGTGTATCTATAGAAAGCTTGTTTATTTCAGATATGGTATTACAAAACATTTCACCTATTATTGTGATTTTTTTTCTGAATGTTACAGTGTATTGGTAATAAAGAACTTCAATTCCCAGTGTACAATGCAGGTGGTTCACCCAGAACTGGAAATGATGTTGGTGAGCAGGTCGCACACGCTTGTGTGGAGCTGAAACCCTTCTGTAAATAAAAAACATCTTAGTTTTTATCCACACAGCATGGTGTCAGAAGTCGGTGTGAGGTCTAAGCACAGAATATAAATAAACCATGTGTGGCTAAGAAAGAGAAGCTAGTTCCAACGGGGGAAAAAGGATTGTGCTAGAAGCAAGTGAGGTTAACGGCCAATGCGGTGACAGACCACATTGTCTCAAGTTCTCCAGATTCACCAAGGGAAGTCCAGGTAAATGCCTGTAATGGATAAAGTAAGTCCTATGTGGTTTACCAGCATTCCAGCTGATAACTGGAAATGCTTCAAACAGCGATTCAATATACTATATATTGAGCCGTGAGCGGAATAGGAGGGGCTGATTAGCATTTTAAAGCGTCTATTTCTCTACACGTAGTGGGTGCTTTGGACATCTATAATAGCTTTCAATTTCATGAGACAGCCTTTACATTGGGCAATCTAATGACAAAATTTGAGGAGTATTTTGTCCCAAGTAAAAACATTATGTTTGAAAAATAGTAAGTTCCAGAAACCAGGTTTTAGCTTCGACCAATACCTAACTGAGCTTCACACACTGAGAAAGCCCTGTGAGTTTGGAGATTTGAGAGACTCACGAGTTAGAGACAGAATAGGGGATGGAATCCCAGATAATGTTTCCAGAGAAAGATTGCTCCATAAATAAAATTACTCTGGAAAAGGCCATGGATATGTGTAGAGCAGCAGAGATCGCATGAGCATGAGCTAAGGAGCTGCACAGGGCAAAAACAACAGTGTATGCTGTGAAAACAGAGGGGCAAAGCACAAGGCATTTCACAAAGCAAAGAGGTAAGCTCAAACAGCAAATGCAGCCAGTGTGGAGGTAGGCACATCCCAAAAATCTGTCTTGTTTATGGAAACTACTGCATTCGTTGTGGGAAGAAACATCATGCTGAAAAGTTGGAGGTACCAGGAGAAAGGTGCACACAGTAGTTGAGGAAATGGAAGAAGTCTTTCTGGATTCTCTACAGTCTGCTGGTGCTGATAAAATAGAATAGATCATTCCAGTGGCTGTGAATGAGACTTCAAGCTTGACACTGGAGCCCAGGTGAATCTTGCCCATGTATGATTACAAGACCCTCAAAGTAAAGAGCAAGATTTACTCAGTGAAATTAAAAGTGACAGGCTTTTAACCTTCCAACTCGAAAAGCTCATAACCGTATCCATGAGAGCTCCAGAGAGATTGTGCAAGAGAATCTCAAGAGCTCCACATTCCATAGACATCCATACTTGCTGCACCAGCAGGATAGTCAGGATGCCAGTGCAGAACAGAATGATCATGATGAAGAAGTCACCACTCTTGCTTCTACATCATGCAGATGTGGATCAAAATCCGTCTCTTGCCGTTTTCCAGTTAAAGACCGGAAATCAAAATTATCTCCACAATCCTCTCCGAAGCTGAAGAGGAACATTGAAAAGGAAGATGGGGAGACCACACAGACCCTATGGTAAACTATGTATACCTGTCTGGACATGCCCCTCTGCTGACTGCTCCTGTGGCTCCTCCCACAGACCCCTGTATAAAGGTGATTGGGGCACTGCTCCTCCCTCAGTCTCCGAGATGTCATGCTCCCTTTTTACTGCTAATAAAAGCCTATCGTTCACTTCCTGTCTCCGAGAGTTATTGATGGTGCATCAGACCCCAGAACAACAGCACCAGTTCAACACAAACTAACAGGAGGAGTTGCTATCTATGATACACAGCTAACAGAAGGAGCTCTGTGAACTGAGGCAGAGTCGTAGGAACTTGTGCAAAGACTCATTGATCACATGGATGTAGTGGAGGGCCCCATTATGAGGCACGTGGAGTGGATTATGGTCACACAGCAAGAACAAGCTCCAACTCATAGCTTTGACAAGCCACCTGTAATTACACCAAAGGGGCCAGCAGATGTGAAATACGAACACGTTGATCACAGTTCTCAGGAAAACACTAATATTAATGCAGCAAGAGAAAGCTGTACATCTGTGGAAACAAACAGCAGACCAAAAAGGATCATCAAACCACTTCAGAGACTAATCTTAACCCAATTTCCACCTTGCCCTCAAATTTACCTGTTCCATTTCTGACACCTCTCTCCCCTTTCTCGATCTCTCTGTCTCTGTCTCTAGAGACAGTTTATCTACTGATATCTCACAGAAGGAGATGATTTGGAGTTCACGATCTATTAAACCAAGACATGCTTTGCAACTCTAATGCTCAAAATAATTACCTGATATCATTGTGCAAGAGTTGATCCTAATTTGTAATTACCAAGAGCTTGTTTACAAGATGGCCTTGAGCATGGAGAGTGCAAAGAATATTCAATAAAAAAGCCCAAATATTGTCACACAGGTCTGTATTTTTTAAATTAAACAGCAATAAACTTAAACACATATATAACAACCATTTCAGAATCAGGTTTAATATCATGGGTATATGTCATGTAATTTGTTAACTTTGCAGTAGCAGTACGTGCATTTCATGATAAATATAGAAAAATCTGAATTACACTATATATATGTATTAAATAATTAAGTTAAAACAAGTAGTGCAAAACAGAAATAATTTAAAAAGTAATAAATAGAAATTGGTTGGAAGAGAAGAAGCTGTTCCTGAATTGCTGAGTCAATTTATATGTCATATAAATTCATATGCCATTTTTCCATTAAAAAAGGAATGCACCTCAGAATTATTCTTAAAATTATTATCAAGCAAACACTGACCCACATCAAGTGTCACAACCATGGACTCCACCGTGAGTTTGGCACCCTCACTGGTGGGCAGCTGTAAGGGGTCGGTAATCATGTTTGTGAGAATGCACATTCCAGCCAATTAAGGTTTCCTTGTGGTTGTATTTAACTCCTTTCCTTTCGTTTCAGTCTGTTGGCGTCTTCACTGATGCACAGTGATGGCAACGCCTCCTGCTTACCTTAGCTCATGTTCCGGGAAAGAAGGTTAGGGAATCCTGCGTGAGAACCCCCAGGTACCTTTGCATCTCGCACTTTTGAATTTTCTCCCCACTTAGAAAACAGTCTACGCTTTTATTCCTTCCACTAAAGCACTTCTCAACACTGTTCATTCTGCTGTTTCTTTGCTCATTATCCTAATCTATCTTTCTGCAACCCCTCTACTTCCTCAATGCTACCTGCCCCTCCACCTTTCTTCATATCGTCCACAAATTTGGCCAAAAGCCGTCAATTCTGTTATCCAAATCATTGGCATATGAGGTAAAAAGAAGCGGTTCCAACGCCTATCCTTGCGGAACACCACTAGTAATTATCAGCTAACCAGAAAAGGCTCCCTTTATTCCCATTCTTTGCCTCCTGCCAATCAGCCAATCTTCTATCCCTGCTAGTATCTTTCCTGAAATACCATGGGCTTTCTGTTGTTAAGCAGCCTCATGTGTGACACCTTCTGAAAAGCCACTGATTCTCTGTTGTCTATTCTGCTTGTTATTCCCTCAAAGAATTCCAACAGATGTGCCAGGCAAGATTTTCCCTTAAAGAAACCATGCTGACTTTGGCCTTTTAAATTACACGCCTCTAAGTACCCTGAGACCTCATTCTTAACAATCGATTCCACTATCTTCCCAACCACTGAGACATTATAGGCTAATTGGCAACTGGCCTATAATTATAATTTCCTTTCATCTATCTCCCTCCCTTCTTGAAGAGTGACATTTGCAATTTGCCATCCTACAAAACCATGCCAGAATCTAGTGATTCTCGAATGATCATTACTGATGCCTCCACAGTCTCTTCAGGTACTTCTTGCAGAGCTCTGGACTGTAGTCCATCTGTGACATTTTCCCTGGCTAATAATGCCACCCCTCTCCCTTTATTCCCTCCAGCTCTATCATGTCTAATACAACAGAATCCTGGAACATTGAAATGCCATTCCTGTTACTCCTGTGACCAAGTCTCACTAATGGCTACAATGCCTTAAGCTCATCAGCCTTTCCTACAATACTCCTCGTATTGTATATACACAACTCAGAACATTAGTCTCACCATGCTCAACCTTTCAATTCCTGACTAAGTATGTAAGCTTAACAACATCTTTCCCACTATCTGGTCCTGTACTCTGGTTCCTAACCACCTGCAACCTAAATGCGCTCTCCCCCCACTTACAACACTAATATACCTTCCCACAGGGACATTGGTCTCCTTCCAGTTCAGGTGGAAACTGTTTTGACTGTACAGGTTCCACCTTCCCTGGAAGAGAGCTCAATGAACCAAAAATCTGAAGCCCTTCCGCCTGCACCATCTCCATCTCCTTAGCCACATGTTCATCTGTATGATCTGTCTATTTCTGGCCTCACTAGCACTTGGCATGTGTAGCAGTCCTGAGATCCCAGCCCTGGAGGTCCTGTCCTTTAATTTAGCACACTTGAACTCACTTTACAGGACCCCGTTACCCCTTCCTACCCATGGGTGTATTTAAGATGGAGGTAAATAGGTTCTTGATTAGTCCATTATGAAAAGGCAGAAAACTCAGTGGACTAAATGGCCTAATTAGATAGATAGATAGATAGATACTTTATTCATCCCCATGGGGAAATTCAACTTTTTTCCAATGTCCCATACACTTATTGTAGCAAAACTAATTGCATACAATACTTAACTCAGTAAAAAATATGATATGCATCTAAATCACTATCTCAAAAAGCATTAATAATAGCTTTTAAAAAGTTCTTAAGTCCTGGCGGTTGAATTGTAAAGCCTAATGGCATTGGGGAGTATTGACCTCTTCATCCTGTCTGAGGAGCATTGCATCGATAGTAACCTGTCGCTGAAACTGCTTCTCTGTCTCTGGATGGTGCTATGTAGAGGATGTTCAGAGTTTTCCATAATTGACCGTAGCCTACTCAGCGCCCTTCGCTCAGCTACCGATGTTAAACTCTCCAGTACTTTGCCCACGACAGAGCCCGCCTTCTTTACCAGCTTATTAAGACGTGAGGCGTCCCTCTTCTTAATGCTTCCTCCCCAACACGCCACCACAAAGAAGAGGGCGCTCTCCACAACTGACCTATAGAACATCTTCAGCATCTCACTACAGACATTGAATGACGCCAACCTTCTAAGGAAGTACAGTCGACTCTGTGCCTTCCTGCACAAGGCATCTGTGTTGGCAGTCCAGTCTAGCTTCTCATCTAACTGTACTCCCAGATACTTGTAGGTCTTAACCTGCTCCACACATTCTCCATTAATGATCACTGGCTCCATATGAGGCCTAGATCTCCTAAAGTCCACCACCATCTCCTTGGTCTTGGTGATATTGAGACACAGGTAGTTTGAGTTGCACCATATCACAAAGTCCTGTATCAGTTTCCTATACTCCTCCTCCTGTCCATTCCTGACACACCCCACTATGGCCGTGTCATCAGCGAACTTCTGCACATGGCAGGACTCCGAGTTATATTGGAAGTCTGATGTGTACAGGGTGAACAGGACCGGAGAGAGTACCGTTCCCTGCGGCGCTCCTGTGCTGCTGACCACCGTGTCAGACCTACAGTCTCCCAACTGCACATACTGAGGTCTATCTGTCAAGTAGTCCACTATCCAATCCACCATGTGAGAGTCTACTCCCATCTCCGTTAGTTTGTGCCTTAAGATCTTGGGCTGGATGGTGTTAAAGGCACTAGAGAAGTCAAGGAATGTAATCCTCACAAGGAATGTAATTCTCCTCCTATGTTTGTGTTCCTATGCAACAGCAATGCTCAGACTGGATAGACCGGGGCTGTATGAGTGGACTAAGGAATAACAAAGGGAAGACCAGATTAATGGGAATATATTATAGACTACCCTATAGTCTGCGGGATTTGAAGGAGCAAATTTGCAGAGAGATTATAGACTATTGTAAGAAACAGTTGTGTTAATAGGTGATTTAAATTTTTTACATATTGACTGGGACCTGTTAGAGAATATTCTGGAGTTATATGATTACAGCTGATAGTAATTCAAACAAGAACCAGTCTTCCATAAATTACAAGCAGTAAACTGAAGTTAAACTGGCCCACAGACTAAGAGATTGCATAGGCAACAGCCAAGTGTTAAGACAATGGGGCTGTGTTAATTGGCCTGCATCAAACCAGGCAACATTTTCACCATTTTCACCAATATTTTCACCATTGTGAGCTCAAGCTGTCAGACCAGACAGATGTTGCCACTTAGCATATCAGATAGGTATAAGCCAGCAATATGTTTTCTGTACTCGGGATATTTGTGTACTCATAGACAGCACTGACAACATTAATTTTGCTGTTTGCTTCTCTGTTGTCAGATGTCTGTTAGAATATTTGTGTTAATTATTTTTCCCAAAGGCATTTGGACCTTCAGAGGTGTCTTACCAATTACAATGTGCTTCCACTATGTATCTCAAAGGAGCCATTTGTCACCCCAAAATATTGAAGTAAACAATGTTGTTGTAACTATTGACAAGCAATACCCCATAAATGCACAGGGAGCTGTTCAAAATACAGTAAAGTAATTTAAACAATAGGATATACTGAAGAAGACTTCATTGATCACTAACTCACTCCCGTGGCCAGTAAAGAAGCTGGATGTATCCTGCTGATTGATAATAGATGATACTCCCCAGCACACAGAATATTCACAGTCCTTGACATTGCCAATAGATTCTGGAGGTTGCCATTAGTTCCTGAGTCTCAGGACTGATATGCCTTCAACTTAGAGGAGCAGTTCCCAACTTTTCTTATGTCATGGACCAATACCATTAAGCAAGGGGTCCATAAACCCCACGATGGGAACTTCTGCCTTAGAGGAACAACAATATACTGTACATAGGCTATTCTACCTCAAGGTTTCCACAATAGCCTTGCCATCTTCCATAAAGTCATGACACTGACATGGAGCAAGCCTGATTTTACGCCTTTCTATAGTACAATTCTACAATATGTAAACGATTTGTTAACTGCCTCAGAGGATGATGTAGGACACTGTGAGGCAATTGTGAGTGTTTTGTATTTAAGTTCAGCCCAACACAAGGCCCAAATAGGAAAGCAAACAGTGTGATATCTGGGACATGTTACACAGGGTAGAAAGGATATGTCAGATGACAGAAAGACAGCAATTAGTTGCCTGCCCCATCCAGTCAACATAAGGGGAGTGAGGAATGTAATGGGACTGCTCAATTACTGCCACAACTTCATACCAGCACTGCTATCCCCATTACAGGCTTCAGTCAAAGGAGGGAAGCCCCTCTGGAGGAAGTAAATTGGAGGTCAGTAGAAGAGAAGGCCTTCACGAACATTTAGAACGCCCTAGTTTCTGCACCTTCTTTAGGTTTACTGGATGCAACTCACTCCCTTCACATTTACTGAAGTAATGAGGGGCAGCAGTATAACGCAGTAGTAGCACAGGACCAGAGGGACAGCACAAGACCAATATCACATTATTTAACAAAACAGACTCCTGTTGTAGCTAGACCTCCCTGGTGTGTTGCAGCCTTGGGCTGTGTCAGTTTGTGAGCCTGTAGTCATGGTGGGGCAGCTCATGTTACACACTCTACACACCATTCGTCAGCATGGCTATCCCTCGAGTCGAGGATGATGGACTTCATTCCGTTGATCTATCACAGAGCAAAGACACCTGTGCATGTATTTGTTTAACGTGTACTTGATGTTACACTCCAAGAAGCACACGATACTTCACAAATCAACTAACTGATTCCAATGGCATGGAAACCACGACGATTGGAGCTGATGGATTTGTTGCAGCCTTCATCCGCCTTCACAGCCGTTGAGTTCGAAGTAACTTCATCCACCTGTTCCACTGTTCTTTGTCAGGGACCTCACCCTCGACCTTACCGCCATGGGTGACCCTACCAGGAGCATAACTCCAGACGGCATTGCTCTCAAGATTTCAGGACCACATAAGCTTCTCCACCACGACAAGGTGACAATCTATGGAGAAGACACACCATTATAGAGCTCCTGAACGCAGGGAGACTGAGAGCAGTTGTGGACAGTTGGAGGGCAGCTTGGGAAGCAGTTCCCATCCCCAAGGAGGAGAACAATATCATATATTTGGATTTTCATAAGGCATTTAATAAGGTCCCATGGGGGGAGGTGGTTAGTCAGCCTGATTTGAGCCCATGCATTTGTCTATCACCACAATAGGTCTACAGCAGATGCAACCTCACTGGCTCTCCACTTGGCCTTAGATCACCAAGACAATAGCAATAACGGCAAGGCTGCATCTACAGCTGATAACTACAGCTCCATCTTCAACACCATCACACCCTCAGTACGAATTAACAATCTCTGAAACTTGGGCTCTGTACCTCCCTCTGCAAATGGATCTTACGAACATAAGAAAATTAAGAGAGGAAATTAAAAACCTGGTGGCATGGTGCGAAGACAATAACCTATCCCTCAATGTCAGCAAGACAAAGGAATTGGTTGTTGACTTCAGAAGGAGTAGCGGACCACACAACCCCATCTACATCGGTGGTGCACAGGTGCAACAGGTCAAAAGCTTTAAGTTCCTCAGGGTAAATATCACAAATGACCTGACTTGATCTAACCAAGCAGAGTCCACTGCCAAGAAGGCCCACCAGCGCCTTTACTTTCTGAGAAGGCTGAAGAAATTTGGCCTGTCCCCTAAAACCCTCACTAATTTTTATAGATGCACCATAGAAAGCATTCTTCTAGGGTGCATCACAACCTGGTACGGAAGTTGTCCTGTCCAAGACCGGAAGAAGCTGCAGAAGATCGTGAACATAGCCCAGCACATCACACAAACCAATCTTCCATCCTTGGACTCACTTTACACCGCATGCTGTCGGAGCAGTGCTGCCAGGATAATCAAGGACAAGACCCACCCAGCCAACACACTTTTTGTCCCACTTCCCTCCAGGAGAAGGTTCAGGAGCATGAAGATTCGTACGGCCAGATTTGGGTACAGCTTCTTTCCAACTGTGATAAGACTGCTGAACAGATCCTGACCCAGATCTGGGCCGTACCTTCCAAATATCTGGACCTGACTTGCACTACCTTACTTCCCCTTTTCTATTTTCTAATTATGATTATAATTTAAATTTTTATTATATTTACTTCGATTGGTACTTCAGGGAGCGCGAAGCGCAGTAACAAATATCACTGTGATGATTGTACGCTCTAGTATCAATTGTTTGGTGACAATAAAGTATTTTAATTAAGACACAGGAGTAGAATTAGACCACTTGACCCATTGAGTCTGTGCAGCCATTCCACCACAACTGATTTATTATCCCTCTCAACCTCATTCTCCTGCTTTCTCTCCATAACCTTTGATGTCCTAATTAATCAAGAACCTACCAGCCTCTGCTTTAAGTACGCTCAGTGATCTGGCATCCACAACCATCTGAGACGACTGCACAGGATCGAAATCAATGGCAGGAAGTTGTAAACTCTGCCAGCTCCACCATGGACACTGGCCTCCCAGCATCCAGGACACCTTCAAAAGGCAATGTCTCAAAAAAAACGACATCCATCATGAAGGATCCCCATCACCCAGGACATGCCCTCTTCTCATTGTTACCATCGGGGAGGAGGTACAGGAGTCTGAAGACCCACACTCAACATTTCAGAAGCAGCTTCTTCCCCTCCATCATCAGATATCCGAACGGGCATTGAACCCATGTTCACAACCTCAATAGATTTTCCTTTTTGTTTTCTTTTTGTGCCACTTATTTATTTAAATCAAAAAATATATTTCTTATTGAAATGTATAGCTTTTTTTCAATCACGTATTGCAATATACTGCTGCTGGAAAGTAACAAATTTCATGGAATATGCCAATGATATTAAACCTGATTCTGGAAGTGAATGAAATATCCAGACATGGATTGAGACTTGGTCTTTGGACAGAAAGCAAAATGTTTGAATAAATAGATTCAATCCAGCTGGCAGGCTGGATAACCAGAGGGGATGGTGCTTGGGCCTCAGCATTCAACAACCAATATCATTTGTTTGCTAAGGTGACCAAAGTCCGAGTTGGCTGACAATACTAAACTAGGTGAGATGGTGAGTATAGAAGAGATATGGACAGGTTTAACGAATGGGCAAGAAGATGGCAGGTGACATGGAGCACGTGTCTTTGGTGTACATAACAGAAAATAGATTACTCGTTCTCTGGTGGTAAATGGGGCAATGTCGATGTTCAAAGGAACTCAAATGTCCTTGTATTCAAATCAACACAAGCCAACATACAGACACAGGAAGCAATTAAGAAGGCAGATGGTATTCTAGTCCTTGTAATGAGTCAATTTTAATGTAGATGTAAGCAACTCTTATTTCAGATGTACTGGCCTTTGCCAAGACCACATCTGCTTGCGATGATCTTATACAAGAAAGGACATACTTACCACTGAGAGACTGCAGCAAAGGTTTATTAGTCTGGTTATATGGTTAGCAAGTTTGAGAAGACTTTAAAAAATGGGACTGTATCCTCTAGAGATGAGCAGAATGAAAGGAGTTGTCATTAAAGCATACAGGGAAGATGCAAGCAGGATTTACCCTTTAGCACAGGGGCCAGGACAAGAGGCACATTTCAGATTAAGAAGTAGGTCTTTGAGGATGAAGATGAGGTGAACTTTTTTCACAGAAAGGACGTTAGAAAATCTCAGCCCTGGGGGGTTATGAAGGATCAGTCACTGTGTTCATTCAGAAGTGAAGTCGAGATAGAAGATCAGCCAGTGTCCTAATGAATGATGGAGCAGGCTCAAAGGACTGGATAGTTGACTTTTGTTCTTATATCTCATGTTCCTTTGTTCTGAGTTTGAAAATCAAAAAAATAAGATTGGTTAGAATGATAAGCTTGAAGAATATGTGATAAACAGGAATAATCAACAATTAAATAAATGAAACCTCTGTTCAAAACAATATCTGTCTTATTTCAGATTCACACAAATCCAAGTAATACAAAATGCACAGATGTAAGATAAAAAATCTAATTAAAGGCATATGAAATAGACAGCTAACAGTCAGTTTCAAAGTAGTTGAAAACCCTTCAAATGAAGCTTAAGAACCTTGAATCTGGTCATAAGGGATGTGATGTAGAAGGGACATAGAGAGCTGTGGAGCAGGGTTGAGATGGCAAAAGGAATTTGTAAAAAGATGAGGGAACACACAAATTAATCCCATTCCCTGTCTTTAAAAAAATCTTACCTGAAATTTATATTCTAGGACTCACCACAGAGGAAGTTCAGAGCAGCAGTACCTACCAGTGCTGAATTATGCATTGATATTAGTACCAGCATTGATGGAATTAATGACGCTGATTAGTACCTTGTTCACTTTGAAGGTTTCTTCCAGTTTCTTCCAGCCTTTTAAATATCCCAATGAACTAGCATTTTGGGAGCCAATGTTACTTCAGGCACCACTTGTCATTGGCCTTTTAAAAGTCGTTCTTCAAAGAAATCTTAATTACTGCCATGCACAAAAGCAAGGCCAAAAACACAATGAAACAAATCATGGAAGAATTCATCAGGTTTAATACAGTTTGGCCTTCTGAAAATGGTGAAGGAAGATGGCAGTAATTGGCCTCATCATTTGTATTAGGCTAGTTAAGAACTCTAAATGCTTTGCTGAAATCCTGGATTGTCATATCTACTGGAATACTATTAAATGCCCACAAAATAATTGGAGGTTTTCCCACTAGTGAATCTTGGTATCTGGAACCAAGATATTATAATAGCACCCTCATCCTGCAGACAGTCATGTTGATATGCATCGCTCAGTAAATTATGTTCCATTAGTCACCCTGCCTACTTGAATGATTTTTTTGTGCATGTAGTATTTATCTGTTCCAATTATCCTGTGTAAAATTGTCATAATAAATAGGCTGAAATGTACAGCTTAGAACCCTGGCAAACACAGTATCTGCCAGTATGGATATTTCTGACTTCCCTTGTTTGTTTGGTATCTATTGAGTTCTCATGTAACTGATATTAAACTAATTTGATTTCAAAAATAAAATGCTCACATATACTTGTCTGCTTATACAACAGAGAAAAGACTAGATGGTCTCAAAATGCTTAACCCATACTTCAACATTTAACACAAGGCACAAGTTCTTCTTTCAGGTCTTTGTTTAATATCAGAAGATGCGCCAATACTCAGGTTTGGAAATTCATTTCTTTTATCTATCCAAATGGAAAGGCATGAAAGACTGTTGAAGAATAATAAATTGCAACTTAGTCAGTTACCATTACAATCAAAAAAGTTACACCTACGGAGCAGCAGTGGTTCAGTAGTTGTGTTGTTAGAGACTTGTGTAATGCCCTGGTTCACATCTTTACTGTTGTGCTGTAGGTATTTCATTCAGCAGTTCTGTAAACTGTCTGTTCTGCTTTCAGCCTGTTTGGGTTATTGTTGAAGATACGGGATGATGGGAAACGTGTGCCATCCAATTAGGATGGTGGAACTGGGGGGTAGGTTTTTCTGGTGTGGGACTCTAAGGTTGGGCTTTGGGGCTTTTGCTCGGGAGGGGGATGAGGAGAGAAGACACTGGTGAGAACTTGTCATAGGATTCAACCCGGTGCAGGACCATGATTCGATGAAGCCTGGTGCTGAGATCGACTGAGGATCAGTGAATATAGTGAAACGCTGAGCTCCAAGTTGTGCACATTTGACTGCTTAATTAAAATGGGCCCTTTTCTTTTTGTTTTTCTTTATTAGCACTTTAGTTGAGATTCATAAATATAATTCCTTTAATCGTATGCAGTGTGCTGTCTGTTATTTCTTGGCACTGATTTGTAACAGGGTAGCAAATTACACAGCATCCACACAAACCAGGGTTTGGAGTGGGAGAGATGTCTCAGTTTCATGGGTTTGGAGACTTAAGCAGCCAAGGAAACCAGGGGTTTCATTGTGGGGGTATTGTATGGGATCAAATTTAATGGATGCTGTGTGATTGCCCTGAGCACTGATCCAGCGGGTTGTGTGTGTAAGCCCCTGTTAAACTATTGTCCATAAAGTGATTACGATACATGGTATTATGGCTGCTTCAGGGGCTGAGTGGTGGTGCAAATCCATGGGGTTAACAATAACGAATGCATGTGTATTGAATGAGGTAAACGTTCATATCCTCGACAAATTGTAATTCGAACTTTAAGTGCCATTAAAACAGTAGGAGCAGATAGGATTATGGAGCAGAGGTTTGACAAAATGGCAGACAAAGACTTTGTTTTAGTTCAGACTAGCGCTGACGTAACGGCAGTGCAACTGCCCGGTACTTTTGGGCCCCCGGGCTGTGGGCTGTCCATATTTTACGGGAGGAGGGGAGTGAAGGCGAACGTGAAGGCGAAGCTAAGTCTCCTGTAGCTGGGGGGCGGAGACTTCAAAGACAGGTTGCTCCTCGTTTCTGTGGAGCGAGGGGGAGGAGTGGTCTGACTTGGAAGGTCTAATGAATCCTCCAGCGAGGGTTGAGCACTTTGAGTTGGTAGAGGCCCTCTCCTCTCCAGTGAATAAATAGAGGGTTCTAATTATCGAAAGCTGGGAGTATTCTCAGGAGTGAAGCCCACCCCCGAGGGGGAAGAGGAGTTTGAGACTTGGGCGGAGCAGACCTGTCAGATGCTGAGTGAAGGGCAGTGCTCAGGTGATGTAAAACAACAGCGATTGGTTGAAAGGTCAAGGGGGCAGCTACTGAAGTAGTGAGATCCATAAAGACATAGAACCCCTTTGTTACCTCTGCGGGCTACATGCAAGTGCTTTGGCGTGACAGGAAGCCCAATGAAGTTTATGATGGGGTTTTAGAACATGTTTCAGGAAAAGGGGGAGAAACCCTCAACCTATATTTTTTAGCTAGAGAGGCAGCTCAGTTGAATGCGGCATAGAGGGGCCATTCAAATAGTGGAGGTGAATAGCAAAAGGTGCTTAGTCACAGGACATGATTGCTTGCAGTCTCGGACTGTCTCGTGAATGCATCGGAGGTGTGGAGGGCCTCCAGCAGCGGGGTACAGTCCTTGGTAGTAGCCCCCTTAGTTGAAGTGACTACTGATAGCCCATCCCGGAGAGTGGCAAAAGAGCTCGTGGCAGAGTTGAGAACTGAGATGCCCCGGTTGTTATCGGCCCATCCCATACAACAAAGTGAACAGGGTCATGTGAGAAGGTGAGCGGCCGCTATCATCTGTGGTGAAGACGGACACGTCAGGTGTGAGTGTGAATGATAGGAAACCCCTCGGAGAGTGAGCCTACTGATACCTTAGCGGACAGAGACGTTGGGAAACTTAGAAGAGACCCAGTGAGGAAGTGGCCTGGTGTCTCAGGGGGAACACGTTCCCAGCAGTTTATCAAGGAACACCCGAAAGTGAAAAACCCTATTCCTGAGGCTTAGTGGGGCCAAGCTCCAGTGTATCGCTACAGATTGAGGGTATTTATGCTAGGGTCATACTTGACACAGGGTCGTAGGTCACTTTGCTGTATCGTTCATTTTACAACTAGTATTTAACGCATTTACCATTGATGCCACTCAGTGCACTAGAGATCTGGGGCCTTAGTGCGGGTGATTATCCGTACAATGGTTACTTGTCGTTGAAGCTGGGGTTTTCCGAGTAGCTGAGGTCCTTGACACATTAGCGCTGGTTTGTCCGGACCCTGTTGAGAAGGGCGAAGTTTCAATTCTTGCGGGGGCAAATACTCCAGTTGTGAGGAGGCTAATGGGAACCTACAAGGAGAAAATCGGAGTGAGCTTTCTGAAAACGTTGTCCGTTCACCCGGTGTTTCGAGCTGCTGTTGAGGAAATGCGTGGTCACACTGGGCTGGATGATGAACTTAGACAAGGGACTGTGTGGTTCACCCAGTCAAAACAAGTCATGTTACGGCCTGGGGAAGTAGCGAGAGTGATGGGAAAGCCGGTATTTCCCAGAACGCCCGAGGCCGAGGCTCTCTTTGTGGATGCCACAGAAGCCCACGGAGAGGAGTCGTGTTTACCTGCCGGGTGCTGGTGAGAAGCCCTCAGTTGTACAGGTGAGCAGGATGGCAGTGATTGTCAGGAACACTACGAAGAGGGAGGTCACCCTCAAGCGGGGGATGCCACTCGCTCTCTTCTTTCCGGTGACGGTAATGTCTAGTGTCCCAGTGAGACAAACTGAGGAGAAACTCTCTCCGAAAAAGGGAAAGTTGACTGCTGAGTCATTCAACTTTGGGGACTCCCCGGTACCTGGAGGTCGGAAGAGGAGGTATTGAAGCCGGAAGGTGTCTTTTCTACGGACGAGTTTGAGGTGGGTTGTTCCAAGAGCACTCGCCACACCAACCAGGTGACAGGGACATCCGGGTCAGAGAAAGGTCGCCACAAATGGTGCCTGCAGAGGTGGAGGACGTTTGGCAGCATCTGTGGAAGTTGAAGGAAGCTGTGAACATCATTGAGTTCAGATGCCCTTATGTATCTTCACTAGTGGTGGCCAGGAAGAAGAATGGGAAGGTATGGCTCTGTGTGGACTATCAGACTCTGAACAGATGTACAGTCCCAAGGATCGAAGACATGCTGGCCTGTCTGAGTGGTGTGAAGTGGTTCAGTGTGCTGGACTTGAGGAGTGGGTATTATCAGATCCCATGGGTTAGGCTGACAGAGAGAAGACAGTGTTCATATGTCCCCTGGGATTGTTCCAGTTTGAAAGGATACCCCAGGGCATATCAGGAGCACCGGCGACTTTCCAGCATGTCATGGAGAAAATAGTGAGGGATATGAACTTGCTTGAGGAGTTGGTGCACTTGGGCAATCTCATAGTGTTCCGGTTCACCTTGGAGGAAAATGAAGTGAGGTTACTGAAGGTGCTGGGCTGCCTGAAAGCTGGAGCGTTAAAACTTTCCCTGGACAAGTGCCAGTCCTGTAATACGTCTGTCAGCTATGTTGGGCACATAGTCTCACGGGATGAAATAACTACAGATCCGTCTAAGATAGAGGCGGTGACCAGATGGCCAAGGCCCCAGACTGTGAGCACACTGAGCTCGTTCCTTGGGTTCTGTGGGTCGTATCGGAGGTTTGTGAAGGACTACTCTAAAGTGAGTCACCCTATAAATCAGCTTTTGTGAGGCTACCTTCCCTTGGGGAAGAAAGGGAGGCAGACAAAAGGAGAAGGTGGTAAAGATTATCATAGCCGTTCAGAGCCTTTTGAAGCGAAATGGGATGTGAAATATGAAGAGGCCTTTCAGTTTCTGACAAAAGTGTCTGTGCTGGCTTTTGCAGACCCCCGATTACCGTATGTACTGCATACAGATGCCAGCAAAGAGAGCTTAGGGGTGATCTGTATCAGGTTCAGGGCACCGGGTTGAGATCTGTCGCACTTGTCAGCCGGAGTTGGTCACTCTCTGAGAAGAACCATCCCACGCACAGGTTGCAGTTCCTGGCATTGAAATGGGCTGTGGTGGATAAGTTAAGTGACTACATATGAGGGGTGATTTTTTCAATTCGTGGCTTAAGGTAGAAGGAGTCAATTTTAGAAAATCTAGCACATTTACTTTTCCTACATTTACACACTTAGTCCAGCGGTGGTGGAGCATACGGATCTGTTATTTGTAGAAGTCGGTATCTTGGACCTCCAGAAAGTGTCCACAGCAGGGGTGATTGATAAGTTTGTGGCCTAAGGTAGAAGGAGATGAGTTATACAGCTCTCGTTACATGCACGTGCAGTTCAACTCTTTGAGTAATTATGCAGAAAGTTTGAAGTTAATAACTTCCGTGGTATTTCTGTTTCAGATTATTGAAAATTGCAAGTAAGCACTGTCTGAGAAAATGGACAACGTCGGCCTTCGAGCAGTCAACCACTACCTCAGTTTCAGGGGCTTATCACCCAAGGAGGTTCACGAGGACATGGTGGCAACACCAGGAGAGGATGAAAAATAAATGTGCTAGGTTTTCTAAAATTGACTTCTTCTACCCTAGAGAACAAAATTATGAATCACACCAGTATATGGTGATAAGTTTGAGGTGAGGACAGACAACAATCTTTTAATTTATATCCTAACCTCAGTGAAATTAGATGCCACATGTCATTGATGGTTGGCAGCATTGTCTGCCTATATTTCAGCCTAAAGTACCAGCTGGGAAGTAGGAACATTGATGCCAATGCATTGTCCTGAAGTATGAATGAAGGGCTGGACAGGGATGAGGAGTGGGAGAGCGTTCATGCCCTGGAATGAAAGCCATGTGCCAGTTGCCCATCATGGTGAAGGCAGAGTAAAGGCATCGGCAGGATCAAGCAGTAGATAATTTGGGAGTTTCTAATGGTGCCATTCTACATGCTTCCTGCAACCTGACTGCTCTGAAGACAAACCACAATCTAGTTGCCAGAATTGAGTCTTGGGAAAGTGGTACCTGATCAGCAAGATAACCCGGGCATCGATACCATTTGGTCAGCATTTGCGAAAGGGGACTTGCTCCAAGTGGACAAAATAAAACACTCAGCAGTATCTCTGCTACTGAGAGAGTGGCCCAGATGGAAGTTGAGGAACCAGATCATACACTGGGTCACATCGCCTCTGGACCAGCCTTGGAGTTCCCAGCTGGTTCTGCCTGAGAAGTATTGGAGATTGTATTGAAGTCACTTCAAGATGATTCTGGCCACTTGGGGGTTGACAAAACCTATGCAGTGCTCCAAGATCAGTTCTACTGGCCCTGAATGAAGCTGGAGGTCAAAGAGTACTGTAAGTCATGCATTCAAAATATACAGAGGAAGATGCTGCCTATGAGAGCTGCTCCAATGTCCCACGCAGAGTGCGGGGCCACTTGACCTGACGTATATGGATTTCCCATCAATAGAGCCAGACGCCAGCAACATGGTGAATGTCTTGGTCATTACAGATCAGCAAGCCTTCCCTACCAAGGATCAGAGTGCATCCACGGTGGCCAAAGTGTTATGGGAGGAGTATTTCTTTATTATGGCCTCCCTCAGTGGATACATAGTGATCAGGGACGGGATTTTGAGAGTAGGCTCATACATGAGTTACTGAGCATGCTTGGAGTAGAAAAGTCAAGGACTATGTCTTATCACCCACAGGGTGATCCCCACTCCGAGAGGTTCAATCAAACTTTGCTAGACATGCTCGGAACCTCGGAGATCAGCGAACAGAACAAGTGCAATCAATATATTGGACATCTGGTCCACTGCTACAACTGTACACAGAATAAAGCTACTGGGTACTCGCCATATTATCTGACGTTCGGACGCGTGGCGAGGTTGCCCGTAAACCTCTGTTCTGGCACTAGCGAGGAAGATCTACCGCAGAAGACTTATCTGAAGTATGTGTCTGATATGAGAAGGGAGCTGAAAAAGGCTTACGGATTAGCTGAGGTCTTGGCTACCAAGCAGAATCAAGGACATGAGAGGTGTGATCAAAAGGTTAGGTTCTCCCAATTCATTCCTGAAGCATAAGTTGGTTGACCGCCGGACGGCTGTGCCCTATGTAGTGGAGAGTCAGATGCCAAATGTACCGCTTTTCCGAGTGAAACTAAAGGATGGGAATGGGCCTGACAAGATTCTCCACCTGAACCACCTTCTGCCTCTGGGACAAGAGGTGCGTGTTGACCCAGAGTCTGACCTGGAGCCTACACCTCGTAAGAGGACTCTGCGGTGATGTGGGGTGTCTAAAGGACCAGCAGTAGGAAGGATTAGACTGGCTATTACCCCTGATTGGGATACGGACTCAGAGAATGAGGAAATGGGGGTGTGATATATGCTGCCTTTCACTAACTCCCCACTAATTGAGGGAGAGAGTCCCAACCCTTCTCACGCTGAGGCAGGTGGAATGGGGGGGGGGGTACTATCAGTGGACAGGCAGGCTGTCAGCTGGACAATGAAGGGTGACTGGGCTCTAAAATAACTGGGAATGAAGCTGAGCTCAGCTGAGTGGCAAAGAGATCTGAGTTGTTAGAAGGCATTAGTAACAGACAGGGGGAGGTCTCGCCAAGTACACCAGAAGCATCCCAAGGAGTGTCTGAAACTGAAGAAGTAGATGATGGGTTAAGGAAGTCTCAAAGAGTCAGGAGACCCCCAGATAAGCTGGCCTATGTAGCACTGGGGAAACAGAATGTTATGCCTATCCCCCTAGTGAGATATGTCACTACTGTTTATAAATGGATTGGAGGTCCTGACAACACAAAATTCCTTTGAAAATGATGTTATTAATGATGGGATGACAAATTATTTCAAAGTCATGAAGATATGACTATTTTGGTGGGGACAGAGTGTCATGCCCTGGTTCACACTTTTACTGTTATGCTGTAGGTATTTCATTTTAATCAGTTCTGTAAGAGCAGTCTGTTCTGCTTTCAGCCTGTTCGGGTTGTTGTTGAAGATATGGGGTGATGAGGAATGTATGCCACCCAGTTAAGATGGTGGAACTGGGGGGAGGTTTTTCTGGTGGGGGACTCTAAGGTTGAGCTTGGGGCTTTTGTTTGAGGGAAGACGACGGAGAAAAAGGTCGTAGGATTCGACCCAGTGCGGGACCGTGATTCGATGGCACCAGGTGCTGAGATTGATTGAGGATGGGTGAATATGATGAAACGTTGAGCTCCAACTTGAACACATTAGACTGTTTCATTGAAATGGGCCCTTTTCTTTTTGTTTTTCTTTTCTAACCCTTTAGTTAAGATTCACAAATATAATTCCTTTAATCGTATGCAGTGTACTGTCTGTTATTTCTTGGCACTGAGTTGTAACAGGATAGCGAATTACACAGCATCCACACAAATCAAGCTTTGGGTTGGGAGGGCCATCTCAATCTCACAGGTTTGGCAGGACCGGAGTGTGTCTTCCCTAGACTTGCGCAGCCAAGGAAACCAGGGAGTTTCATTGCGGGGGTATCGTTCAGGATCGATTTCGTTGGATCAATGCTCAGGACAATCACACAGCTCTGGGTCTAAATAACTGGGATCAAACACTACTCCAGAGATTTAAATACTACACTATACTAGATATGCAGAGATCATTTCCTGTGCAAACAACGGAAGCTAGAAGATCCAACGTGAGGTTTTATGACATTATGTTGGATGAGTTGTTCCAGTCATGAACCAGTTGAGCAAAGCATCAGGACACTTAAAGCTGGTTTGCTCCACTTCACAAATTTAGTTTCCAAATAACTGATGGCAGAGTGGTGTCCCATGCTGAGCATGTCTAGCTACCTTCCTGGTGAAAAGCATCAAATCAGTGCTATTTAAACAGAGACTGTCTCCTAAAAATAGTAAAGTATGTTCCTCGAAAAATAAAAAAATACTTTAAAACAATGAATCAATCCCATCTATAAATCAACAAATCAGCCAAGCTAATAATGAACACTGGCACAGCTCAGGGATGTGTGCTTAGCCCACTGCTCTACTCTCTCTTCACCCATGACTAGGCCCAGCTCAAATGCCATCTATAAATCTGCTGATGACACAACTATTGTTGGCAGAAATTCAGATGGGACGAGAAGACATACAAGAGCGAGATATGAGGCATTGTAAGTGTTGTTACTTCGATGTACTTGTGCTATTTTTGAATAATAATAATAAAAAGATCTGAAAAGAAAGAAAGAGCGAGATGGATCAACTGTGTGAGTGGACTTCATAAAGGGTAATACGAGGGACCACAAACCAGTCCTTGCCAAAATATCTATGCAATTATTAAGAAGGTATGACAGTGGCTATATTTCATTCGGAGTTTGAGGAGATTTGGTATGTCACCAAAAACACTTGTAACTTTCTAGAGGTACACTGTGTAGAGCATTCTAACTGGCTGAATCACTGTCTGGTATGGGGGGAGGTGGTGGTACTCCACCGACAGGAGGTTGTAAACTTAGTCATCTCCATCATAGGCACGTCTCCCCAGCATCCAGGACGTCCTCAAGGAATAATGCCTTAAAAAGGTGGCATCCATCATTAAGGACCCCCATCAACCAGGACATGCCCTCTTCTCATTGCTACCATCAGGGAGGAGGCACAGGAACTGGAAGGCACAGACTCAACAATTCAGGAACAGCTTCTTCCCCTCTGCCATCTGATTTCTGAATGGACATTGAACCCACGAACACTACCTCCCTATTTTTTTCGTCTTTTTGTATTATTTATTTAATTGAACATGTACATACACACACACACACACACACACACACATAAATAAATAAAGATAGATAGATATATACACACACACACACTTCTTACTGTAATTTACAGTTTTTATTAATATGTATTGCAATGTTCTACTGCTGTATAACAACAAATTTCATGACATATCCCAGTGATATTAAACCTGTTTCTTATTCAGATTCTGAAGCTGGGACTTGAGGACCTGAGTGATAGGGAAACGTTGAACAGGTTAGGACTTTGAGCGTATGAGTCTGAGGGGTGCTTTGATAGTGATATACCAACTCATGAGGAATACAGATAGGATAAATGCAAGCAGGCTTTTACTGCTGTGGTTCAGTGAGACTGGTGAAAGAGGTCATGTTTCCAGTTCAACTAAAGATGAAAGGTGAAATATTTAAGGGGGAGCTTCTTCACGCTGGGTGGCGTGAGTGTGGACAGAGCTGCCAGTGGAAGCGGTGTCTGCGGGTTTAATTGGAACATTTGAGAAGTTAGAATAGATACACGGATGGGAGGAGTATGAAGGGTTGAATAACAGTAAAACACTTCCTGGAAGGGCCAAAGAGTTGTTTCAGGGCTGTAGTGCTCTATGTCTCTATAACACGTGCTCATTAGTAATGAATATATCAAACTGAATTTAGTGATGGATTAATAATTTAATAGTGAGCTAAGGAACTAATCCTGCCTCCTTTTGAACAAAAATGTAACTGCTTTAATGACAGACCTGAAATGTGGACTGTTTATACCCATCCGTTGATGCTGCCTGACCTGCCAAGATCCACCGGCATTCTGTGTGGTTTAACTGCTTTAAATTTTGTGTTACAACACAGAGACAGCGTGCAGCTCAGAAAGAAGGATAGAGGGATAGATCTCTGTTGGTGCGAAATGCACGGAAAGGTTAGCTGATAAAGGGTGATAGTACAAGACCAAAGGTCTGTTAGTGATTGATTTAAGTCTTATTTATCAGGTTTTGTATACCTTTAAGAACTGAGTGTATGTACCATGTGAGAGGGTTTTCAATATTTTTGTTGTACCAGCACCTTCTATTATTGATTGCCGTCAATAAAAGATGATCTGCTGCTCGATGCATTTCCACTTTCTTTGAGTTACTCCTATAACTCGGGTCCTCTAGTCCAGGTTTGATTGATTTGCTGATTCATCATTAGGAGTGATCTGTTGTTTTACAGTGCTTTTTAAGTTTGCATGAACATATTTTAGCCTATCTTGTAGAAGGCAGACTACAGTTTGTGTATACAGTAGTGTGTCATTAATTCTGTTATATTATCTGTTCTACTGTGAATGCCTGCAAAAGGATTAATCTCAATCTCATATGTACTTTGATAATAGATTTACTTCGAACTTTGAACTTTCCATTACTTGCCTGAGTAAGCAAAACAATTTCAGGTACTCTTGATTATGTCAACTCTATATTGACACCATTGAAACTTCTCCCATGTTTTTAAGATGCAGCAATGTAATTGTCAGTGACCCCACACTTCATAGTTCAAAGTGCAAAATAAATTTATGTACATAAATGTCAACAACTATACCCTGCAATTCAGTTTCTTGTGGGCATTCACAGTAAATACAAAGAAACACAATAGAATCAATGAAAAACTGCACACAAATATAAACAGCCAAATTGCAAAAAACGAGTTGCACAAAGACAAAAATAAAAAAATAAAAAAATTGATAGCTAGATAATCTCAGTGGAAATAATACTTGCTTGCATTTACCCTATCTGTATCCCTCATAATTTTGTACACCACTATCAAATCACCCCTCAGTCTCATATGCTCAAAGGAATGCTAAGGAAGGCAAATGAAATGTTAGCATTCATTTCAAGAGGACTAGAAAATAAAAGCAAGGATGTAATGTTCAAACTGTATAAGCATTGGCGAGGCCTCACTCAGAGTATTGTGAGCAGGTTTGGCCCCTTATCTTAGAAAGGATGTGCTGAAACTGGAGAGGGGTCAAAGGAGGTTCATGAAAATGATTCCTGGATTGAACGGCTGTGGTAAACCATGTATACCTGTATAGACACACCCCTCTGCCGACTGCTCCTGTGGCTCCTCCCACAGACCCCTGTATAAAGGCGATTGGAGCACAGCTCCTCCCACAGTCTTCAACATGGTCGTGCTCCTGCCTGATTGAGGGTAGCAATGGCTTGTCATATGAGCAGCATCTGATGGCTCTGGGCCTGTGTTCACTAGAATTCAGAAGAATGCGGGGTGACCTCATTGAAGCCTATCAAATGGTGAAAGGGCTTGATAGAGTGGATGTGCAGAGGATGTTTCCTATGGTGGGGGAAGTCTAAGACCAGAGGACACAGCCTCAGAATAGAGGGGTGTCCTTTTAGAATGGAGAATAGCAGGAATTTCTTTAGCCAGAGAGTGGTGAATATGTGGAATTCTTTGCCACAGGCAGCTGTGGAGACCAAGGCTTTATGTATATTTAAGATAGATGTTGATAAATTCTTGATTGGTCAGAACATGAAGGTATATGGGGAGAAGGCAGGAGATTGGAGCTGAGAGGGAATTTTGATTTGCAATGATGAAATGGCGGAGCAGACTCAATGGGCCAAAAGCCTAATTCTGCTCCTACATCTTATGGTCTTCTGGTCTTATAATAATGAAAATGAATTGTAGACTCCTTGAAAGTGACTCCATAGGTTAAGGAATCATTTCAGTGTTGGCGTGAGTGAACTTATCAATCCTGGACCAGGAGCCTGATGGTTGTAAGAGAAGTTATCAAGAAAATAGTCTTTAAGCAAAGCACTTACCTAACATTCAGGAGTCAGCCCTAATGTCCATGGGAAGCAGCCTTTGCAAAAATAACACTGACCGTGGAGTAACAGCTGGACTATATTTCCTAAATAAATTCCTTTGGCTAACACTAAAGTGTGCTCTCTGAAAGAAATGTAACCTTCCTAATCTTAATCTCTTGCATGAAGCTGAATGTAACACTACAGCTTCCAGTGTTGCTTAATGAACTCTTCAAGCTCTTGCCATTGAATAATACAGTAGGCAAAGGCCAAATACATTAAATTCATTTTGGCTTTCACTGTGTCATTAAATATGCACATCATTACTCCCAACCATTGAACAGTGTTACATTACATATGATCTCTCCATTAATTTCCACATCACTGAAACCATTCTCTACCCATAATAGGAGGAAATAATTACTATTCTGCGGCAGTGTCAGGATTTTGCAAAATTTTGTTTTGCAGAGGCAAATACTTTGACGTGGCACTATTTATGTCATATTGTGAAAAGAGTTTGCTTTATAATTTAGTTTGCAGTTGCTGCCAATCACCATAGTACTTTGGTGGGATTATGACCACTGGGGAACTGGATTGAGTTCAAGCTCATTCCCCTTTGAAAGCAGTTTAATTTTTACCCCATCAAATGCTACAACGTGCTGGTGTGCAATTCCACCAGCCTTCAGAAACTCAGCAAAGTGAATGCCTTGGCTGATGTGGTCAATTTTGACTTAGACCGGCTGGCAGAGTGTGATTAGATTTAGATTTATTTATCACATGTGAATCAAAGCGTACAGTGAGAGGTGTCATTTGCAATAACAGCCAGAACACCAAACGATGTGCTAGATGGCAGCCTGCAAGTGCCACCAGGCATTCCGGTGCCAACATAGCATACCCACAATCCTTGGCAGAACAACACCATGACCACAGCAAAACAGAACACAAGTGACAAGGCATCAACAGGGAAGCAAGTCCCATTCCTCCTTACCTTCTACCCACCCACCTTAGGTTCCACACTGCCAGGTTCAGGAACAGTCATTACCCTTCAACCATCAGGCTCCTCAACCAGTGTGGATAACTTCACTCACTTCAACACTGAACTGACTCATTTTCAAGCATTCTGTAATATATGTTCTCAGCATTATCCTTCTGGATAGTTTGCTCCCGGTTTGGCATGAAACGGATGCCCACGTAACTTCATACAAAGATGCCTAGGAGGACAACAATATACCAACCATGAAGCAACCAAACAGGTTCCATACGTTCGAAGTATCTCAGAAATGACAGCCCGACTGCTCCAAGAACATAGAATTTCAGTCACACATAAGTCAACAGCAAACATTGAGGAGAGTACTCTGCAGAGCTAAAGAACAAACCAAGCTATTGGACAAGATCAAAGTGGTCTACAAAATCCAATGCAGCGAATATTACGTCGGCCAAACTGGGAGAGAACTATCCGCAAGGATGCATGAACATCAACTGGCTGTGAAGTGTCACGACCAACTCTCCCAGTCCCTACCCATGAAGATCAAGAGGGGCGCAAATTCGACTGGGCGTCAGTGAAAATCATGGCGTAGGCAAACACGTGGCATGCAAGCGTGTTCCTAGAAGCACGGCCTTCTGCAAACAATTCTGTAAACAGATATATAGACCTTGATCCTGTTTATAAGCCAATGTAGGCAAAATTGCAGTCCATAACGTGCAGAGTTTGCCACGCAATAATCAACAATGAGAACCCCTCCCTACATCACAGCTGAGTTTCCGTAATGTTGACCGATCAACTGATTGATAAGTATGTAAAGGCCAAGCATTTGGAGGACACACCACAAGTGAACTGTGCTGATAATGTTTCCGTGTACGGTGATGAAAGCTTTACAAATGGATTGCCAAGATCAGGGAACTTTTTAACTATCTTGAGGCCCCAGTGCCCTTAGTAAAAGAGGAGATACTATATCACAAGAAGCAGCTAGGTGTTTTGGGCTCTCTGTAGCCCTGCCCAAACAGGCAAAGATTTGCTTTATTTGTTATGTGTACATTGTAACGTCAAAATGTGCAATGAACTGCATTGTTTTGCAACCACGCCAACACAGTCTGAGGATGTACTGGGGAAGCTTGCAAATGTCACCACAGCTCCAGTACTAACATAGCATGCCCACTGCTTACTAAGCCTTGCTAACCCATATGTCTTTGGACTGTGGGAGGAAGCTGGAGCACATGAAGGCAACCCACATGGTCACTTTACAAACCTACAAACTTCTTACAGACAGCAGCAGGAACTGAACCACAATATCTGGCACTGCAAAGTGTTACAGCGGCTGCTACGCTTAGAAGCTGCAGCAATCCTGACACTAACAGGGTTTCGAGGTTCCCTACTCCAGTAGGAAGCTGCTGCCTTAAACAGCAAGACAACAATTGACCTCAAAAGGTAACATTATCGTTAGTTGGTCTGTGAGAAAGTGCACCACAAAATGGGACTTAATCTTGTCTTAACACCTCAACACATTTTTTGACCAGAGGAGGCTTGGACCAGATGGTGATTAGGAGATGGAACCCTGGATGGTCTTGTTCTTTTCTTCTGCCTGGGGATTCTGAGGATTTCCAGTAACTGAGGAATCATGTGTCTCCATTCTGAGGTCAGGGTTACATCTCTGAACAATTAGTGCAGTTTAAAGGCCGGCAGTGTAAACAACCCAAGGGCTATTTCGGAATTTCCACAGTTAGACAAAAATTATTACATGCACAATCTTTCATAGGAACATTTAACTTACTGACCATTTCCATGTCTCCTTACCTTTCACACTATGGGTTAGGATGTCAGTTTTCTGTCAGGAGGCAATGTTTCTTCACACAAAGTGTGCAAGAGAGGTGAGACTGGATATTGGACCATTGGAAAACAATGCTGGAGAGGTAGTGATGGTGGACAAGGAAATAGTAGGTGAACTGACTAAGTATTTTGCATCAGCCTTCACTGTGGAAGACACTAGCAGTATGGTGCAAGTTCCAGGTGTCAGAGGTTATGAAGTGTGTGAAGTTGCCATTACTAGAGAGAAGGTTTGTAGGAAACTGAAAGGTCTGGTGGTACAAACGTTTGTAGATAAGTCACCTGAACCAGATGGCGGATTTCCCAGAGTTCTGAAAGAGGTGGCTGAAGAGATTGTGGAGGCATTAGTAATGATCTTTCAAGAATCTCTAGGTTCTGGAATGATTCTGGAGGACTGGAAAGTTGCAAACATCACTCCACTCTTCCAGAAGGGAGAGAGGCAGAAGAAAGGAAACTATAGACCAGTTAGTCTGACGTCAGTGGCTGGGAAGATGTTGGAGTTGGTTATTAAGGATGAGGTCTCAGGGTACTGGGAAGAACATGATAAAATAGGCTGTAATCGGCATGGTTTCCTCAAGGGAAAATCTTGCCTGATAAATCTGTTGGAATTCTTTGAAGAAGTAACAAGCAGGATAGACAAAAGAGAATTGGTTGATGTTGTATACATGTACTTGGATTTTCAGAAGGTCTTTGACAAGGTGCCACACATGAGGCTCCTTAACAAGCTATGAGCCCATGGTATTACAGGAAAGATTCTAGCATTGAAAAAACAATGGCTGATTGGCAGGAGGCAAAGAGTGGGAATAAAGGGAGCCTTTTCTGACTGGCTGCCGGTGACTAGTGGTGTTCCACAGGGGTCTGTGTTGAGACCAATGATTTGGATGATGGAATTGATAGCTTTATAGTGAAGTTTGCAGACAATATTAAGATAGGTGGAGGGACAGGTAGTTTTGAGGAAGTAGAGAGGCTACAGAAGAAGTTAGACAGATTAGGAGAATGAGCAAAGAAGTGGCAGATGGAATAGTGTCGGGAAGTGAATAGATATGCACCTTGGTAAAAGGCATGAAAGGGTTGACTTTTTTCTAAATGGAGCAAAAATACAAAAATCTGAGGCGCAAAGGGAATTGGGAGTCTTTCTGCAGGATTCCCTAAAGGTTAATTTGCAGGTTGAGTCTGTGGTGAGCAAGGCAAATGCGATGTTAGCATTCATTTCCAGTTAACTAGAAAATAAAAGCAAGGATGTAATGTTGAGACTTCATAAAGCACTGGTGAGGCGCACGATTGGGCCCCTTATCTTAGAAAGGATGTGCTGAAACAGGAGAGGGTTCAACAATGATTCCAGGAGTGAATGGCTTGTCATATGAAAGGTGTGTGATGGCTCTGGGACCGTATTCACTAGAATGAGGGGTGACCTATTGAATATTGAAAGATCTTGACAGAGTGGATGTAGAGAGGATGTTTGCTATGATGGGAGAGTTACAGACCAGAGGACACAGCCTCAGAGTAAAGGGGCGTCCTTTTATAACGGAGATGAGGAGGAATTTCTTTAGCCAGAGGGTGGTGGATTTGTGGAATTCTTTGCCACAGGCAGCTGTGGAGGCCAAGTCTCTATGTATATTTAAGGCAGAGGTTGATAGCTACTTGATTGATCAGGGCATGGATGGATACAGGGAGAAGGCAGGTAATTGGGGCTGAGAGGAAAATTGGATCAGCCATGATATAATGGCGGAGCAGACTCAATGGGCCAAATGGCCTAATTCTGTCCCTATATCTTATGAACTTGTGCTCAATAGCACCCTCTTGTGTTATTCTTCTCACCATCTAAAAATGTTAGCCTTTCCACTTGATGCCACATTAATCTGACCCACTTCCTATGGTCCTTGGGCCAATTCCACTTGCCTTGATGCACCCAGACTGGCATTCTGCAGGGGAGTTCAAACAAAATATGAGTTTATGTGAAATATGTTGCTCAAGGAGCAGGTGGCTGGTTCAGGAGGCTGAAATGCTACGCTAGGATTGACTGCTCTACTTTGCTTCAACATCTGTCCCATTTGTTGGAATTATGCCTGGTGGTCAGGGAATTGCTTGCTGACCAGTCAGGCTGAGGAGGTTTGAGGTGTTTGGGTAAAGATACACAGGGGCTACTTCAATGGCTGTGAGCATGTTGGGGGTGGATTTGTGCCACAACAGTTCAACAATTTTGAGGGAAGGCTTTGCTTACTGTTGAGATATCTATTTGTCAGTAGCAGGGCAAGTTCCTGCATTGGAGATCTTTAAGATTTAGTTTATTGCGCTTCTGGTGCCTAAAGTTATCAGGCTATTACAGCCTTGGGCCCTGGGGAGTTTGGACTATTAGGGTGCTTGGTGCTTCAGTCTTGGGAGTTCAGATTGTTAGGGAGTTAGACTTCTACCCTCTTCGTATTCGAGAATCTTGTTGGCTCTCAAAGTACAAAGGTAGAAGCCTGACCAATTGTAAAAGATTGTACACAGACCCCTCCTGCTCCTCACTGCCAGAGCCCCAGGCCCCATCACAATTCCTATTGCTCAGGCCTCAGCCCAGATCTCAGGTTCCCAGCACGCTGAGAATCTGGTACCAAGTTTTTGACCAGATTTTGCCAGTTCAACTTCAAAAGATGTAGATGTCAGTCTACTTCTTTGACACAAGCATCAGGCTGATTCTAATATGCCTTTTCCCCACTACCATCAGGTTCCTGAACCGAACTGAAAAACCTCCAATTCTACCTCAGACTATTTTTCCCTCAACTTGCACTAATGTTATTATGTTAGTTTTGTTTATTGTGCCTTTGTAAATTACGTATAATTTATCTTAATTTAAGTTTATGTAAATTACAGTTGTCAGGTTTGTAATGCAGTTTGCTATTGCAGCAAAAAGCATATTTTCATGCCATTAATACCAATTTCAAAGAAGTATAGGTTGGGGTTAGGGTTAGTCAGTTGTGGACACCAGAAGCCTGGCAACACTTATGGGTCATTGTTTTGGGCATTGACGCAAATGACACATTTTCAATGAAAATATGACAAACAATACTAATGTTTAATAAGGCTAATCTGTTACGTATACCATTGACAACAAACTTGAACTTGAAATGGCACTTGGTCTGGAACTTACCAATTATTTCACAATTGTTACAAGTAGTTATCAAAGTTGCTGGAGCTTGACTGGGTATCAGTGAGAGAAACTGAATTGGACTTGTGCTAATGCATAGCTCTTAAGACCATATTGTCTTTTGCCTATCCTTCAGCATCTTACATTAGTCTAGTCATCTGGCGATTAATACGTTGCCCAAAATACTTGTTCTGATGGAGAACCCTGGCCCAAATCATTAACTGTTTCTTCCCCTCTATAGAGGCTGCTTCAGTTCATTTTGTGTGTTGCTTTGGATTTCCAGCATCTGTAGAATCTCTTGTATGTTGACCAAATTTCACAGCTCACTCCAATGAGATGATAATCAAAAGATCACAAGAATCCTGGCCTTTAACTGCAACAATGGGTCAACATCTGAAGAAGATGGATTGAGATATTAAGAGCAGAAAACACTCAAGCTAGAAGTGGCGATGGCAACATGTATAAAATGGAATGAGGAAGCATTAGTGTGAGGAAGAAGGGCATGATGGAATAAAGGAAGGGAATCAGGTGGGAATAATGAAATGAAAATTCAAATATCAGGACAGAGTAAGTTAGAAGGGATAAAGAAATAAGCATTAGATGAGATCCGGTGAGGTGTGTTAGAAAGGATGTAGAAGGATGTACTTTGCATTGAAAGGAGAAACCTCAATATTGTGTTCTGGCACTGAATAAAGAACAAAATTGAGTTTGCAGTCCTCCATTCTGAAGCTCTGAAGGATGTGGTGCTATTATGTGAAAAGCTCTCACCGCAATGTGACGAATCAGAAACAGAGAACATTGATGCAAGCAGAATTTTCCATTATGTTGAAGCTAAGAAAAATTCAGTCTTTAACTTTGTCTTTTAAAATAGCTGGGTTTAAAATGAATACCATCTTTCCATTCCCACTTTCAAAGTGAAGCCTGCAAATCTGTAGGAAAGCAGGCTGAATAGTTAGAAAAGATAATGCGATAAAGATCAAGTGTCTGAACCCCATAAAACGAGGCAGTGAAGGTCTTTCAGCAAGTGAAGATGCTCATAGTTAGAATTTAAAGAAATAAGTTTAGGTAATCCTCCCTGACCCCAGTGAATCACCAGTTCCCTGTACAGGATAAGAGAATGAGCACAATAGGCAAATCCTGGACCTTTCCAAAGCCCTTCACCAAGCAAATTAATTCATCTTGCTTCATACTACATGGCCAGCACTTTGGTTCACTGGCTCACTCACATCCAGAGAATGACATGTGGGCCACATTATCATCTCCCTTATTCCTGAGCCACAAACATAGAATTACAGAAAGATAAGAACGTAAGGTGCACATGAGGAACCTCTCAGTCCATACCATCTATGCCTGGTCAATGCAAGAGCAATTCAACTTGTTCCATTCCCCATTGTCTCTCCCTAAAATGTTCCTTCAGGGGTTCCCAACCTGGGGTCCACAGACCCTTCAGCTAATGGCATTAAAAAGGTTGGCAACACCTGCTTTCAAAGTACTTTCCAGTTTCCTTTTAAGTGTCATGCCTGAAACTGCCTGTACCACTGCCCCAGCAAAAAGATCCATATTACTGTGTTAAGAACTATTCTCCTCATCTTATAAACACAAAAAAATACTGCAGATGGTGGAAATCTAGAGCTACACACACAAAACACTAGAGATAGTCAGCAAGTCAGGTAGCACCTAAGGAAGGGAATAAACACTAGATGCTTTGGGCTGAGATCCTTCATCAGGACACTTGTAAAATCTGTTTTAGTCCTAGCACCAACCATTTGCAGCTTCACTCTTCTTTCTATTTATTCTGACTTGAGCCTTAATGATTTTACATCCATTTATTAGACTCTTTCTCTCTCAACTTTCTCTGTTTCAACAAGAAAATGGCAGCTTCTCCACTTTCTTCACATACCTGGAACTGTCCCAGTAAACATTCCCTATCATCTTTAAAAGGTCTTTTCTAAACCCCAGTACCTAGTACTGGGCACAATCCCTCCACTGTGGCCAAATCAGAATGTTATATAGCAGCGAACAATCTGCTGGAGGAACTCAATGGGTCAAGCAGTGGGTCAAGGGATGAGGGAAGGATGGGTGCTGTGGGGAAGAATTGTTGTTTGAAACCTTTTACCTGGACCCAGGAACAATTGCTTCCTCCCACATTATATGTCAATGACTTTAATGATGGAATTGATGGCAAAGTTTTCAGATGATACGAAGTTAGGTGGACAGGCAGCTAGTTTTAAGGAAGCGGAGAGGCTACAGAAGGACTTAGATAGATCAGGAGAATGGAGAACAACATGGCAGATGGAATTCAGAGTTGGGAATTGTATGGTCATGCACTTTGGTTGAAGAAATGAAAGGGTGAACTAGTTTCTAAATGGAGAGAAAATTCAATAAATCTGTAGGATTCCCCAATGATTAACTTGCAGGATGAGTCAGTGGTGAGGAAGGCAAATACCATGTTAGCATTCATTTCGAGAGGACTAGAATATCAAAGCAAGGATGTAATGTTGAGGCTTTATAAAGCACTGATAAGGCCTCACTTGGGGTATTGCGAGCAGTTTTGGGCCACTTATCTAAGAAGGGATGTGCTGACATTTGAAAGGGTTCAAAAGTGGTTAATGAAAATTATTCCAGGTTTGAAAGGCATTTCATATTGTAGGGTTCTCAGCACTATTAACTGTGAGGTTAACTGTTAAGGCTAACAAAGTGGCTTCTCTGTATCGTTATCATGAAATGGCTTCTCTGTAATGTTACTTAACGCTGTAATGGGTTTCTGTAGCTGGAATGTTTGGGTTATAACTGCAGATAAGGGGGGAACTAACCAATGGAGAGTTGTTATGCTTTCTTGTATGTGTGAGCTGAGCTGGATTTCGCGGTCTTTTGCTGGAGGCAAGCGAAGAGAACGGACATCATTAAGAGGAATAGACAGAGTGGACAACCAGCGCCTCTTCCCCAGGGCACCACTGCTCAATACAAGAGGACATGGCTTTAAGGTAAGGGGAGGGAAATTCAAGGGGGATATTAGAGGAAGGTTTTTCACTCAGAGAGTGGTTGGTGCGTGGAATGCACTGCCTGAGTCAGTGGTGGAGGCAGGTACACTAGTAAAGTTTAAGAGACTACTAGACAGGTATATGGAGGAATTTAAGGTGGGGGGTTATATGGGAAGCAGGATTTGAAGGTCGGCACAACATTGTGGGCCGAAGGGCCTGTAATGTGCTGTACTATTCCATGTTCTATGACATGTGGGGAGCGGACAGCGGTTCCAGGGCGGCGGATACTGGACGTCGGCGGTTCAGACAGTGGCCGAAGGCTCGGAAGGTCATTGTGGATGGAATCGGAGGCATGAGCTCCAATGTGTTAAAATATTATGTGCACAAAACTGATAAACTTACTGATTTGGCACCTTTATTTTATCTGTTTCTACTAACCCATCACTAAGAAATCATTATAAAGTTGTAATTATTTACTCACCTTTGGGGTATTGTCTAATATTTGTGTTGCGGGCTTGTACTGGGGTGCGTCACACCGCATCCACACAGAAGTGATTGCACTGTTGGTGGGGTCGATGGCGGTTCACCCTAGGTGAACAGGAGTAAATTGGGGGCACAGACACTACAATATGAGGGCATTTGATGTCTCCGGGCCTGTACTCACTGGAATTCAGAAGAATGAGGGTGACCTCATTGAAATCTATTGAACGTTGAAATGCCTCGATAGAGTGGATGTGGGGAGGACGTTTTGTATGGTTGGGGTCAGAAACCAGAGGTCACAGCCTCAGAATACAGGTGAGGAGGAATTTCTTTAGCCAGGAGTGGTTAATCTGTGAAATTTGTTGCCACAGGTGGCTGTGGAGGCCAAGTCTTACAGTATATTTAAGGCAGAAGTGATTGATTCCAGATTAGTCAGGGAATGAAGGTATCTAGGGAGAAGGCAGGAGATTGGGGCTGAGAGGGAAAATGGTTCAGCCATGATGGAATGGCAGAACAGACTTGAGGGGCCAAATGGCCTAAATCTGTTCCTATATCTTATGGTCTTAAATGCTACCCAACTCAATGAGTTCCTCTAGCAGATTGTTTGTTGCTCCAGATTCCAGCATTTGCAGTCTCTTGTATCTCCAGAGTTTTATGAAGTTCAAGTTTGCCTGGTTTTGAAAACTATGCCCAGGGTCCTGTATGTTCCATTAGTTGCTATCCTGCCATTTTTAATCATTTATGCACATGTATCCACCTACCAACCCCCATCCCCCATTCCTTGACCATTTTTTTAGAATTGTGTTTTCTAGTTTATAGCAGGGCTGGAAGGGAAGCAGGCAGACACCAGATAAGAAGGTGGGGAGAAGGACAGGAGTACAAACTGGCAGATGATGGGTGAAGTCAGGTGAGGGGGAAGATAGGTGGGTGGATGGCCAGAGGGGGAAGGTGGATGAAGTAAGCTGCTGGGAGGGGGTAGTTGGAAGAGGTAAAGGGATGAAGAAGGAATCTGTTAGGACAGGATAGTGGGCCATAGAAGAAAGGGAAGGAGGAGGAGAACCAGAGAAAGTCGAAGGGCAAGTGAAGAAAAGAGAAGGGGTAAATGAACTGTGGAATGCAAAGTATTCAGATTGTACTCTTTGCCTCCCCTCCCCTCCTACATTCTTATTCTGGCTTCTTCCCCCTTCCTTTCGAGTCCTGATGAAGGGTCTTGGCCCAAAACGTCGACTGTTTATTCCCCTCCATAGATGCTGCATGACCTGCTGAGCTCCACCAGCATTATGTGTGTGCTGCTCTGCATTTCCAGCATCTGTCTTGCGTTTCTAGTTGATAATCCTATTTTGTCTGCACGCTTGTTCGAAGAGTCAAAAGTTTCTCGAAACTTAAACCTGGCTGTTTGACACATTAATAGAATCCAACTTGCAGACTGAGGAAAGGCACTTCGTTCCCTGGTACATGAACCACTCAAGGGTACTACTCACAGACATACAATTAATACTTGTGCACACAAGATGCAAAATTGAACGGCCATGTCGAGCATGATGTTCTCCAAAAGATCTGTGTAGTGGTGGGTCCTCAGGTTGATGTACAGGACGATCCAGGAAACGTATATTCTGCGGTGTAATCCAGGGTGTAAGGGTGGATTTGCTTAATGGAGATGACCTGTGTGTGACTTTGTTTAACGTGGGGAGGCTGATGCACGAGCATCCACCACATGGTTCTTGATGGATCGGGGTCAGGCAACTTTCAGAGATTTCTTGTAATTTTTTTTATATAAGATTTCAATAAATAAAAATAAAGACGCTTATTCCTATCACACCTCTCACAACATTGGGGATCCTAAAAATACTTTACAAGCCATTATTTTGTGGAATATATTTATTTTTATATTCTTAGCAGAGTGATCTCGCTGCAGTATGAATGAAAGAGTTGGGAATACGCCAGTGAAGTGGCAGGACACAATGACATATGGACGTTCACTGTCTCTGCTAGATTAGTGTTAATATTGTCACTATTAACTGAAAACACTGAACAGAGGCAGAAGAGGAAATGTGTGGGAGGGGATAGAAAATCCCAAGGCGTTTTGTCTTCCGGCAGCTGATTCCAGGTAGTACTGGCAGATACCCAGAACAAGCAACTGGCTGTTCACTTATCCATAACTAATCAGTTGGCAGGGGAGATGAAAAAGAGGACAAGAGAAACATCATGGAAAGAGCTAAGTGCTATACTCTCAAGAAAACTCTTTCCCTTACATAACTGTTAAAAATGTTTTAATCTACTTCTCTGCCTTGTAATCTCCAACACTCTACTAGTGCCAGAGGCACAGTATCCTGCTGAGACGCCTCTGCAATATTTCCACTGCATTTTGAAACCTTTGGCAAGGCCTCTGCTTCAGCAGTTGTCATTTCAGATGGTTGAGGGGCTTTGTTTATGTCTTTCTGAGAAGTATATTTTTAATAAAGCTTTTTATCAATTTCATGCACACACACTTCCATTCCCCACCATCTTCTTACACATTTCACTCCTGTTCCAGAGGCCTCACTAATTAACATGAACAACATGAGTCCTCAAGCAGACAAGAATCTCTCATTTTTGCACAGAAGTGGGTGAGATTTGTCTTCTGTGATAGTGATTTAACAGCCAGGTTTATTCAGAAGGTAAAAATGACTTTCTTCAGGGAAGAAAACCGTATTTAGTAGCCCCTCAGGGCAGTTTAACAAGGCAATAGTCGTTGTCAATACTTGCACTGACCAACCCAAGAATAATAGAATTAAAATAACTTGGAATAAAAATAAAATAGATTAAATTGAATCTGACCTTGGGTAAACAACACTGTTAATATAATGAAGGTTGATATTTGCAGCATCCTGATACAAGATTCTAAGCTCAAAATCATTGCGAGACAACTGTGAAGTAACTGAAACACTCCTTGTATCGACTATTATTTTATAACCTGTACATCAGAGACAGGGTCTCTAAGATTATGGAACTTTGTTGGTGATTCACTCTAACAGCAAGAATACTTCATTAAACAAATTAAAAGCTTACAGTAAGGAATGGAATCCTTACTACAGCACAGGCAGACTGGTTCTATCCAGTTATACATTTAAATAATTACAGTAACATACGAGGAGAAATTGATTACTTGTTAGAGTATGTAAAGGAATTCAATTAATTCACATATGTTACAGTGAGCTTTAAGGCATGGTGCACCTCCTCACTATACATCTTGATTTTGAATACATTTTATATCCATCAGTTCTCAACGGATAGCATTGCCCAAATAATAGTTGATTTTTCATAAGCGTACAAGAGTGCTCAGCATTTATTGCTTATCTTTTTCCACTGGGGTAGGGTGGGACTACAACCAGAGGTCATGGGTTAAGGGTGAAAGGTGAGAAGTTTAAGGGGAACATGAGGGGAAACTTCTTTACTCAGAGGGCTGTGAGAACGTGGATTGAAATGCCAGCACAAGATGGTCCATGCGAGCTTGATTTCAACATTTAAGAGAAGTTTTGATAGGAACATAGATGGTAGGGACAGGAAGGGCTTCGGACCTGGTGTAGGTCAATAGAGGTAGGCAGACATGGACTGGATGGGCAGAAGGGCTTGTTTCTGTGCACTACTTCTCTGACTCTCTGACTCTATCTCTAAGTACCATGAGGAAGTGACCTAGATGTTTCAGTCTGCATTTCTCGGCACAACAGAGAGCTTTGCTTGGCCACTTCAGAAGGCCATTTTATTTACTGTCGGCACAACATCATGGGCCGGAGGGCCTGTTCTGTGCTGTACTCTTCTAAGCTCAATGCTCTGTGTAAGTGAGAAGTCAAATTGTAACAATGATCTCCCTGATGAGTTTTATAAGCCACCTGCCCATTTCAACATCAGCATAACTACCATCTCATTAATTATAGAACTAACTGATTTTAAATTCCCAGTTGCTGTAGTGAGATTTGAACTCATATCTTTGGATTATTAGTCCAGGTCTCTACAATACTAGACGAGTAGCATAGACTGTATGCTGCTGTTTATATCGCCACCAAGTCATAAATTTGTACAACGCTTCAGCCCATCGTGTCTATGCCTGCATACACCATTTCCATTTACAGTACCTATGTTAGACTGCAGCTTCTATTGTTTTTGATGTTAAAGCTTATAGAACTCAGCACAAGGAAAGTTGATGTATATGCTTAGTGGCCAGTTTATTAGGTACACCTGTACATCTGCTCATTAATGCAAATAGCTAATAGCCAATCATGTGAAACAACTCAATGCATAGAAGTATTCAGGGATGGTCAAGAGGTTCAGTTGCTGTTCAAAACAAATATCAGAATGGAGAAGAATGTGATCTCATTGACTTTGACTATGGAATAGAAACATAGAAAATAGGTGCAGGAGTAGGCCATTCGGCCCTTCGAGCCTGCACCACCATTCAGTATGATCATGGCTGATCATCCAACTCAGAACCCTGTACCTGCTTTCTCTCCATACCCCCTGATCCCTTTAGCCACAAGGGCTATATCTAACTCCCTCTTAAATATAACCAATTAACTGGCCTCAACTGTTTCCTGTGGCAGAGAATTCCACAGATTCACCGCTCTCTGTGTGAAGAGGTTTTTCCACATCTCGGTCCTAAAAGGCTTCTCCTTTATCCTTAAACTGTGACCCCTCGTTCTGGACTTCCCCAACATCGGAAACAATTTTCCTGCATCTAGCCTGTCAAATCCCTTTAGAATTTTATACGTTTCAATAAGATCCCCCCTCAATCTTCTAAATTCCAGCGAGTATAAGCCTAGTCGATCCAGTCTTTCTTCATATGAAAGTCCTGCCATCCCAGGAATCAATCTGGTGAACCTTCTTTGTACTCCTTCTATGGTAAGAATGTCTTTCCTCAGACTAGGGGACCAAAACTGCACACAGTACTCCAGCTGTGGTCTCACCAAGGCCTTGTACAACTGCAGTAGAACCGCCCTGCTCCTGTACTCGAATCCTCTTGCTATGAATGCCAACATACCATTTGCCTTTTTCACCGCCTGCTGTACCTGCATGCCCACCTTCAATGACTGGTGTACAATGACACCCAGGTCTCGTTGCATCTCCCCTTTTCCTAATCAGCCACCATTCAGATAATAATCTGTTTTTCTGTTCTTGCAACCAAAGTGGATAACCTCACATTTATCCACATTAAATTGCATCTGCCATGAATTTGCCCACTCACCCAACCTATTCAACTCACCCTGTATCCTCTTAGCATCCTCCTCATAGCTAACACCGCCGCCCAGCTTCGTGTCATCCGCAAACTTTGAGATGCTGCATTTAATTCCCTCGTCTAAATCATTAATATATATTGTAAACAACTGGGGTCCCAGCACTGAGCCTTGCGGTACCCCACTAGTCACCGCCTGCCATTCTGAAAAGGTCCTGTTTATACCCACTCTTTGCTTCCTGTTTGCCAACCAATTCTCTATTCACATCAATACCATGTGCTTTAAGTTTGCACACTAATCTCCTGTGTGGGACTTTGTCAAAAGCCTTTTGAAAATCCAAATATACCACATCCACTGGTTCTCCCCTATCCACTCTACTAGTTACATCCTCAAAAAATTCTATAAGATTCGTCAGACATGATTTTCCTTTCACAAATCCATGCTGACTTTGTCCGATGATTTCACCTCTTTCCAAATGTGCTGTTATCACATCTTTGATAACTGACTCTAGCATTTTCCCCACCACCAATGTCAGACTAACCGGTCTATAATTCCCTGGTTTTTCTCTCCCTCCTTTTTTAAAAAGTGGGGTTACATTAGCCACCCTCCAATCTTCAGGAACTAATCCAGAATCTAAGGAGTTTTGAAAAATTATCACTAATGCATCCACTATTTCTTGGGCTACTTCCTTAAGCACTTTGGGATGCAGACCATCTGGCCCTGGGGATTTATCTGCCAATCCCTTCAATTTACCTAACACCACTTCCCTACTAACATGTATTTCCCTCAGTTCCCCCATCTCACTAGACCCTCGGTCCCCTACTATTTCCGTAAGATTATTTATGTCCTCCTTAGTGAAGACAGAACCAAAGTAGTTATTCAATTGGTCTGCCATGGCTTTGTTCCCTATGATCAATTCACCTGTTTCTGACTGTAAGGGACCTACATTTGTCTTGACCAATCTTTTTCTTTTCACGTATCTATAAAAGCTTTTACAGTCAGTTTTTATGTTCCCTGCCAGCTTTCTCTCATAATCTTTTTTCCCTTTCCTAATTAAGCCCTTTGTCCTCCTCTGCTGGTCTCTGAATTTCTCCCAGTCCTCAAGTGTGCCACTTTTTCTGGCTAATTTATATGTTTCTTCTTTGGACTTGATACTATCCCTAATTTCCCTTGTCAGCCATGGGTGCACTACCTTCCTTGGTTTATTCTTTTGCCAAACTGGGATGAACATTTGTTGTAGTTCATCCATGCGATCTTTAAATGCTTGCCATTGCATATCCACCGTCAACCCTTTAAGTATCATTTGCCAGTCTATCTTAGCTAATTCATGTCTCATACCTTCAAAGTTACCCTTCTTTAAGTTCAGAACCTTTGTTTCTGAATTAACTATGTCACTCTCCATCTTAATGAAGAACCCCACCATATTAAGGTCACTCTTATTCAAGGGGCCTCGCATGACAAGATTGCTAACTAACCCTTCCTCATTGCTCAATACCCAATCTAGAATGGCCTGCTCTCTAGTTGGTTCCTCGACACGTTGGTTCAGAAAACCATCCCATATACATTCCAAGAAATCCTCCTCCTCAGCACCCTTACCAATTTGGTTCACCCAATCTCTATGTCGATTGAAGTTATCCATTATAACTACTGTTCCTTTATTGCACGCATTTCTAATTTCCTGTTTAATGCCATCCCCGACCTCACTGCTACTGTTAGGTGGCCTGTACACAACTCCCACCAGCGTTTTCTGCCCCTTAGTGTTATGCAGCTCTACCCATATCGATTCCACATCCTCCAGGCTAATGTCCTTCCTTTCTATTGCTATTAATTATTGGTGCCAAACGGGGTGGTTTGAGTATCTCAGAAACTGCTGGGATTTTCACACACAACAGTCTCTAGAGTTTGCGGAGCATGGTGTGACTAACAAAAACATCCACAGAGTGACAGCTCTGTGGGTGAAAATGCCTTGTTAATGAGAGAGGTCAGAGGAGAATGGCCAGCCAGGTTCAAGCTGACAGGAAGGCGACGGTAATTCAAATAACCACGAGTTACAGCAGCGGTGTGCAGCAGAGCATCTCAGAACACACAATACATCAAATTTTGAAATGGATTGAATACAACAAAGTGTTTCCCTGTCTCCAAACCGTTCCATTTCATGCAGCCTGATGCTGCAAAATAGCTTATTTATCAGCCCTATAGAAACTGTACTACTGTTAGACCCCCTAAGGTTTAGACCCCTCACTGTCCATGTCAGTGGGATTGAAGCAGTCCCAGCATATCGATGCAGCTATAAAGAAAGCAAGTCATCAGGAGTTTGAGGAGACTTGGAATGTCAGCTAAAACATTTGGAAATGTCTACAGGTGTAACGTGAGAGCGTTCTGACTGGCTGCATCACCGTCTGGTAGGGGGAGAGGGGTGGGGGAGGCGAGGCTGCAGCATCGGAGTAAGCTGAAGATGGTCAGTTCCATCATGGGTACTAGCCTCCGCAGTGTCCACGACACCTTCAAGGAATGGTGCCTCAAAAAGGTGGCATCTGCAAATAAGGACCCGCTCCACACAGGACCTGCCCACTTCTGACTGTTACCATTGGGAACGAGGTACAGAAGCCTGAAGGCACACACTCATTGACTCTGGGACAGCTTCTTTCCTTCTCCCATCCAATTTCTGAATGGGCATTGAACCCATGAACACTACCTCACTACTCTTATTATTTATACTTTTGTACTACTTATTTAATTTAACTATTTGAGATATCTATGTATGCATGTATGTGTGTGTAGGCTTCCGTTAGTCTCGATAGACCATGGATTTGCAGCTTGGAGAGTGTCCAGGGTGCAGGCCTGGGCAAGGTTGTATGAAAGAGTGGCAGTTGCCCATGCTGAAAGTCTCTCCTCCCCACACCGTCGATGTTGTCCAAGGGAAGGGCAATTTGAGTGGTTGTGCCTTGCTCAAGGACACACATGCAGCCTCAGTCAAGGTTCGATCTAGCGACCTTCAGATCACTAGACGAATGCCTTAACCACTTGGCCACGTGCCATCACATTTGAGATATATATACATACTTACAGCATTTGACAGTTTTTCCTACATTATCACTATTGCATTACACTGCTGTTGCAAAGTTAACACATTTCAAGACATATGCCAGTGATAATAAACCTGATTCTGATTCTGATTCCGACTCAGCTCAGCCATCTAGTTACCAAGGGACAATAGTAAGTGTGCTGGAGAGTTTCTTCAGGAAGTTAAGGAGGCAGAAGATTATTTCCAGTGAGTTTTCTAATCACGGTTAGAGGTGTTGAGCAGAAAATGTTTCCCAGTGGACAATGTGGGTCTTCATTCATTGGATATGGAACCAGAACATGCTGGGAAGGTACATGTGGCAGGCGTGGAGGGAGAAAAGTGGAATTGATGGTTCAGGTCAATGACCATTCATCAGAACGGAGAAGTGTCACAGTGCTGTACACAGGTTATACAGTGAAGAAGGAAGGTGGACAACAAGGTGGACCCAGGGGAGAAAGTATAATGAAAAGAGATGGTAGTGTAAGAAGAATCAGAGTCAAGTTTATTATTATTGACGTATTTTGTGAAATTTGTTGATTTGAAAAATTTGTGAAATGAGAAGAGGGATGTCCTGGATGATGAGGGTCCTCAGTGACAGAGCCATCTGCCTGAGGCGTTGACTTTTGAAGATGTCCTCGATGCCAGGAAGGCTATTCCCCTTGATGGAACGGGCCAAGTGTACAACCATCTACAGTGTTCTCTGACTGTGTGCACTGGAGACTCCAAACCAGGCAATGGTGCAACCAGTCATGATGCTCACCATGGTACTGTAAGAATCTTCGATGACTGTGGCGAAGAGTGCTCGATAAATGCACTCCTTACACAAGCAGACACAAACATTGCCTTGTCTTTGCGCTGAGTGTGCGCTCTTCAATGTCTTCCCCCGGTACATTCTATCAATGGGTCCTAAAGGGTTGGTTTATGGTGTCTTCCCCACCATACACAACAAAACATTCAATTACTTTAGTAATGGGGATGTGTAAGTATGTCTATATTGTTTGTATACTGTATTTGGTAGATTCTTCTGTTTATTTTGTAAAATGATTTTAACTACATTGTGGGGGGCATCATATTCTAATTCAAGTGTAGGCTTAAATTAATTGTGTTGGTAATAAAAGATGATATGTCCTGGTGCCTGAAAAAGTGGCAGATCACTCTCACTGGGAGTGAAAGAGATTGGGGCTGTGAGGAGTCCACACCGAACAAATAGTATGAAGCTATTATTGTGTTTTCTGGTAAATATCTTTTTGTAAATATTGGTAGCTTTCTTTTCACTCTTTTTGTAAGTTTGATTTTGGCACACCTAATAAACGCGCTTGCACTAAAGTGCCAAGTGCTTTCAGCTATCTTTGTCTTCGGTCATGACCTACATATCTAACAATGACATACCAAATTTCTTTAGACTCCCAATGAAGTATAACTGCTGGTGTGCTTTCTTTGTCATTGCATCAATATGTTGGGCCCAGGATAGATGTGGGACCCAGTAAAGAGGTTTTCACTTACACTGATATACACAAAATGCTGGAAGAACTCAGCAAGCCAGGCAGCATCTATGGAAAGGAGTAAAGAGTCAACATTTTGGGCTGAGACCCTTCATAAGGACTAGAGAGGAAGGGAGAAGAAGCCAGAATAATTAGGTGGGAGGAGGGTAGGGAAATAGGTGAACCCAGGTAAGGGAGAAGGTAGGTGAGTGGGGACTGAGCACGAAGTGAGAAATGTGGAGGTGATAGGTGGGAAAGGTAAATTACAGAAGAGGAAGGAATCTGATAGGACAGGGTGGACCATGGGAGAAAGGGAAGGAGGAGAGGAGCTGGAATGCAGAATGGAAAAGGAGAGAAGTTAGAGGGGTTAGAAGTTCCTGGAGGTTAGAGAAATCGATATTCATGCTGTTAGGTTGGAGACTACTCGAATGGAACACGAGGACCTGAGAGTGTCCTCATCGCAGCAGTAGAGGAGACCATGGGCCAACATGTCAGAATGGGAATGGGTAGCGGAATTAAATGGTTATCCCTGCTGCGGCTGGAGCGACTGTTCCAAATGTGATCACTAATTACGGGGCCTACCACCCATCAGTAACTGTTCTTGACAAGATGGTAGCCAGCCAGTTCCTTGAACTGGTGCAGCAAACACACAATATTACTAGCTACAGAGTTCCAGCACTGATAAAGGAAGGGTGGTACACATTTCCTGTCGAGGGAAATCTGCAATTGGTGGTGCTCTCACATCCTTCCATTGTCCTTCTTTATGGTATCAGCCATGGGATGAAGTAGTCAACATTCATTTTGTAGGCAGAACATACTGTATGCACTCTGCTCTGGGGGTGAAGGCAATGAATTCTTAGGCAGTGGGATAATCCCAAACATGAGGAAGTCTGCAGAAGCTGGAAATCCAGAGCAACACACAGGGAATGCAGGTCAGGCAGCATCCATGGAAATGAATAAACAGTCATTGTTTCAGGCCAAGACCTTTTTTCAGGACTGGAAAGGAAAAGATGGGATGTAAGATGCCAGAATAAAAATGTGTGGGAAAGGGAAGGAGAATAGCTGGAAGGTGATTGTTGAAGCCAGGTGGGTGGGAAAGATAAAGGGCTGGAGAGAAAGGAATCTAATAGGAGAGTGGACCATAGGAGAAAGGGTAGGAGGAGGGGACTCAGGGGGGAGGTGATAGGTGGGTGAGAAGAGGTAAGAGGCCAAAATGGAAAATAAAGAAGAGGGAAGGGGGAGGGAAAATTTCTTTTACTGGAAGGAGAAATGGAACATCAAGTTAGAGGCTACCCACAAGGAACATAAGATGTTGTTCCTCGACCCTGAGGGTGGCTCATCTTGGCACAAGAGGAGGCTATGGACCGACATGTTGGAATGGGAATGGGAATGGAAGTGGGAATTAAAATGTTTGACCGCAGGAAAGTTCCGTGAAGCACCTTCAAGCGGAGGTGCTCGACGAAGCGATCCCCCGATATATGACGGGTCTCACCATTGTAGAGGAGGCCCTATCGGGAACACTGGACACAATAAACCTCAGCAGATCTGCAGGTGGAGTGTTGCCTCAGGGTCTGTTTGTGACCCTGAGTGGAGGTAAATGGGCTGGTGTACCATTTAGACAGCTTGCTGGGCTAAGTGCAGGAAGGGAGATTACTGAGGAGGGACAAACGGACAAAGGAATCATGGAGGGAGCAATTCCTACAGAAAATGGAGGGGGGGAAGTAAAGATGCGTTTGGAGGTAGGATCCCTTTGGAGATGGCAGAAGTTGCGGGGAAATGACGTGTTGGATGCAGAGACTCATGGTGTGGTAGGTAAGGACAAGAGGAACTCTATACCTGTCAAGGCAGTAGGAAAATTAGGTGAGTGGGTGTTCAGAAAATGGAGGATGAGGGCAGCTCAATGATGAAGGAAAGGAAACATTGTTCTTTGAAGAAAGAGGACATTTCTGATGTCCTGGAAAGGATACCCTCATCCTGGGAAGAAATGTGGCAGAGACAAAGGAACAGAGGAAAGGGAGTAGCATTTTTACTGGTGAGAGGGTGGGAGAAGGTATAGTCAAGATAGCCTTGGGAATTGGTTGCTTTATAAAAGATGTCGGTCCACAGTTCGTCTCCAGAGATGGAGACAATGAGCTTGAAAAAGTGGAGGGAGGTGTCAGAAATGGACTCAATGAATTTGAGGTGAGGGTGGAAGTTAGAGGCAACATTGAGGAAATTGACAAGTTCAGCATGGGTGCGTGAACCAGCAGATCAAGTCAAGTCAAGTCGCTTTTTATTGTCATTTCGACCATAAGCTGCTGGTACAGTACACAGTAAAATCGAAACAACACATGGTCCTCCAGGACCCTGGTGCTACATGAAACAACACAAAACTACACTAGACTATGTGAGACAGCACAAGGCTACACTAGACTACGTAAAACCACATAAAAACTACACTAGACTACAGACCTACACAGGACTACATAAAGTGCACAAAACGGTGCAGGGCAGTACAGTAATTAATTAATAAACAAGACAATAGGCACAGTAGAGGACAAATTTCAATATAATAATAAATTATGTAGATGTCAGTCTAGACTCTGGGTATTGAGGAGTCTGATGGCTTGGGTGAAGAAACTGTTGCACAGTCTGGTCGTGACAGCCCGAATGCTTCAGTATCTTCTGCCAGATGGCAGGAGGGAGAAGAGTTTGTATGAGGGGTGTGTGGGGTCCTTCACAATGCTGTTAGCTTTGCAGGTACAGCGTGTGGTGTAAATGTCCATAATGGCGGGAAGAGAGACCCTGATGATCTTCTCAGCTGACCTCACTATCTGCTGTAGAGTCCGATGAAGAGATGGGACACATTACCGAGGAAAGTTTGGAACATGGACTGTTCTACGTAGTCAACGAAGAGGCAGGCATAGCTGGGGCCCATGAGGGTGCCCATGGCTCCCCTTCAAGTCTAGAGAAAGTGAGAGGAGTTGAGGGGACAATTGTAGAGAGCGAGGACCAGTTCTGCCAGATGGAGCAGGGTGGTGACGTAGGGGACCTGGTTGGTTCTTTTATTGAGAAAGAAGCATTGAGTTTTTAAGGCCTTCTTTATGGGGGAGAGAAGTATATAGGAAATGGACGCCAATGGTGAGTACGAGGCGGTCAGGGCCGGGGAATTGAGAGTTAGCGTGGAGATCAAGAGCATGAGAAGAGTCACAAATGTACGTGGAAAAGGACTGAACGAAGGGGGGTAGTGGTGTAAATAAATTACACAGGCTACTCTGTCCTCAATGGTTTCAATCTTACAACCATATAACAATTACAGCACGGAAACAGGCCATCTCAGCCCTTCTAGTCCATGCCAAACGCTTACTCTCACCTGGTCCCACCGACCTGCACTCAGCCCATAACCCTCCATTCCTTTCCTGCTCATATACCTATCCAATTTTTTTTTTAATGACAATACCGAACCTGTCTCTACCACTTCTACTGGAAGCTCGTTCCACACTCTCTGAGTAAAGAAGGTCCCCCTTGTGTTACCCCTGAACTTTTGCCCCCTCTCAACTCATGTCCTCTTGTTTGAATCTCCCCTACTCTCAATGGAAAAAGTCTATCCATGTCAACTCTATCTATCCCCCTCATAATTTTAAATACCTCTATCAAGTCCCCCCTCAAATTTTGTATGTTATTGGAACTATACTCAGAATCATAATCAGGTTTATTATCAATAACATGTGTTGTGAAATTAGTAGCTTTGCGACAGTAGTACAGTGCACTCATTGAAGTAAGTGTAAAGTATTCTCATGCTTCCCCAGATTTGTACCTTGTAGTGAGTGGGAATGGCTTTGGGGTATCAGGGAGTGAGATGTCTGCAACTGCCCTGATCTTGAAGCCACAGTGACTACTGGTCAACGATGGCCCCTCGGACACTGCAAGACTCAAAAACGGTAATACCATTGCGTAGTAAAGCTAGGAAAGAGAAGTAGAGAAGTGTCTGAAGGGAATTCCAGAGCCTAATGCTGCGTAGTAACCAACGGAGCAACAACTGAACTGAGAGATGCTCAAGATGCCAGAATTGGAGGGGCATTAATAATGCAAAGGCTATACCAAAGGAGGAGGTGGAAAAGACTGTAGATGCAAAAAGAGTGATAATTTTGTAACTTATTTGGGATCTGGTATAGGCCAACTGCTGTAGACAGAATGAGAAGGCAGGCAGGAGAGCTTTGGATAACCTCGAGTAGATAGTACAAGAGTGGATGACAGTTTTTGCAACAGATGACCTGAGACAGGTTTGTAGGCAGCCAGCAATCACTAACTGGGAAAGTCACTTTAAAGGCACAAATTCTGAGAGTATGGCTACACTGGCAAGACCCAGTTTCCCTCAGGATCAATAAAGTATGTCTGTCTGTCTGTCTGTCTGTCAGTCAATATATCCATAGCCCATGTGCTAATGGGCCAATATTTTAAGCCACAGCACCATAGCATTCAATGAGCTAAAACACACCATAACACTCTAAGATTGCAAATGTGAAAAAGGTTACAACTGTCCCAACTCCCTCATCAGTATGCAGGACCCCAAACAGTCCTTCTAGGTGAGGCAACACATCACCTGTGGGTCTTTCAGGCTGATCTATTGTATCTGGTGCTACCGGTGCAGTCTCCTCTACGTTGGTGAGACCTGATCTAGGCAGGGGACTGCTTTGTTCATTATCTTCACTCGGACGGACACAAACAGCAGGTTTTGCTGGTGACCATCCATATTAATTCTACTCCCCATTCTCATTCCGACATGTCGGTCACGGCCTCCTCTACTGCCGTGATGAGGCCACTGTCAGGTTGGAAGAACACCTCAGATTCCATCTGGATAACCTCCAACCTGATTGCATGAACATAGGTTATCTCTGACTTCCAGTAATGTCTCCCCGCTCCTCCTCTCTTCTCCATGGTCACTTCTCTTCTTGCCAATCACCTGCCTCTGATGCTCCTCCACTTTCCCTTTCTCCCATGGTCAGCTCTCCTCTCCTATCAAATTCCTTCTTCATCAGCCCTTTACTCCTTCCACCTGTTACATCCCAGCTTCTTACTTCATTCTCCCTACCCCCACCCACTTATCTTTCCCCTCACTGGTTTCACCTATTATTTGCCAGTGTGCACTCCTTCTCCTAACCCACTTTATTCTAGCTTCCTTGCCCTTACTTTCCAGTCCTGATGGAGGGTCTTGGCTGAAAGGTTAACTGATCATTCCTCTCCATAGATGCTGCCTGGCCTGCTGAGTTTCTCCAGTGTTTTGTGTGTGCATCTCATGTGTTTTGGATTGATCCAGCAATCTAACTGAGTGATGATGAGGAGATAGTTAATGCAAATACAGATCAAGCTGTTGCATTGGAAGTGACTTGGATGTGGTAAGTGTTCTCACAGGCTGAGGTAAGTTTTGAACTGCTCCTGAACAGTTGCGATGGATCTCCCTGACGGTAGCTGCTGTGGTCACAGAATAAACACTGAAGCAAATTTCTGCTTATGCTATTCAACATAGGCCAGTTTGGTCGTTTTCTAAGGTCCGTGACTCAGCCAGTTCAATACTTACCACATTAAGGTACTACCTTAGTAAATAAGGGTGTGCTTTCAGGCAAACTCAATAGGCTTTATGACATGTCTTGATTTAATCCAGAGGGAAAAATAGAGACGCTGCAAGCTGCACCTGCCATTGGTCACAGCAGATGCGGAATCTGTTTCTGCAAAGGCCTCATAGGTTTTAAAATGTGTTTCACTTATTTCCTGTGTGGGGTCCGCTGGTAATTGGGTTACTATTACTGGACACTGACCAGTTTGTTTACCTTCAGCTGTGTACCACGGATCACAATGAAAATCCAAATGTCCTTTACCATGTCAAGAAGAAGCCAGAAGAAGTCTTTTCCCTTCCTTTCCAGTCCTAATGAAAAGTCTCGGCCTGAAACATCAACAGTGTATTCCTCTACTCCAGCATTTTATGTGTTTACTCTCAATTTCCAGCATTTGCAGAATCTCTTCTGTCCTTTTCCACTTCTGTTGCAAATGACACTCATGAACTGAAGAACCAAACAGAGCTTTTAAAGGAAATGATATTCAAAATAACCTTCGGTTCTGATTGTTAAAGAGACGGGAGCGAACAGTACACGTTGCGAGGCATCACTGGAGGGGAAGAGAATAGCTGAGGCCATCAGTGTAAACAAGGTTCTTTCTTTTGCTGATTTTTATTTAGATCTCTGCAATCAATCACTGCAAACAAATGATATACTGTCTCCCAAATCTGTGCAACTGTTGACACAAGATTAAAATTAGTCAGGGCTAACACCCACTGCTTCCTCGGCGACCAGTGGCAAATTGCTGGCCTTTCCTCTTTTATTCTTCCGCAACGTCTGTAGTCGACCACTTGTGCTGTTGTGTAGATGGTGCAGAAATTTGGGGTGTAGTGTTTAGAGCAATTGTTGTGTCTGTGCATAATCTCGTATATTGGATAAAAGTATGCACGCGGGTGGTGGCTTTAACTGGTGCGTTCACATTGTAGCAAGACAGAGCGAGAACAATGTGCATGCGTAGATGACAATCCATACACAGTGCTGGGGGGGGGGGGGGGGTGGTGGTCATTGCTGTAAAAGAAATAGATCCAAATGTTACACTTCCTCCCCCTTTAGAATAATGCACCATAAAACTGTATATGTACAAAACATTTGATTTCCCTTTCATAGACCCATATTCCAGATAAACATACTTTCACAATAACAGCCCATAACTAACTTCACAGTTCTAAAGATTCAGTCTTTCAGGCGGTGCTCTGTTTCTTTCAGGATAGCGCCTCTGGACCTGCGGAGTGGCATCAGGTTTGGTAAGTGTCTTGTCTAAGACAACGTTCTTGGTTTCTGCTGTCACTTTGCAGGCTGTGACATCATCACTGAGAGGTAGGTCCAGTAATGTGTCCGTCTTGATGGACGCGGTTGACTCAGGTGTGTTTTTTGGTTGAGCATCCAGTGGCAAGTCCACATAACGTTTCCATGTCTGATCTCCAATATCCACTTTATACATTTGTGGTCCAGCTTTTGTTGCTATCCTATAGGGCGTCCGCTTGTCTTCTTGGTAATCACGCACTAGGACTTCCTGTCCAAGCTCAAAGCTCCTTGCAGCTTCATTTGGCAAATGGCTGAACTGTTTATTCTGCACTTCTCTCCGAAGGTCTGTTTTCAGGAGGTCTTTGCAAGATCTCAGATTCCTGTTCATGAACAGCTTTGCAGGTGTTTGATCTGTCATTGCAGGAACAGAGTTCCGACACACAAAAAGGAAGCTGTCCACCTTGTGAGAAATGTCCTTCTTGTCCATTGCTTTAATGGACTTCTTGAAGGTTTGGGTAAACCTCTCAGCTAACCCATTCGCTGCTGGGTGATGAGGAGCTGACTTGAAATGTCTGATGCCATTTTTCTTCATGAAGAGTCAGAATTCTTCTGATGTGTGTTGTGGTCCATTGTCACTCACAATTTATTCCGGTGAGCCATTTCTGGTGAAGATAGTCCTCAGGATGGAGACAGTCTTTGCTGAGGTGGTTGACTTCATTGGTACAGCCTCCGGCCACTTCGAATGAGTATCCACAGCAATCAGAAACATTGGGACTATGAATGGCCCAGTAAAGATAGTATGCACTCTTTACCATGATGAAGATGGCCTCTCTCATGGGTGTAACAGTGCCTGTGGGGTTGCATTTTGAACTTTCTGTCATCCGAACATCTTTTCACCAAGTCTTCAATCTGTTTATCTATTCCCGGCAACCACACATGGCTCTGTGTGAAACTCTTCAACTTGACTGTACCCAGATGTCCTTCATGCAGATTTTCTAACAGTCTGGTGCACAGTTTAGAGGGAACCACAACACAAGATCCACACATTAGCATTCTTTGACAGACTGACAGTTGGTCTCATCTTGCTGGGTTACCATGAGCTGGCCATCCTTGCATGGTTACGTCATAGACTTTTGACAATGTTGGGTCATTCCTTGTTTCCCTTTGTATTTCAGAATTTGTTACTGGCAACTGGTCCACCAATGCGGTGTCACAGAGTGAAGACTTTTCTTCTTCAGTTGAAGATGTGACAAGCCATCAGCGTTGCTGTGTTGTTTGGTGCCCTTGAACTCCATGTCATAAGAGTGGGCTCCTTGGAACAGTGCCCAATGCTGTAACCGGGTAGCAGTCGTCACTGAAATTCCCTTCCTGGGATTGAAAATGGACACAAGGGGCTGGTGATCTGTCTCCAGTGTAAACCTTTGTCCGTGGAGGTAGTGGTTCCCCATCCTAGACTAAGGGCCTCTCAGTCGATCTGTGTTTTGTTCCATTCTGCGCTCGTCAGTGATCTTGAAGCAAACACAATCGGGCATTCAGATGCTTCTTTCATAATGTGTGAGAAAACAGTTCTAATGGCAGAAGGGGATGCATCGCACACCAGTCAGATGGGCAGGGATGGGTCATCATGGGTGAGCAGTTCATCGGATGTTATTAGTCCCTTTGTCTCCTTGAATGCTCTTTCACATTGCTCTGACCGTTCCCCCTTTGCTCCTGTCGGGAAACCGGTGGTAGTAGTTTACAAGACGCAAGTATGACCTGAATTCCAGATGCGTCTAAGCTCTGAGGTTCTGGCATTCACTTTAGGATGTTGTGTGTAAACACTGGGTGTGCTTTATGGAATCTTGGTGTTAGAACATAGAATAGTACAGCACCGTACAGGCCCTTCAGCCCACAATGTTGTGCCAACCCTTAAACCCTGCCTCCCATATATCCCCCCCAACTTAAATTCCTACATATACCTGTCTAGTAGTCTCTTAAATTTCACTAGTGTATCTGCCTCCACCACTGACTCAGGCAGTGTATTCCACACACCAACCACTCTCTGAGTGAAAAGCCTTCCTCTAATATCCCCCTTGAACTTCCCTCCCCTTACCTTAAAGCCATGTCCTCTTGTACTGAGCAGTGGTGCCCTGGGTAAGAGGTGCTGGCTGTCCACTCTGTCTATTCCTCTTAATATCTTGTACACCTCTATCATGTCTCCTCTCATCCTCCTTCTCTCCAAAGAGTAAAGCCCCAGCTCCCTTAATCTCTGATCATAATGCAGACTCTTTAAACCAGGCAGCATCCTGGTAAATCTCCTCTGTACCTTTTCCAATGCCTTCCTATAGTGAAGTGACCAGAACTGGACACAGTACTCCAAGTGTGGCCTAACTAGAGTTTTATAGAGCTGCATCATTACCTCGTGACTCTTAAACTCTTTCCCTTGACTTATGGAAGCTAACACCTCATAAGCTTTCTTAACTACCCTATCTACCTGTGAGGCAACTTTCAGGGATCTGTGGACATGTACCCCCAGATCCCTCTGCTTCTCCACACTACCAAGTATCCTGCTGTTTCAAGTGTTGCTGTTTCATCCAGTTCAGTTCCAGCTTTCTTGCATTTTAGTTTACCAATACCCTTCTCAAGCACCTTTTCATTAACATTAAGTAGCTGAGCCAGTCTCTGGTTAGTGCTACCATATGGGCTGCCGTTGCCTGTTGATGTCACACTGAGAGCTTTGATTGAGTGCCAGTCTAGTTGGACTTTTCTCAACTATTCTTGTCTGAAAAGTGCTGGCCCTCCACTTTTCAACATATAAAGCTCTGTAGTGTTTGGCCTCCATAAGTCACATTTACTTTCAATTTGCCTTTGGGAGACACATTTTCGCATGTTTAGTTCTTTAATATCACTAATGTCTTCTCTAATGGTATCTTAGAAAACAGTATGTTGTAATCAGCCTCTGGAACTATAGGTAAAGCTGACCCTGTATCCAGCTCCATTTTCAGTTTTACACCAGACGCATCTATTGTGATCCAGATGATTCTGTGATCTGCTTCAGTTGTACTATGCAGTCCTAGTCACAACAGTTCACCTTTGTCAGACTCTATGTTGTCTAGTTCTGCTTTACATTTGGTAACCTTTTGCATTTGCTTAGTTTTGTGTTTGGGACTTTTCACTCTGTTGTGCTTTTTGTCTGTCCTGCACACTCTCTCTGTGTGACCTTGTCTGCGACACTTTCTACAGACGTTTTCTTTGAACCAAGTCATTTGCATCATGGGACGATTTGCCTCGTTGATAACATTTTTGGCATTTTGCACCTTTCAGGGACACTGTGTATTTCACATTCTAACCTCCTTTTCTGTAGTTCTGCTGCATTCTTTGCTGCAGTCTCTAATGGTATTGCAATGGTCAATGTCTATTCTAAAAGCCTCTTTTGAGTGCTTTGACTATGCATGCCACATACAAGCCTGTCCCTTAATGCACCAGAAAGTCCCTCTCTAAAATCATAGTACTCGGAGAGGTATTCAGGAAGGCTTTCATCCTTTGACTGGTTCCTTTTGTAAAATCTGAATCTCTCAGCTATTACCAGCAGTTTAGGGCTCTAAGAGATTTTGTAAAATTGTAACAATTTCATCACATGTGCTACTTGCTGGCTTTTCAGGGTTGCATAAGAGACTGCACATTCTTGGGCCCATTAAGCTAAAGTGTAGGGGCTTTATTTTGCTCCTCCACGTTGTTCGCATTACAGTACAGTTCAACCCTCGCAATATACGACTCCTAGCCTTCATTAGTACTATCAAATTCATCAACCTTACAGACTGAAGCCATCACCAGGTTATTTTCACTTTAAATTCTGCGCATCTTTCACTATTACTCAGGCATCCTTCGGCTTTCGCGTACTGTTTAACTCTTGCTGTTTTGTCCCGTAACTGTCGGTGCAGTTGGTGATATTCTCTGACATTCAGGTTCATATTCATTGCCAATTTGTTGTGTCTGTGCACAATTACATATATATGAGATAAAAGCCTGCACGCTGGTGAAGGCTTTAACTGGTGTATTCACATTGCAGAGAGAGTGAGAACAATACACATGTATAGACAACAATCTACATGTAGTCCTAAGGGGGGGGGGGGGGTTATTGCTCTAAAAGAAATAGATTCATACATTACAGTAAATCTTTAATACCAGCAAGGCCCTTTTCACTGAGGTTGGGTCAGACTAAAACTGGAGGTCATGGATTAAGGGTGAACGGCAGAAATGGTAGATGTAGGTTTGATTTTAACATTTAAGAGAAATTTGGATACATACATGAATGGGAGGGCTATGGAAGGCTATGGTTCGGATGCAGTTTGAAAGGTCTAGTCAGAATAATAGGATGGCATTGACTAGATGGGCCAAAGGGCCTACTTCTGTGTTGTAGTGTTCTATGATTATACGACATTTAAGGGACTTTTCGATCGGCACATGGATGAAAGAAAAATGAAGGTCTGCGTGGGAAGGAAGGGTTAGATTGATCTTGGAGTAGGTCAAAAGCTTGGCACAACATCACTGGCTGAAGGGCTGGTACAATGTTGTACTGTTCATTGTTCTGTGTTCTATGTTCGTTCCTTTCTTTATTTCAATTTATGTGAAAATTCGCTGACATTTCTCAAAATCAACTGGACTCTTCACTGTTTTGACAGCAGGTCTGCTGCATTACTGCAGCTGTTAACATGAAGATTTTATGAAAATGGTCAGCCCTTATAAGGCTACCAAGGCCAACAATGGAGGAAGAATTTTGGGGGCTTGGTGCAGATTCAAATTGAATGTCCTGCTCAACCAGTTGTGATGGGCATGTTGTAAATAAATCAGGATGCGTCACAGAAGATCCCAGAAGTAGTGCATGCTCAAGAGTGATATTAAATAAGCTGCCGCAGGACGGGCTGCTAGTTTGAGTTGTTGCCATCAGAGCGGCCGCGGGATCCTGATGCTCTCGGAGATGTTATCGAAATTCTGCGATTTATCGATTGGACTTTACTTCAAACTAACTGAAGTTCACATTGGCCTCTTTCAGTTCTATGTTTTTCCTGCATTCTCACCCATTCTTTCTTGTTGCGGATTGGCAGGCTGGAGGTTTGGGTGATTCGTTAATTTTTGTGCGAGGGAGGGGTTGGGAGTGTGTTTGAGGTTGCGAATTTTTGTTCCTTTTTCATTTTGTGTGGCGGGGATTGATGTCTTTCTTTCAACTATTTATATGGCTTTCTGTATTTTATGGCTATCTGGAGAAGACAAATTTCAGTGTTGTATTATGCATACATACTTTGATATAAAACAAACCTTTGAACTCTGGAAAGAGAGAACATCAAATGTATAATAAAGTAATTAGATCCATAATTTTACCTTGTTTTGGAAGCATGATAATCCTTAAATAATCATACAGCAGTAAAGGACAGAAATGGGCCCTTTGGCCCATCTAGTTAATGCTGCCCTGATCTTCTGCCTGTCCCATCTAACTGCAGCCAGTCTTTATCCCTCCAAACCACTTGCCTATTGTACCTATCCAAACAGCTCTTAAATGTTGCAACTGAACCTGCATCGACCACTTCTGCTGGCAGCTCATTCCAGACTCTCACCATCCTCTCAGTGAAGAAGCTTCCCCCCACAGATTCTCCTTTCTCCCTAAGTCTATTATCTCCAGTTCTGGTCTTACCTAACCTAAGGGAAAAGCCTGCATGCATTCACTCTATCTACACGCATAATCTTTGCATACCTGTGTAAAATCATTTTTCCTATGGTCCAGGGAATAATGTCTAACCCACTCAACCTTTCCCTATAACTCGTGTTCTCAATTCCTGGCCACACCCTTGTAAATTTTTCTGCACTCTTTTAAGCCTTTTGATATCTTTATTGTAGGTAAATGACCAGCAGGCACACAACCCTCCAAATTAGGATTCACCAATGTCTTGTACAACTCAACATAATATCCCAACTCCTGTGCAGATTGCCCTGATTTATGGAGGCCAATGTGCCCAAAGCTCTCTATACAAGCCTATCCATCTATCTGTGTGTGCCATTAATTCAGACGTAAACTCTAAAGGCAACACACCAAGCCTTTCAGAATAGAAACACATAAAAGGTCAACTTCCACAAAATGATAGCTGATCTCCACCTCACTTCCCACTGGAAGTTGGTTACATTTCCCAGTTTGAGGTTTACCACCATCACATAGATCCAGTCAAGTCTATTGTCATTTTGACCATAAGCTGCTGGTACAGTACACAGTAAAAACGAAACGTTCCTCCAGGACCCTGGTGCTACATGAAACACAAAACTACACTAGACTATGTGAGGCAGCACAAGGCTACACTAGACTACATAAAACAACATAAAAAACTACACTAGACTACAGACCTGCACAGGACTACATAAAGTGCACAAAACAGTGCAGGGCAGTACAATAATTATATAAACAAGACAATAGGCACAGTAGAGGACAAATTACAATATAATAATAAATGATGTAGATGTCAGTCTAGACTCTGGGTATTGAGGAGTCTGATGGCTTGAGGGAAGAAACTGTTGCACAGTCTGGTCGTGAGAGCCCGAATGCTTTGGTACCTTTTGCCAGATGGCAGGAGGGAGAAGAGTTTGTGTGAGGGGTGTGTGGGGTCCTTCATAATGCTGTTAGCTTTGCGGGTGCAGTGTGTGGTGTAAATGTCTGTAATAGCGGGAAGAGAGACCCCGATGATCTTCTCAGCTGACCTCACTATCCGCTGCAGGGTCTTGCGATCCAAGACGGTGCAATTCCCGAACCAGGCAGTGATGCAGCTGCTCAGGATGCTCTCGATACATACTCTGTAGAATGTGGTGAGGATGGGGAGGGTGGGAGATGGACTTTCCTCAGCCTTCGCAGAAAGTAGAGACGATGCTGGGCTTTCTTTGCTATGGAGCTGGTGTTGAGGGACCTGATGAGACCTCATTGACACCAGGGTCCAAAGTGCTGGAATCCAGGAATGAGGTGAATATGATTGCTCCTTGCATTTAACTTCAAGGCATTGTGTGACTGAATGTGGCATTGAGGAACCATAGGAAACTAACTGGGTGAGTCATACCCCTCACAGAAAGCAAGATGGCTGTCGTTGATGGTTGTCAAGCATTTCAGCTCCTGGACGTTACAGTAGTATCTCAGACCATTGTCCTGAACCCAAGCATTTTCAGCCACTTAATCAGTGATCTTCTTTTCATCATTAGATCAGAAGTGGGAATATCTACAAAATGTACTGTACCTCCTAGCTGCATGAATCTACCACAAGTAAACACAAGGGCTTCACCTACATGGAATCTGTAGCTTCCCCTCCAAACCACACTCCATCTTATTTAAAATAAATCGTCATTACCTCACCTGAGGAACTCAGCAGGTGCAGGAGACAATGGCCTGATACATCTTGGCGTGGTCTTTTTCAAGCAGTATGTAAGAGAGATGTCTAGCTTCGGCAAGATAAAGGCCAATCTGCCAGACTATAACAGGACCCTAACCTGCACCCCCCCCCCCACCTTGTCGGGGGTTAATAGATGCTGCTCCTGTGGTTTGAATCCGATGCCCGCTTTAGTTGACCAACTCCCACTGACATTTGCCCAAAGTGCTCATGGGAGCTTGTGTGAATCCAGGATAATGTGTACATAACTACGTAATGCTTCTGGACAAAGCACCTAAGACAGATGTAAAGTTAGTACTTTGAAAAGGCGCCAGGAAACCTGTGTTCATGACATTACTGAGGCATGGTATGGTAGCAGCTAGCATAATGCTTTACGGCACCTGGAATCAGAGAACAGGGTTCAATTCCCACCGCTGTCTGGACAGTCTACTCTCGGCTGTCAAGGTTTCCTTCGGATGCTCTGCTTCCTCCCACATCCTAAAGACGTTTGGGTTAGGGTTAGTAAGTTGTTACTATGCTATATTGGCTCCAGTAGCCTGGTGCCATTTAGGTGCTACCCTCAGCTGATCTCAGACTGTATTGCTTGTTCACAAACAATGTACATTTTGATGTACATGTGACAAATAAAAGCTAATCTTTAAATCTTTACTCTCCAGGAAAAGAGTAAAGAGCTTTTCCTTCAAACATTCATAAGACATAGGAGCAGTATTAGGCCATTTGGCCCATCGAGTCGGCTCCACCATTCCATCATGGCTCATTTATTATCCCTCTCAACCCCATTCTCCTGCCTTCTCCACGTAACCTGACTAATCAAGAAGCTATCAACCTCCGCTTTAAATATTCCCAATAACTTGGCCTCCACAGCTGTCTGCGGCAGTGACATCAGCACTGGACACTGGAGCGAAGGCTCCCGAGTTTGAATTCAAGTCGGGCCGCCCCCTCCCCCGAGCACGCTCTCCATCCATGCCGGGTTGAGTGTCGAGCTAGCCACTCGGCCTCGTAAAACGTACCAGGGTCGAGTCAGGAACGTTCATATCGTGACCTGGTTAATCCGAAAGGAGACCAATCCTGACACCATGCGCCAGACAAGAATGGCTGACTGTCTGGTGTGACACGCTAAAAAAAATCTACCCCCTGGCTAAAGAAATTCCTCTTCATCTGTGTTCTAAAGTGCCATCCTTGTACTCTGAATCTGTGCCCCCGGTCCTAGACTCCCTCACTGTAGGAAATATGCTCTACATGATCTCTCTGTCTGGGCCTTTCAATATTCGATAGGTTTCAGTGAGATTTCACCCACCCCCCCTCCTTTCTAAACTCCAGTGAGTACAGGCCCAAAGCCAACAAATGCTCCTCACAAGTTAACTCTTTCATTCTCAGAGTCATTCTCGTCAATCTCCTCTGGACCCTCTGGGGGTGAATGAAGCCAACTTGTTGCGAGTTAGGAAATAACAAATGGTTTTGGAAAAACAACTGAAACTGCAGATCAAACAGTATGTTGGAGGAACTCAGCAGGCCAGGTGGCATCTAGGAAAAGAGCACAGTCGACATTTCTGGCCAAAACCCAGTCCTGGTGAAGGGTCTCGGCCCATAAAATCAACTGTACTCTCTTCTATAGATGCTGCCTGGCCTGCTGAGTTCCTCCAGCATTTTGTGGGTGTTGCTTGGATTTCCAGCATCTGCAGGTTTTCTCTTGTTTGAAACTACAGATGCTGGAATCTGAAACAAAAGCAGAATTGCTGGGTGAACTCAGCCCGTCTACCCACATCTGTGGAAAGAGAACCCAGTTAAGCACAGACAGTGGGTCAGGCAGCATCTGTGCAGAGGGAAAAAAGCAGTTGAATAAGTCAGCTAATGCTTCCAAGGAAGGGTAACTGAACCTAAACATTCCCTGATATCCCTTGCTGCTTGAGAGAACATAGAACAGCCCCTTCAGCTCACGATGTTGTGCTGACCCTAACAGTTTCCTCTTTTCTTTCAGCCATGTACCTTTCTAGGAGTTTCTTAAATGTTGAATGGATGTGATCTTCCACCATTTCTGTTGTTGTTTCAGTTTACCGAGGGGAGAATGCAGCAGGACACACACTAAGTACTGGAATACCCAAGTCCACGAGTAGCAAACATGTGGATGATGGTTTCATCAGTCGTTGATTTGACACAGGAAAGGCTGGGATAAAGGTTACAGGTTAATTTACTCACTTTGCTTTGATACAGGTATATGTCTGAATCCCATCGCTCAGATGACGAGTTAGCGGTGGTAAGGATGACCGTGAAATGACAGAATTGTTGTAAGGCCCCTTCTGACTCAGCAATACCGGTCTGTGAAAAAAACACCTTCCTTATTGATCGGAACTGCATAAGACTCCGGACCCACTAACATGATTGACTATCAACCAGCCTCTGAAATGGTCCAGGAGAGGGGTGGGGTAGAGAAAGGGAGGAGAGAAAGGGAGAGCAGGGAGGAGAGAGACAGTGGTGAGAGAGACAGGGTTAAGAGATGGGGGGAAAGAGGGTGGCGGGGTGAGGAGATGGCCGTTAAAGGGACCATTAGTACAGAATCAGATTTGTTATCACTGAAGTTCATTATTTTATGGCAGCTGTATGGTAAAGTGTAAAGGTCACGAGCGAACTCAAGTGCAGGAATCACAATTCAAACAAAACTAAAGATTTATTTCAGAAAATTAACTAGAAAAACTAACAAGAGCTCAGGCAAACTATACAGAATGGTGACGAACTGAAATCACTCCTGATACACAGAACTCAGTCTGAGTTTCACCCGACGAGGAACCACACAACCCAGCAAAGATGGTTTGGCATGCCCCCCTGAAATAGGCCCTGAAACACGTAGGAATTCAGGTCCAATCAGAAAACCTGAATTACTCCAGACGAAGCAGTAATCCCGAAAGCCAACAATGACAATTCAAAAAATCCCGTCCTAATTAAATGATCCTAAATTGAATAAAAGTGATAAATACAAAGTCAGCTTAACAACCCCCATCATCTCAAATGAGACACCTACAACACAAAGTGAAAATCTGAGCTAGTCCAAAGACAAGCAGTCAGACACAAAAGGAAAACAATCCAAGGAATACTGCATCCCTACGAGGTAACCCTGAGAAAATACTAACTGACCAAAAAAAAATCTCTTTTCATTTTTAAAAATGACCCTTGGTTGAGACAAGACATGAAAATCTACTATAAGTTACATAAAAATAGTGCAGAAGAGGACTAGTGAGGTAGCATTTATGGGTTCATGGACCATTAGTACATCAGAAAGCTTTGGACAAGAATAGGCCCATCAGCCCAAATTCCTATTCACATTGAATGTTGAAATAACTATTGAGCTTAGATTTAAAAGTCTCAGCTACACAACTACACTGTCTGTCCCGTATGCACAGCACACTGTGTAAAGAAATGCTTTCTAATGTTAGACTGAAATCTCCCTTTAACCAGCCTCCACCTATGGCCCCGTGTCCTCACTGGTGGATTAACTTTGAAGTAGCAGCTGGAATCCACCTCACTTCACCGAGCACCTACACTCCATCCGTCAGAGAAAGCAGGATCTCCCGGTGGCCACACATTCTAATTCCACTTCCCATTCCCATTCCGACATGTCAGTCCACAGCCTCCTCTACTGTCGTGATGAGGCCACACTCAGGTTGGAGGAGCAATACCTTATATTCTGTTTGGTAGCCTCCAGCCTGATGCATGAACGTCAATTTCTCAAACTTCTAGTAATGCCCCTCCCCTTCACTATTGCCCTCTCTCACCTTATCACTTCCCTCTGGTGCTTCTTCCCCTTTTCTTTCTTCCATGGCCTTCTGTCCTCTCCTGTCAGATTCCCCCTTCTCCAGCCCTGCATCTCATTCACCAATCAACTTCCCAGCTCTTTACTTCACCCCTCCCAGTTTCACCTATCATCTTGTGGCTCTTTCTCCCCTCCCCCTACTTTCCTACTCTAACTCCTCATCTCTGTTTTCTTCCCAGCCCTGATGCAGGGTCTCAGCCCAAACAGCAATTGTACTCTTTTCCACGGATGCAGCCTGGCCTGCTGAGTTCCCCCAGCATTTTGTGTGTGTCACCTGTACACCTTCTCATTAATGCAAATATCTAATCAGCCAATTGTGGCAGCAGCTCAATGCATACAAACAAGCAGATATAGTCAAGAGACCATGTGGTTGTTAAGACTGAACACCAGAATGGGGAATAAATCTAATGTAATTGACTTTGACTGTGAAATGATTGTTGGTGCCAGATGGGGTGTTTTGAGTATCTCAAAAACTGCTGATCATCTGGAATTTTTACATACAGCCATCTCTAGAGTTTGCAGAGAATGGTGTGACAAACAAATAACACCCAGTGAGTGGCAGTTCTGTGGGCAAAAGCCCTTTGATAATGAGGAAGGTAAGAGGAGAATGGTCAGACAGGAAGGTGACAGTGAGTCAAATAGCCACGAGTTACAACAGTGATGTGCAGAAGAACATCTCTGAATATGTTAATCCTTCAAGTGATTGGGCTACACTGGCAGAAGACCATGAACAGACAGAAATATACTCAGAGGCCTCTTTATTAGGTATAGGAGGTACCTCATGTTCCACAGGGAAATCTGTCGAAGTTCATTTTCTGCCTCAGCACAATGATATGGATAAATTAGAAATTCACCACAGTGCCCAAATTCACAGCTTGAAGCAAACTTGCAGTTGTCATGTTCTACTACAATCTTTGGATAAATGAGTCCTGAGATTTGATCATTACAGGAAATTTCAAACAACACAAAACTTGCCAAATCAGAATAATCCTTTTCAAGTCCCAAGCCTTGCATCAATATGCCAGATCCTTCGTTGTAATGCAAGCTGCATGTGGCTTGAGATAAGACTGCGGAGACTCCCTCGCTCAGCGGGTCTGCCCTGGGAGCCGAGAACAGTGTGCACTGTATAGCGTGCGGTGATCTCTGCAATTATAGCTGAGAATGAATGCACGAGCACTGCCTTCAAAGTACAACATAAGGGGAAAAGGACAAGGAGAAACAGGAGGAAAAAAACAGCCAAATAATTACTCCTCACATGCAGGGATTTAGAAGACATTTGTTACCTTATTTTGTGGTGAATGTAGCAGTTGGTTGAAGCCACAGTAAAGTGCACAAATGGCAGAAGCAAGCGGGTGACCTCACCGTGTATCTGTCCGATAGATCAGTCATGCGACAGTGAGGGTTTCTGGCATTCCTTCAGAGGTTCTGGCCTGCCGTTGAGGATCACGTCCAATGTAATTCTTTAACAGCATTGCTAATCAGTATAAGGATGTAGGATATCTGCCTGTACCAGTTTCAATTTGAATGAAGACATTTTGTTGACATTTTGTGGATCTGGTTCACCATTGATTCCCAGGAATCAGATTGCTAATGGATACAGTGCTTTTGTCACCCCTTTGTCTCCCTTCTGGCCCCTTATACAAAAATAAATTGCTCCTACATCCTGATTTTCAGCTAGTGTCTGCTTGAGCAGGTTGACCTTGCTCAATGTGGACAGGAGGGAACCCAGGACAGTTACTGGCACTGTGCGGAGGATTTCAGCAAGTATGACCTCCCTTTGATTGAAGTAGACCATCTCTGTCATATCCTAGGGATGGAGAATCAAAACGCTATTGATTTTTTAATATCTGGGTCAGAATGGTACTTTAAAGTTTGCAGAAGAGTATTGTCTTTCCTCGTGTGAGGCAGCACTGAAACCGACTTTGCTAGTTTCGGCTCGACGTTCCTTGGTAGCATTTTGCCACTTCTCCCATCAGTCAGTTTGCAGCCCGGCTTGAAGCAGATTATGTTTCCTTTCTTTGACTCTGGAGATCTGGTGATCTCTCTGATGTAGCAGTCAGTACAGAGTAAGCTCTGTGGTGTGCCAGAGACCGACCAGCAGCAAATGTGACCAAAGGCACATGTGTGAGGTTGCACTCCAGGCCATAGGAAATCTCAGAGAGGCATCCACCATCAAAGACCCTCAGCATACGGGTCGTGGTCAGGCAGCATCTATAGGGACAAGCACTGTCGACATTTCGGGCCAAGACCCTTAAAGTCCTGATGAAGATGCTGCCTGACCTGCTACCTTCCACCAGCATTTTGTGTGTGTTGCTTGAATTTCCAGCATCTGCAGATTTCCTCGTGTTTGTCATACGGGTCATGCCCTCTTTGTTTTACTACCACTGGGGATGAGGTACCTGAGCCTGAAGACCCATACTCAGTATCAGGATCACTTCCACTGACATAGGTCATGAAATTTATTATTTTGTGGCAGTAGTACAGTGCAAAGCTGTTCCTACAGCAGTGAGTGTGTGTATCCAATCTCTAGTACCTCCTCCCTGGTGGTAGTAATGAGAAGAGGGCATGTCCTGGACGATGAGTGGCCTTCATGATGGAGTCCACCTCTTTGAAGCACACCATTTGAAGATGTTTTAGCTTTGTCGCCTCCATCGTTAGATTCTTGAACAGTCCATAAATCCATGAACTCTACTTGATAGTTATCTTTTACACTTTTTAGTTTTGTTAGTTAAAGTGATTTTTGTTTAAATGTCTTGCACTGTACTGCTGCCAGACAACAGCAAAATTCATGACATGCATCAGTGATAATATAAACCTGACTCCGACTCTGAAACTTTAGTTAGTCATTAGTATTGCTATTAACATTCTAATGTGCTTGGTCTGGGCCTCAAAGCCGCGGTCTCACCTGGCAGGAGTCGGGGCGAGTCATCAGGTGATATTGGTGGGCTGGGGCATCTGCACTGTATACATGAATATTCTGTGCCGTTGTATTTTACTGATATTCTGTATGGGTTTGTTGACTTGTTTGCGCGAGGGGACTGGGCACCAAGCTGGCATTGGGACTCTTACTCTGTGAATGTGTTCATGTGTGAGACTGCTAGTAATGTGTTTTTAGCACCTTGACCTATAATAATGCTGTCTCGTTTGGCTGTATTCATGATTATTCATGAATGGTTGAACGGCAATTAAAATTGAATACAGTTTGGGTGCTGCAACACACACAACATGCTGAAGGAGCCCAGCAGGCAAGGAAGTCAATACAGTCGATGTTCCAGGCCAAAACCCTTCATATCCCACCAAAGGGTTTCAGCCTGAAACATCGACTGTACTCTTTTCCAGTTCCTCCAGCATTTTGTGTGTGTTGCTCAGATTTCCAGCGTCTGCAGATTTTCTCTTGTGAGTGCTGAAATAGTCCAATTTCAGGGGAGTCGGTATTGGTGAAACCTGTTTCTTCCACAAGTAAATAAAAACTGTCATTTTGCAGATCATTGCTTGTGAATTTTACATATTGATGTCATTTAGTGGAATTTCTGCTGAAAAACGTGGATAGAGAATAAAAATCTGGTCAAAAAATGAGAGTGAATTTCCTGATTCTTAGACACTCTTAGGAAATGCTCATTTGTTTTGGTCTAAATCAAAGCTATTTTAATGTTTTAAATACAGATTAAACCAACCATACATCATTTCTGTCTCTCTATCAATAGAATTTACACCATGTGTGATATGATACAGAAGTGGACTGGGCTGCTGTAACAGTACAAAGATTGTGCCTGATGTATGTACACTCAGCCAGCTGCATCATGGGTAATAGCCTCCCCACCGTCCAGAACATCTTCAAATGTGGAAGCCTCAGAACGGTGGTATTCATCATTAAAACCATGACCATAAGACATAGGAGCAGAATTAAGCCATTTGGCCCATCGAGTCTGCTCTGCCAGTTCATCATGTCCAATCCATTTTCCTCTCAGCCCAATCGCCTACCTTGTCCCTGTAACCCTTCTTGCCCCAACCAATCAACCTCTGCCTTAAATATACCCAATGGCTTGCCCTCCACAGTAATGAATTCCACAGATTCACTACGCTCTGGCTAAAGGAATTCCTCTTCACCTCTGTTGTAAATGAACAACTCTATTTCCTCTATTCTGAAGTTGTGGCCTCTGGTCCTAGACTACCCTACCATAGCAAATGTCCTCTCCACATCCACTCTGTCAATGTCTTTCAACATACGATAGGTTTCAATAGGATTCCCTCATTCATCTGAATTCCAGTAAGTACAGGCCTAGAGCCATCAAACACTTCTCATATGATGAGCCTTTTAATCATTTTTGTGAACCTCCTCTGAACCCTTTCCAATGCCAGCACATTCCCTCTTAGATAAGGGGACCAAAACTGCTCACAATAGTCCAAATGAGGCCTCACCAGTACCTTATAAAGGCTCAACATTACATCCTTGCTTTTATATTCTCATCCTCTTGAAATGAATGCTAACATTGCATTTAGAAAATCCTGCACAAAGACTCCCAAGTCACTTTGCAATTTGGATTTTTGAATTTTCTCTCCATTTTGAATACAGTCTACATTTTTATTTATTCTACCACAGTGCATGACCACACACTTCCCAACACTGTATTCCAGTGTTCTTTGCCAATTCTTCTAATCTCTCTAAGTCTTTCTGCAGACTCCCTGCTTCCTCAGTACTACCTGCCCCTCCACCTATCTTTGCATTGTCTACAAATTTGGCCACAAAGCCATTAATTCTGTCATCCAAATCATTGACACATAACATAAAAAGAAGCGGTCCCTGCACAGACCCCTGTGAAAAACCTCTAGTCACCGGCAGCCAACCAGAAGAGGCTCCCTTTACTCCCAATCTTTTCCTCTGCCAATCAGACAATGCTCAGTCTGTGTTAGTACCTTTCCTGTAATATGATGGGCTCTTAAATTGCTAAGTAGTGTATTGTAGCATCTTGTCAAAGGTCTTCTGAAAATCCACCAATTCTTCTTTGACTATCCTGCTTGTCATTTCTTCAATGAATTCCAACAAATTTGTCAGGCAAGATTTTCCCCTGAGGAACCATTCTGACTTTGGACTATTTTATCATGTGCCCCCAAGTACCCCGAAACCACATCTTTAATCATTGACTCCAACATTTTCCCAACCACGGAGGTGAGACTAACTGGCATATAATTCCTGCCTCTCTCCCTTCTTGAAGAGTGGAGTGACATATGCAATTTTTCAGTCCTCCGGAACCATGCCAGAATCTATTAATTATTGAAAGATCATTACTAGTGCCTCCACAGTCTCTTCACAACCTTTTTCAGAACCATGGGCTCTGGACCATCTGGTCCAGGTGATTTATCTACCCTCAGAACTTTCAGTTTCTCCCTAGCACCTTCTCCCTAGTGATGGCAACTTCACTCATTTCTACTCCCTGATGCTCTCAAACTCTGACATACTGCCAGTGCCTTCCACAGTAAAGACCAATGCAAAGTATTTATTCAGTTCGTCTCCCACTTCTTGGTCTCTCTTCAGGACCTCCTTGCCTTTCCTACCTACCAGTATGTACCAGGCTTTCTGGCTGCTCACCTGCCCCCTTTAGAATGCTATGCACCTGATCAGAGACATTCCTGACTTTGGCACCTGGGAAGCATCGTATCATCTGGGTGTCTCTGTAGCATCCCCGGAATCTCACCTCTATTGTTCTAGTCATGCAATCTCCTATTGCTACTGCAGTCTTCTTCACTTCTAATCTCTTAGGAGCCACCACGCTAGACTCAGTGGCGGAGACCCAGTCATTGCAGCTCCCCGCTGGCAGATCATCCCCCTCAACAATATCCAAAACGGTATTCTTATTATTGAGGCGAACGGCTGCAGGTATACTCAACACTGCCTGCCCATTTCCCTTCCTTCTGCTGACAGTCACCTTGTTCCCTGCCTCCTGCAACCTAGAGGTGACTACCTCCCTGTAGCTCCTATCTGTTACTTCCTCATTCTCCTGTACGAGCTGAATGTCATCAAATTGTAGCTCTAGTTCCTTAACGCGTTCCCTGAGGAGCTGCAGCTCGCTGCACATCATGCAGATGTGGTTATCCGGGAGGCTGTAGTTCTCCCAGAATTCCCAGATCATACACAATGAACATAACCCCACCCCGGGGCCATTCTCACCGCTCTAACTGTGCCCTGACAGACGAGGAATGAAGAATAAAGGAAAAGAAGCAACACTCACAATGGTGGAAGTGAATAAACAGTCGTGCCGAGGCTCTTCATCCGGACTCGAAAAGATTCGGAAGAAGCCAGAATAAAATGGAGGGGGAGAGGGGAAGCTGGAAAATGATAGGTGAAGCCAGGTGGGTGGGGGACGGGGAATGAAGTAAAAAGCTAGGTAGTGAAAGGTGGAAAAGGCAAAGGACTGGAGAAGAAGGAATCTGTGGGAGAGGAGAGTGGATCATGGGAGAAAGGGGTCGAGGAGGGGCACCGGCAGTGGTGGGAGGGAGGGTGTTAGACAAGTGAGGAGCAGAGATAAGAAGCTAGGGTGGGGGATAAAGAAGAAGGGAAGGGAAAGGAAAAAAATTACCAGGTGGAGAAATCAATGTTTATACCATAGGTTGGAGGCTATCTAGATGGAATATGAGGTGTTGCTCCTCCGCCGCGAGAGTGGCCTCATTGAGGCAGAAGAGGAGGCCATGGACCGACATGTCAGAACGGGAATGGAGTTAGGAATTAAAATGGTTGGTAACTGGGAAATTCTGCTTTTTCCAGACAGAGCGAAGGGCTTGACAAAGCAGCCCCACAATTTACATCAGATCTCACCAACGTAAAGGAGGCGGTCGGTACTGGGAGCACCAGTTTCAGTAGATGACCTTGGTAGATTTGCAAGTGAAGTGTTGCCCCACCTGGAATGACTCTTTGGGGCCCTGAATGGAGGTGAGGGAGGAGGTGAATGGGCAGGTGTAACATTTCTATTGCTTGCAGGGATATGTGCCAGGAGGGATATTAGAGAAGAGGGATGAACAGACAAGGGAATCATGGACAGAGAGATCCCTGTGAAAAGCAGAGAGAGTGGGGGGGGGGGGAGGAGGTAAAGATGTGTTTGGTGGGGCCCTACCACCCAGTTCATGCCCTCTTTTCATTACCACCATCAGGGAGAAGATGCAGGAGCCTGGAGACACACATTCAATATTTTCGGTAGAGCTTCTTCCCTTCCAACATCAGATTTCTGAATGGCCAGGTTGTAAAGGTCGGGGTGTCGGGGCCCGAGGCGAGGGGTGGGCCAGTTCATCTCACTGCACCGCTTCGCGTTTAACTAAGGATGGACTCTCTTTGCAATCTTCAGTTCAGAACGCTATTTGCTTGTGTTTATAGTTTTCATGATTTCCTTTCTCTGCAGAGTGGGTGTATGACGGACTGTTTTTCAATCGGTTCTTTCAGGTTTCTTTGTTTTGTGGCTGCCTGTTAGGAGCTGAATCTCAAGGTTATATAATGTATACATACTTTGATAATAAATGGACTTTGAACTTTGAATATTACCTCACTAATTTTGCTCTCTTTTTGCACGAATTTTTTAAATATTTTTTTCATAAATTAAGAGTATTTTTTAATATCTTGCCCTCTACCACTGCTGCAAAACAACAAATTTCACAACATTCAGTATGTCAGTGACAATAAACCGTATTCCGATTCTAAAGCATCGCTTCAGTGTCTTGGTCACTACGTTGAAAGGAGATTGTTCTAGCACATGAGAGAGTGTAGAGAAAACTGGGGATGGAGACTTTCAATCAAATACCTGCAGATGCTGTAAATCTTAAATAAAACCAGAAAATGCTGGAAAATCTCAGCAGGTCAGAGGGCATCAGTAGCAGGGGAAACTGGTACAAGATCCTTCATCAAAGCTTATTCGGTTCTGATAAAGGGTCTCCCGCTGGAAACGCTCATGGCTCCACAGATGCTGCCTAGCCTGCTGAGCATCTCTAGCAATTTTTCTTTATCATTGGAAAATTACAAATTTGAGAAGCCTGTGCTGGAATTGTTTTCTTTGCAGCAAAGGAGATCGTGCAGAGAATTAATCAAGGTGTTTAAAATAATGAGATGTAAATGAATGAGTAACCTAATTCCCTCAGTAGGGCACATAGATTAGAAAAAGGATTTATAAAGCGGTTAAAATAAATATTCACCCTGAATAAGAGTAATGGGGATTAGTGGGCTTACCTTCCTTGGAGGTTAAAGATGTTCGGCTTTATACCAAACACGTTAACAAAACTTTACAGTGTAATTTTGGAAGTATTCAAAACTGTTTTCATTATGGTCTGCTACAGAAATTCATATGCACAAGGACAATTGAAGCTGCAGAGAATAGTGGACTTAGCCCACAGCACATCCCTTCCCACCATAAGCAGTACCTACACGGGACGCTGGCTCACTATCCGCCACATGCCATCGTGCAGGAGGAAAGATGCCTGAAATCCTACAGCACCAGGTTCAGGAACGGCTACTTCTTTTCAACCATTTAGTTCTTCAACCAACCAGCACAACCCTAATCAGTACAGCTTAAAAACGCTAAGACTACTTCGATCATTTTGCATGAAAATTGACTAATTCTGTTCATTCTTGCAAATTGTATGTAAGTTTTGATTTTATAACGGACTGCCTATATGATGCTAAGAGCCTGTGATGCTGCTGTAAGTAAGGTTTTCATTGCACCGTGTATACGTGTACATGTGAAAACAATCTCAATTTTTGACTTTGGAACTCTCCATTTGAAAGGTGGTGGGTGTGGAAATCTTCATTACATATAACAAAATCCTTGAGTGCCTGAAGAGCTGAAATTAGCCAGAATACAAACTATGGTACCATAGCATTTAGCACGACTTTCTCACAGCTCTGGGTGTCAGAGTTCAGAGTTCAATTCTGACATCATCTATAAGGAGTCTATTAGTCCTCCACATGGACTGCATGGGTTTCCTCTGGTTTTCTCCCGCGGTGCAAAGGCATACCAGTTAGTAGGTTAGTTGGTCATTGTAAGTTGTACCGTGATTAGGCTAGGGTTAAATCAGGGGTTTCTGGCATAAAGGACCAAAGGGGCCTATTCTGAGCTGCACCTCAATCAATAAATCGACAAATAAATAAATCTTTCTTTTTAAGCTGTTCTGAAAACAATGTGCCAAATGGTCTTCAGTCTCATGAACTTCTCCAATTGTGACTCTGCCAGTCGTGCCCAATTAAAACCCACACCCAAAAGGCAATGAACTGCAAACGGTGATAGATCCGGACAATAAATTCATTTTTTTTTCTCTCTCATTATCTGGGAGACAACAAACTCCCAGAAATCTGAGTCATGTCAACCTCTGACTACTCCACACAAAGCAACCAAGTCCCAGGCAGATTGTTGTTAAATTGCAGGTAACACTGATCATTTTAAACAAACAGCCTGGTACATTTCCAAGTTAATAACCAGGTGATTCATGGTTGTGTTAAGGAGTTTCAGAACGCTGCTTAGTTCACATGGCAATAAACAGCTCCTGCGTGTCCAAAAAAACCCCCAGCAGCAAAAGCACAAACTGTACTTTGCTGAATGAATCTGCCAACTCTATGCTGATCAGTGAGAGAATCTGCAGCTTCTTCCTTTAGCAAATATTTTCAATTGTGATTTGCTTTAGCTTACTTTGCAAGCAGACTCCACAAGTGAGTCCAGATAAAATGCAGTGCATATTGGGCAGGGATATCCAGCTGCACTGTCTCAGATATAGAATCAGCAAATGTTCACAAAGTTCAAAGTAAATTTATTCTCAAAGTACGTAATGGTCACAATACAGGAGATGACGAACAAAGTGGCTGTGTAGTGTATATCACCCTATACTACCTCGAGATTCATTTTCTTGCAGGCATTCACTGTGGAACAAAGAAATACAATAGAATGAATGAAAAACTACATACCAAGAATGACAAACAACCAATGTGCAAAAGGCAAACTGTGCCAAGTACAAAAAAGACAAATAATAATTAACAAATAAGCAATGCTGAGAACATAAGCTGCAGAGTCCTTGAAAGTGAGTCCATAGGCTGTGGAATGAATTCAGTGTTGAAATTATTCAGGCTGGTTCAGGAGCCCGACGGTTGAAGGGTAGTAACCGTTCCTGAACCTGGTGGTGCGGTATCTAAAGCTCTGTACCTCCTTCTCAATGGCAGCAGGGAGAGGACAGCATGGCCTGGATGGTGAGGGTCCTTGATCATGGATGCTGCTTTCCTGTGCAGCACTCTTTACAGATGTGCGCAAAGGAGGGGAGGGCTTTTCCTGTGATGGGCTGGGCTATATCTATTACTTTTTGAAAAGAGGAAAAATTAGTAAGGCAGGGTTCATGGATTCATTGTCCATTCAGAAATCTGATGGCAGAGGGGGAAGAGGCCGTTCCAGAATCGTTGAGTGTGTGCCTTCAGGCTCCGGTACCTCCTCCCTGAAGGTAGCAATGAGAAGAGGGCATGTCCTGGGTGTTGGGGGTCGTTAAAGATGGATGCTGCCTTTTTGAGGCAATGCTCCTTGAGGATGTCCTGAAGGAGTTGGGGAGGTTAGTGCCCACGATGGAGCTGACTGAATTCACAGCTCCACAGCTGGCTGAGTGCAAGGTTGTTGCTGTGACGCCACTCAACCAGCTGATCTACCTTGCTCCTGTATGCCTCCTCGTCACCTTCTGAAATTCTGCCAACAATAGTTGTGTTGTTAGCACATTTATAGATGGCATTTAAGCTGTGCCTAGCCACGCAGTCCTGGGTGTAGAGAGAGTAGAACAGTGGGCTATGCACACACCCCTGAGGTGCACCAGTGTTGATTATCAGTGAGGTGGAGATGTTATTTCTGATCCGCACGGACTGTGAGAGAGTAGAGGATCCAGCTGCAGAGGGAGATACAGTGGCCCAGGTTTTGGATCTTTTTGATCAGAACTGAGGTATGATTGTGTTAAGTGCTGAGCTGTAGTCAACGAACAGCAGCCTGATGTAAGTATTAGTATTGTCCAGGTGATACAAGGCCACGTGGAGACAATGAGATCATGTCCGCTGTAGAACTAATGTGGCAATAGGTAAATTGCAGTGGGCCCAGGTCCTTGCTTAGGCAGGAGCTGGCTCTAGCCATGACCAACCTCTCAAAGCACTCATCAGCATAACAGTAAGTGTTACTGGGTGAGATTCACTAGGCAGCTTACCCTTCTCTTCTCCGACACTGATTGTTGCCCAAAACTGATTGTTGGGCAAAAGGATTGTTGCCCTTTTGAAGCAGGTAGGAACTTCTGACTGTAGCAATGAGGGATTAAAAATGTCTGAGCACAACCTCTAGTTGGTTGCCTTAGGTTTCCAGAGCTCTACCAGGTACACCAAGGACAACCTTGCTTGTCACCCTGCAAGGTTTCACCTTCTTCAAGGACGTTCTGACGTCAGCTTCCGAGACAGAGGTCACAGGATCACCGGACACTGCAGGGATCCTCATAGCTGTAGTTTGATTTACTCTTTCAAATTGTGCATAAAAGGCATTGAGATGAAATATAATGTAAACACGAGAGATTCTGCAGATGCAGGGAATCCAGAGCAACACACACAAAATGCTGGAGGAGTGCAGCAGGTCGGGCAAAGGAAAGGAATAAACAGTTGATGCTTTGGGCCAAAACCTTCATCAAGACTGGAAAGGAAGGGGAAAGAGGCCAGCATAGGAAGGAGGGAGGAGGGGATGGAGTTCAAGCTAGAAGGGGATAGGTGAATCTAGGTGTGCAGGAGAGGGAGGGGGTTGAAGTAAGAAGCAAGGAGGTGATAGGTGGAAACGGTAAAGAGCTGAAGAAGAAGGAATCTGAATAGAGAGGAGAGTGGACCATGGGCAAATGGGAAGGAGGAGGGGCACCAGAGGGAGATGATAGACAGGTGAGGAGATAAGAACAAGTAAGAGGGGATCCATAGTGGAGATTGGAAGAAGAGGGAAGGGGCAGTTGGAATAATTACTGGAAGTCAAAATAAGCAATGTTCATGCATGAAGTTGGAGGCTAACCAGATGAAATATAAGGGTTTGCTCCACAAACCTGGGAGTGGACTCATCGTGGCTGTAGAGGAGGCCACAAACCAACTTGTCGGAATGGGAGTGGAATTGGATTGGAATTAAAATGGTTGGCCACCATACTTGTTGCGGATGGAGTGAAGGAGCTCAGCAAAGCGATCCCTCAATCTCCATCGGGTCTCACCAATGTAGAGGCGGCCACATCTGTAGCACTGGACAAAACAGACAACTCCAACAGGTTTGCAGGTAAAGTGTTGCCTCATCTGGAAGGGTCCCTGAATGGTGGTAAGGGGGGAGGATAATGGGTAGGTGTAGTATTTCTCTCTCTTGCAGGAATATGTGCCATGAGGGACATCAGTGGGTGAGATGAATGGATAAGGAAATCATGGAGAGAGAAATCCCAGCAGAAAGCGGAGAGTGGAGCAGGGGGGATGTTAAGATGTGTTTGGTGGTAGGATCCCATTGAAGATGGCAGAAGTTGCAGAGAATGATGTGCTGGATGCAGATTCTCATGGGGTGGTAGGTAAGAACAAGAGGAACTCTATCCTTGTTCCTAAGATGGGATGGGCATGGATGTTTGGGAAATGGAGGAGATGCGGGTGAGGGTAGCGTCAATGGTGGAGAGAGGGAAACCCCATTCTTTGAAGGAGGAGGACATCACTATGCCCTGGAAAGGGCAGCTTCATCTGGGAACAGATGTAGCAGAGATGAAGGAACCAAGAAAAGGGAATAGCATTTTTCCAGGAAACAGGGTGGGAAGATGTGTAGTCAAATAGCTGTGACAGTCAGTAGGTTTATAAAATATATTGGGAGACAATTTGTCCCCAGAGGTGAAGAGACAGAGATCGAGAAAAAGGACAAATGTGTCAGAAATGGACTGAGTGAATTTAAAGAGCATGGAGGAGGTTGGAGGCAATGTTGATGAATTTGACCAGTTCAGCATGGGTGCACAAAGCAGCACCAATGCAGTTGTCAATGCAGCAGAAAGAGGTGAGGGGCAAATGAAAAGGCAGGCTTAGCTGGGGCCCGTGTGCCTGCTACAACTACAATGTAATGTGCTTTGGGAAGAGATAACCAACCATATTGCCTGATACATCCCACATTATACTGCATAACAACCAAACACACTGAACCACCTAAATGCTATTTATGAGTAACGAGAAGATGCTGGGGAATGAGACAAGCTACATTTGAATTGAGTTGCACAGTAGCCTAGCAGTTATAGTAATGCTTTCACAGCACCAGTGACCCAGGTACAATGCTGCCGCTGTCTGTAAGGAGTTTGTACGTTCTCTCCATGACCATGTGAGTTTCCTCTGGGTGCTCCGGTTTCCTCCCACAGTCCAAAGACTTTGGTAGGTTAATTGGTCATGTGGGTGGAATTGGGCAAAGCGGGTTTGTTGGGCCGGAAAGCCTAACAAGTTGTATTTCTATGCTGCGCTGCTAAGTAAAATAAAAATAAATAAATATTTAATCACTCGGAAACTTCCTCCTTGCAACCTCCAGATTGCTTGTTAAATAACAAGCACTGTCTGTTCGCCATTGAAGTTGTTTTGTCAATGAGCTGAATTCTGGAAAATCAAAGAAGCTTGTTGAGATTTAAAAGTAAAATGGTGCTTCTGCTTATGCCATTGGGTTTTGTGAAACACTATGTTGTCATGTGACCACATGAATCACCGGTTTACAGGATGACTTGGGATCACAGGCAATCCAAACTGACACTGGGAAGACTGCCTCACCCTTCCTCTGCCACCTTAAACAAAAAAATAGCAAAGACAGGAACTTTAAACAAGAATTTTACATGTTTGTGTTAGTCAAAGAGGTTTGTAGCACACTTTTTAAAGTTCCCCAATGACAGATTCCCCAAAAGAGGTGACTAGCAAGCAAGCTGCTCCTAGCTTTCTGCCAATATAACTTGGTAACCATCTGCTCTGGAAAGAATTGCAGAGATTCTCAGTCAGAGACAGAAGCCGAGGGAAGAAATACAGTCAGTGGCCACTTTGTTAGGGTGCCAGCTGAAGTGGCCACTGTGCATATGTTTACGGTATTCTGCTGCTGTAGCCCATCCTCGTCAAAGCTTGAAGAGTTGTGCATTTGGGGATGCTCTCCTGCATACCACTGTTGTAATGTGCAGTTATTTGAGTTACTGTCACCTTCCTGTCAGCTTGAACAGGATTGGCCATTCTCCTCTAACCTCTCTCATTAACAAGGCATTTGCCATTCACTGTCATCCACTGGATGTTTTATGTTTGTCCAGCCATTCTCTGTAAACTCTAGAGTCTATTCTGCATAAAAATACCAGGAGATCAGCAGTTTCTGAGCGACTCAAACCACCCTGCCTGGAACCAACAATTATTCTACAGTCAAAGTCACTGAAATCACACTTCTTCCCCATTGTGATGTTTGGTCTGAACAACAACTGAACCCCTTGACCATGCTTTTATGCATTGAGTTGCTGCTACATGTGTGGCTGATTAGATATTTGTAGTAACGAGGAGGTGAACCCAATAAAGTGCCCACCGACTGTAGAAGATTCATTTTCTCCCCCTATATCCACCACTATCCCTGCACTTTGGAGACAAATCACCAAATCTGAAAGATAAATTGCTTCCCTCATGGCTACTAATTCCAAAATGGCTTAGTGTTAACCAACAGCCATCACAATCTTGAAATTTCCCTCAATCCTGTATGTCTTCCTTGTTCATGATTTTCCAAGATCAAGTATCAACTTTTGAAGCCATATACATTAACATCTATTTGGATTTTGCTGTGGTGTGTTGGTCAGGATGTGACATGCAACAACAACAAAAAACAACTCAATTATCTGTAAACGACCAGTCTGGCCATACATAACAGCCATTCCTGATGAAAGTTCATCAACTCAAAACATTAATTCTGTTTCTCTCTTCACAGATGCTGCCTGACCTGCCAAATATTCTCACCCCTTTCAGTTTTTATTTGAAACAGCACTTACTTTTCATAACTTACTCTTTTACTTGTGTCACAACATACTATGTTAGAAGTTCCATGTATCCAAGCTTTTAAGTAATGTTACGGGCTGAAATCGGTGACTGTAAAGTTACAAGGGCTGGCCCACAAGAGAATTTGGTTAAACAGATTTCTTGCTAAGAAAGAGTGTAGTAATTGGCTCTTGGTAAGGATGTCTGACACAAACAGGAAAAACAGTTTTTGAAAGCAGTTTGGGCCCTTTATTTTATGAAAGGATGTGCTGGTGTTGGAGAGGATCTAAAGGATGTCCAGGAGAATGATCCCAGGAACTAAAGGGTTAACATACTGTTACTTCTATGTATCCAGTTGTGCAGCGGTTCTGAGGGGGAGAGAGGTCAGAGGTGAATGGCCAGGCTGGTTTAAGTTGACAGGAAGGACACATTAATTCAAATTACCACGCATTGCCAAAAGAGCATCTCTAGACTCACAACACATAGCACCTTGAAGTAGATGGGCTACAGCAGCAGAAGGCCACAAACGTACACACTGTGGTCATTTTATTAAGTACAGGGGATACCTAGTAATGTGGCCACTGAGTGCATTTGCAAATGCAAAGCATGTCAGAAAAAAATAGGAGTGGAATAAGTCCATAAGTCCCATGATCCTGCTCCACTAATTGGATCATTGTAAGACCTTGATCATAACTCAATTAATTCCCATATCCTATGGAATTTGCAGATATCTGCTTAGTCCTCCCTGTCATTTATTATCTTGTCTGAAGCAGAACCTGCCCAGTGGCATAAAGTTAGCCAGGACTCAGTGCCATACAGCTCAGAGCTTCTTATGTTTACAGTAACGCTAAAGCTCCTCGGATGTACGAATTAGAGTTTCGTACATTAATAACACTACAAATAACATCATACAAAAACTATAAAAGAATTATGATTTGCTGCAGATTTTGTATGTTGTTTACAATCTTACACTGCTGTTAAGTCTCAAATGTTACTTGAACTCCCATGTAATTATCTCCAGTATGGATTCTGGATGTAACTCACCTGGTGTTGGCCCCTGTCTGTGCAGATTAATCTGATTTTTCCTAGGTTTCTGTGCAAGTTGCCCTGGTTTGTGTCTAAAAGCGGCTAATAATACAAAGGAACCCAACTGACTGATGCAAAACTCTCCCTTTGTGATTTTTCTTTTGTGCCTAGTTTACTCCATATTAATCCATGCAATTTAATCCAATTAGTCCACTGTCTGCATTTTTCACTGAAGGCTAGTCCTGACTGAGAAGAGCTCTGATCTTATCAGCTCCGGGTGAAGTTGGTTTAACTCGACAGACACTCCACAGATGGTCAGATGGTAAAATCTCTACAGAGAGAACAGATGATGTTAAATTCAATTAATCTCTTTTTAAGAGAAGGACTTCGCTCACATTTTCTTCAGTTTGCAGCCTGTTTTATTTTAAACTTTCTTTAGCCAGAGAGTGGTGAATCTGTGGAATTCTTTGCCACAGCTGGCGGTGGAGGCTAAATCTTTATGTATTTTTAAGGCAGAAGTCGATAGATTCTTGACTCGTCAGGGCTTGAAGGGATACAGGGAGAAGGCAGGAGATTGGGACTGAGAGGAAAATTGGATCAGCCATGATGAAATGGCAGAACAGTCTCAATGGGCCAAATGGCCTAATTCTGCTCATATATCTTATGATCTTATAAAAGACCCCCATGTTCTTATGGTATTCTGGGTAGATTTTTTTGTCAATGTTGAATGAGATTGGCTTCAAGCGGACAGGGCCTGGGAAATGAATATTCAAGGATATACATCTTATCGAAAGGACAGACTGACTGGCAGAGGGGGTGGGGTGGCTCTGTTGGTGAGGAATGATATTCAGTCCCTTGCGAGGGGGGACATAGAATCTGGGGATGTAGAGTCAGTATGGATAGAACTGAGAAATTCTAAGGGTAGAAAGACCCTAATGGGAGTTATCTACAGGCCCCCAAACAGCAGTCTGGATGTAGGGTGTAAGTTGAATGAAGAGTTAAAATTGGCATGTCGCAAAGGTAATGATACAGTTGTCATGGGGGATTTCAACATGCAGGTAGACTGGGAGAATCAGAATGGTACTGGACCCCAAGAAAGGGAGTTTGTGGAGTGCCTCCGAGATGGATTCTTAGAACAGCTTATACTGGAGCCTACCAGGGAGAAGGCAATTCTAGATTTAGTGTTGTGCAATGAACCGGATTTGATCAGGGACCTCGAGGTAAAGGAACCATTAGGAAGTAGTGACCATAATATGATATGTTTTAACCTACAATTTGAGAAGGAGAAGGGAAATTCAGATGTGTCAATATTATAGTTGAACAAAGGGAACTATGGAGCTATGAGGGAGGAGCTGGCCAAAGTTCAATGGAACAATACCCTAGCAGGGAAGACAGTGGAACAACAATGGCAGGTATTTCTGGGAATAATGCAGAAGGTGCAGGATCGGTTCATTCCAAAGAGGAAGAAAGATCCTAAGGGGAGTACGGGGTGGCCGTGGCTGACGAGGGAAGTAAAGGGCAGTATAAAAATAAAAGAGAAGTATAACATAGCAAAGATGAGTGGGAAACCGGAGGACTGGGAAGCTTTTAAAGAGCAATAGAAGATAACAAAAAAGGCAATACGCCAAGAAAAAATTAGGTACGAAGATAAACTAGTCAAGAATATAAAGGAACATAGTAAAAACTTCTTTAGGTATGTGAATAGCAAAAAAATAGTTAAGACCAAAATTGGGCTATTGAAGACAGAAACGGGTGAATTTATTATGGGGAACAAGGAAATGGCAGATGAGTTGAACAGGTACTTTGGATCTGTCTTCACTAGGGAAGACACAAACAATCTCCCAGATGTAATAGTGGCCAAAGGAACTAGGGTACAGAATGAACTGAAGGAAATTTATATTAGGCAAGAAACAGTGTTGGATAGACTGTTGAGTCTGAAGGCTGATAAGTCCCCGGGACCTGATGGTCTGCATCCCAGGGTACTTAAAGAGGTGGCTCTAGAAATTGTAGACGCATTGGTAATCATTTTCCAATGTTCTATAGATTCAGAAACAGTTCCTGCTGATTGGAGGGTGGCTAATGTTGTCCCACTTTTCAAGAAAGGAGGGAGAGAGAAAACAGGGAATTATAGACCGGTTAGCCTGACGTCAGTGGTGGGAAAGATGCTGGAGTCAATTATAAAAGAGGAAATTATGACACATTTGGATAGCAGTAGAAGGATCAGTCCGAGTCAGCATGGATTTATGAAGGGAAAATCATGCTTGACTGATCTTCTGGAATTTTTTGAGGATGTAACTATGAAAATGGACAAGGGAGAGCCAGTGGATGTAGTGTACCTGGACTTCCAGAAAGCTTTTGATAAAGTCCCACATAGGAGATTAGTGGGCAAAATTAGGGCACATGGTATTGGGGGCAGATTACTGATATGGATTAAAAATTGGCTGGCTGACAGGAAACAAAGAGTAGCAATTAACGGGTCCCTTTTGGAATGGCAGGCTGTGACCAGTGGGGTACCGCAAGGTTCGGTGCTGGGACCACAGCTGTTTACAATATACATTAATGATTTAGATGAAGGGATTAAAAGTAACATTAGCAAATTTGCCGATGACACAAAGCTGGGTGGCAGTGTGAAATGTCAGGAGGATGTTATGAGAATGCAGGGTGACTTGGATAGGTTGGGTGAGTGGGCAAATGTATGGCAGATGCAGTTTAATGTGGATAAATGTGAGGTTATCCACTTTGGTGGCAAGAACAGGAAGGCAGATTACTATCTAAATGGAGTCAAGTTAGGAAAAGGGGAAGTACAACGAGATCTAAGTGTTCTTGCACATCAGTCAATGAAAGCAAGCATGCAGGTACAGCAGGCAGTGAAGAAAGCTAATGGCATGCTGGCTTTTATAACAAGAGGAATTGAGTATAAGAGTAAAGAGGTCCTTCTGCAGCTGTACAGGGCCCTGTTGAGACCCCATCTGGAGTATTGTGTGCAGTTTTGGTCTCCAAATTTGAGGAAGGACATTCTTGCTATTGAGGGAGTGCAGCGTAGGTTCACAAGGTTAATTCCCGGAATGGCAGGACTGTTATATGTTGAAAGATTGGAGCGACTGGGCTTGTATACACTGGAATTTAGAAGGATGAGAGGGGATCTGATTGAAACATATAAGATTGTTAAGGGATTGGACACACTGGAGGGTGAGTCCAGAACTAGAGGCCACAGTTTAAGAATAAGGGGTAGGCCATTTGGAACAGAGATATGGAAAAACTTTTTCACCCAGAGAGTGGTGGATATGTGGAATGCTCTGCCCCACAAGGCAGTGGAGGCCAAGTCTCTGGATGCATTCAAGAGAGAGTTCGATAGAGCTCTTATAGATAGCGGGGTCAAGGGATATGGGGAGAGGGCAGGAACGGGGTACTGATTGTGTATGATCAGCCATGATTACAGAGAATGGTGGTGCTGGCTAGAAGGGCCGAACGGCCTACTCCTGCAACTACTGTCTATTATAAGATGAGCTTTATTTGTCACATGTACATCGAAACATACAGTATAATGCATCTACGATCAACACAGTCCGAGAATGTGTTGGAGGCAGCCCAAAAGTATCACCATGTTTCCAGTGCCAACATAACATGTCCTCAACTTACTAACCCTAACCCGTATATCTTTGGAATGTGGGAGGAAACCGGAGCCCGAAGCACACAGAGGAAACACATGCAGTCATGGGAGAACAAACAAACTCCTTACAGACAGCAATAACTGAATCCCGATCTCCCGATCACTGGCATCGTAAAGTGTTACACTAACCTTGTACAGGCTCTGGGCAAGACAATTCCAAATGACACTTCAAAGTTCAAAAAGATCAAAGTGTATTTATTATCAAAGTATGTATGCAGCATTCAACCCTGAAATTTGTCTTCCCCAGACAGACATGAAACAAAGAACCATGGAACCAACCCGTTCAAAGAAAAACATCACGAATCAAAGCCCCTCCCACTAGCGCACAGAAAAATTGTGCAAACAACAAAAAAACCCGAGTGAAAACACAGAATATAAAAACACAAAATCAAAAGGCGTATTTCAGTACAGTTCAGCTCAGTGCTCATTATCTACAGACCGCCCCGAATGGAAAATCACCCAGAAGTAGTAACAAGAAAGTGCAACCAGAACTAGAACACATCATAAATCTGAAACATCATAAGTACTTCTCTGGGTAATAGAATTTCTCCTTAGCTCGCTACCCTGTTTCCTGAGACTACTCCCTCTTGCTGACTTCCCTCCCAGAAGAAAGAGCCTGAACATTTACACTCCCAATGCCTCTCAGAATTTTCAGGGGATCACTTAAACCACATTCCTAGGTACAAGTGATTCTGCAGATGCTGCAAATTTTGAGCAACACGCACAAAGAGGAACTCAGAGGTCATGTAACATCTATGGTGAGAAATAGTTCTGTTCTTTTGAACTCCAGACGATATTGACCCATCTCAGCCACCGGGAATCAGTCCAGTGAACTGGTTAAGACGACCTTTGCAAAACTTACTTTCCTACCAGTAAAGTGTGTTTGACATGTAATCTTAAATTCAGCAGGTGAATGCACATCTGAATAAGGTGCAAGATCATGCACAGTACTGTGCAAAAGTCTTAGGCACATATACAGTATAAAGCTAGAGTGCCTAAGACTTCAGCACAATACTGTATTTGTCAATGTCAAGCGGAGAGCAAGTTTGTAAATCTGGTGGGAGCAAAGGATGTTGGGAATAGTGAGAGTGAAGCACCACAGGAGGGGTGTCCGACAGGTGGCAGAGAAGGAGTACCAGGGGAGGGGGTTGGCTTGGATGCAGACACACCCAGCCCTGAGACATCAGGCAAGGTTAATTGAATGGTATATTGATCATTATAATAATGTCTCTCCGGTGCTTCCCACTCCCTCCCCTCTCCCTTCTCCTTTTCCCAATTCCCCACTCCCTGTCCTCTTCACAATCTTCAGTCCACAGCAGAGACCCATATGAGAATCAGGTTTATCATCACTCACTTCTATCATGAAATCTTTTTTTTTGTGGCAGCAGTACAATGCAATACATAAAATCATCACAGTACTGTGCAAAAGTCCTAGTAATATATATTTGCCCAAGACTTCTACACAGTACTGTAGGGATGGTTTTCCAGGCTCCATTTCAGACCCAAACCCCATTGCTGGCATTTACCAACTGCCCTCCTCATGTAGATGTCTGCTGCTGGTGATGAATTAGTCCAGAATGAAAATATAAGTTGCTCTTTGTGATGGCCAGTGGTTGTCCAATCTCCACAAAGAATTGTCTCTTGCGCTCGTTCACACCAAGAGCATCAATTTCCCAGGCAAGTACTTCTGGCTGTGACCAGTGAATGCTTCATCGTGGTGTCAACAATGAAAGGTCCCTGCACTGATTGGAGATGGGTGAGTACTACAAACAGTAGCCACCACAAGTCTCGTTCAACTAATAGGAACGTGTGTGGAAGCCAGCACAAAAACTTGCAGAATCTATTTTGCTGTGGCTGTTGAAAATCTTTGACACAAGTAGACGTGGATATTCACATCCGTAAACCCAAATAAAGGAAGCAAAATCAAAGCAAATGTTAGCATGATCAAAAGATTGGCTATAATCAAATTTATGAAAAATTAGATAGGAATCAAGATGGTTCTATGGCAACAGTTTCTTCTTGTTATATTTATTCCTAACCTTGCAACCCAACCAAATGAATCAATTTCTTGAATGCACTCAATCACTTCCATCGGAATTATATGCCTAATAAACAGCATTACTCATCAATTGAGAGATAAGTTAGCACAGTTGGCTGATTCATCTCTCCAACTCATAGAGTGAGTAAACTCGGTCTAGAAATTCTTATGGTTGTACACAAGTCTCCAGCTCAATTTTATCTGGAAATAACTCACATTTGTGTGTGAAGCGTACTTCCGCAAAGCTCAGTGCATGACTTGAAATATAGACAGAAGATAGAAGGCATGCTTATTGACAGAATATACATTTTTGAGATACTTGTGTAAACTTATTTTGCAGATTCGAGGCCAAAAAGAATGTCTGGGTCGCTCTCACTGAAACGGGTTTTAGGAGTTAGTTGTCAGTGACTAACCGTATTTGACCTGCAGCTACTGAGTCTGAAGCATCTGACTATTTACTGGGGGGGGGGGGGGGGCTGTACTTTAAGTATGTTCTTCCTTATTCATGTTTAACACTTCACCATTCACAACCAACATCTTTAGGACTCTGCTAATGCATCTGGCAGGCTCTCTCTCTGAGCCTGAGCGTGCGTTCGGCATCACCCACCAAGAAACCAAGCTGACTGACCGTCCAGCTTGAATTGTTTTTCACGCTCCTGATCACTAATGCACTCTCCAATGCTCCTGCTCACACCTACTTACATTAATCCCAGGTCTGATTCTCCCTACCTATCCCTCAGTAATTTGCCTTCCTAACTTGCCCCCAGTAATTTGCCTTCCTGCAATTACAGAGCCAGTAGAAGAAATGGATTCCCAGCCTGTTCTATCACATCTGATTTCTGGGGCCCAAGGCACACGAGAATTTCCCTCTCAGGAAACCTTACACAAAACCGGGGTCTTTTGTTTAGTGTTAGCACTGTGGTGGCACCGCGGTTAGTGTAATGCTTTACAGCAATCAGAAGATTGGGGTTCAATTCCCTCTGCTGTCTGTAAGGAGTTTTTATGTTCTCCCCGTGACTGTGCAGGTTTCCTCCCATGGTTAAAAGAAAGATACACAGGTTAGGTTTAGTAAGCTATGTTAGAACGAGAAGCATGGCGACATCTTTGGGATGCGTTGGACAGTGACACGAACAATACATTTCAATGTACACGTGATGAACAAAGCTAATCCTTAATCTACAGTGTCTTACCTTCCATGTGTCACCGAGGAGCAATTTCCAAAGCATGGTCATGGGGAAAACCTAAATGGAAATGTCTCTGAAACTCTGATTCAAAATTGGGGAAAGTATGGAGAATAAATCACTTCCGGTGATGTTACAATGAAACCCTCCAAAGGGACGCTATCAGACACCATTTACAAGAACAGACCAGACACCCAAAATACTGGCTAGCATTTCAGATTCTTTACTTCAGTCTCACTTCATCAACATTATCCAAACGTTTGACGAAATAAGAAGATGCTGGGTGCTCACTGTACATTCTTGTCAGGAAAGCAGCTGAGATTCTAGTCGTTTGGCACGGTTTTATTGTTTTCACTGCTGAATGAAGCCACTGAAAATGCAGCAAAAAAATACATCCAGTGAGCTGCCTAATATGCTAAATGTTAGTCCGGTCTAACAACAGATGAAGGCTTTCTTTGCCTGGAAGAGATTTCCCAATAAATATATATTTCACAGTATTCACTATCCCCTGTTTCTATGATTCTGACCAAAACTGCTTTATTTTATTTCTCTGTAAATACATGCATTAAAAAAAAGCTGTGTTTGACATCATCTCTGTTGTCAGCATCTGTTTAGCTCGTGTAACACAATTAATAACAGTAACCTTTACTTTTCTCACAAGGTTAGCTGCTGGTAGCTTGTTTTTTTTTCAAATGTATTATTCTGCTACATATTTCTTCTGAAACATCCTGTGAAGCTCACAAATGAGTCATCCTTTTTTTTTAAAACCAGTGCTAGATTTGACATCAATTCTCAAAGGGCACTCTACCATGTCAGAAGCTTACATTCACCTTCCAGCTGACCACACATTACCTTCCATCAGAGACGCACTGTAGACTCAATGCAAGTACGGAGGTGAGAACCATTTGTTACTGTGGAGTGCCAAAGATATTTCTTTAACAGTTATCCAGCTTAAAGGTTGTGAGGGCAACCAGACAAAAGCATTGTTGAATTTGTTTATTACCCACTCGGTGGCCTCTTTATCAGGCACACCTGTACACTTGTTTATTAATGCAAATGTCTAATTAGCCAATCATGTGACAGCAATTCATTGCATAAAAGCATGCAGTTATGGTCAAGAGGTTCAGTTGTTGTTCAGAGTGGGGAAGAACTGGGATCTAGTGACTGATGGCAAAATGATTGTTGGTGCCAGATGGTTTTGCGTAACTCAGGAACTGTTCATCTCATGGGATTTACGTGCACAACCGTCTCTAAAGCTTACAGAGAGTGGTGCAAAAGACAAACAGAAATCCAGTAAGTGGCAGTTCTGTGGGTGAAAACACCTAGTTAACGAGAGATCAGAGGGAAATGGCCAGACTGGTTTAAGCTGACAAGAGTAACTCAATGAACAACATGTTACAACAGTGGTGTGTGAAAGAGCACCTCTGAATGCCCAACACACCAAATGTTGAAGTGGACGAGCTACAGCAACAGAAGGCCATGAACGTACACCCAGTGTCCACTTTATTAGATACAGAAGGTACCGTGTAAAGTGGCCACTGAGTGCAGAAAGCTCATCTTAAATTGGGCAGCACTGTGGTACATTTAGTGGAGTTGCTCCCTCACAGTACCAGAGACTCAAGTTTAATCCTAGCCTTAGGGTGCTGTCTGTGTGCAGTTTGCCTGTTCTCGGTGACCTTACGGGATTTCTCCAGGGACTCCCATGTTCCAAAGGTATGCAGGTGGGTTGGTTGATTGTCCAATGTAAGTTGCACCTCGAATGTGGATGAGTGATAGAAACTGTGAGGAGAATAGAAAATTAGATTAATGTAAATAGGTGGTAGTTGATCAAAGCAGACTCAGTGGGCAAAGGCCTGTTTCTGTGCTGAATCTCTCTGACTCTACGCTGGAAGACAACATGGTTAAAGTTGTGTTGGAGCTTTCCTCACAATTAACTATTGTTAATTGCGTAGTTTATGCTCAAATTGAGGAGCAACTCCTGATTGTTTTGGATTGCTTCAGCATTCAATGAACCCAGGCAAATTTGTATCTCATAATTTACCACCACCACAAACTGCACCATATCCCTTGCTACTCTTACCTAAAAAAACATCAACTTCAGCTTTAACTATTCCAATTGCCCCTAATGAAACTACTATATTTGAAGCTGGGGGTCCACAACCCATTTTTAATGCCCCATGGAACAATACCATCAAGCAAGAGGTCCATGGACCCCAAGTTAGGAGCCCCTGTTTGAAGCAGAGAATTTTCAGAAGTTTGCTGCCCTTTGGGGGAATCTGCTTGGTTCTCCATCTGAAAGAATAACCTTTGTAACTTGTTCTGGTAGGATATTTACACTCCTCTCCTGGCCCCTCTGTTTCCATGGTTTTAATGGCTACCATTGTCTGATACACTTTCAGCTGCATAGGTCCTAAGCTCTGGAATTCTCTCCCTAAACCCATATGTTCATTTTTTTGTCTCCAAGCTTCTCTTAACCACCACACCACTCTACTTTAAACTACTCGCTAAAGCCAATTCTTTGAGTCGGCCCTGGCTACCCATGTTTGTCTCCTTGTGTGCCTCAGTATCAAACTATGTCTAATAATGTTTCAGTGAAGGGCTTTTTATATTAAAGGTGCCAAATTAACATAAGATGATGTTAAATTACCTATTTGTAATTTTAACAGTACACACTTCACTTTGGATTAATGTTCAGCAGAAATTTCCCACGGTTTCGACCCTTTCAAATTCTTGTAAGAATTTAGGAATGGTGTGCACAAAGGACTGGGTGTGGGTGCAGGATAAAGACCACTCTAAGCAAGCAGTAACAATGAAGAGTTCAAAGTTCAGGGGAACACCTTTGTTGGGGGAAGAAGGTTATAGAATTATAAAGTCATACAGCACAAAGTCAGGCTCTTCAGCTTGCCCTGTTGATGCCAACCTTCAGGTCTGGATAGTCTAGAATTTTAGGAGCAAGGCTGAGCTGGATTTCATTCATCGGCAGCTGCACTATTGTGTGATGAGGAATTGCTGTGTACTTGTTCTTGCAGAAACATGGCTACAGGACAACATTCATGCAGTCTATGATGCTCAGGGACTCGGACTACATTATTTTTGTCACTGTTGTAATTACATGCTAATAATAAAACATATGTGCCATATGTTCCTTGTGCGGTGTGTGATTGATGGTACTGTGTTTTGAACCTTCGCCCCAGAGGAACACTGTTTCATTTGGCTGTGGTTGAATCGACAATTTAACCTGAACTTGAATTTGAGCAGGTGTCAGAAGTTATCAACAGGAAAGGCAAATCAGGTTACTGTGAATGCCAGATGTCCAAGATAAAACCAGAAATGCTGAAAACACTCAGCAGGTCAGACAGCATCAACGGAAAGAGAAACAGAGTAAACCTTTAAGGTGGAAGATCCTTCATCCGAACCTGAACCTACATCTTTAACAGCGCCTCTTTCACCTTAGACAGTTGAAGATGTTTGACATGAATCCCCAAACCCTAAGGATTTTCTACAGGGGCACAATTGAGAACATCCTGACTAGCTGTATTACTGCCTGGTATGAGAACAGTACTTCAATCACAGGACTCTGCAGAGAGTGGTGCAGACAACCCAGCGCATCTGTAGATGTGAACCTTCCACTATTCAGGACATTTACAAAGACAGGTGTGCAAAAAGGGTCCAAAGGATCATTGGGGACCCAACTCACCCTAACCACAATCTATTCCAGCTGCTCCCATCTGGGAAATGGTACCGTATTAAAGCCAGGACCAACAGGCTTCGGACAGCTTCTTCCACCAGGCCATCAGACTAATTAATTCACACTGATACAATCGCATTTCTATGCTATATTGACTGTCCTGTTGGATATCATACTGTACATACTATTTATTACAAATTACTATAAATTGCACAATCATCCAGAGACATAATGTAAAGATTTTTACTCATGTATGTGAAAGATGTAAGAAATAAAGTCAATTCAAATATTAGTTCTATTTCTCTTTCCACAGATGCTTCCTGACCTCCCAAATGCTTCCAGCATTTTGCGTTTATGGGAAAGGATTTTAGTGGCAGTGTTCAAAATTCAGTCAGGGTTGACATAATTATGGAAAAGGGCAAAGAAAGACAGAAGTAAATCTTAACTAAATTAAGATAAAGACAGTTTTGCAAAGGCTGAAATGATTTGGCACACATGCACTGGAAAAAATATTTTTAGGTTTATTGTTGCAGAGTGAGGTGTTCAAGGAAGTCAGCGAAGGTCTTCACAAAGACTATCCCAAGTCACGCCTTGATAAGGATACAAGGCAAAGAATGTCAAAAGAGGAAGTTTATATCAGATATTTAAGATACTAACACTAGGCAATAGCTGTCCATTTCCTTCCACAGATACTGCCTGGCTCATTCAGGATTTTGCTTATTGCTCAATAGTGAAGGTAATCTTGAGGAGTATTCCAAGTGCAGAGGTGAAAATAAAGAGAAACAGGAAAGCAAAAGGTGAGCATTAAAAGACTAACCCCCCTCCATACAAAATAAAAAGAGAATTAAAGTGTGAGGATCCAAAAAATACCACACACAGAGGTACAAGAACAGACATTATTGTTAATGAAAATGTTACAACTATCTTTCCAGTAGAAGCATGCTTAGGAACTGTTAAATGGAATAAAGAGTGTCATTTGTAAAGCATAGATCAGTCAGCATGCACTCAGCTAAGTCTTGTGAGGAGATAGCAATGGGCAGAGGTTGGGTGGAAGCTGTGAGAGTTCCACACTTGGTGTATTGCAGTCATGAATCTCTGACAACCTTGGCAGGAATTTTGACAAGCTCTCACTTTGACTGGTCCTCCCCAGCTTCCTGAGTAGTCTCATTTTGGCACATAAGCCAGGCCAGGTGGGCGAATATTTTGGGAATAGTGACCACAGCTCATTATGTTTTGAGATTGTTATGAGCAAGGATAAAATCAGAAACAGTGAGCTGTTGGCCTCCCCTCTCGCTGTGGCAGGAGCGATATATATCTCTCTCCCTTGTTATTGACAGAGCGGCCTGTTGCAATGTCAAGGTATTAGTCTTTGATGGTCTATAGATCACGCTCTCTGGGTGCTTGCAATTGCTTGGTGGTGGGTGGGTGTTGGGGTGTTTGGTGCTTCCTGCTGGAATAAGTGGGAGGAGGTGGAGGGGGTATGGTTGATGCTTTGCCACTGCTTTGGGGTTTGGGGTTCTAATGTTTTTCTGTCATTCATTCTTTAGGTTTTTTTTCCTGTGTTTTGTGGATGTTGGCAAAGATTTCAGGTGGTATATTACACATTCTCTGACATTATACTGAACCATTGTGATCAGTGGGAAGGTACTCAGCTGGGGGAAGGCACATTATGACCGGGTAATACAGGAGCTAAGTGGTGTCTGGGAGCGGCTCAGGTCTGACATGATTATTTAAAGACCAAATCATCAGAGTTCAGGATTGGCAAGTTCCAGTAGGGAGTAAAGACAGGATAGTGAGGGAATGTTAGATATTCCAAGGGGTCCTAAATTTAGTCAGGAAGGAAAAGGAAGGTTTAGGAAGCCAAAATCAGACTGGGCCCTTGTGGAATATAAAGTTAGTAGGAAAGTACTCAAGCAACTCATTAGGAAGGTCATGAAATATCCTTGTCGAGCAGGATCAAGAAGAATCTCAAGGCATTTTATACTTAAATTAAGAAAAGGAGGATAATTAAGCAGGGGGTAAGTCCACTCTAGGATAGAGGTAGAAAGATGTGCTCAGAGTCTGTGACCAATGATGTTCTGTAAGGGTCGGTGCTGGGACATTATATCTCCATGATTTAGATGAAAATGTAACTGGGTGGGTTAGCATATTGGCAAATGACACCAAGATTGGTGGATTTGTGGGCAGTGTAAAAGACTATCATGGGATTAAGTAGTCCAAAGAAGTGGCAGATGGAGTTTAATCCTGGCAAGTGTGAGGTGTTGCATGTCAAATGTAAGGAGAACATGTATAGATAATAGTAGATCCCTTAATGACATTGCGGTAAAGGATTTTAGGGTCCAGGTCCATAGTTCACTGAAAGTGGCAATGCAAGTGGATAGGGTGGTAAAGAAGGTGTGTGGCCACGTTTGCCTTTGCCTTTATTGGTAGGGTTGAGTATCAGAGTACATAGGTTATGCTGCAGCTATATTAAACTTTAGTCAGAAAGCACTGGGAGTATTGCATACAGTTCTGGTCACCTTACCATAGGAAGGATGTGGTGACTGTAGAGAGGGCACAGAAGAGGTTTTCCAGGTTGCTGCCTGGATTAGAGGGCATGAACAATAAGGAAAGGCTGGGTGAACCCCTAGAGTACTGAAAGACGAGGGGAGACCTGTTAGAGATGGTTTTTAAAAAATTTATGAGAGGCATAGTGTAGACAGTCAGAATCTTTTCCTCAGGGTGCCAATGTCAAACAGCAAAGGAGATGCTTTTAAAATTGGGGGGGTGGGGGGGGGTAGTTTAGAGCAACAAAGTTTTTTTTCTACATGGTTTGTGGTAGGTGCCTGGAATGTGTTACTGGGGTAGTAGTGGAAGCAGGCAGCTTGGTGAAATTTAAGAGGCTTTTCGATAGGGACGTGAAGAAAATGAAGATAGACACATAGAATACGAAGGGAATGGAAGGATATGATGATATACATGAGAACAGCATTTACATAAGAAACAGGAGCAGGAGTCGGCCATCTGCCCCGTCGAGCCTGCTCCGTCATCCAATAAGATCATGGCTGATCTGGCCATGGACTCCTCTCCACCTACCTGACTTTTCCCCATAACCCTTAATTCTCCTACTATGCAAAAATCTACCCAACCAAGATTTACTGAGGTAGCCTCCACTACTCCATTTGGCAGAGAATTCCACAGATTCACCACCCTGTAGGAAAAGCAGTTCCTCCTCATCTCTCCCCTAAATCTGCCACAAATCTTGAGGCTACATTCCCTAGCTCTAGTCTCACCTACCAGTGGAAACATCTTTCCTGCCGCTATCTTAACTATCCCTTTCATAATTTTGTTCCTATAAGATCTCCTCTCATTCTTCTGGATTCCAGTGAGTACAGTCCGAGGTGACTTAATCTCTCCTCATAGTCTAACCCCCTCATCTCTGGAATCAAGCTGGTGAACCTCCTCTGCACCGCTTCCAAACTGAGTATATCCTTCCTCAGGTAAGGGGACCAGAACTGCACGCAGTACTCCAAATGCGGCCTCACCAGTACCCTGTACAGTTGCCATTAGTATAAATTGCCATCAAGATTGGCACAGTATCTTTGGGCTGAATGGCTACTACCATGCTGAATTCTTCTATGTTCTACATTTAAATCAAATTTACATTCGAAATATTACCAATGTGAATGGATTAACATGAATATTTATCATCTTTTTCTTATCTTGCATAAAATCAGAATATCCCACATTAACAGCTAGCTTTGAAGGCCTTCTAGAAGTCTGATGAAGGAATTTCAGTACCTCTTGCTTAGTGAGTTAACGATACAGACATCAATGGTGAGCAGTCATGATGCATTTATTTATAGACACAGCATGCTAACAGGGTCTTCCAGCCCACCAAGCCCACACCGCCCAATGACATCTATATGATCAATTAACCTACTAACCCATAAGTCTGTGAAATGTGGGAGGAAACCCACATGGTCATGGGCAGAACATACAAACTCCTTACATATGTTTATGGGAATTGAACCGGGTTCCTGGCACTGTAGCGGCGTTACAGTAACTGCTCAATGAGAGAAATATACAAGAGGATGAGCAAATGCAATTCATTATAAGCTCATATATAATAGTCAAATAATTCCCTTTTCTGTCATCTCACTTCCCCACTCCAAACAGTTCTATTTTATAATAATAATTGGCTAATACAGTCATAGAATACTAAGCACAGGCCCTTCAGCCCATCTAATCAATGCCAAACCATAAATCTTAGACCATAAAACACAGGAGCAGAAGTAGGCCATTCAGCCCATCAAGTCTGCTCTGCCATTCAAACATGGGCTGATCCAATTCTTCCAGTCATCCCCTATCCCCACCCCCCTTCTCCCCATACCCTTTGATGCCCTGGCTAATCAAGAACCTATCTATCTCTGCCTTAAATGCACCCAATGACTTGGCCTCCACAGCTGCTTGAGGCAAAATCCCTCTGACTAAAGTAATTTTTCCGCATCTCTGTTCTAAATGGACGTCCTTCAATTCTGAAGTTCTGCCCTCTTGCGATATCTAATCTGTTCAGGCCTCTTAACATTTGGAATGTTTCTATGAGATCCTCTCTCATTCTCCTGAACTCCAGGGAATACAGTCCAAGAGCTGCCAGACGTCCCTCATACGGTAACCCTTTCAATCCTGGAATCATTTTTGTGAATCTTCTCTGAACCCTCTCCAAAGTCAGTATATCCTTTCTAAAATAAGGAGCCCAAAACTGCACACAATACTCCAAGTGTGGTCTCACGAATTCCTTATAGAGCCTCAACATCACATCCCTGTTCTTATATTCTATACCTCTAGAAATGAATGCCAACATTGCATTTACCTTCTTCACCTCTGACTCAACCTAGAGGTGAACCTTTAGGGTATCTTGCACAAAGACTTCCAAGTCCTTTCTCATCCCTGTAGTTTGAATTCTTTCCCCATCTAAATAATAGTTTGCCCATTTATTTCTTCCACCAAAGTGCATGACCGTACACTTTCCAACATTGTATTTCATACCGCCTAGAACCATTGATTTACATCTGGGACCATACTCCTTCCATCCATATACCTATAAAATTTCTCTTAAATGTCGAAATCAGCCCTGCGTTCAGTGCTTAGTGTGAAAGCATTGCTGTTTTCTCTTCATTTTAAAAGCTATTAGTGTATTACCTGACCCCTTGGGCTCTGAAAATGAGCTTACCTTCAACATAAAGCTATTAAAGCCGTGCGCCTCCATCCTTGTCAGCATCAGTTTCAGACACTGTATTTCATAAACATTTCATGCCTTGACAAAAATTCATTCATCGTCATTTCAACGTGACACTTATTTACATAACTCTGCAGTTGATTTATGTTTCTGCCCAAATTTTGAGAGTAGCAGCATGATGGGGCAAATTTCAGCTTTCATCATCTGCTAATTTACATTGGCTATTTTGCTTGTGGATTTAAATTCTGCTTCTATTTTGGGAAATCTGCCTGATGGTTTATATATTATTTACACGAATACCAAAGGCAAAATGTTTCAGACAGACTTTATTCACTACACTGCATTGCACAAACTATCTCCCCATCTCCAATGTCTGGAGCCTCACTCAAGGTCTGGGTACGGTTGAACTTGTCATATTTGGCTGTTTTTCTTATTTAAAGAGTGGCAGAGTCACAAGGATTTGTTTTTTTTTCATTTGGCGATACAGTGCAGAGTGGGCCCTCCAAGCCATGCCACTGCAGCAGCCGTCGACAAACCCAATTAACCCTAAACTATTCATGGGACAATTTACAGTGACCAATTAACCTACCCAGTACGTCTCTGGACTGTGGGAGGAAAGCAGAACACTGGGGAAAACCCACACATTCCATGGGGAAGGCATACAGACTCCTTTCTGACGGTGCCAGAATTGAACTCCAAACTTGAAATACCCCAAGCTGCAATTGCTTTGGGCTAACTGCTATGCTACCGTGGCACTAACTACTGTACCATGGCTTCAAATGCTTGAAATCTCAATTATAATACATAAACATTCTAAATCCTCACTGTAGAATTATGATATTTTCAGTTTCATAAGACATTAGCATAATTTGTCGATTTACACCACATTTTCAGACATAAACAGGTATAAACATCATTTCAAATTTGCTGAAACAAATATTCTTCAAGTACTTCCATAAGTCCTTATTGAATTTCCACAACTCTTACTTGACTCACCTCCTCCTGGACAGCGTGAGGAGGAGGCTCTCCTGGTCCTCACTGGTTTCCAGATTCATTGGATCATTCTTTGCTACCTCTGCCAGAACCAATGAGATTCCACCAGCAGATACATTTCCCCTCACTTTTCAGCAATCCAATACAATAGTTTCATTCCTAACTGCTCAAGACTCAAACAGACTTTCTAGGAGAAGCAAGGATTCAAGAGCATTTCCTCCAATCCCATGCTCCGCATTCAATTTTCCAAAATGGCGTCTCCTCTACACTGCGGACATCAAATGCAAATCCGGTGACAAAGTTGCAGAATATCTGTGCTTAATCATGGGCTTCTTGTTGTCTGCCACTTTACTTCTCCTTGCCACTCTATCCTGCCTTGTCTGTGGCCTCTTTCATTATTTTCATAAATTCTAATCTAGACTTGAGAAACACCATCTCATCTTTCATCCAGGCTCTTGGCGTCTTTCCAGGTACTACTGAATTCAGTGTAAATTGGGTAAATTGGTTTTGCTGCTTCTTAATTGGCCAGTTCTGCTGTAGGTCCTGCATATGTAATATTGGCTGTCCTTTTGTTCTCCACTACAGCTCTGCATTTTGCAGCTTTCACATTTCTTTGTTTACATTTTCCTTCTCTAACTGCCTAATGTAGCAATCTGTAAGTTTCCTATTCGTCATTAGATTAACAATTGTCCTTGTTAATCTATCAACCCAGTTACTTCATCGACAGCTTATCCTGGCCTCACCTTTCACCTCTGAGGTATTCCCTTTGTCCTATCCTTCCTTTCCCCACCATCTCTGCAACTTGGAACAGACTTGTTTTCTCTCTTTTTCTGAGTTCTTCAACCTGAAACATCACTTTCGTTTCTCTGCCCATGAATGATGTCTTATTTCAGCCTTCCTGCATCTACAGTGGTTTTATTTTCATTTACTTCAATGAGCTGTTGTGTGCTGGGATTTTTAAAAAAAGTTCAGCTATTTTTAAGGAACACTTGCCCTGTAACTTCTGTGTTGCGGGCAGAAGAGTTTAGTATCAGCAAAGCTGCTAGATACAGTTAGCAACAGAATATTGTTATAAGTCAATGTGACTTACTATGGGAAGTGCAGCTTGAAAGTGGAAAGTTGTACATATCCACTCTAGTTGACTGGCGGTTTGTTCGCTATTGGTAATAACATTGCTTATGTAGCCTTACATAAATCTGAATCTTCACAATTGGCTCACTTGGTCAAGTAGCAAATGGTAATGCCCTCCCTTTGATACTCTCTGCATTGTTCAGGTAGAAGGTCATTTCACAATTTGCACCTCAACTTTATGAACATAAAAGTCGCAAGCCTGGATGTGACTTTGACTGTTTGTTAGTAGTTAGAAGCAGAAAGCCAATATGTTCTAATGGAAAGTGCTACTCCTTTGACTGACATGCATATGTTGCCTTAGGATCCTGTAAATTAACACCTCAATGTAGCAATGGTAGATTCCGGATCTACAGGACTATAAGGCAACGCATGCATGTCAGACTAAGGAGTGGTCTTTTGAGTAGACTACCTTGGCTTTCAGCTTCTAACCTCTAACAAACACAGGGAGAACAAAGGCACAAAGACAGAGAACAAAGAAAGTCATCTCTGGGTAGGATCCGTACACATGATAGGGGCCCGGCTCATTGATGGATAGTTCTATTCGAGATGAAGCATTATCTGACAACTATTTTCTCTGCAGATGATCTGTGGTACAAAGGGGTAGGAAAAAATATTCATGTCTTTAAGGCTTCAGTGATTTCCTTCCCATACATCTTTCTGAAATGTTCCCTTTCTCACTAACTGCAGGGGATGAAGTGTCCAGCTACACTACTGATATTATTGAACAAGAAGGAGATGCAAGAGACAAGTCACGCATTGTTACCTGTCAATGTTCCCTGCCTTTTGTAAAAAAAAGCATTAGATGCCTTATTTCTACCTCCACATAATTGTACTAACATGTGAAGAGAATCACTGATGTCAAGCAGAGCTGATGGACTGAATACTCCCCCCTTGAATCCTAACTCCCTCAATGGTTTAAATATCAACAGTACTTATGTATTATGACATAGAAAGATGCCATTCAGCCCATCTGGACTATGTCACCTATCCCATTAGTCCCTCTCCTTATTTCTTGTAGCTATGCACTTGTTGCCTCTTGCACGCACATGAACCTCATTTTGATTCTTTTGTCATTTGCCTGCGTTAAGGGGTAATTTACATAGCCAATTGAACTGCCAGCACACAACAGCAGCACCTAGTAAAAACCCAGAGTTCAGTCTCCACACAGACAACAACCAAGGTCAGAATCAAACCTGTGATCCTGGAGCTGTGAGGCACCAGCTCCTCAATGGCACTCCAAACACACCCACATCCTGTTGAAACTACAGAACAAAGCAAAAGTGAACCAACAAAGCAATTTCAAACCTTTTTCTGGAATAATTTGTGGTGAAAGTGAAATATAAAGAAAATCAGGTGTAACTTAAAACCATTTTTTTTCATCTAATTGAAACATAGAACTAGAACCTCAGTATTACTAATAACTGTGCATAGAATACTGATCGATGTACAGGGGAACATATTTGAACTTCTAAATACCGTATGTACATGATTCATACTTTGTTTACACTTTTATTTAAAAGAACATGACATACTTCAGCACAATGATACGGATTCCCTTTGTGGGTTTAAGGGGAAGAAAGTGCTGATGTTATTCAACAAAAGAAATAATTTATACCATTCGCGATCATTCCATCAACTTGTGATTACAGGCAACAGGTTAAGGTGCAGACAATAAAAAAAACACTAATGAATGCAACCATTTCACAAACTTTATACAAAATAAATATTTAACAATACTTGCAGAAAACTGTTCCTTCAAACACACACTCAAACAACTACTGAAAATTAAACCCAATGGGTTCATTGATAAGCTTACAGAGACGGTGCCATTTAGAGCATTTCCTGTATTCTTCTGAATTTCCCCTCAAAGTAGATTTAAAACTGCAATACATTATATAATTCAAAATTATAATGAATGCATTGTCTTTTTTAAAAAAAAGGCAGCAGGAAAGAAACAAATATCAAACGTTTCATTCAGTTTTACATATTCTGCATGTCACCTGAAGTATATAATCACATTTTCTTACAGCAGTTTTACAACAGATATATCCATATTTTACTATATATATTCACTGTAAAATATGGTTAAATATACAGATTTGGAACATGTTACAAAGGTTGTACTACATATAACTGAACTTGCATCGTCCCACAAAAGCAAGAGTCAAGTGCTCTCCGAGGGCCGTATGTATTTTTTGACTGTGCTACAATCTGTAACTCACTCCGAAACAGGTGTAAGCTTATATAATATATAGTGTTTCTTTAAAAGCAAGTGCTTATGGATAACAGCATGCTGTAAAACACACCATGTAATCTACTGACCTTGCAATTATCCACAACAGTAATTTTTATTGGGGGGGGGTGTGGGAGAAGGAGCAACTTGACATGCAATGGGCACAAAACAACAGTTGCGATAAAAGTCTTCCGGTATTATGCACCGAACCAGTTGAAACTGAAAAATTGGAACATGTTCACTTTTGTAGAATTGCCAACACTATATATTAGATAAGCAAAACAACTTGTACTGGGCAGGTAACAAATGTGTGACACATGCCACTTGCAAGATATATTTTACATATATGTATTTTGTATTTTATATAACATACTGCAGCTTTACATAATAATAAGATTAAAGCTGCCTTTTTGGGAATGGCATTCAGTAGCAAAAACAGGATTTAAAAATTAGAATTCTATCAGCATCAACACCATAAAAACAACAAAACATATTTTCCAAGTACTGTAAAAATGTAGTGTGTTTGACTTCGAACAACTTTTATTTAAAAAAAGTAATTTACACCAAAAATGTCAATTAGCTAAATTTTTTGATGCAGATCTGTTTCTGAACAATAGCTTAAGCAGTCTTCATAGAATCATTCTTTCAAAATGTTAATTTCTGTGTTTTACATTTATTTGATAAATGACAGTATTACAAAAACTCATCAAGTTAACAAGAATGACATTTACATGTACCGTACAGCATTTGAAAGCACAAATATTTAAAACCTCTGCAACAATTACAACAAAACCTGAAGGTCAGAATAATTTACAGGAGAAAGAAGGGGTCTATAAAACAGCAAAGAGCCCACAATTTTTTTTGCAAACTTTTTTTTGTGTGTTTTTTTTTCACTGTTTCACTACACTCTTTCACAACAGAATTCAGTTTATTACAAAACCTCCACAAAATGCTTGCCTTTTCTCTCTCGCTCTCTCTCACTCACTCTCTCTCTTCGGTATTTTGGTTTTCCAGAGCAGTTAATGTAACTCTACGTCCTTTTATTAACACCCTGAGGAATAAGAGGGTTACGCACACATCCAAACACATCACATCACTGCTAAGAAAAATATACACTTACAAAATATATTACAAATTGGCACACTGAAAAATATACAAGAATTTATAGACGTCAAAGTTCATTTTTAGAATTTTTTTAACTCTACAGATCAATATTTATAAAGCTCATTCTAAAGAAAGGCAAACAATACTAAAATGTTTTAGCATTGTACTGTGATACATCTCAAAACATTTTATTTTTACATTCTGTGAGTTTTTAATTTCTCCCTTTCAATTTAGGAAATGCATCTCTTTTAGCACCATGAAACACGAGCAGCTCAGTGGTATCTTTGCTTCTCTTTTAAGCTCTGTATTTACATTCAAATTTCAGAAGGTAGAAGTTTGAAAGGCAATAAGCAAAATAATGGCCAGAACTGTAGGCAGCTGAGTTCACTGTAGCAACCCATTGAGCTTCACCCTGGGTCCTGGTGTTTGACTGAGGAAGTCGGAGAGGGAAAAACAATGCATTAGAGACAAAATCCGACACGAAGCACTGGACCCAAAGTAACAGTAAACTAGTTACACCATTGTACAGGATTTGCTCTTAGACAAAGTAAGCTTAGTTCAGGCAATGACATTATCCTTACCAAAGGTTCAGGCAGAGTGGCTTTGCTCAGAATGATTAGTGAAAAACATTCAACTTACATAGGCTGGTATTCTCACTCATCATAGCTGGCCAGTTTCCATGCATGGACTAATAGCTCTGCAGGTGTGCAGATAGTCGAAGAACCAGCTGCAGCACACGTGACACTCATGGCAAATGATGCTCAAGAGGTCATCACCCTGCTTCTAGAATTCTACTGCTCACTGTTTGAAGAATTGAGAGACAAGAAACCCTGGATTATGAGTGTGAGAGATCTGCTATGGGTGAATGACCACACCTCTGGAGTACTTCAATGGCTCTTAAAAATAAGGATTCCTCATCAGGAAAGTCACCAATTAAATGCAAACTTTGTACTCCTCATCAAACATGCGAACAAAACAAGGGTTAGTTCTCTAATCCATGACAAACTGTGTAAGCACCTTGTATGTCATTGACTTTTATCTGCAAGAGGTATGGCTTTACATTTTGGTGTGTATAGAAAAAGAAATGAGTCAGTTGAAAATCAGTGTGAAAACTATGTTCTCAGTAACCCTATTCATTATTTTCTAGCCAAAACCTTCTTGCTATTTAGATTTGATTTTGGGTGAGAGTAGTTTGATGAGGAACCAGGATTCTGGGTGTGTACTTTGTCATGATTAAAGCACATGATACTGTCTCTGGAAAATAAGAGAATTTATTTTTATGCATAGTGATTTAAGCCAGATCGGATGCAGTAAGGTATCTTTGCTTTTTTCATTTCTTCACTCTGGCCCGACTGTGTTGACCTTTCTAAGCCATTTAAAAAATGATGAGCTCATTGAACATATCCATGCAAGTACTTTGCAGCAAGAGGCCCTGGGAAGTAACACAGGCAAGAATCTGGCACCCTACGTACATTTCCTTCTTCTGTACTCCACAGGTGACATGAGCAGTCCTTTGTAAAATGGCCTTAATCAGCTGACTCAGACAATCAGACTTGGGGCCTCCTGTTTCCCTGAGCACTAGAAATGAGCCATTGGAGGAAGCCTACTTTTTAAATATTTAAGCCTTTCAAAAAAAAATTGCTGAGAAAACTTGATTTTTATTCAATCTCTTTAATGATCGAATTTTAAAAGGGAGCTGATGTGTAAAATCCATTTTGCCATTTGTTAGTACACACCGATATGTTAAACTAGACATAAGGGCTACAGCTGGATGCAACTGAGTTTCTCCTCTGAAGCCAGAAGATTTTCTCCTGTAATATAATCAGCCTTGTACCCACTTCCATGAAAATACATTTAATTAATTATTTTAAAAATCTGTAATTTTTTTTTGTTTCACTTTCCATTGGACATCATCAATTCCCCACAAACATTACCTAATTTATTTTTCCCTATTGTCATTAACTTTAAATTTTGTCCCTAGATCTTGAATCCTTTCCTCAAAAGATTTTTTTTTGTGGCCATCTTCATAAGAATCTTAAAATATCTTTACAGAGACCCCTGATTTAGTCACTGTTCATCATCACAAAATTACGTTCATGGTAAGTTGCTTGATCTTTCGGAAAACAGCAACATAACCCTCCATTAAATTCATCAGAATCATTTCTCTTCCAGTACCAGGCAGGCAGCCGACTGAATATTCATCATGATTTTTATCCATAAGATGGTCCACATTACTGTTTTGCTTCTCTCATATAAACTGCCATGACGTGAATCCCTTGAGATGTTAACTCACATTAGTTCACCACAATACCGCACTGGATATTAGCTAAAAGAGTGCTTTAATAGCCAATCAACTCAGTAAATAATATGGTCAAAAATAATAATGATTGATTTATTTTTATTGTAAACTTCAGACTTAACGACTAATTAACAAGAATTGGTTCACTGAAAGATCGATTTACATCAACATCCAGCTCAATTACATTTTAGTCTGATGCATCAGAGACAATATTTCTGATCAGCTGAGTTGGTTTTGTACATAGAATAGTACAGCATAGTAGAGGCCCTTTGGTCCACAATGTTGTGCTGACCCTTAAACCCTGCCTCCCATATAACCCCACACCTTAAATTCCTCCATGTACCTGTCTAGTAGTCTCTTAAACTTCACTAGTGTATCTGCCTCCACCACTGACTCAGGCAATGCATTCCATGCACCAACCACTCTCTGAGTAAAAAACCTTCCTCTAATATCCCCCTTGAACTTCCCACCCCTTACCTTAAAGCCATGTCCTCTTGTATTGAGCAGTGGTGCCCTGGGGAAGAGGCACTGGCTGTCCACTCTATCTATTCCTCTTAATATCTTGTATACCTCTATACCATGTAGACCATGTAGGTCTGACACGGTGGTCAGCAGCACAGGAGTGCCGCAGGGGACCGTGCTCTCTCCGGTCCTGTTCACCCTGTACACATCAGACTTCCAATATAACTCGGAGTTCTGCCATGTGCAGAAGTTCGCTGACGACACGGCCATAGTGGGGTGTGTCAGGAATGGACAGGAGGAGGAGTATAGGAAACTGATACAGGACTTCGTGATATGGTGCAACTCAAACTACCTCCGTCTCAATATCACCAAGACCAAGGAGATGGTGGTGGACTTTAGGAGATCTAGGCCTCATATGGAGCCAGTGATCATTAATGGAGAATGTGTGGAGCAGGTTAAGACCTACAAGTATCTGGGAGTACAGTTAGACGAGAAGCTAGACTGGACCGCCAACACAGATGCCTTGTGCAGGAAGGCACAGAGTTGACTGTACTTCCTTAGAAGGTTGGCGTCATTCAATGTCTGCAGTGAGATGCTGAAGATGTTCTATAGGTCAGTTGTGGAGAGCGCCCTCTTCTTTGTGGTGGTGTGTTGGGGAGGCAGCATTAAGAAGAGGGACGCCTCACTTCTTAATAAGCTGGTAAGGAAGGCGGGCTCTGTCGTGGGCAAAGTACTGGAGAGTATAACATCGGTAGCTGAGCGAAGGGCGCTGAGTAGGCTACGGTCAATTATGGAAAACCCTGAACATCCTCTACATAGCATCATCCAGAGACAGAGAAGCAGTTTCAGCGACAGGTTGCTATCGATGCAATGCTCCTCAGACAGGATGAAGAGGTCAATACTCCCCAATGCCATTAGGCTTTACAATTCAACCGCCAGGAGTAAGATATGTTAAAGTGCCGGGGTTGATTGTATTTAATGTATTTAAGTAAACTACTTAAGAACTTTTTAAAAGCTATTATTAATGCTTTTTGAGAGAGTGATTTAGATGCATATCATATTTTTACTGAGTTAAGTATTGTATGTAATTAGTTTTGCTACAACAAGTGTATGGGACATTGGAAAAAATGTTGAATTTCCCCATGGGGATGAATAAAGTATCTATCTATCTATCTATCTATCTATCTATTATGTCTCCTCTCATCCTCCTTCTCTCCAAAGAGTAAAGCCCTAGCTCCCTTAATCTCTGATCATAATGCATACTCTCTAAACCAGGCAGCATCCTGGTAAATCTCCTCTGTACCCTTTCCAATGCTTCCATATACTTCTTATAGTGAGCCGACCAGAACTGGACACAGTACTCCAAGTGTGGCCTAACCAAAGTTTTATAGAGCTGCATCATTACCTCGCGACTCTTAAACTCTATCCCTAAATTGTAATTGGTCTGAAATTCTAGCTCATTCTCAGGTCGGAATATTTAGCAAATGCAAATCACATTGTTTCAATTCTTCCACTTTGATTTGAAACCGCTTGCAAGACAATCGACAAATTGAAACAGAATGAACTGGACAAAATGCAACCTGCTCGTTTTCTCGAATTGCCAAGATTACTGCAATGTACCTTTTACTGGCCTTCCAAGGCAATTGATTGACAATCTTCAACTCATTCAGAATGCTGCTGCTGACTTTTAACTTAAACCCGGATGAGAAAGCATATCACTCCCGACCTAGCTACTCTGCATTGATTATTTATAAAGTTCTCTCAATGGTCTGGTACCGCAGTACACCACAGAATCATTTTTGTTTCATAATCCTACTTGAGCTCTCAGGTCTTCTTCCACCGGTCTCTTAAATTTAAACAATCACCCTCAAAAGATAACTGGCAGGTCAGCCTTTTTTGAGCTACATTCCTAATCCATGGATTCGATACCTAAAACTATAAAGGATGCAAACTCAATTGACATCTTTAATCAGCAACTCAAAACTGATTTGTCTTTTTATCCATCTTTTATTTTCATGTTTGCACTTTATCCCATGTAAAGCACTTTGAACTACATCTTTTATATGAGAAGCGTTCTATAAATAAATTCTAATTATCATTATTATTATTGTTTTCTACTACAGGTGCTTAAGGAAAGCAGGGTTGGAAAGGATAGTAGATTTCAGACAGCTTTCAATGCTGTTTCTGTTCACATTAAGTAGAACCAATATATCAGGTTTCCAATATTTTAATCATGATTTTTTCTTTAATTTAAATATGGTTCTTAGTGATGATTTAAATTTATACATGACAGGCATAATCACAAGGAATTATTTGAAGATTTTTGAATTTTTACTTTGAATTTGATCTGGGGAAATTCCTTTGTTTAATTAACTTATAATTCCTTACAATAATCGATCTAAAAGCAGAATTCCTTCTCTTTATCTTTTTCTCTTAGGAACCAGATGAAATACAGGTCTCCAAAGTTGAAATTTAATAAATCAGATTCCAGATTAGTTATTGCTTCACCTCTCTCATATAAACTGCCCTGACGTGGATCTCTTGAGATGCTTTACCACACTAGCTCACGACAATGTTGCACTCAGGATATTGGGTAGAAAAAAAGTTTCTGGTGCCCAATGAACCTTGTTAATGATAAGGTCAAAAGGGTAATTACAGTTGTCTTTTTTATTTTAAACTTTACTGAATCATTTATCATTTGGAACTTATGCTTATGGCCAGAAAGTTAATTAAAAACATTGAACTGTATATAATAGAAATTTCATAACACTACCTTTTTTTTTGATTTCTTCAGTGATGCAATAGGTCACACTCACATATGTATCTCAGTCTTGAAAACATTGCTTATATTAACATTTTTTTTTTAATTTGATGTTCTCTAATTATTCTTTGGAAGCTGACATGAGCAGAAGAGGTGAGAGTTCTACTTTCCACTCTATGTCCAGCCAAATCGAGGTTGAAAAGATGGTGCTACAATTTCTACCACGTAATTGGTGATTGTCCAAGCACTGTGAACTTTGGTTGGTGGGTTGGTTGGGAAGTGCGATGGGGAGGGGCAGCAAATACATTTGTGGCGTGAGATTATTTATGGATAGCTAGAAAGTAGAAGTCAGAGGAGAGACATTAAAAATCAAGGATGAAAAGTTGATTGAAGAGTCTAGTAAAACAAAAAAGAGGAGACAGCAGTGTAAGACATTAAAACATAGGTATGTAGTGGAAGGCACAGCTTTTCAATAAAATATGAGATGATTTGAAAAAGGGAGGATGGCTGAAAGAGAGGAAAATGCTAGAGGACAAAGGAGGGAATTATAATTAGGCTACAAAACCTGCATCATCTACTGGCTGGACTTCAGCACTTCTCTGTTCTCCTTGAACCTTAGCTTCTCTGAACTACCTTTCACTCTCTCCACACCAATCCAAACCTTACTATCAAACCTGTAGACAAAGCGGGTGCCAATGTAGTGTGGCGGACTGACCTCTACCTTGCTCAGGCCAGCTAGCGACTTTTAGACCCCTCCTCTTACTTACCCCTCGAAAAAGACCCCACACCATCACTAACTTTAACTTTGGAGATTTCCCATACACAATCATCAAACTTGCAGTTCCCTTACGCCACACTGCTCATTTATCCCTCCTACCCAAGAAAACCTGACTGTCTGGATAGGCCTCTTATTTCTTCTCATCCCCTTTCTCCCACGGTGCCCTCTCCTCCCTATCAGATTCTTTCTTCTCCAGCTGTTTGCCTTTTCTATAAGATCATGAGACAGAAGCAGAATTAGGCCATTCTGCTCCACCATTCAATTATGGCTGATCCTGTTTTCCCACCTCTGCCCCACTCCCTATCTTCTCCCCCTAACCTTTGGTGCCATGTCTAATGAAGAACCTATCGATCTCAGCCTTAAATAAACCCAATTACCTGGTCTCCACAGCTGCCTGTGGCAACAAATTCCGCAAATTCACCACTCTTTGGCTAAAGAATTTCTCAACATCTCTGTTTTAAATGGATGCCCCTCTATCCTAAGGCTGCGCTCTCTTGTCATGCGAACAACCTTTCCATATCTACCATGTCTAGGCGTTTCAACATTCGAAAAGTTTCAATGAGATCCCTCCCTCATCCTTCTAAATTCTAGTGAGTACAGACCCAGAGCTGTTAAAGGTATGACAACCCTTTCATTCCCAGAATCATCCTTGTGAACTGCCTTTGGACCCTCTCCAATGCCAGCACCTCTTTTCTGAGATGAGGAGCCCAAAACTGTTCACAATATTCAAGGTGAGGCCTCACCAGCGCCTTATGAAGCCTCAGTATCACATTCCTGGTCTTGTATTCTAGACCTCTTCAAACATATGCTAACATTGTATTTGCCTTCCTCACCACCAACTCAACCTGCAAGCTGACCTTTAGGATGTTCTGCACAAGGACTCCCAAGTGCCTTTGCATCTCTGATGTTTGGATTTTGTCCCCATTTAGAAAATAGTCTGCACATTTATTTCAGCTACCAAAGTGCATGACCATGCATTTTCCAACATAGTATTTCATTTGTCATTTTCTTGCCCATTCTCCTAATCTGTTTAAGTCCTTCTGCGGCCTACCTGGCTCCTCAACACTACCCGCCCCACCACCAATCTCTGTTTCATCTGCAAACTTACGAGGGGTGATTGATATGTTCATGGCCTAAGGTAGAAGGAGCCAATTTCAGAAAACCTAGCACATTTATTTTTCAACATACTCCTATTTACACACTTAATCCAGCAGTCATGGAGCATACGGATTTTGGATCTCCAGAAAGTGTCCACAGATGGGTGATTGATAAGTTCATAGCCTAAGGTAGAAGGAGATGAGTTATACAGCTCTCGTTACATGCACATGCAGGTCAACTCTTTGAGTGATTATGCAGAAAGTTTAGTTGATAACTCATCTCCTTCTACCTTAGGCCACAAACTTATCAATCACCCCTGCTGTGGATACTTCCTGGAGGTCCAAATCCGTATGCTCCACGACCGCTGGACTAAGGGTGTAAATGTAGGAGGGAACTATGTTGAAAAATAAATATGCTAAGTTTTCTAAAATTGACTCCTTCTTACCTTAGGCCACGAGCATATCAATCACCCCTCGTACTACAAAACTATATATTCCATCATCTAAATCATTGATATACAACATAAAAAGAATTGGTCCCAACATTGATCCCTACAGAACACCACTAGTCACTGGCAGCCAACCAGACAAGGATCCTTTTATTCCCACTCACTGCCTCCTACCAATCAGCCAATGCTCTAACCATGTTAGTAACTTTCCTGTAATATCCTGGGATCTTAACTTGGTAAGCAGCCTCATGTGTGGCACCTTGTCAAAGGCCTTCTGAAAGTCCAAATATACAACATTCACTGCATCCCCTTCCTCTATCCTATTTGTAATCTCCTCAAAGAATTCCAACAGGATGATCAGGCAAGATTTTCCCTTAAGAAAACCATGATGTCTTGTACTGTGTCACCAGGTACTCCATAACCTCATCCTTAACAATTGACTCTAACATCTTCCCAACCATTGAGGTCAGGATAACTGGTCTATAATTTCCTTTCTGTTGCTTTCCTCCTTTCTTAAAGAATGGAGTGACATTTGCAATTTTCCAGTTCTCTGCCACCATGCCAGAGTCCAATGATTTTTGGAAGATCATTGTTAATGCCACCACAATCTATAATGGTACCTCTTTTAGAACCCTTCATCTGGTCTTCCAGCTTTTTGAGCATCTTCTCCCTTGTAATAGTAACTGCACTCATTGCTGTTCCTTCATATACTACAGCATCTGGCATACTGTGAGTATCGTCCACAGTGAAGACTGATGCAAAGTACTCATTTAGTTCATCTTCCATCTCCTTGTCCCCCATAATTATTTTTCCAGCCTCATTTTCTAATGGTCCTATATCCGCTTTCATCCCTCTTTTATTTTTTACATACTTGAAAAAGCTTTTACTATCCACTTTGATATTGTTTGCTAACTGACTTTCATATTTAATCTTTTCCCTTCTAATGATTCCTTTAGTTGCTCTCTGTAGGTTTTTAAAACCTTCTCAATCATCTACCTTCCTGCTAATTTTTGCTTTGTTATATACCCTCTCTTTTGCTTTTACATTAGCTTTGACTTCCCTTGTCAGCCACAGTTGTACTATTTTGCCATTTCTTCATTTCTTCATTTTTGGGATACATCTGTCCTGTACCTTCCTCATTTTTCCATTGCTGCTCTGCTGTTATCCCTGCCATCAGCTCCTTCCTATTTACTTTGGCCAACTCCTACCACTATCTCATACCACTATAATTTCCTTTACTCTACTGAAATACTGCTATGTCAGACTTTACTTTGTCCCTATCAAATTTCAAGTTGAATTCAGTCATACTTTGGTCACTGGCTTCTAAGGGCTCTTTTACCTTAAGCTCCCTTATCGCCTCTGGTTCATTACCTATCACCGAATCTATTATTGCTGATCCCCTAGTAGGTTCAATGACAAACTGTTCTAAAAAGCCATCTTGTAGGCATTCAACAACTTGAGATCCATTACCAACCTGATTTTCCCAATTGACCTGCATGTTGAAATCTCCCATGACTATCATAACATTGTCCTTTTGACACACGCTTCCTATTTCCTGTTGTAAACTGTGGTCCACATCCCAGCCATTGTTGGGAGGCCTGTATATAACTGCAATAGGGTCCTTTTACCCTTGAGTTTTCTAAACTCAACCCACAAGGATTCAGCATCTTAGACACACAAGGATTCAACATCTGTTTTTTAATACCCTTTCATTAGCTTTGACTTCCCTTGATCCAACATCTTTTTCACCTATCACTTCTCAGCTTCATACTTCATCCCACGCCCACCCCCGCTCCACCACCACCCGTCTGGATTCACCAATCACCTTCTGACTTTTCCTCCTTCCCCTCCCCCCTCCTTTTTATTTTGGCACCTTCCCCCTTCCTTTCCAATCCTGATGAAGGGTCTTGGCCCAAAACGCCGACTGTTTACTCATTTTCACAGATGCTGCCTGACCTGCTGAGATCCTCCATCACTTTGTACGTGTGTTGTCCACATCTCTATACCTCAACAGTCTGGGCAAACAGGTGGCAGAGGAATTGCCAGCCGAGAAGGGAATACATAAGGGAAGGAGCTGGCTACTCAGCCCTGGTAATGAAGTCATCTGCCATAAGCTCATGTGCGATGAAGGCTTTCCTCACAAGTGAACAAACATTTCAGCGGGACACAGTGATAGCTGATCACTGGCAGGTTTCGCAGGCACAGTACTGATGAAGGAAGGTGGACGGGAAGGAGGCTGGCAAAATTACACCACAGAATGGTATGAGACTGCTACTGCACATGAAATAGCGATGAGTGCCTTGACAGCCTTTGGAAGATGCCGAAGGAGGCACTGAAGGAAAGTCATAGATAAATGCAGCACAGAAGCAGGCCCTTCAGCCCATCTAGTCTGTGCCAAACCATTTGGATTGCCTAGTGCCATAGAACCTGAACCATACACCTATCCAAACTTGTCTTAAACGTTGAAATTGAGCTTGCTGGCAGCTCTCATGACCCTCTGAGTGATGGTTTCCCCTCATGTTCCCCTTAAAACATTTTACCTTTCACCTTTAACCCATGACCTCCAGTTGTAGTTCCACCCAAAGTGTACTGTAGGCTTACTATATGCAATTAGGAATCAAACCTGTGATGATGGCTGCCCCTATCACCCCAGAGTCGTTGAGGAATGCTGGAGATTGGAGATCAGGGGTCTGAGAGTGCATAACACCTGAAATGGTAGAAATGAGGAAAGAGAATTAAGAGGCTCAGTCCAGAGCAGCAGCCAATTGCACATAGGAGTGGATACTGGGGAAACTCAACTTCTGTAGCCATAGTGGTTCATAGTTGCAAGCACGCATACATTCTGGTGGTGGACTCAAAACGGGGACACAACAGGAATGCACCCAGAAATTCGGATAGAAGATCTGCAGTTACAGAAAATTAACTTTGATACGATGGAGTAAGCATACAGCATCATTCAGCTTGCCTCCAGGTTCACAGTAAGGTGTGGCCAGAAGCTAGTGGAGGAGGAACTACTGGAGGTATTGAAGAGCAGAGGCAAAACAGGGCCAGGATTTAACGGTACCACAATATCCAGAGACAGGTGGGAAATACACCTGAGAAATGTATCTGCCTGCAAGTCCGAGAGTCTGGGGCCAGGGACTGCAGGCCTGGAAGAGGCCTGTACTGGAGCTGGAGCCTGTCTGTACCTGTGTGTGTGAGGGGATGGGAGGGAAGGAAAGGGGCTTACTTTGCTGTTGTTTTCTTGTTTTGTTCTGTTGTTGTCCTTTCTGCTGCTGCTTGTTTTGATCTGCTGAACATTGTGGGCAGGCTATGTTGCCTCTGGAATGTGTGGGGACAGTTGTCGGCTGCCCCCAGCACACCCTTGGGTGTGTTGGTTGTTAATGCAAAGGACACATTTCACCGTATGTCTCGATGTACATGTGATGAATAAATCTGAATCTGGGCTGATAGGCATGAAGCCTGTCACAAGGGGGCACAGTAGAGCAGTGGTTAGTCTAATGCTATTGCAGCACCAGCAACCCAGGTTCAATTCCCGCCATTGTCTGTAAGGAGTTTGTATTCTCTCTCTGTGACCATGTGGGTTTCCTCTGGGTGCTCCAGTTTCCTCCCACTCCCTTCCAAAGACGTAGCAGTTAGTAGGTTAATTGGTCACCTGGGTGTAATTGGGCAGTGTGGGCTCATTGGATCATAAGGGTTACCAAGTTCTATCTCTAAATAAGAATGAATAAGTCAGTCAGCTTCTGAAGTTGAAGAATCAGCCAGTCAGAGCAGCAATGGGGGTGGAAAATTAAACCTATCAGATACTTGAAAACTTAAGTGAACGAGCTGCAGAGCTGAAACACCGCAGGTAAAGTTTCCAGTGCAGACAGGTAGTGCTGTTGTCCACAGAGACGGAGGAATTTGGTAGTGAAAGCTGAGAAAAGATCTGGTGCTCAGTGAGGAACGTGTTGACCAAGCACAGTTGAGAGATAGCTTAATTCCATTGAGATCAGTGTAATGGGGACCTCAGAGAAGTCTATTAAATTATGAGAGGCATAGACAGCCAGCCACCATCATTTCCCAGGATGAAAAGGTCTAATACTAGAGACATAAATTGAAGATGAGGAAGAGAAAGTTCAAAGGAGATGTGTGGGGTAAGTTTCCATTTTTACACAGAGCGTGGTGGGTGGCTGCAATGTACTGTGCCGAGTGTTGGTGAAGGCAAATACAATAGGGCTGGTAAAGATACTTTCATATTGGCACATAAGCATCCAGAAAATGGAGGGATATGGGGCATGTGCAGGCAGAAGGGATTAAAATTAATAAGGCATCATTATCTTTATTAGCTCAGTGCAATACGGTCATTCCTATGCTGTACCGTTCAACATTTCCACATTGCAAGCATCATAACCTGGAATTGATTGCCGAAAGCAGAAATGATGGGCAAGTAATTGTCATCAGGAACGAACTAAGGCAGGGGTTCCCAGTCTGGTTAATAGAAAGGTTCCTCTGCCATCTGATTCCTAAATGGACATTGAGCCCTTGAACACTGCCTCACTTTTTGAATATATATTATCCTATTTTTGCACGATTTTTAGTCTATTCAATATATGTACACTGTAATTGATTTACTTACTTATTTCTTATTATTTTTTTCTTTCTTCTATATTATGTATTGCATTGAACTGCTGCTGCTAAGTTAACAAGTTTCACGACACATGCCAGTGATTCTGAACCCCTGAGCTAGGGGATGATCCTACTGGATGGTTCGCGCAGAAAGATCAAGTAGACTTGTTGGTCCAAACAACTGCCTCTGTGCTCCCCAAATTCTAAACTTCATTATATCTATGAATGTTGTCCCATGATTATTTACTACAAGACTCATTCCTTGTGCAGCAGCCTAATCTTCCTGAAAGGCTACATTCTAGCAGAGAATGTATCAAGTTCAATTCACAGACTGATTCACAACCGCAACTACACAAGGTCAAATGGAGATGACAGGAAAGCCCTTTTGGTCCATCTAACTGCTAACATTCAAGCCCACAAACGTCAGTTCCCCAACTTTCTTCTGCTAGGGCAGATAAATCAAATAGAAAGGTCAACACAGTACTCCTACCACAAATAAATGTTGCAAACACTTCTTAAAGGAACACTTGTGGCTCCGAGTAGCCGCTTGCAGGCGAGGGTGGCCACACCCTGGTACACAGGTCAAACCAGGTGAGTATGGCCGCTAGGTTTCATATCCCGGTGCTAGTGCATGCAAAGTCAGCTCTGGATGGATGAGATTTGCAGTGAGATCCAAGAGCCAGGAAGGTATTTCTGAAACGCTTTGTGGAGAGCGAAGGGTTTGAGGAGCCACAGACATTCACTGCAACTAAGGAAGACCCCAGATGTGAAAACCACTCGTAGCAGAGGACCCAGACTTCTCGTATCAGAGGAGAGTGGAACTTTTCTACGCTAAAAACTCTCCCACACAGGTTTCCTGTTGTCATTGTTCAGTACCACGGCCAGCCATCACACCATGTTAGGACAAAGAAAATAATAGGGGTATTAGTTAATAAAATGTGATTTATGAAAATATATTTTGCGCCAATTTTCAAAGAGACAAGAAAAATGCTTGAGAAGGGAACTCCAAAACATGGGACTTTAAATGGATAAGATCATAGCTGACGGCTGTAGGAATGGATTTGCTCAAGGCCACATTCAGAACTTGCCAGCTGGTGGTGCAGTGGCATCAAAACCGGACTTTGAGGCAAGTGGTCCCAGGTTCAAATCCAGCCGGCTCCTTGCATGCTTTCCATCTGTGCTAAGCTAACCATTGAGATAGCAACTCGGCCTTGTAAAAAACAGACAAAATACTAAAGGAACGGCAAGGATGTGCCACAAGGAGCGGAGAGGAAGAACGTAACATTCTGAACTGACGAACTTTAAGAATCGGACAATGAAGGTGGGGCCATAAAGGGCTAAATATCTTCCTAAATCTAGCTTCTCAGAAACTATTTAAAGACACATTAACATATGGCCACTCAACACCTAGTGTTGTGATTTCTAGTTTTGTAGAATTCAACTTAAACAGGCAACTTACCAATAACTTTCACAATGCATTCTCTAAGTCTTCTCTCGCTTGTTTACATATTTGTCATTGTAATCATCTAAGTCACAAAATAACCTCAGGTACAAAGACCAGCATATTGCAAGATTAGTTAAATCAGTAGTGGGTAGAAATTTAGTACAATTTTGTAATCCAATACAATACATTCAAAATACTTTGAAATATTTTGATTTCCCTGAATGACTGAACTCTTTGAAGGCAATGAATCATGGTCAGCCATCTCACCGACTAGGTTTTCAACATCCTGTTTTATAATTTACCTTCCTTAGAGTTTATGAAATTAATTACCATTAGAATAATTATGTGAAGTATTTTGGGCTTCTATTAAAATAAACATCACTAATTTATCAAAGCACTTACCTTAGTGAACTCCAATTATCCATCACGACCATCATCACACGGTAGGAATATATCCATTCAGTACACGGACGGGACTTCCCTCTTTTCTCAGACTTGGTCCAAGCATAGTACATACCCCATGCTCCAGTTTTCGATAAAGCTCAGACTGAACACAAACCAGTTAATTCCATCTAGACTCCCCAGAGTGAGTTTGCGTGTTGCCAAGCAGATGAGGTAAGCATATTTGGCAAAGTGGAACCACTGCTGAACTTGTTAGCCGTCAGTGTTTTGGTGATCATTGAGGTGTCATAATCCACAGTGAGCTGCAGGTGCTTCAAGGGACTTGCCATAAAATTACTGGAATAATAAGTTCAATTTGTCTTTTATTTCCCTCTCTTTTTTAAAAACATATATAAAGAAAAAAAAATTAAGATCAAAGTTGTAATGTTCCTACTGTCATAAAATTATCTTTACACTTGTTCATGGTTTGGCACAGATTTTTGCAAGTAGTGCATGTGTTATTGTACATCAACACTGATGAAGCAAAGGTGTTCTATCTCTCTTTAGAGCACAGAACCTGGACTCTTACTAAAGGTACTGAATTCTGCAAGATACACAATAATTACATCTCTTGTAACTCCAGCAATTCCATTTTTGTTTGATCACTGACAAGGCCTCTGAACAATTCTTCTTTTGTGAAACATTATCCTGACGAACACTATATGTGTTCACAACTGTTTTTGCTGGAAACAAAAATCTTCTTCAAACACAGGTAAACTCAAAGGCCCCATTTTTACTGAGAGCAAACTGCAGCCATTCTTGCTGCAGGAAAACCAAATAATTTATTCCATGGTTCAAAGGGTTTCTATTTTTTTTTGCAGCAGCTGTAGAAAATGTAGTCTACTAAAACGTTGTTAAGGATTATGGAAAAAAAAAACTGAAGTGAAATAACAGTACTAATAGCAACTGTGTTAATTGTGCCACAGCCAAGTCAGAACAAAAGTTATTTCATAATTAAGTTTGCCATTCTAGGAGTTCTCATGCAAATCATTCCTTCTGCAAAAGGGGTAGGGGTGGGGAGAAACTGCCTCTTGCATGCAATTCGTGCTTAAAAAGGGGAAAAATAAGGGGCAGTGCCTGGGCGTAGAAGGTGCTGGGAATGTAAAGGGTGCATCACAGCCACTGTGCTGATGTATTACCTCAGTTTTTCAAGAGAGGCTGTCACAAATGGGTTCTTGTGCTGCTGTTCACGCTCTGCTCTCTTTATCTTAATCTTTTCATCTCCTGACAATTTTAATGTTGCTTTGTGACGGTACATTTTTTTGTGGATGGGGCCATTACTGGCAGGAATACTTGAAGTGTCAGAGCTTCTGTCAAAAATGCCACTTCGTATACCAGAGCTGAAATTAAATTCATTGCTCGGACCAGTTGGTGCAGTAGTATGAGGAACTGTGCATTTTGCAGGATTTTTATTACATAAGGCCTTGGCTGTTGCTCTCCGGTTTTTCACAGGCAATGAACTATTTGATTTCCTTTTCGATTCTGACGTGGTACCACCCAAAATATTCAAGGTTTTCCACTTCAGGCTATTTGCCTCAACAGCCTGGCATGAAGCTGAGACAATGTTATGGCTTCCAGGGCTCCATATTGGTTCAATAGAAGCCATCATGAAACGCTGGACTTCAGCCATTCCAGAGGCAATGTTAGAAAGTATATTACTTGGTTCTTCAAATTCCCTCTGATCGTCAACTAACAAGTTGTTACTGTTGGTAACACTGTGCCCAGCCCAACCGTCACCGGTCTTTTTGCTCAAAGGCCAGGTACAATTACCCCCAGTTTGTTTCCTACCCCGCACAGCTGTAGGACCACAATGTGGAAAGGACTCGTTTAGCAACTGGACACAAGGGGATATGTTGTTTTTACTAATGAGAGCATCCAATGACTTGGCATTGGCAGTAGGTAGCTGCACCTGATCGTTCCTTTTAGAGTGTGTGGCACCACTCGATTTTTTGGGAGTTTTGGAAGTCCCAGGATTCTGACGCAAATTATTTCTGCTTTGAGTTTTCTCTGCCGCTTTAGCAGATTTTGGCTTCCTTGGTTTTTTCGCACCTTTTGGACTTGAGCTTTGGTTTGGGCTCACATGTTTACTGGAGGTACTTTTCCTTTTAGGTTTTTGTCCTCTGCTATTATTTAATTTCACCACACCAGCTTGTTTATCAAAAGCATCTTTTTGAGTCAGCTCACAGGTGTCTTCGTTATTAAAGGAGTGAAACTGAAACTGTTGATTATTCAAAATAAAAGCCTCAGTTGACTGGTTGTGTGGCTGTGATACTGTACCCCATTTCATTTCGGTCGGCTCTCCAAGAAGAGCTTGAACATGTTCCTGAAAGTCTTTGGGTTTGCCTAACGTTTTGACCTCTGGCCCCACTATTCCAGGTGAAAGATCGGGTGTAATCGGCGGGGAGATCTCAGACAGTGTCACCTGCCTGAACCGGTCGGGGGTGAAGTTTGAGATGTCAAGGAGGTCTGCAGATTCCTTCAGAGGGGCAACTTCATCAATGCTTTGCTGAATTACCAGCTTGGGGCTGCAATGAGCTAAAAAGTCATCATTCATATCATCCTCGCCATCATTTTCACATGACTTCAAACTTAAAGAGCTAAAATTATTGGAGCTTGCTGACAAAGAACCCACTGAATCAAAACTGATGAGCCTGGTGTCATCTGTAGCTACTGAATCTCGATGGAGCTGAAAATTGCCATCACTGTCTTCTATTATGCATGATTGATAGCTGGTATTTGACTGCAGTGGCTGGCTGTGGGAATAATTTTTGCTAAGTACAAGCCCGTCACTGTGCATATCTATTTGTTGATAGGTATCAGTAATGGTTCCTGAAAGGCTAGCAGCTTCTGTCGGCAGTGATACTGCACCATCCAGACTCATCGGCAGAATGGCAGGCGCTCTGACGGCTGAATACTCCTGCTTTGCGTGCCACAACTTCTCGAAGCACTGTGTTTCCCGCTGGTAAAGAGGGGACTGCTGCTCGGACTCAGAGGGCGGGGACAGGACGCAGCTCTGTGTCAAGTTTGCAGGGTTAAAATGGCCCTGTTCCTTGGAGGCAACCACTGAATGATTTGGGAAGTAAGAGAGCCCGTTGTGGCTGATGGAATCAGATGCCTCCAGCAACGTCTGCAAATACCCCCCAGGGATCACTTGCATAGTAGCTGCAGCATTGGCAGATGGCACGGTCTTGTCAGACGAGCAGGTGGCTGGTGAGAATGAAGAATTCTTAGCAGCAGCCTTTGCATGGCACAACTTAGATGAATGGGTGTTGTCTGGAGCGCAATGAATAGAATCAGTCAGGAGAGTACCTGAACTATTCTGCCTCTTTACAGCTGAATCCATCTCGCTTGCATTTGTCATTGCCTCAGTGTCGTCATTTACTTCCGCCTTGTGCTTTTTGCTGGTGTTCCTCAGTTTGGCCTCTGCCTTTAACTTTAATCTCTTTAAACGCCCCTTCTCCTTCACTCTGTTCTCAAACTTCCCTTGCGGCTTGCGTCTCATTGAAGCTGTCCCTGATGTCATGTTGGTGGAGCAAAAGCCATTTTCACAGCTAGGGATTTCAATCGCAAATGTCTGAGCGTCGACAAAGGCCACCTCTTCCCTTCCTGCGTGAGTCAGCATCTGGGTTTCAAGTGGATCAAAGGAGCACGCAATCTGCTTGTTGGGGCCTAGCTCAAGCCGAACCCTCCGAGCCCGGTGTCTGCTTGCAAATGGTTTGCTTTTCCTCTTGGCAGGATGAGAAAGAAACACATCAGATACTGAGCTGTTTAAACGCAGCCTCTTCCTTCTCTCAGTAGGCACTGACAACACTCGTTCAGGTTGTCTTTGGAGCCAGAATTCCTTTAAAGGGGCAAGTTTTTCATATTTACCTAATGCTTCTTCGGTTAGACAAACACTTGTCTCGTTGGCATCGATTTTACTTACTTTTACTCGCATATCCTTTTGACCTTTGAATCTATTAATTATTATATATTTAATAATAACAGGCGGTCCCCTCCGAGCTGATTTTCGACGCTTTCGTGGACACCATTCATCATCATCCTCCTTCTTTGGACCATCTGCTACCCATTCCTTCTTCCCCGAAACCTTTTCGTTTTCTATGGAGTCAACGTCATACAGGTAGTCATCACTATACCGCACTTTCCGTTTGGCACGCAGTGCATAATTCAGCTGCCCAGAGCAATTTGCATTTTGTCTCGAGAGATACCCTGTGCTATCTAGGCTGCACTTGAGGGTGTCGTACGAGGAATCTGTTCCATAACTATCGTCGCTGTACTCTCCCGAATCTTCGACTGAATGATTTGCTTCAAAGAAATGATTTCTCTTAGAAGTTGCATAAAGCTTTACATCCACTGTGCTACTGTACTTCTGCAATCCCGATCTCTCTTCGGATTGGTCCTTATCATCCCAGATATCAATCTCATCAGATTTGATTTGTGATGCGTCTAAATTCATTTTTACAGAGGCTTTGCCTTCCTTTTTTGTGCAGTTTGAAATGACGTTAGGGAAAAAGCTCAACTGTGCCTCTTCCTGAAGTGCGTTTGTCTTTTCTCTGACATTGTCTTGAAAAGATTCGTACCTAATCTTTAAAGAGCAGACATCACTGCTGAGAGTCGATTCGTCATCAAACATGTAATTGTCCACTTCTTCCTCTGCAAAAAGATTGACTGAAAGCTCATTTTTGGAGCACAGGTCAAGCAGTTCTATTTTGCTTTCACTAATAAAAGACTCGAAGTAAGCCCAGTCCTGACTGGGATTCGATAGTAAAGCTTCCTCTCCATTGCATTTGTCCAGCAGTAATCCTTCATAGTAATGTTTTTGAGTAATATCTTCTGACTCACTGTCAGATTTCTCCACATCTCTTTTGTCTGTAGTCCTAGACTTGTGCACAGTAAAGCTTAGCAGTTGGTCTGAAAGCAGCTGATCCCCATATCTTCCACTTTCTCCTGTACTCATGCACTGAATCCCTATATCGGAGACGGAACAGGTGTCACAGTCCCTGTTCATGTCACCTATCTTCATGCTTATTCCAGGCTCTGCATCAATGCTTTCTTTCGATTCAATGAAGCAGCCCAAACAGGTTCTGCTCTGTTGCATGAAACAATCATCAGACAGCAATGAAATGCCTTTAGGCTCCGTGTACCTCAATGGGGCTTTGTCAGAATCTTCTGGTACGGACAAATAACTCACACCCTTTGTAACACAAGATGTAAGGGAAATGGCATGTGCAGAGGAATCATTTGAAGTATGTTCAGGCACATCAGCTAGTCTCAGAGGAGAGGGCGGGTCCAACGTGCTGCCCTCTTTTGAAGTAGGTAAAGGTAACACCCTGTGGCCAAGTTCATTTTCTTTTGGTGAAGTGAAAGACGATAAGGTAACGGCGGCATCTGCCGCGCTGTAAGACTTCAGAATTTTCCCTGCTCCACATGATTCTAAATGGAAAGAGAAAAGGCTAAACAATGTTAACATGAAGCAATCCAGTTCCCTGCTAAGGCTATGCAGATGAATAATTTAAAATGCATTAATAAAGAGAGATAAAAATTATACACAAATGTTTTCAATTTGAACCAAGATGAATTATTTTGGCGTAAGGGAACTGAGGTAGCCACCATAAGGAATTTATTATTCCTATCAGATCACAATTACTTCTATTGAAATTGAAAGGATATGGCACAACTTGAAAATCTCATTATGATTACAGTTTTAGCTTAGCTTTCATCTTGGCCCCAATTCAGCATTATTCCAAAAATTATTCATTCATTTAATTTGTTAATTAATATTTCATTAAAATCTGACATTGGGGCAAAAGGAAAATGATCAATGTTTGAAAGAGTCATACCTAAGTAACTATGAATGTAAACTCTGATATTTCAGATTAGAATCTACTTTACAACCACAACAAGAACCAGAAGGCTTGGCTAGAATGTTAATTCAGCTGACCTTTGTCTGTTGACAATTTTTATCGATGTATGTTATTGTTTCTATATATCATCTAGATGATTGAACATGTAATCTTCAGGTGAAGCGAGATTGCACAAGAACAGGAAATCAAGGAACAAACAGGCATTTTGAAGATTCTGCCCATAAATGTTAGGTTTGCACTAGAAATGATCCTGCTCAATTCTAAATAGGAAGCTGCATTAGCTGGATACTTAAATAATATGCTCCTGACTGTGGTGTTGCTGGGATAAGGATGAATATTACTGATAAGAGCACTGAGTTGTGGATACGGGATATTTACAGATGGACTTTCTTAAATGTTTTACTGGTGAATATTGTACAGTTATGCAGCTGTTCCATCAAAGCCAAGTGTGGTGTCCAAGTGAACTGGTATAGGAAGCCATTAGATAGTTGCACATGACAAAAATCCAGTTCCCATTTTGAATTCAAATGTAGTTATTTTTATATTTCTACTCAAATTTCATACGTACAGATGCAGACTCCCCACTGTAATCTCGTCATACAATGACGGCATTATTCTATCTATGGCTACTGCCGAGTTTTCAATGGGAACAAGTGTAATTAGAGCATGTCAAGTCTACACAGGCAGTTTCTGTTATCAATGTTCACATAGGAACTTCGGTGCACAAAAAGTAAGAGATTTAAATGCTATGGATCAATATTATAATTAAAAGCAATTCTCAGTATCTCCTGCAGGAAGAAAGTGGCCATTTGTTTAATGACACCATTCAGTTGCAACATAATCATCTATGTATACATCGGTAGTAACAGGCAACTACTGAAACTTATTAAAATGTAACCATAAATTAATTATAGCTGCTATAACTCTGATTCCCATTCCCGTTCCAATGTGTCAAGCCGGGACCTCCTCTTGTGCCAAGATGAGGTCACCCTCAGGGAGGAGGAGCAACACCTTATATTTTGTCTCAGTAGCCTCCAACCTGATAGTATGAGTATCAATTTATCCTTCCGTGAACAAAATTCCCCCACCATCCCACCTTTCCTCTATTCCCCACTTCTATTACTTCCTTCTGGGTCCCTTCCTTCTTCTTGTTCTCCTATTGTCCAGTTTCCTCTCCTGTCAGATTCTTTCTTCTCCAGCGCTTAACCTTTCCCAACTACCAACTTTCAGGTAGCCTCTTCCCCTCTCCCCCCCCCCCACCATCTTATAACTTAGGCATCTCCCCCCTTTCCTCTTAGTCCTGGCCCTGAGATACCGACTGTTCACTCTTTTCCATAGATGCTGCCTGACCTGCTGAGTTCCTCCAGCATTTTATGAATGTTGCTTTGGGTTTCCAGCACCTGCAGATTTTATCATGTTTTAAATACTCCCCGTTTTTTTCCCTAAATATTAAATGCACAAACATTCAAATGCTATTTTTGGTACAGTGCAAGGCTCTAAATTCATTGCCAAGGATACCCTCATTTTGGAATGAGGGTCAAAGCAACTTAAAGATAAGACAGTAATCTTGTCCACCTTGTCACGGCACAAGGTAGTGGAATATATGATTCACTGCCATGAGGTTCATCAAGGAAGTGGCACATCAGAGATCAGGGAGCATATCAATCTATATGGCACCAATATATTACTACATGTTTTATATTTAAACCTCAATATCAGTTCTTATTATTTGACATTCTTACATGTTTCTTGAAGCTTCTCTTTGCTTACCTCTAAAAGAATGTATCACCTGAAAGATCCAATAATGCTTTACCTCAGACTAGGGAAAAAACCAAATTAAGGGAAGAGGTGCTTTTTTTAAAAAATGGGATACAATTATTAAATTTATTTTGATCGTTTTCTCTTTTAAAAAATCAGAAGGAAAGACCCTGATGAAGGGTCTCGGCCCGAAATGTAGACTGTTCATTCCTTTCCATAAACAAGAGAAAATCTGCAGATGCTGGAAATCGGAGCAACACATACAAAATGCTGGAGGAACTCAGCAGACCAGGCAGCACCTATGGAAAAAACTAGTCAATGTTTCAGGCTGAAATCTTTCGGCAGGACAGAGAGAAAAAATCTGAGGAGCAGATAGGGAGACAGATTCTGGAAAGGAGTTGTGGTGGGAGATTTTAATTTCCCAAATATTGATTGGCACCTCCCTAGAGCAAGGGGGTTAGATGTGGTGGAGTTTGTTAGGTGTATTCAAGAAGGTTTCTTGACATAATATGTAGATAAACCTACAAGAGGAGAGGCTGTACTTGATTTGGTATTCGGAAATGAACCTGGTCAGGTGTCAGGTCTCTCAGTGGGAGAGCATTTTGGAGATAGTGATCACAGTTCTATCTCCTTTACCATAGCATTGGAGAGGGATAGGAACAGACAAGTTAGGAAAGCGTTTAATTGGAGTAAGGGGAAATATGAAGCTATCAGGCAGGAACTTGGAAGCATAAATTGGGAACAGATGTTCTCAGGGAAATTTATGGCAGAAATATGGTAAATGTTCAGGGGATATTTGCATGGTGTTTTGCATAGGTACATTCCAATGAGACAGGGAAAGGATGGTAGGGTACAGTAACCATGGCGTACAAAGGCTGTTGAAAATCTAGACAAGAAGAAAAGAAAAGCTTACGAAAGGTTCAAAAAACTAGGGAATGATAAAGATCCAGGAGATTATAAGGCTAGCAGGAAGGAGCTTAAAAATTAAATTAGGAGAGCCAGAAGGGGCCATGAGATGGCCTTGGTGAGCAGGATTACAGAAAACCCCAAGACATTCTACAAGTATGTGAAGAGCATGAGCTTAAGATGTGAGAGAATAAGACCAATCAACTGTGACAGTGGAAAAGTGTGTATGGAACCGGAGGAGATAGCTGAGGTACTTAATTAATACTTTGCTTCAGTATTCACCACGGAAAAGGATCTTTGTGATTGTAGGGATGACTTATAGAGGATTGAAAAGCTTTGGCATATAGACTTTAAGAAAAAGGATGCGCTGGAGCTTTTGGAAAGCATCAAATTGGATAAGTCTCCCCAGGTGGACAAGGTGTACCCCAGGCTACTGTAGGAGGGGAGGGAGGAGATTGCTGAGTCTCTGGCGATGATCTTTGCATCATCAATGGGGACAGGAGAGGTTCCGGAGGATTGGAGGGTTGCAGATGTTGTTCCCTTATTCAAGAAAGGGAGTAGAGATAGCCCAGGAAATTATAGACCAGTGAGTCTTACTTCAGTGGTTAGTAATTTGATAGAAAAGATCCTGAGAGGCAGGATTTATGAACATTTGGGGATGCATAATATGATTAGGAATAGTCAGCATGGCTTTGTCAAAGACAGGTTGTGCCTTACAAGCCTGATTGAATTTTTTGAGGATGTGTCTAAACACATTGATGTAGGTAGAGCAGTAAATGTAATGTATATGAATTTCAGCAAGGCATTTGATAAGGTACCCCATGCAAGGTTTATTGAGAAAGTAAGGAGGCATGGGATCCCAGGGGGCCTTTCTTTGTGGATTCAGAACTGGCTTGCCCACAGAAGGCAAAGAGTGGTTATAGATGGGTCATATTCTGCATCGAGGTCGGTGACCAGTGATGTACCTCAGGGATCTGTTCTGGGTCTCCTTCTCTTTCTGATTTTTATAAATGACCTGGATGAGGAAGTGGAGGGATGGGTTAGTAAATTTGCTGATGACACTAAGGTTGGGGGTGTTGTGGATCGTGTGGAGGGCTGTCAGAGGTTACTGCGGGACATCGATAGGATGCAAAGCTGGGCTGAGAAGTGGCAGATGAAGTTCAACACAGATAAGAGGTGTTTAATTTTGGTAGGTCAAATATAATGGCAGAATATAGTATTAATGGTAATTCTCTTGGCAGTGTGGAGGCAGAGGGATCTTGGGGTCTGAGTCCATAGGACACTCCAAGCTGCTGCACAGGTTGACTCTGTGGTTAAGAGTTTAAGAGCCGAGAGGTAATGTTACAGCTATAGAGGATTCTGGTCAGACCCGACTTGGAATACTGTGCTCAGTTTTGGTCACCTCACTACAGGAAGGATGTGAAAACTATAGAAAGGGTGCAAAGGAGATTTACAAGGATGTCAACTGGATGGAGGAGCATGCCTTATGAGAATAGGATGAGTGAACTTGGCCTTTTCTCCTTGGAGCGATGGAGGATGAGAGGTGACCTGATAGAGGTGTATAAGATGATGAGAGACATTGATAGTGTAGATAGTCAGAGGCTTTTTCCCAGGGCTGAAACGGCTAACACAAGAGCACATAGTTTTAAGGTGCTTGGAAGTAGGTACAGAGGAGATGTCAGGGGCAAGTTTTTTATGCAGCGAGTGGTGAGTGCGTGGAATGGGCTGCCAGTGATGGTTGTGGAGTCTCTTTAAGAGATTCCTGGATAGGTACATGGAGCTTAGAAAAACAGAAGGCTATGGGTAACCCTAGGTAATTTCTAAAGTAAGTACATGCTTGGCACAGCATTGTGGACTGAAGAACCTGTATTATGCTGTGGTTTTTCTATGTTTCTAGATTTAAAATGTGGGGAGAGGGGAGAGAAAGCCACCAGGTTACAGGTGAAACCTGGATGGGGAGGGATGAAGTAATGAGCTGGGAAGTTGATTGGTGAAAGAGACAGAAGGCCATGGAAGAGAAAAAGGAGAAGGAGCACCAGAGGGAGGCGATGGGTGGGCAAAGAGATGAGGTGAGAGAAGGAAAAGGGGATGGGAAATGGAGAAGGAGGGGGAATTGGGGGGCATTACTGAGTGTTTGAGAAATCGATGTTCATGCCATCAGGTTGGAGGCTACCCAAATGGAATATACGTTGTCCCTTCAAGCTAAGTGTGGCCTCATCATGACAGTGGAGGAGGCCATGGATGGACATATCGGTATGGGAATGGGAAGTGGAATTAAAATGGATGGCCACTGGGAGATCCCGCTTGTTCTGGCGGATGGAGCATAGAAGCTCAGCAAAGTGATCTCCCAATCTATGTCCAGTCTCACCAATGTAGAGGAGGCCACACCAGGAGCACCGAACACAGTAAATGACCCCAGCAGACTCACAGGTGAAGTGTCACCTCACCTAGCAGGACTGTTTAGGGCCCTGGATGGTAGTGAAGGAGGAGGCGTAGGGGCAGGTGTAGCACTAGTCCTGCTTGCAAGGATAATTGCCAGGAAGGAGATCAGTGGGGAGGATCGAATGGACAAGGGACTCGCGTAGGGAGTGACCCCTGCGGAAAGCAGAAAATGGGGGGGGAGGGAAAGATCTGCTTGGTGGTGGGATCCTGTTGGTGTTTGCGGAAGTTGCAGATAATTATGTGCTGCATGCAGAGGCTGGTGGGGTGGTAGGTGAGAACAAGAGGAACCCTATCCCTGTAGGGTGGCGGGAGGATGGGGTAAGAGCAGAAGTACATGAAGTGGAAGAGATGCTTTTCATAGATGCTGCCTGAATTGCTAAGTTCCTCCAGCATTTTGTGTGTATTATGAAAGATATAAGTGTCGTGAACTGAGAACCCGTCTTTGGAATGACACATCTACAACAAACATTCTCAAAATCAGCTGCAGTATGGATTTTTAGTTTTGTTTTTCCAGTAATGTGTTTTAATGATCAAATCAAATAAGCACTCTTGAGTGCCCTGTACAGCGTTACATTTTCATTTCCCGTAGCACCATCATTATGACTCAGAATAAAAGTCAATGCAATGTCAGTTAATGAGAAAGTATTACATTGGTACATGATGTACCATTCCGATTCATTCCATTCTAAGGTTTATTCTACTGTCATGGTATCTCACCAGTTGTATTCCCCAAATAAATCTAATGTTCCAACTAGCTAGACCTGTTAGATTCTTTCCTCTCGGTTTTCCATTGTTAAGAGGGGACAGGCTCACAATGAGCTTGAGGGATCATCTCTTCTATGCACTTTCCTCTTTAGAAACTTTAACCCTCCTGGATAACATAACATTTTGGAGATAAGTGCCAGGAAAGTTTTCGTCTTAAACTTGTGAAATCTTCAAGCATGTCATTTTACAATCATCAACTTAAAATCATGGAAGCACTACAGCACAGAAATAGGCCCTTTGGTCCATCTAGTCTGTGCCAAACTATTATTCTGCCTAGTCCCATCGACTTGGACCTGAACTATAGCCCTCCAGACCCATCTTAGTACACTAAATATTTCTGGTTTACAACAGGAGGCAAAGGAGAAAATGGGGTAAACTTTTGACATTTATTCTTTGCGGTAGAGATGAAATTTAGTTGACGTTGAACACTCGCTTCTAAAATTGGATTCCACTGAAGTCAAACATGAACTTCAATACATAATTGTTATTATACACCAAGTCTAGAGCATGCAATCGAAGCTGATTTTCCATAATTTACTGCATTAATACTGCAACCGCAATTCAAAGTTAGTTGTAAAGGTGCTGAGAATCATAAAAGGCTTCATTTAAATGCAAATTTTTTCCCCAGAAAATTTACAAAAAGCTGTTCACAACATAAAAAGAAAAATCTTGATGTTAAGTCTGCAGAAGGAGGATTTCACCACTTAGTGTATAAGATGCTAACACATAGGAGTAGAATTAGACTATTCAACCCATCGAGTCCGCTCTGCTATTCCACCACGGCTGATCTATTATCCCTCTACACCCCATTCTCCTGCCACCTACCCATAACCTTTTATGGCCTTACTAACCAAGAACCTATCAACCTCCACTTTAAATATACCCAATGATTTGGCCTCCACAGCCATCTGTGGCCATGAATTCCACAGATTCACCACGCTCTGGCTAAAGACATTCTTCTTCACCTCTGTTCTAAATGGATGGCCCTCTATTGTGAGGCCGTGCCCTCTAGTCCTATACTACCCAGCACGGGGAGAGGTTAACAGGACTTTATCACAGCTCGGGGCATTCCGGAGTTTGGAGTTCAATTCAGGTGCTGTTCTGTAAGGAGTCTCTGCACGTCCTCCCCGTGGAATGGTGGATTTTCTCCGGGTGTTCCGGTTTAGTCCAAAGACGTACCAGGTAGGTTATGTAGTCATTCTTTTTCCATGACTGGGTTCGGGTTAATCGGGGTTGTGGGGTTGTTGGGGTGGCTTGGCTCAGAAGGCTGGAAGGGTCTGCTCCATGCTGTATCACTAAATAAATAAATAGGAAATGTCCTCTCCACATCCACTTTGACAAGATCACCCTCGTTTTTTCCTGAACTCCAGTGAGTACAGCCATCAAGCATGGCCTGTAAATTTGAACACATCCAGAAAATCTGTGGGATACCAGTTAACCCTTTGCACACTGGGTGCTGCAGAAAACTTCACCTGTGCCCAAGGCCCAGAAGTCAGAAACTACAGCCTTGATCACTGGTGGCCAGAAATGTGCCACCTCGTTCATCCTCTCCCGAGGCCAGACTTGGGAGCTCCATGGCTGGTAGCCCACTGGCTCTGGGGTGGGGAAAGGAGAGCTGATTATTGCATTAGAAGAACCATCAGCTGATATTGTTGGGGGTGGGGGGAAGGGTTGTTGGAAATCACACTAAATTTTTGAATGGGGAAGGTAGTCTGGAAGGTGTGAGTGGTGCCAAGAAGTGACCTGGAAATGGTTGTTTAATTGTCACCTCATCTGAATAAAAGTGATTTTCAGTCACATTGTGTCAAACATGGCAGAGCTATTCAGTCTAATTTCGAGGCACTAACGTCCTTCGACCTTACTGTGAGCATAACAATTCTGCTTCCTCATCAGTAAATGCTCAAGTAGTCAAAATTATCCAGAACTCTCAGAGGTATTGATCATTCCCCTATTCTCGAGTAAGGCCATTTATAATGCTTTTTTGTTCAAAACAGGAACAGATGTCAAAATTTTGGCACTTTTTTTCAGTTCTGCAATAATTTATGAATTAATTGACATACCTGCTGTTTCCATGTTCTGTGCTTCGACAAACATGAAATATTGGCTGGGTTTAATTTCTCCCTGTAAAGTTAGCCGATGTAGTGAGAGTCTGCATGATGCCGATGTAGAGGCACTGTCTTATAACCACCTTCACCAACAGTTTTCAGAAAGATCCTCCTGCAAAACAAGATTAAAACATTTTTTGATCAAAGAAAAGGCAAAACAAAAATTACCCGTGAACATGGACCATCCAAGCCATTGCTGTCTTCTCACTGCTGCCATTGGGAAGAGGATACAGGAGCCTTAGGGCCCACACCACCAGTTTCAGGAACAGTTATTACCCTTCAATCACCGTGCTCCTGACCCAGAGTTGGATAACTTCAACAGTGAATAGATCCTACAACCTATGGACTCTACAACTCATGTTCTCAGTATTATCAATTAATTATAATGGGCTGAATTCATGGTTGAATGTGCAATGCCTTTGTACAAATGTTGGGACTGCAAATTCAAGCGATCTTGAATTTTTCCATGGAGAGAGGGATCATACTCAGAGCTAGACTTTTTCACCCATGGCAGAAGTAATGCATCGCGCCAACATCTACCCATTAACCCTAACAGTAAACTCAACTTTTTTCATTCCTTGCTCTGAGAACAAAGAACATTATAGCGATTCAGCCCATGATGTTTCAACCTACTGTAAGATCAATCTAACACTTTCCTCCGTCATAACAGTCCATTTTTCTTTCATCCATATGCCTATCTAAGAGTCTCTTAAACATCCTGGAAGTATCTACATCTACCACCACCAAGTTTCACTCACCTACTTCTCTCTCTCTGTGTAAAAAAAGCCTACCTTTGACATCCTTCAATACTTCCCTTCAACCACCTTTAAGTTATGCCCCCTGGATTTAGCTATTTCCACCCGGAGGAAAAAAGTTTCTGGCTGTCCACTCAATCTCTGCCTCTTATCATCTTGTACACCTCTATCAAGTCACCTTTCATCCTCCTTCGCTCCCAAGAGAAAAGCCCTAGTTCGCCCAACCTATACAAGTACATTGTAATCCACGTACGATCCTTTTTGTTTCTAACAACTTTAGCTTATAAGCAGTTAGCATTGAATCAAATTACAGAGAACTGCTAACATGGTGTTCTCTTGACATGTTTTTCATATTGCAGAAAGCAGCCTTGAGTGAAACATTTAAATAAGGGAGGCATAGAAGGCTATAGTCCTAATGTGGGCATGTGGGGCTACTGTAGATGAGCAAAAGGAAAAAAAATAGAAATAATGGGCTGAAGGGCTCATTGCTATTCTGTATTTCTCTATGTTTCTTTAACTAATAATGACTGAAATTTAAAAGATTTACACATTAACATAGAGTACTCTGATAGTTTATTACTTGCACAGTGTGCAAGGCCAAAGTCTCTAAACATAGGTCAACGATATTACACTGAGGTAAAGAAAAGAGTAAACCAAGAAATTGTGACTAGGAGGCCCTGAGTGCAGACGTCGAATTGGAATTATTGTTAAGTGTGTTTGCTGGATGGATTCTAGTGAGCTGGAAGACTTGCCCTTCTATAATTAACACACAACCCTCTATAAACCCGCAAACTGCAGGATGACTTCAGATTGAGCAGGCTAAGGGCTCTGTTTCTAAAGAAACTGAACTTAAGTAGGCATCCATGAAGTGAGTCGGAGAGGTTGCAGGGCCAATATCAGCAAATTGGAAATAATAAATCAATGAAGTTCAAAGGATTATAACTGTTTCAATAGCGGAAAAAATAAAGTTAAAGGGTGTGACACAGAGGTTTGAGTTTGGCAATTGGAGAAGAATCATTGTAATTCAGCCACTTTACAATAACATAGTATTAGTTTCCCAAATTAAAGAACTATCCCATTTGTAATTGAATGATGCAAATTAATTACTGGGAGGATTGCTATTATTTAAAATCACTGTTCTAAGTGGCTAAGTACGTGCATAAAACTAATAACACTTCGATAATACAGTTTTCTTGGGACTTAGACTGAAGTGGAGTTAGGATCAGAATCAGGTTTATTATCACTGATATATGTCCTGAAATTTGTTTTCTGGCTGCAGTACACTGCAGGATATAAATATCACTGTAAGTTACTATAGTAAATAATAGTGTGAAAGAAGAATAGCAAGCTAATGTTCTTGGGTTCATAACTCTGGTCACAGAGAAGAAAAAGCTGTTCCTAAAAAGTTGAGTGTGTGTCTTCAGGGTCCTGTACGGCCTCCCTGATGGGAGGAATGAGAAGAGGGCATGTCCCAGTTGGTGAGGGTCCTCAATGATGGATGCTGCCTTCTTGAAGCACCACCTTTTGAAGATGTAGATTTTTTGCATATTGGATGATAATCCATTAACACTTTCAATTCACTTTTTTTAGACATGCTACACAGTAATATGATACACTTCCCAGTGAGCCAGCCAAATTCAAAGACACGATGATACAATATCCAGTGTGCTTAAAATCAGAATGGGAACAAGGACCTGGTGTGCCAAATATGAGCATAGGACAGGGAACAGCATCCCAAGGCCAGATACCGAATCACCAGGATTTATGGACAAGGAGCTAGCAGGTTATTGGAGTTTCACTGCATGAGTCCGGTTTGTTCTCAATCTCCATCAAGATGTCCAATGACATTCCTTGATACAAAATGAACCCCAAAGAAAATCAATAGAAGGTAAGGAGCTTAATTCAATCTAATCTGACCAATTAAAAAAATCACATCCTTCTCATTGCATAGACGCTTTCTGACCTGCTGCGTATTTCCAGCATTTTCTGTTTTTAACATCAGATTTCCACCATCTGTATTTTTACTTGCACATGACTGGGTTCCGTCCAAGTAAATTTGATGGTAGAATTTATTCTAACATTTATGGTACTTGTTTCCTAAAACAGAGGATATAGCCTTATCTGATCTAATGATGCTAATTAATTTCAGAGAGCAATGCTATTATACGAGATCATTGTTCACAGTGCTGCTCTTCTGTATCAAATGTTGCCAATCTGACCATCTGTTTGTCACATTTTCAAAGCCCTATGTTCCGATTATTCTTGCTCAGCAAACACAGCAGGTACCACTTTGTTCCCAAGTACAAGCTCTCCATGCATCACACCTAACCTCGAATCTAAGCACTGCACCTGTCTGTCTGCGGATTCGTTTGACCTCAAGCTCCTCTCCAACTGCAAGCTGGATAGCTCCTACTTTTAGGATGCAGAGCAGACCAAGGGAAGGTCAGAAGGATGGTTGATTTGAGTCTACTTGTCTCCTGACTGAAAAGGGAATTTGGATCCGATCGAGACCCGATCCTTGTATTTATATGATGGGTTTGACATAGTGCTAGCTCAGACGAGACAATGTGTGCTGCTGTAATTGTATTTGTATGTGCGCAACTTAAACAGTGAGGACTGTCTACAATTACAGCAGGTGTACTACAGAGGCAGCCGCGGATCCACTGCCTGTAATAAACACCGGCTGATTTTTCCATTGTCCTCAGTTTGCACACAAAATATGGCCTAGGTCCCAAGTGGCCTTTCAAAAGTGAAAGTAAGGCCATTGTCCCATTTAAAGCGACTTTTGGGAGACGACTGGTGGAATAAAAAGAAAAATGCTGGAAAACATTCAGTAAGTTTGGCGGTAGCTGTGGAGGGAGAAAGAGAGATAACATTTCACAATGATTCTTTGACAAAATCGGGAAAGCAAGGAAACAAGTTAGTTCAGATGAAGAACCTTCAACCAGGAATGTTAACATATTTTTCTTTCCCTAGATGCTGCCTGACCTGCCTTGACCCGGTAACTTTTTAATACTTTTATTATGGATTTCCAGCATTTTATACATTTTCATAACAATGCCATTGGAAAGAGCAAAAGGAATACGATGAGAGAGACCAAGTCACATTTGTTGACAATTACATACTCTCAAACATCCAAATTGGTTGGTTCGAAGGGCATGCAACATTTGTGGGCTGCCCCCAGCACATCCTCGGACTGTGTTGGTTGTTGACGGAAAATGGCGCATTTCACTGTACGCACTGATGTTCTGATGTACGCGTGACAAATAAAGCTAATCTTTATTTTTATCTTTGGCTGCCTCCTCAGAAGAAATATACTGTACAGTCAACCAGAAAGGAGTTATGAGTCCACATTGCATTAGTATCTTGCTGTCAAACCCTGTTTTTTAATGGATGACTTCCCTCATTTAGCTCGCTGCTGACAAGAAGTGGAGCCTCTGCTCGCTATCTTACTCTCTCAGTACCAGAGAAGACTTCCAACTGACTGCAGTGTAGTTCAATTAAGATAGCATACTACACTGTTAATGGAAATTAAAATCATGACCATTCATATATAATTATCCAAATGTCAAAGATTTGAATTTCTTTTCTTATAATGATGTTTATTATTCAAAGGGCAGCTCATATCTCAGTGTTATCCCATTTCCTCACAGGTCACTGAAAACAAACAGTTTCACTGCTTTGTTTTGTTACAACAGATCCTTCTTAAAGTTTTCCTGGTCCGACTTGAAAGAGTGCAGAGAAAATTTACAAGGACATAGAAACATAGAAAATAGGTGCAGGAGTAGGCCATTCGGCCCTTCGAGTTTGCACCACCATTCAGTATGATCATGGCTGATCATCCAACTCAGAACCCTGTACTTGCTTTCTCTTCATACCCCCTGATCCCTTTAGCCACAAGGGCCATATCTAACTTCCAATGAACCGGCCTCAACTGTTTCCTGTGGCAGAGAATTCCACAGATTCACCACTCACTGTGTGAAGAAGTTTTTCCTCATCCTGGTCCTAAAAGGCTTCCCCTTTATCCTTAAACTGTGACCCCTCGTTCTGGACTTCCCCAACATCGGAAACAATCTTCCTGCATCTAGCCTGTCCAATCCCTTTAGAATTTTATACGTTTCAATAAGATCCCCCCTCAATCTTCTAAATTCCAGTGAGTATAAGCCTAGTCAATCCAGTCTTTCTTCATATGAAAGTCCTGCCATCCCAGGAATCAATCTGGTGAACCTTCTTTGTACTCCCTCTATGGCAAGAATGTCTTTCCTCAGATTAGGGGACCAAAACTGCACACAATATTCTAGGTGCGGTCTCACCAAGGCCTTGTACAACTGCAGTAGAACCTCCCTGCTCCTGTACTCAAATCCTTTTGCTATGAATGCCAACATACCATTTGCCTTTTTCACCGCCTGCTGTACCTGCATGCCCACCTTCAATGACTGGTGTACAATGACATTGCTGGGATTTGAAGACTTGAGTTACAGGGACTTTAGTCATTAGAGTGTAGGAAAAAGAGGGGAGATTTGATAGAGGTATACAAAATTATGAGGGGTATAAGTAGGGTAAATGCGAGCAGGATTCTACCACTGAGGGTGTGTGAGACAAGAACTAGAGGTCAGGGGTTGAGGATGAAAGGTAAAATGTTTAAAGGGAACCTGAGGAGAATTTTACCCCATCACCAATAATATGCCGTGTTCTCATTCTTAGCATCAGGAAGGAGATACAGAAGCCTGAAGGCACACACTCAATGATTCAGGAACAGCTTCTTCCCCTCTGCCATTTGATTTCTGAATGGACATTAAACCCATGAACATGACCTCTCTACTTTTTTACTGTTTTTATTTTTGCACTACCTACTTAATTTAACTATTTATTATATATAGTTGCGTACTGCAATTCTAATATTATGTAATGCATCGTACTGCTGCCTCAAAAACAACAAAAATGACATATGCTGGTATACTAAATCTGATTTTAATTCTGAACTTCTTCACTCAGAGGGCAGTGAGAGTGTGGAACAAGCTGCCAGCAGAAGTGATGGATGTAAGGCTCAGTTCTAAGATTTAAGAGAAATTTGGATAGGTACATTGTGTGGAAGGGGTATGGACTAGGCATATTAATAGTTTGGCACAGACTAGATGGGCTGAAGGGTCTGTTTTTGAGCTATGGTGTTCTATGACTCTATGACCCAGACTATCTCCCCAATCCTTACTCTATGAGTCTTGTTAATTAGATTTGGTGTGCTATTTGATCTGTTCTTTTCATTTCTGTAACGAGGGTGTCACCGGTACTGACAGCGTTTATTGTCCATCCTCACTTCCCATTGCGGTGAACTGTTAAGAGTTCAGGAGACAAGCATATTCCCACTGCAGTAAATAGGTGGGATTTTCCAAGACTGTTCACCCAAGTTTGCACTTAAAGTTCTTTTCAAAAACATCTTTAAAGACAAAAGCTTTAAAAAAAACTACCGAGTCAACCTACTGTTGTAACTCATTCCTTACCGTCTACATCGACCCAGCAGGGTTGATCCGTTTTGGGGTCCCGTGCATCCAGGTCTTTTTCCTGCAGTTCATCCATAAATTTTGTTTGTTATTCCTTATTCCATCAGTCACAGTTGCCGGCCACACTGTAAGTGCGTAAAATATATTCCATTAATCTCCACAAGGACTATACGACTGTGATAGCAGAGAGAAAAAAAATTTCATTCCAATACTTAACTCTTTTTAACAATACAAGCGAGGACAAATGTTTATCACAAGTTGGTTTGCTACAGTGGGTACTTAGGTTGCAGGAGATGGTTTATGTGTTTTTTATATAGGTAAATGGAAGGGAGTGCAGGACACAAGGTTAATGCTGCCATTGTTATCGAAATCAATGCTGCTGTAATTACCATCTTCAGAATGAACCAATGGAGAATTTAGTGATCTCTGAAATGAATGAATATAGTTCCATCAATGCTCTAGTGTTTGGGATATGTTAATGTAGTGCTGACAGCTCAAACTCAGTGCTCATAGGGTAAGTTCATGTTAAAAATTGTACTTTTCAGTTTTTTTGCTTTCATAATTTTCTAGAAGCAAGTGTTTAATGATTAGTCCATTTTGATCCACGGTTTATCAATCGATCCACTCAGGTCTACATTTTCACAATCGATACACACCAAGACACTTATAGCAACATGCGTTTATTCTCCGATCTGTGGAGAGATGTGAGTATAATCCATATTATTTTTAATTTTAGTGTCAGATTCCTCAGTTCATATTGTAAGGGCCAGCAGCTTTTGGCATGTAATGCTGAGCTTAGTTATGTAGTCATCATACACGAGTGTACTTAAAGAGTGGGCACGATTTGAATATGTACTATTGCAGCTATGACCAGGCATTCATAATCCACAGTCAAAGGAAAGAATTATTTCCCTTTATGCAATTCCAGATGTCCAAAAGCATTATACTGCCATTGAAATGCTTCAATTATCAGACTATTTATTGACATCTGCCAATGTTTGAAGCTGAGTGGGTTAAATTACACATAATAAAATTTCCATTATTCAGCAAGTAAAGTCAATTTAGTCAAACATTAGCTTAAAGAAGAGGAAACAGAAACTAAGCAACACACACACAAAATGCTGGAGGAACTCAGCAGGACAGGCAGCACCTATGGAAAAGAGTAAAGAGTCGACGTTTTGGGCCGAGATCCTTCAGCAGGACTGGGGAGAAAAAGACGGAGTCAGAGTAGGAAGGTGGGGGAGGGGAAGGAGGAAACACGGTGACTGGTGAAACTGGCAGTGGGGGGGGGGGGGGAGAGGGGGTGAGGGCAAGTGAAGTAAAGCACTGGGGAGTTGATTGGTGAAAGAGATTTCCAGCATCTGCGGATCTTCTCTTGTTTGTGAAACAGAAACTAAAGCAACTTCTGCCAACAAAGCAGGACAATTTCACCAGAAGAAAAACAGTGAGTGCAAAATAGTTACTTACAGATCACGTGCATTAAATGAATCTCAATCACACACAAAATGCACGGTGCTCACTGACAAAGGATTCACGTACTCTGGCTGAATATGTTTGCCACCACAGTCAACAATGGTAACCGTGGTCCACAAAAAGCTACGTGATAGTGACCAGATAATCTGTTTGAGAGTTCAGTATCAGTCAAGGCAATGCTCCCCAAAAAATGCCTCCATCAATAACCCCATCATTTGAGACACTAGATGGGGTCTTAATTCAGCATCCTATACAAAAGTGGCAGTCCTAGGACTGTAACTTGATTTTAAGTCTATAGAGATTTGAATACCAAAATTAGGAAGCTCATTAGGATCATGAGGAGGAACATGGCTGATCTTCCCCCTTTTGATGTCAGTGCGGCATCTACATGGCAACAGCGCCTTGACTCAGTCAGCTCAAAAACTGAGCTGGGGTGATTCATCTGTACGGCCCAGCCAGAAGATCATGTACCAAAGAATCAGAACTTCAAAACACGTCAAAAAATCGCCCTCACCATGGAAATATGCCAATTACCAAATAAAGGGTTAGACCAATTCATAGAGCCATTGACCATAAGAGCATGGGTAACTTCTACGGCTTATTCAGAAAGTTAAGATGCATGGGATCCACGGTGTATTGGCCATTTGGGTTCAGAACCAGCTTACCTATTGAAGACAGAGCGTAATAGTCAAGAGGATTTATTTCAGCTAGAGGATTGTGGTTAGTGGTGTTCCACAAGGGATCTGTATTGGGACCTCTGTTGGTTGTGATCTATATAAATGACCTGGATGAAAATGTAGATGGGTGTGTTAGTAAGTTTGCGGATGACTGGCAAAGAATACAACAGGATATGGATCAGTTTTAGATATGGGCAGAGAAATGGCAGATGGGGTTTAACCCAGCCAAATGTGAAGTGTTGCACCTTGGTAGGTCAAATGCAAAGAGGCAATATACTAACAGCACGATCCTTAGCAGTGTGGATGAACAGAGGGAGCTTGGAGTCCAAGTTTATAGATCTCTGAAAATGGCTACTCAGGTTGATTGGGTGGTTAAAATGGCATTTGGCATGCTTGCCTTTATTAGTTGAGGTGCTGAGTTCAAAATTCAGGAAGTTATATTGCAGCTTTATAAAACTCTAGTTACGATGTATCTGGAGTACTGATGCACCACTACAGCAAGGATGTCAAAGCTTTGGAGAGGGTGCAAAAGAGGTTTACCAGGATGCTGCCTGGATTAGAGGGCATGTGTGAAAACGAGAGGTTGGACAAGCTTGGGTTGTTTTCTCTGGAGTGGTGGATGCTGAGGGGAGATTTGACAGGGGTTTATAAGATTATGAGAGGCCTAGAGAAGACAGACAGTATTTTTCCCAGGGTTGAAATGTCTAATACTAGAAGGCATGCATTTAAGGTGAGAGGGGGCAAGTTCAAAGGAGATGTGAGGGGCAGGTTTTTTTTTACACAGAGAGTGATGGGTGCCTGGAATACACCGTCTGGGGTAGTGTTAGAGGCAGATACATTAGAGACTTTAAAGACATCCATGGAAGGATATGAACATTGTGTATGCAGAAGAGATTAGTTAGGCATTTCATTATAAATGTAATTGGTTTAGCATAGCATTGTGGGGTGAAGGACCTGTTACTGTGCTGTACTGTTCCATGCTCAATGCTCTACATTCTCAGAAATGGCACCTGGCCTCCTTGGGTTCACTATATCATTTCCCTTTCTAACAAATCAAATCAAGTTTAATTATCATTCAAAGCATACATGGATACAGTTGAATGAGGCAGGATTCCTCTGGGGCCCGGGTGCGCAACATACATCCACAATAACGAGAGAGGGAGAGGGAGAGGGAGAGGGAGAGAGAGGGAGAGGGAGAGAGAGGGAGAGGGAGAGAGAGGGAGAGAGAGGGAGAGAGAGGGAGAGAGAGGGAGAGAGAGGGAGAGAGAGAGAGAGAGAGAGAGAGAGAGAGAGAGAGAGAGAGAGAGAGAGAGAGAGAGAGAGAGAGAGAGAGAAAACACATGTATAGTCCAAGTCCCTGAGCAACATGCAAATTGATGGTACAGCTCCTGGCAAGCCAGCCTGTCGTTCCACTGGTCGAACACTAGAGGGCAGCACTGATGGGAGAGACCAGCCTTCAACTGAGCATAGACACCAGGCTACACCACCTCCAGTGTCTTCTCACAACACACACAAAATGCTGGTGGAACACAGCAGACCAGGCAGCATCTGTAGGAGAAGCACTGTCGACGACAGGGTCTTGGCCCGAAACGTCGACAGTGCTTCTCCCTATAGATGCTGCCTGGCCTGCTGTGTTCCACCAGCATTTTGTGTGCGTTGTTTGAATTTTCAGCATCTGCAGATTTCCTTGTGTTTGCTCCAGTGTCTTCTCACTTGGACTGCAGCAGCAGGCAAGCCCTCGCTACAACTGAGGCCACTCTGCTGCCTCGTTGCCTGTTTTCCACCAATCAAGGGAAATAGGCCTGCAGTGTTTTACATTATCAACGTCTAACAGGGTCTTGTGATCGCAGGAGGAACGTCCAAGACAGTCACGCATGGTTACACTGCATGCACCAACTCTGATGCCTTCGAGTAGCAGGGAGCAAAATGATCTGCTCCAAGGTCAGCTCCTCTGAACCTTCTCTGGCCCGTCCACCAGCTTATCTTTCTTTGGCCCATTCACTGGCTTCACCTTCTCTGGCCCGTCCACCAGCTTATCTTTCTTTGGCCCATTCACCGGCTTCACCTTCTCTGGCCTGTCCACCAGCTTCTCCTCCTCTGGCCCATCCACTGACTTCTCCTCCTTTGGCCTGTCCACCGGCTTCTCCTTCTCTGGCCCATCCACCGACCTCTCCTCCTCTGGCCCATCCACCGACTTCTCCTCCTTTGGCCTGTCCACCAGCTTCTCCTTCTCTGGCCCATCCACCGACTTCTCCTCCTTTGGCCTGTCCACTGGCTTCTCCTTCTCTGGCCCATCCACCGACTTCTCCTCCTTTGGCCTGTGCACTGGCTTCTCCTCCTCTGGCCCATCCACCGACTTCTCCTCCTTTGGCCTGTGCACTGGCTTCTCCTCCTCTGGCCCATCCACCAGTCTCTCCTTCTCTGGCCTATCCACCGACTTCTCCTCCTTTGGCCTGTCCACCGGCTACTCCTTCACCAGCCCGAGCGCCAGCTTCTCCTTCTCTGACCCGAGTGCCGGCTCCTTCGACATTCTGGCTGTCTGTACTGAACAACAAACAGGTCAATGATGTGGTAGGCCTGCTGCACCCATTGTTCTTGGAGTCCGGTATAGGCTTACAATCACAAACAACACACTTTTAAAAAGAAAAGTGCGCCTTTGGTTGGCTCTGTGTTCAAATGTGCCACCATAGATTTCCCAATTATTTGTTTTAATGATAGGTATGTGATCTCTTCATTAAAGAAGGCTTTTGGCAAGTTCAGCCCTGATCCACCTTGCATTACACAGAAACAGAAATGAGCTATGTGTTGGTATTTGTTTATTGTTGTCACATATACCAGGATACAATGAAATGCTTGCCTTGCATACTGTTCATACTTGGTGCATTAAGTATAAGGTAAAACAATAATAATGCAAAAAAGTGAAAAAGCTATCAAAAAACTTCAGTGCAGGTAAATGAAAAAAATGCAAGATCATAATGAAGAACATTGCATAGAGATTGTATGTGTACAAGGGATTAGATGTATGTCTCCCATTGGCAAAGGCAGTATGAGACACTGACATAACCATAACCAGTTTTGTCCAGCATCTCAGCAACAAGACATATTTTTCTACAACTTGACATTTACAGTTTTTTTCCCCGTCAGTAAACCAAATCCCTCTTTTGTCTGACACTTAAGCTAGTCAGGCTTACCTCCTCACATCTCATCACATCTCACACATCTATGGCCTTTTAGGACTCTATTTTATGACTCTCTGTTTTGATTCAGGGTTTACAGTTCATGCTTAAAATGCAGGAGGATTTCCACTTTAAATCCCTGTTGAACCTACTGACAGGTGCTTTCACGTTCCTAAAGGAACCTGACATGAAGAAGAATGCAGACCAGAGTCAATAATCAAAGAAGCCTGGCATGACTAATCATTTAGGAAAGTTAGTCAGTAAGGTTTTAAGAGAGGTAAATTATGTCTCACAAAGAACTGCTCAAGTTCTTTGAGGATGAGGGATTCGGGGGATCCTGTAGATGTTGTGTATTGACATTTCCCAAAGACATTTGACAAGCTCCTACATGAGAAGCTGTTACATAGATTAAGAGCCAAAGGTATTTTAGTAAGTATGCTAGTCAGTATGCAATGAAAACTCACTGTCATATACTAAACAAAGAATTGGAATTATTTAGCCGTGTTTAATCTGAACCGAAATAATGAATGGTTCAACCACTGGCCCTCAATTGTTAACTGTTTACATTAGTAACCTATAGGAAGGAACTAAATATAAGATTTCTGAGTGTGCTGATGATATGAAAATAGGTATAAAGGCAGGTTATATTGAGGAAATTATGATTTTGCAAAGGGATATAGATAGAATGAGTGATTCAGTGAAAACCTGGTAAACGAAGTTTAATGTGAGGTCATGCACTTCAGTAAGAGGAAACAAAAGGCAAGCTGAGTATCTACACAGAGCCTGCATATGAATAAGGTGAGTCTCTAACGTTCTCTGTGAAAGGCAGGCAACTAGATACATTTATAGTGGAATTATATAAATAATATTTGAAAGGTTGAGGAATTGAGGGTTATGGGGAATGGCCATAATGCAGTTGAGGCTAGCACTGAACAGCCACGTTCATACTGAATGGTGAAGCAGACTTGAGATTTTCTTCTATTCTTTTGTCAAAGAAATCTTACAATTTATAATGTACTGCTACCACAAAACAGCAAATTCACAACATATGCCAATGATATTAAACCTGATTCATACGTGTAGATAGTGGAGGAGGCTTTCACCTTCAAAAATGAATTTCATTTGGTAATGGTACTCTTATAATGCTGTTCACTACAAAATTCTAAAATTTGCCTCTAGGATTAATGAAACATTGGCAATAAAATCCAAATTAAAACCATGTGTGAGTCGTATCCATGGGACTGTCAGATTTTCATTGATGGTTAGAGAGAAGGGAGGTGTTATGTTTTGCAAATCCAAAATACAAAACTAATTGGAAGCAAAAACAGTTTGCCTTTTGTTTCTTCTTACTGAAATGCATGACCTCACATTAAACTTCGTTTACCAGGTTTTCACTGAATCACTCATTCTATCTATATCCCTTTGCAGAATCATAATCATAATGTGATCATGGCTGATCATACACAATCAGTACCCCGTTCCTGCCCTCTCCCCATATCCCTTGACCCCGCTATCTATAAGAGTTCTATCTAACTCTCTCTTGACTGCATCCAGAGACTTGGCCTCCACTGCCTTCTGGAGCAGAGCATTCCACATATCCACCACTCTCTGGTGAAAAAGTTTTTCCGCATCTCTGTTCTAAATGGCCTACCCCTTATTCTTAAACTGTGGCCTCTAGTTCTGGACTCCCCCATCAGCGGGAACATGCTTCCTGCCTCCAGTGTGTCCAATCCCTTAATAATCTTATATGTTTCAATCAGATCCCCTCTCATCCTTCTAAATTCCAGTGTATACAAGCCCAGTCGCTCCAATCTTTCAACATACGACAGTCCCGCCATTCCGGGAATTAACCTTGTGAACCTACGCTCACTTTCAATCTTGACTATAGCTTAATGGCATCTCTACCTGCTGCTTCCATTGACAAAGCTATTTCAACTGCTCTTTTAAATGTAAGTTGCACTTCAGTTAGGAGTCATTTTTAAATATTTTCTTGTAAGATTCTGCAAACTAAATGTTCTCTGAGTGCATCATTAAACTCATCACCGAACTGGCAATGCTCAGATAATCTCTTCATTTCAGCTACATATACTGAAATGGACTCCCCTTCCTTTTGATTTTGCTTAAGAAAACTTAAGCATTCTGCAATCTATAATGATCTTGGTTGGTGCAGTTAAACATCTAAGCAAACTGTATGCCTTTAATTACAATACATTCAGCAATATTGGCATTCGCTTCTTATTGGCTATTCACTAGCTTTAAAATACTGTTCAATTCACTCAGTATACAATATCCAGTTATCTCTTGTGCAATTGAATGTGTCAATGTAGCCCCCTAGTTCTGCTTTTTTTAAAAATGTATGATTATTATCAACCAGTTCTGTTTATGAACCTGTGGATTTAGTCCGTTTAACACAACCGTTTCTGCCCTTTTCAGAAGAGCACATGCTGTGCCTTTCTGTTCTTAAACTCAAATGACTCGCAGCACTTTTTTAAAAACTCAAACTTCTTGCTGTGCTTCAACAGATAGCTAGTCATCTCAGATTCGCTTTAAAACTTCCTGTTGTCACTGTTAAGTTTTGTAACTCCATGACGTAAAGCAATTGAAAGCAAAAGCACATGGAGCCGGGAATGTGTGCCTTAGTTTCATTTTTACTTTAGCGAGACGCACACGTACAGTATGACATGGCGGCGTGACGCCATATGCTATTCACGTAGTTTTACAAATAATCCGTAATGAATTATTTAAACAAAGAATCCTTAATCAAAAAATATATTTACAGTATTACTCAAATATTAAACACACAACAGGAGGGATATTCTCAAAAAGCTTAATGAGTTTCTGCTGTGCACCAGTAGATAGCAGCCATGATGTTCTGGTAATGATAGAAATTTAACAAAAGGATGAATTATATTTACATGGAGTGCTGCCATTTATATGGAGCATCCGGTATCAAACCAACACCCCCCCCCCCCCCCCCCCCCCCCATCATCTAGGCCATGCCCTTTTCCAGCTATTAACACTGGGCAGGAGGTACAGAAGTCATCCACTAGGTCCAGCACCACGAGCTTCAGGAACAGTTATTACCCTAAAACCACCAGGCCCCTGAACCAAGTGGATAACTTCAATCAATACTGCTATGAACTCATTCTCTGACTTACAGATTCAATTTAAAACACTCTTTAAAATTCAAGTTCTCAGTATTATTTATATCTGCACAGTCTATATTCTTTTGCATATTGGTTGTATGTCAGACTTCATCAGTTTATATTTTTCATAAAACCCCATTGTATTTGTTTTTCCTAAAAATGCCTGCAAGACAGTGAATCTCAGGGTAGTACATGGCAACACATATGTGCTTTGATAATAAATTTACTTTCAACTTTTTTGAATTTTGAATGAAGTGATTTTTCTTGCTTCTGGCATAAAATATAGACCTACGATCTTTTACACACAAGAGATTCTGCAGATGGTGGAAATCCAGAGCAGCACACAGAAAATGCTGGAGGAACTCAGCAGTCCGGGCAGGATCTATGGAGAGGAATGAACAGTCGGCACTTCGGTCCGAGACCATTTGTCAGGACTTCACCTGCACAGATGATGCAGATTTTGTGATCTACAGCCAATTTTTGGAGTTACCTGCCCATTTTCATGGCGCAGTGCTAAGAAGATTGTTTAAAAGGGAACATCAGTTGTAGATGATGCAAAGAAGCTGAAGAGAAGCTCAAAGAGCCTCAGTATCTCAAAACTATCTGAAAGAGACAGCATTGTGACATGTATTTTAAAATTGCTTCCCTCTAAAAATTAACTGCTCTATGTATAATATCTGCTTTAAAAGCTCATCTTAAATAACGTCAGATGAAGCAAGAGTGACAGGTGTGTCACTCCCAATGTTTTAACTACAAAGGGTGTGTGGGAGTACAGTGGTGTAGAAATGAAGATAAGCTACTTGACAGAAAGATTGGTAGGTCTCATCCATCAGCCCAACAGCATAATCCTTCATTTCCACACTACTGTAAATTCACAAGCATATTACCACTACTTAACTGTAGCATGTGAGGAAGAATTGAAGATATAATGGGTATTCTGTTTAAGAGCTGGGATGTGAATAATTTTATTATGTTGTAGTGCTTAGTATTTTGGTAGAAGATGATACAAATGAGGTACTCTTATCTGTAAAAGAACTTGGCATAAAGTCAAGAGGCTCCTATAATTTATATTAACTAATTATTTTCTTACAGATACTGGAAATGCCAAAAATCTGGTTAGTAATTGAACAAGAAAGACAGCAATTTTATTAGAATCACACGTCTATTTAAGAGTCACGGCTGAAATGGTAAGCTGGATATCTTAGTCAAGTGCTCATGGACCATACTTTGAACATATTTTAGATGCCCGGAAGCCAAATGTTGAGAGCTAAGTAGGCAGCCAGAACAACAGACCATAGTGCACTGTGTTGCATATCCGAGGCACGTTGAATTAGCTAATGAAGACTCCCTTAAACCCACCATCAAGAACAGGGGCAGTAGGCATACCATCATTCAGTGATCCTCCAAGAGGCAACCTACTTCAGGGGTGGCGATCCTTTTCTGTGTGCCCAAAACCGACAATAATCTTGTAAACAACTCTCTTATGTGCCATGGTAATTTTGAGCAGAGATTATCCTTGATTAATGAATTAGTAACAATAATTATGGACTTTTTTTAAGGAAAAAAGATAAGTGCTATCCATATTTATGTGTATTCATTGTTTTACTGGTAATAAAAGTATAATAGAGATACATTAAAGTAAATATTTTAGAAAACCTATTCAAAAATTATTAATATTAATCTTTTAAAAAGACAATTAAAAAACAAAATTTCCGAATAGTATTCTTATTGTAACAGCTTGATATGATGCGTACAACAGATATTCAAGGATTTCACAACGAATCATCAATGCCACGTTCTCACAACCATCTATCTGGCGCCAAGCCGGGGTGAGATGTTTCCTGTGAAAACATCTCACTGTTCTCAGGTTGTAAAATATCATTCACTGCTGCACTCGACTGTAAAGGTAATCATTATCGTGGGTGGGGCGGCACTGCATGCCGCATGCCAACAAAAACTTTTTGCACGTGCCATCATTGGGCACATGTCCATAGGCGCAATACCCCTGAGTCGGTCCTTCAGTGTTGATAAGATGACTCACTACCTGACCGTAATAAGACACAGCAGCAGAATTACACCATTTGGCTCATAAATTTGTTCCAACATTCCGTCACGGCTGATTCACAATCACTTTCAACTCCACTCTCCTGCCTTCTCCCTGTAACCACTGATGCCCTTACTAACGTTTAGGGCCAAGACTCTTCATCAGGACTGGCCTAGTGCTGCTGAAGGGTCTCTGCCAATACATTTTTCTGCGTGGCCTGCTGAGTACCTCCAGCATTTTGTGTGTGTTATCTGCAGATATTCTCTTGTTTGTGATATAGAGAGGTAGTTACACCCAAGATGCAGGACACAGAAAACTGGGTGACAGGATGGTGAAAGAGCCATTGCAGAGTACCCCTGTGGCCATCTCCCTCAACCACAGATAAACCACTTTGGATACTGTTGGAGGGGATTACCGAGAAGAGGAAAGTCACAGTGGTCAGGTCTCTGGCATTGAGTCTGGCTCTGTGGCTCAGAAGGAAAGGGGTGGGGGTTGAGGAGAAAAGGCATGCTGTGGTGAAAGGGGATTTGCTAGTTAGGAGAATAGAAAGGAGGTTCTGTGGGCGAGAATAAGATTCCTGGATGGTAAGTTGCCCCCCCCCCCCCCCCGGGTGCCAGGGTTCCAAGCATCTCAGATCAAATCCTCAAAACTCTTGAGTAGCCAGAGGTTGTGGTCCATGTCAGTGCCAATGTCATAGGTAGGAAGAGGGGCTAGGTTTTGCAAAGTGATTTATGGGAACTAGGTGCTAAGTTAAAGACAGGACCTCCAGGGTTGTAACCTCAGGATTACTACCCATGCCACGTGCTAGTGAAGCCAGAAGCAAGAAGGTAATATGGTTTTACATGTGACTAAGATGTTGGTGTAGGATGGAGTGCTTCAGATTTTTGGATCACTGGGCTCTCTTTCAGGGAAGGTGGGACCTGTACAGAAGAAATGGTTTTCACCTAAACTGGAGGGGGACTAATATCCTAGTGGAAAGGTTTGCTATTACTGCATGGTGGGGTGGTTAAACCGGAGTTGCAGGGGAATGGGAACCAAAGTGTCAGAACAGTTAGTGGAGAGGTTTTGGAGACAGATGTTGTTAAGACCTTAGACAAAGTCAGGAATCAAAAGGCTGAGTATGATGGTACTAATATTCTGAGTTGCGTATATTTCAATGCAAGAAATATTGTAGCAAAAACAGATGAGCTCAGGGCATGGATCAACATAGGGAATTATGATATTGTAGCCATTAATGAGACTTGGTCACGGGGGGGGGGGACAGGACTAGCAGCTCAGTATTCTGGGGTTCCGCTGTTTTAGACATGAAAGAGCAGGAGGAATTAAAGGGGGAAGGATGGCATTACCAATCAGGGAAAATGTCATTGCAATGCTCAGTCAGAACACAATGGAAATCTCAACTAGTGAGGCTTTATGGTTGGAACTGGGGAATAAGTAAGGTTTGACAATGTTAATTGGGCTATGTTACAGACCATCCAACAGTTCATGGGATTTGGAGAAACAAATTTGTAGACAAATCACAGACTGCTGTATGAAACATAAGGTTGTTATAGAAGGTGATTTTAACTTTCCACATATTGACTGAGTCTCCCATACTGTAAAAGGACTGGATGGGATAGAGTCTGTCAGATGTGTTTAGGGAAGTTTCCTTAATCAGTATGTAGAAGTTCCATCGAGAGAGTGTGTGTTACTTGATCAGCTATTAGGAAATGAGACTGGGCAGGTGACATAATTTTGTGTAAGGGAACTCTTTGTATCTAGTGATCATAATACCATTAGTTTCAAAGTAAGCATGGAAAAAGATAGGTCTGTGAGTTGAGATTCTACATTGGAGAAAGGCCAATTTAGATGGTATCAGAAATGATCTGGCAAGTGTGGATTGGGACAGGCTGTTTTCTGGCAAAGGTGTACTTGGTAAGTGGGAGACCTTCAAAAGTGTAATTTTGAGTGTACAAAGTTTGTTTGTGCCTGTCAGAATAAAAGGTAAGAATAATATGTTGAAGGAACCCTGGTTTTTGAGAGATATTGAGGCCCTGGTTTTTTTATAAAAGGAGGTGCATTGCAGGTAGGAATAAATGATATACTTGAGGAATATAAGAAATGAAAGAGAATACTTAAGAAGGATATTTGGAGGTCTATAAAAAGGCATGATGCTGCTTTAGTAGACAAAGTGAAAGCGAATTCTATGGGCTTCTACAGATTTGTTAAGATCAAAAGGATTCAGGGGACAAAATTGGTCTTCTGGTATCTCAGAATGGTGGTCTGCACATGGAGTCAAAATAGATGGGGGAGATCTTAAATGGATTTTATTTGCATCTGCATTTACCCGGGAGACGGACTGAGTCCACAGAAGTGAGGCAAAGCAGCAGCAAGGTCATGGACCTTACACAGATTACAGAGGAGGCGGTGTTTGTTGTCTTGAGGCAAATCAGGAAGGACAAAACCCCAGGGCCTGAGAAAGTGCTCAGACCCTGTGTGAGGCAAGTGCAGAAACTGTAGGGTCTTAGCAGAGATATTCAAATCATCCTTAGCGACAGGTGAGGTATTGGAGGATAGCTATTATTGATCTGCTGTTTCTGCTTTAAGAATAAATCAGGAAATTATAGGCTGGTGAACCTGACATCAATAGTGGGAAAGTTATTGGAAGGTATTCTAACAGACCAGATGTATGAGCATTTGGATACACAGGGATTGATTATGAATAGTTTGTATGGCTTCATGTGTGGTAGGTTGTGTCTAACCAATCTTATAGAGTTTTTCAAGGACATTATAAGGAGATGTCAGGGGTAAGTTTTTTACTCAGAGAGTGGTGAGTGCGTGGAATGGGCTGCTAGCAACGGTGGTAGAGGCGGATATGATAGGGTCTTTTAAGAGGCTTTTAGATAGGTACATGGTGCTTAGTAAAATAGAGGGCTACAGGTAAGCCTAGTAATTTCTGAGGTAGGGACATGTTCAACACAACTTTGTAGGCTGAAGAGCCTGTATTGTGCTGTAGGTTTTCTATGTTTCTATGAAAGTTGATGAAGGCAAGGGAGTGGACGTTGTCTGCACAAACTTCAGCAAGGCATTTGAAAAGGTCCCCTATGTAAGGTTAGTCAAGAAGATTCAGTCACTTGGCATTCAAGATGTGGTAGTAAATTGGATTTGACATTGGCTTTGCACGAGAGTGGTAGTATATGGCTGCCTCTCTGACTGGAGACCTGTGACTAGTGGAGTACCACAGGGATTGGTGCAGGGTTTGTTGTCATTTGTCATCTATATCAACGGTCTAACTGGATCAGCAAATTTATGGATGACACCAAGATTGGGGGTGTACTGGATAGTGAGGAAGACTATCAAAGCTTGAAGCGAGATCTGGATCAAATGAAAAAGGCAGATGGAATTTAATGCAGACAAGTGTGAGGTGTTGCAGTTTGGGCAGACCAACTAGGGTAGGTCTCACACAGTGAGTGGTAGAACAAACGGATTTTGGAATATAGGTCCATAATTCATTGTAAGTGATGGCACAGGTAGATAGGATTTTAGTCTGTAACGAGTTTGTATGTCCTCTGTGATTTGATAAAGATATACACAATTACGAGGGGTATACATAGGGTAAATGCAAGCAGGTTTTTTCTGCTGAGGTTGGGGGAGACTACAACTAGAGGTCATGGATTAAGTGTGAAAGGTGAAGTATCTAAGGGGAAAATGAGGGGAATCTTCTTTACTCAGAGAGTGGAGAGAGTGTGAAACGAGCTGCCGGCACAAGCAGTGGATGCGATTTTGATTTCAACATTTAAGGGTACCTGGACGGAAGGCCATGGTCCCAGTGCAAGTTGATGGGAATAGGCAGGTTAAATGGTTCAACACAGATGATGGGACAAAGGATCTGTTTCTATGCTGCAGTTTTCTATGACTCAACAACTTTAGAAAAAACAAACCTGAAATCTCTCGAACAAATTTTACATAGCCTTTTTCCATCAGTTGAGTCTCAAATGCATCTAACACATCACAGAATGTACGAATCAGATTTTGCAATATGAAGAGGTCATCTGAGATTTCACTGTTTGGAGGCAGCTTCCTAAATTTGAACATGTACCACAGGGTGGCAATTCACTTTCACAAATCAGGCAGGAATTGTACAATATTGCAAATGCTCAAAGGCTTTGCCTGGTGAATAACTGAGTGGCCAGGTGCAGGTTTAGTCCGTGGGTAACACCTTTTAGTTGGATGAAAATAAAACTATAATTGACCTAGGGCTGACACCTGTATTTGGACAAGTGTTTTTCATGATTTCCTGTTTTCATCTCCAGTCTCTTAATGGCTAAATTAGTGGTGCCACAAACTCATACAACAAACTGACTTGTGACCGTCAAAATGCCTTTTTACCCACACCTCCAATACTATTGCAATAAACAAGGGCTTACAATTTTGTTAAAAACTTTTATGAGAATAAAGGCTGTCTTTTCTCAATACTGTCTGTAGCCAAGCAACCAAGTGAAAAAAAGGTTGCATCGCTTAGATTGTTGTAAAGGTTAATCACTTCTTTCTGGGAATTCCAAGAACTCCAATCAAACTCTACAATTGGCCTTAATTTCGATAATTATGGGGGGGGGGGACAAAGTTGTCCATACATTTCTGAGCTCTACTCAAACTACCTGTGAGTGGAGCAAACATAGAGGACTAAGTATTGCAGATAGAAAAGGAAAATTGCAATGTCAAATCAATATACTACTAGAGGAGGCAAAAATATAGCAAGTTTATCTACTATGGGGCCAAGGAAAAATCTAGGAATGTTTTAAAACAGTTAAGACAGGAATGGTGAGAAACAGACCAATGGGCCAGTATAAAAAATCTAAACATCTAATAGACTACCCGTCATTATCTCAAGCGGTCTGATACATGAAGCGGGGTTAAGTATTATCAAATGTAGCGAAAATGTACAATCATCTCCTTCCAAAACAGTTGACGCAAAGGGTCAATTTCAAAACTGATAATTGCAATATCAATCTATCATTAAGAGCGCAAGAGACTCTATCATTAAGAGTTATCGAAACAAGCCCAGTAAATGAAGCTGGTAGAGACCAGCTGCGATCTGAATAATTGCAAGCTCAAGGGGCTGAATGTCTTATTTTTGTTCTTATGATCTGGTTTTTTCCTTTGTTCGGTTATTCAGACCACAACTGATCTCTACCAACTCTATTTACTGGAACTGAGCTTGTTGTTGAGTGCAGAAGGTCACTCCTCGGCCTTCACAATCCAGCAGTACGATGTTAATGTGATAAATCTCACACTTATAATTACAGCAACAAAGTAATTAGGTAATATTGAAATATCAACACCCACTAAAAATCAGCAGAACAGGGACATTATCACAGATTTCAATTGGTTTATCAAGAACAGATCTGCTGAAAATGTCAGCACTAATATTCTGGGAGAACGGCTGAAAATCCTGCAAAGGTCATCTCACATGGACAAGAGATCCTGACAACTAATACAGAAAAAAGCCTTTAGCTGCGGTGCAATAGTTGTATTCATAATAATCTTTTCAGATTTTTTATGAAGATGTAATAACACAGTACATCACCAGGTAAATTCAAGGTCAAGGCAGTTATAATTCATGACAGTGGGGCCAAAGATCAGAAAATGAATGTTGGTGTATGAAGTAAGTGACCTAGATTACAATAAACCTATTGCGTACTTGTCTGAACTGTGCCCTTAAATATATATATATAGTCAGAACTTTAATAAGAACATTTTGTCCTGATATATTGAATTCTTGTACTTGACTATTCAACCAAGCAAAGCACTTGCCATTCTTTGCTGCTGACTTGTGTGTGTACAAGGCTCCCTGTGATCTCACAACCAGCACAAGGCTGAGAAGATAAAAGTCCACAACAACCTCTTTCAATTTTTCTGTCTGGGCTCAACCACTGTAGGATCCAGTGGCACACTGGCAACAAAATTAGAAAAGGGATATGACAGGCGGTGATTTAGCAAAGCTGCGATTGTGGTGGTGAGGTTGAGTGGCGTGGTGGGTAGTGCTGCTTCCTCATTGCTCCTGTGGCCAGCATTTAGTCCTGACCTGCAGTGCTGTCCACGGAGAGTTCGCACTTGCTTCCTGCGACTACGTGCTGTTTCTGTCAGGCGTTCCGGTTTTCTCCAGCAATGCAAAGATGTGTGAGTTGGCAAATTAACTGGCAACACTGTGTTGCCCCTTCCTGCCTATAAGTGGGCAATGTGAAAATCGGGGAGGTAGGTGAGAGATTGGTTTGTAGGGAAAGGGGAGTTGTGGTGTGGAGAACTGGATCGATGGGATTGCTCTGAGAGCTGGGCCTTTTAGCCATGAGAAAATGTGAGTGAATTTTCCAGGGAGTTCCAAATTAATCTCATTGACTTCATCATGATATCATTCTACTTTAATCTGAAACAAAGAATAATTTTAAACAATATGAATCACAAAGTATAAACCGCAAAACATGTCTGGATATTTTTTAAAGAGGCTCCTGATTTCCTGACAATAGGATAGAAATTAATTTGGGCAAGGTATTGGGTGAAGATGAACCATTTGAAGTTGCCATGAAAAGTCCACTATTGGGGGGGGGGGGGGGGGAATATAAATGAGAAGATAATTTGGATATGCCATGGCAGGAACAAAGACAGGACAAATTTAAGTTGTCTTTGCAATGGAAATTAGATGTGAAAAACAGCTTACGGTCGAATTGACCACCAAGGTTGCTCACAGCTCTGTGAACCTAGAAGAGGAATGAGTGGCTGGACAGAATGCAGAGTTTGTATCAGGAATCAAGGGCAATTAAGTTATCTTTTTCAATGTTTAACCAAAGTTAACTGTAGCCTATGCAGTGCACAGTTTAGGAGAACCAGGAAAGTAGAGTTGAATGTTACAGCGAAAAATCTGACATGTGGTTTCAGTTATCGTCAAAACATCAATGAGGAAGAGGACAGTGGTAGATCTTTCAAACTCCAAGTAAGGGCAGAAAGCAGAAGGTGGGGGGGGGGGTGCATTGGAAGAAACTCTCTGAGACCTTTCTGCTCGTGAACCTCCAGTCCTCTCATCCCTCCCCACCCACTTTTCTCTTAACTTCTGAAACCTTCCTCTGTAACCACCTTCAAAGAAACTAAAGCCTGCTAGGTGATATAGAGGTTCATCTATTAATATCAAAGAACATTTATGATAATATATATGTACTTTGATAATAAATTTACTTTTATCTTTGAACCTGCATGTTTTTCAGCTTGATCTGTTGCTTACAAGGTGGCCTCCTCCACACTGGTGAATCCATCTTACAGAGCACCCGCACAGTGTCTATAACTAGCTACGTACCATTTTAACTCTGCTTCCCTACCCCACACAGACACATCTGTCCTTGTCTTTCTCCATTGTTTCGGAAGGGCCAAATGCAAATTGGAAGAACAATGTCTCGTATTCTTGTTGAGTAGCTAGTAATGCAATAGTGTGAACACTGGATTTTCTAATTTCAGGTAACCCACACACCCAGTGGTCTCTTCCAACACACTATCCTGTCCACCTGGTTTTCTTCTCACCTTGTTCACCTTCCCCATCTGCTCCCCACATAGTACCACTTACCAGCTTCAAACTGCACCTCTCCTCCTGTAGTACTGCTTTACACTAGCAATCCACAAATGTGGAGTGACCCACTGAAGTTTTCCAACATTTTGCTTCTTTCGTTTCAGATTCTGGAACCTGCAGTCTCTTTCACCTTCCTCCAAGCTGATTTCCCTTTAGATTTATTTTCAATTCAATTGATGCACTTGTGTATATATACAGTGCAACATACACACAACATTTCATTGTACCCAAGAGTGTAGCGATTCAAGTCAGTAACTCAGCAGCATCTGTTAAGGATGGACTGTACATACTGGTCTCATCAACGATGTCTAGATCCAATCAAGGGTAATAAGCGTTACACATTGTAAAGCTTCAGAACTCCCTCTATTGACTTGCTGTCTGTTGTTCCAGCTTTACATCTATTATGATTTATAAGTGTCTCCCTAGACCTAATACTGCACTTGATGAATTTCCAATCATGACCATGTCCCTTATTAACGTTTCTTACTAAAGTTCTACGACAACTCTCTTTTTTACTTTCTTAAACATAATAATAGTTGCATTCCACCAGTCATGCCAGTTTGTTCTTCAACAGAGACAATCCTTTTCAATCCCATTACCCTATATCTGTTCATAACACACAAACACACGAGTGTCTGCAGATAGTGCAAATCCAGAGTAACGAGCAGACGGCATCCATGGCAATGAATAAACAGTTCAGGTCCAGTCCTGATGAAGGGTCTCGACCCAAAATACTGGTTGCTTATTGCTTTCCATAGATGCTGCCTGACCTACAGAGTTCCTCCAGCATTTTGTATGTGTTACTCTATTCATAATAGTTATTTTAATGTATTTATTATTTTACAAGGCTTTTAAAGGGTTTGGATATTAAATTGAATTGAATGATCTTTATTGTCATTATACATAGGTACAGTGAAACTCTGTTTGGCTTCCTCTCAGGCAATCAAACAAAGTGGTAGATAAAAACAAGACAGTAATAGAAAATCAGTATTAAATAGATAAGTAGCAGAAAATAAGTTGCAGCAGCACCAGAATATCACAGTAATGCACAAAGTGCTGTTAGTACAAGTATTTGAGTCCTTGTGTGTGCTCACAGTTTCAGTCACTGTTCTGTGGGAGTGGTGTGATGGAGGCCACAGCTCTGGGGTAGAAGCTGTTCCTCAGTCTATTCGTTCTGGCTTTTAGTGTCCTGAACCTTTTGCTGGACGGCAGCTAGTCAAACAGGGAGTGGCCGGGGTGTGTAGCGTCTCTGGTTTCTATTGATGCTACCTTCGTGGCCTACTATAGTACAGGATTATTTTACGTAGACTTGGGAGAAACTACTCCTCCTCCCTCCCCCTCACCGACCCTCTAAATCACTTTCTGATAACAATCCTGGAATTAAGACAGCTAGATTGCTATGCACGTATTTTCTAGAGTCTTGTCATCACAAAGGACTACATTCACATTCAAATGGCATCTAAAAATGACCACACTGAACTTCCACGTTAATTAGACAGACTGAATAATAGATAGCATGAAGGTAATTATGAAGCTGCAAACCGATCATAGAGATTTGTGCAATATATATCACCTAAGCATATTGCTGAGATGATGAGGGGATTGTCAGATGTTAATTGAAGATGAATCTGGTAGCGCATGATGCAAGATCTTAATAAAGCAGAAAATGAGAAAACGCCATTCAGCCCGTTGTCTGAGCTGTGCGCGATCTTCCTCTATCTTGCGGGTGGTAACAAATGAGAGCGAAAATGAAAAGGAAGGCAAAGTTCCCTGCCCCCAAATGTAATCAAAATAAACTCCAGGATATTAATCTAATATTATAAGCAACATTATTCAACCCTGACCGGTTTAATTTCACAGATGACATTTTCCAGCTCCCAGGAGCACCAAAACCTTCATGAACTCTGAGTCTGTAAAGTATTTGATTGTCTGTGAATATAATTTCCCTTCAATTTTCTTTTTTAAAATGGTTTTATCTTCAGCCTTTTCTTCTTAAAAGGGAAACATCAATGACTTTAAGCCCTCTCTATTGTGAGCGCTTAATGCAATAGCTCAGAAAAGGTTTAATGATATACAGTCACTGAAGCAATAGTGGGAGTGCAGTCAATACTGAGAGGTGGAACAAGGTCCAACGTGGATAAGTTTTAACTGTAAATGAATTCCACCTTAGGTAAACTTCAGGTTGATTTGTGCAAGTAAAAGGGTCCCAAACTACCTGGAGTGTAAGGTGGAGAGAGGAAAGAGTTTCAATTAAAAATACACTATACTCATTATAGTATCAGTAACTATTTATAAGCCCGCAATAAAAGTAATCCAGGCCCCTTCTTCAACCTTGCTAGAATTGTAGAGAAATTATGCTCAATGTGTGTCCAATATTAGCTAAACCATGCTGAAATGCAAAAAAGCTGCAGATTTTGGAAACCTGAAATAAAAACAGAAAAGACAGCAGTTATTCTGCATCACACACAAAATGCTGGTGGAAAGCAGCAGACCAGGCAACATCTATAGGAAGAAGCATTTTCGACGTCTCGGGCCGAGACCCTTTGTCAGGACTCGACCCGAAACATCGACAGTGCTTCTTCCTATAGATGCTGCCTGGCCTGCTGCGTTCCACCGGCATTTTGTGTGTGTTGCTTGAATTTCCAGCATCTGCAGATTTCCTTGTGTGTGAGTAATTCTGCATGTCAGGCAGTGCCTCTGGAGAAAGAAACAAAATTAAGGTTTCGGGTTAGTGGTCTTCCATCAAATCAAAAGATCGATAGGGGGATCAATTGAAATTATGAAAACTTAATTTGAAGGATCAAATTTTAGGTGCTGCTATACCCATAAGTAAACAATGTATGGATATGGATGGATATGCAGATATCGTGTAAGTTTCCAGCTCTGCCTCTTCTACATCCAGCTGAGAATCCTTTTCAGGCCCATGGCTTTATATTCCATCTGACAGAAAGCACCTCTGATAGTGGAACTCTCCATACTGCCCTGAAGTTTCAAACTATATTTTGTTCATGCACAACTTTTATGTAGATGATACGCAACTCGGATGTGCAGTAAAAATGAAAATTGGATTTCAAGTGGCCGTAGGTAGGTGGGAAGACAGTGAACATGGAAGAATTTAATGCAGTGAGTGTGGAATAATGGATTTTGGCAGGAAAAATATAAAGAGTTGAAAATACAAGCTTTAGTTAGGGGGAAATCTAATGCGATTGAATGGCAGAACTAGATCAATGAGAACAATGGTCTGACTCTGCTCTTTTATCTTCTGAGAGGCTGAATACAACTTGCAGGGTGCAACTCTAAAGGAGATACAGAATTGGAGAGACAAGGAGATATACACTGAAATACCTTGGAAGATGGCAGGTCAGGTTGCGTAGTCAATTATCACCGTTATGGGACTCTGGTGTTCATAAACAAATGTAAAGAAAACAAAATCAAAGATGTGATATTGAATAAGGCAGAAAGCACTGATACTGAAGGAGAAAATATAATTGATTTTTCAAGCTGATATCCTTTCAAGAGATCAAATAAAACATTATTAATTTGTGATGTTAACAAATTTTAAGTTTTCACAGATGCTTGCTGGATCTACTAAGTATTTGCAATATTTTCAGAATATGCAGTATTTTGCTTTTAAAGTTATAAATACTGCTTTGAACACAACTGCAACACTTTGTCTAATTTTTGGACATCAAAATTTAGGAAAGATGTGGGAGATTTAGCAGGAATGCAGCAAAGGCTAATATGATCCCAGGAATGAGAAACTTCAGTTTCTTGGATAGTCTCTCTTTACAGAAGAGGAACTTGCAGGGATTTGAAACAAATATTCAAAATCATGGCCAATTTGTTCACATTATCTGCAAAGCAAACGATAGTAAAATGTTTCCACTCGAGTGAGGAGAACCAGAGGGCAGAATTAAGATGATTGGTGAAAAAATGAAAGGTGAGGTGAGGAAAATCATTCTCTTTTTTTTCCAGACAAAACTAGTGGAATGATTTGGAGACACTGTCAAGCAAAACCTGAGCAGGGCTGTAGGGAAAAGGGGCAGTGAACAGCACTACCTGGATTTTGTTAAAAAGAAACTGGAATACTCTGAATAGACCAAGTGAGCTCCTCCTCAGGGTACTTCTGTCAGTCAGTCTGAGGATTGAAAACTCACCATCACAGAATTCAAAAACCACAACCAAAAAACTGACATACAGAATAAGAAAGTTGCTGTTAATGTGAGAAAAATAATGAATTTAGCATAAAATGCAAAAGACACAATTTTTTTGGCAAAATTGATGAGATGGAAAATCACGATACAGACAGTTCCCTAAGAATGCAACCCCTCATTATTTTAGGGGGATACTGTAGTAATAATCCCATGAATTCTATTGTGCTTAGTCTCAGGAACGGGGCTTCAAGGTCAAGTTTGGAGCTCAGAAAAATAGATGTAATTTCTAAACCAAGTACATGTTTGGTACAGCATTGTGGACCGAAGGGCCTGTATTGTGCTGTAGGTTTTTCTATGTTTCTATGTCTAATTGTCATTCTGCCTAACGCACATATACAGCTAAATGAAACAAAGTTCCTCCGGGGCCAAGGTGCAAAACACACAGCACATATAGTTATGATAGCACATACAGTCACAAAAATACAGTATCAGCCCAAGGCCGCAGAGTGGCATGACCTGAAGATTGACGGTGCATGAACTGACCCCGAACTTCTCAGTTCCGGGGGGGGGGGGGGGGCGGTGGAATGAAGGGATTGTTTTGAAAAGTCCTACACAAGTAGTAAACACAAGCAGAGATATCCTGGTGGAGCAGGGAGTTGGTATGAATTAATAGACTTGGAGAGGCAGGGAAAACTCAATTAATAGTTGCCTGATTAACAAGTGGTTTTGGAATAAATACAAAAAGAGTTTAATTACTGAAGTTGATTCAGTATAACCCCTGACGGGTTATCATGCTCACCTAACTGTGTCTAGCAATTAGTACATTAGAGCTGCAATACAGTCGGTGTGTTCTCTTTTAACCTTTTATGGTCAAGTGAATGCCAATGGCAAGGTCAGTAGACATGGTCCATAGCTTCCTGTCCTTGGGAAAGGAGTGTTAAACTAGCTTCTTGAACCACTGCAGAGCTTCTGAGGAAAGGCCCCTCAATTGTCATTGGATAATGAGTGCCAGCAGTAACGAAGCAATTATACACTTTCACAGCAGGGTGGCGTAAGATCTGGAATGGAGCCTGAAGGTGCTGCGGTCTCTTGCATCTGCTCTCCTTGTTCTTAGTGGAAGAGAGCGAGGGTTTGAGGGGTGCAATTGGTCCAGGCTAGACAAATAACTGTAGTGCATTTTGTGAACAGTGCACAAAGTAAGCACAGCCAAGAATGAAGGATCAGGGTGATTGTATAAATATATTTTGGTTCAACTCTTAACTAAACTATCTTTAAAAACCTCTCACAGTATAGAAATCAGTAACAGGGACAACGTTTCTGCTAATTATTTTACAGCTGCGTGGACCAACAATACAATAGCTCTGAGCAGGAAATTTTTACATGACCTGAAAACTGCACAGCAATTTAAATGTTTTTTGTAGTATGCATACTATGAATATTTAGAATGAAAATTGAAAAATAACCTACTTTTGTTTTTTTTTATTTATCAATTGAAGGGTATAATGAAATGTGGTACAACAGAGAATATGTTTCACATTTCATAAACATTTGCCCATTGTCTATTAACCCCGTCCAGAAGAATTTCACACCCAGATGAAAGACGCATCTTAGTTCTCATTAGATCATCTGAATGTTCCTCTTCTAGGCTGTTTCTAGATTTACATTTGATTGAATTCATAAGACTGAATCCACGTTCACAGTCAGCATTAGAGCTTGAAGTGTTCCAACGATGTCAACAAGAATTGACAGTTCTTCAAATTCTTCGTTTCTATGTAGTTCAACGTATCAGTGAACATCTTAATTGAACCAGTCTTAACTTTCTCAGAAATGACAAATTTGAAATCACAGTATTGCTGCAATATTTTTGAGGCAGTACTTTTGTCGTAGCTCATAATAGCAGCTGAGTATTTTTTGTCAGTCATAAAACATTCTTGTTTCCAAATTCAAAATTGGCTGCATTTGCAATAGCAATAGGGTCAAAAGCTTGCTATTCTCTTAATTCATCATCAGGAAATCTGTTATCCAAGTGATTACACACACATTGAATGAATTGAATAATAGGTGCAGTATCAACATCAGAATTTATCAATGCAAGCAGATCTTTCACTTTGTCACTTCAATAAACGATAGTGCCAAGACACTGTTACTGTAACTGTTAATTTTTGCTTTTGCATACTGATGCACCATCAATAACTCACTCCGAGACGTAAAGGCGAGATATCGGCTTTTATTGACCAGAAGAAGGAACAAGCAGTGAGTGACCACTATACTACATCCTGGAGACAGAGAGGCCGGGCTCAAGACCTCCATCACCTTTATACAGGGGTCTGTGGGAGGAGCCACAGGAGCAGTCATCAGGGGGCGTTTCCAGATAGATATATGTAGTTCACCACACATACTACATTGCTTCAATTGCATTGAAACAGCTTTTCTGAAGGAATTTAGAAAGAGATGCCAGATTTTCTAAAATATTGTCAAGGACTGTTAATGCTACGCAATATTGTGGATTGGTCAAAAATCTTCAGCTGGAAGAAAATTCCAGCCGTGTGGCAGCAAAGGCTATGTGCACGGGGGCATTTCAGTTATTGCACGGCCGTGCACCTGCACAGCTCAGAGACAACACTGATCAGGGACAGGGAAGTATCAATCACAGGAAGCTAAGCAAGAATTTAAACAAAAATAAATTGTCACCTAATACAAAATCTAAAAATATAAAGTCTCACTGACGAACTAAAGTGTTAAATGGAACTAAAATATACAATGTATAAAAATCAAAAAGGTTAACTGGCCTCGCCTATGCTGCTTTCATTACAAACTTAATGTTATTACACCAAGAGACAGATACCAGAAAATGCCCAAATATCCAGCTCACAAGCTTCATTGAGCCTACATTTATGACACCTTCAGTCCACAGAATATGCTACTGTTAAATGCCCCAAGGCTTTTGTGGTCATAATTTTTCATCAGATAAGAAACCAATTGATAAAGCAAAATAGAGATTTAAACATCGCTTTGAGTCATAAATATGTTATGATTTGACCTGTTACGTACCCGTGACACGTGACGGTGGTACCCTTGTCACGTGACTGGGGTTGGAGTTATACTGGACATGAGGTAATGGTGGAGTGATGTCATTTTCCCGCCAGTAGAGGTCATGTGACAGGTTTTTTCTACAGGGTATAAAAGGGAGACCCACCCTGTCAGGTGGGGCAGTTCGTGGCAGGATTTGCCAAGATGACTTCATATCACTGTGTGATTTAATGTGATGACGCAGTTTAGTTAAAAATGAAGTTTTATATAATGCCTAAAGTTTAAAAGGTCAGAGCCAACGGTTTCTTCGCTAAAGGAGAGTGAAGTTTGGAAAATGGAGATCAAGAAAAATCGATTTTCGATGGATTGACTTCGACCTTGTGTGATCCTCATTCGGAAGGATTTCGTTTACTATTCTCATGATAGTCTCCGCTGGAAAAAGCGGGAGATTGAGAATATTGTGGAAGGAAGGTCAGTCACTTTAAGTTGTTATATTTAATAAAATTCGACGTGGGAGTTCGACGCTGGGAATCGAAGGACATCGACGTGGAAGAGAATTTACATCGCTTTTAAAAGTCTCTCCTTTTAAAAGTACCGTGAGCTTTTGAACTGTCGGCATATCGTTTTAAAGTCTGTTTTCTTTCGGCATATCACTTTAAAGAACTGAGTTCTTTTCAATACCACTTTAAAGACTGTTTGGGACTGCAACACTATTAAGGACTGTTTGAGCAGCTGAGCTCGGATCATTGTTTGGGTTTGTTTACTTTTGAAGGGGGTTTGTTATCAGTGTTTAATAAACATGTTATTCGTTATAAAACCCCTTGCCTAACTCATCTATATTATTGCTGCCCGAATACGTAACAGACCACAGTGCCAAGTAATAAATAGCTGATGAAAGAACCAGATAGTGGCAGACAATTCATGAAGGGCTGGATATCATTGAATATGAACCTGACCAACTAGTAAGGGCAAAGTCTCTAACGAAGAATCAAAACTCTCTAACAAATGCATAAGAAAAGTGCATTTGCAACACGTGTCAAAAGATCTATTCATTATAATTCAGACCATGCATATCACTGAAGATGAACATGACCGACTAGTAAGGGCAAAGTCTCTGATGAAGAATCAGAACTCTCCAGCAAATGAATTAGAAAAGTGCATTTGCAACATTTGTCAGAGACCTATTCATTATAACTCAGACCATAAAAGAAGTAATTGCATCATCGATTGAGACAGACACATGTACTTGTAATCTGGTCTGTTATTTGTAACAAGGCTGTAGAGCACTTAGCCGTTTTTCTACTGTACAAGTTAATGCACGGTGACAGAGAAGGACATTTTGTTTTAATACAGAACAGTACAGCAGAGAAACAGGCCCTTTCACAATGCTGTACTGAAGGGTGCATTCCTGTGTTAACGATACCCAATTACACTAAACTCTTCTGCCTCCATATCCCTCCACTCTCTGCATTCAGCTCCAGTAGTTTGTTTTGTTACGAATAAATTAGAGGTGAATATCTGGGTTGGCCCAAGTAACAACACAGACAGAACTTTTTCTAACTTCTTTTTCATTACAACACATTGGAGTGCCCAGAAAAGGAGCGTATAAAAGCCATTCTTCTTTACTTAAAATGGTGGTTGGATGAGGAGAGGGAGGATTTGAGGGTTAGAATTGATCAAAGTATTCTGTAAGCATTCACATCTTGTGAATGAATATGAAAGCTGTCCACAGATGGGGTCCAGTTTGTTGAATGGTTTGAACAATTTTTACTTGCTCTGCTAAACCAGATCTCCTCACGTGTGGGATAGAAAACAGCAGTGCATTTCTTACATTACAAAAGTAGCTGATTGGTTGTGAAGGTGTTGAGGCTTCCAGTGGAAAGTGCTAGATCTTCCCTATAGCTTGAACTCTCAGCCTCACTAAGGTGAGAGGAGCAAAACGACAATGCACTAAAAATACTCTCAAATGCTTTTTGCCTCTTCCTTGAAACAACACCAGTACAAAACGGTCAGGCATGGAAAACAATGACATGTCTACAAATTTATTGCCTTATTCACTTGCCAGGCTATGGCAGCATACATGGTTTGACTCACATTTCTCTGTTACGCTGCACAGGTCACAGATGACTTGTTTTGACACCCTGGTCAGTACATTAAAGTCAAAGCTATGTCACAAGAAGAGACATTGCTGACGTTTTTGTACATTGATTCCCACAGTACTGGATCCGCACCTACCTGTCTCCCTTGATTCCGTGCAATGCCCCAAGACAGTATCAAAACAATTAAAATTACCACTTATAAAAATCCAGACGCAATCCGCAGTGAAGAGTTCTACATATCAATACACTAGAATAAGGGTTTTCACAATGTCCATAAAACACATTGCAACTCCTCCTGAAGACACACTGAGGGCTTCACAAACCACTTTAGGAAGGAACACCGCGGACCAACTTTTGCACTACTGTGGACATCTTTGCTGCGTGCGTGTGTGTGTTTACAAAAATACCTTATTTTGCACAGTCTCCTTTTCCTTTCTTAACCACCCAGTATAGTTACTGTGTGTTCTGTGTTGTCTGAACCCTCATACCTGTGGTGCAGCTGCAAGTACGTTGTATCTGCCCCTCGCCAAATCCGTGCACGCAACAATGTTTCAAGGAGTCACAGAGTTATACAGCATGGAAACAGGTTCTTCTACCCAAATGGTCCATGCCAACCATAACATACTCCCTACAAGTTTTAGCTGCCTACATTCAGCCCATAACCCTCCAAGCACCTATCTAAAATCCTCTTAAATGTTGCAACTGTACTCTTCACACTCACTTTCTCAAGCAGCTCATTCCATCTATTCACTTCCCTCGATGTAAAGAAGTTGCCTCTCAGATTTCTCAAGTCTCTCCACTCTTACCTTATAACTGTGTCCTCTAGGTTTGGACTTCCCAAGCCTGGGGGAAAGACTATGACCATCTGACCTTATCTAGACCCCTGATGATTTTATAAACTTCTATAAGAGAACGTCATTCTCTTATAAATAAACTCGACCTGACTTGGGCCCGGTCACGTTTTATTGGAATGCTCATTTTAGTTGCATCACCTGTCTTGTCACGAAACACTTTATCCAGAACACCTCTGATCACAGATCAGATAGACAGTGGGCTGCAGAAAATATTAGAGCTGTGTGGGAAATGCACTTGGTGAATCCTGTGGAGTGGTTCCACGAGTAGACTGTCAGAAGCAATTGGCAGATTGCCTCATTACCAGAACGTTCGAGGAAGCAGCAAGAGCTTTCTTGGATGGTGGTGAGGAAAGCCCACTACTGAGTATCATTACACTGGGCACACTGTATGCTGCCTTTGTGATGACCACTGGAAGTGAGACTGCTATCCATTATGCCTGAGATGTGACTCTGTCAGGAAGAGAGGGGAAGTTATTTGTGGAGATTCAACCCAAAAAGCTGCACACCAGAGGCTCTGGGCTGCATGGTTGTTTCCAGGGATGTGCATGACACATAAATCAAATGCTGCTGGAAAAGATGATATGCCTGAAATACACTGGTGTTCTAGAGCAAGGTGTTGTCCATGGCCAAGCACTACAAGCTGGCACACACTAAGGCTTGGTGCTGACAAACACACTGAAGCTGACGACAGCAACTGCAAGGGCTCAATAGAGAGTTAACCAACAGTTAAGGACACTCCCGCCATTGCACATTCTGAATCCTGTGTTAAAACTATCCTGCCGAAGGGTTTCGGCCCGAAACGTCGACCGTACTTTTTTCCATCGATGCTGCCTGGCCTGCTAAGCTCCTCCAGCATTTTGTGTGTGTTGCTTGGATTTCCAGCACCCGCAGATTTTCTCTTGTTTGTGAAACGTTATGAACTGGTTGGCTGAAGAACTGTAGATAAATGACAACTGACAATGTGCAAACATTTAAGTAATTGACGTAACAAAATCTGTGATGAGAATTTTGATTTGGATGTTCTGTATTGTATATGTTAGCATTTTTCTGAGTAAAGTACATTGTGAAATAGAAAAATTATCTCAAAGGAAGGCAAGTTATCTGCTACAAATTGCCCAACAACTAATCCTTTCTCACACCACAGTAATAAAGTTACCTTTAAAGAGTCTTGGGATAATAGAGTGAAGGGCAAGTCTCTCATTTTGAATGTGAAGCAAAGCAGCAATCTTGGTCACAGCACGATTCCACACAAATGATGAACTATTTCAGCAACTTTTATAGCACTGGTTCATGAAGGAATTTGCCAAGCTGTTATACTTAACATCCAGTACTGTAAATTTAGCTAATTAATATTTTTTGAGTGGCAACATCTTTAATAATGCATTACTTGCTCAGTATAGCATTGAAGAGACATAAAGCATGCAAACAAAATGATGCAAAAGCAAGGAAAATGAAAAACACTCTGAAGCTGACTTCAGCAACTGCAAGGGCTCAATAGGGAGTTAACTAATAGTAAGGACAGTTAAGAAGCAAGAAAAGTCACATATATTTTGCTTCTGTCTGAAATCAACATGAAAGAGGATTAATTGGTTTCTAGTGGATAAAACAAATGAATAGACCTAGTCAATTGATACTTTCCTTCAATTGTACACACACTGAGGATGTTCAGTACTGTGCAAAAGTCTTAGGCACATACAGTATGTATCGCTATAGTGCAGAGTACTGAGGTAATTTAATGTATTGCACTGTCCTGCTGCCACAAAAAAACAAATTTCATGAGATATGTGAGTCTGCTATGTGTCTCTATTGGGGACTGAGAGTGGGAAGGGGCAAGGAGAGGAGATTCACAATTGGGAAAAGTAGAAGGGAGAGGGGACGAGTGGGATGCACCAGAGGGACATTGTGCATGGATCAATAAATCAATTGCTTGGAATCAAATGACCTTCCTGGTGTCTCAGGGCTGGGTGTGTCTGCACGCTGGAGCCCTTCTCTGCCACCTGTCCCACAACCCTCCTGGGGCGCTCCACCCTCACCATTCCCATCATCCTTTGCTCCCACCAGGTTTACAAGTTCGCTCTCCGCTCCACGTTGACAAATACAGTACTGTGGTACCTTAGCTATATACGTATATGTGCCCAAGTCTTTTGCACAGTACTGTATTACAAAGCAACACATGGAGACACAAATGAAAATCAGTCAATACATTCAATATGCTGCACCCCAATGTGCAGGCAAATAAATTGTAGATCATAACACTGTACATCACATGAACAGAATTAGGCCAATTGACCCATTAAGTCCGCTCCGCCATTCCATCAGGGCTGATTTATTGTCCCTTTCAACCCCACTCTCTTGCCTTCTCCCTGTAACTTTTGACACTGTTACACAATAACCTGTCAACTTCTGCTTTAATTATACCCACTAACAGCCTCCACAGTCATCTGTGGCAATGAATTCCACAGATTCACTACCCTCTGGCTAAAGAAATTCCTCCTCATCTCCGTGCTCAATGCAAGATTATTGCCGTTCAACTCAAGTAGTACTTAGCTTCAACTGAAATGACATGAATTAATTAGAGTTGCCTGCTGTCATCAAAATGCCACCAAATGGTAAAAGAAGTGTCAAAGATATATTACTAAATGTTCCCAATAACTGTGCCTTTGGTGACTACAAAGGGACAAGCTGCATTTTCTAAGGGTGCAATCTTTCTTTTCTGTTAATAAATCACTCAAATGCTGCTTGCAATTGATGTTTGACATCCAAATACAGTGAAGTATTACCATGGCATTGATCCCCTATCCATGAATAATAGGCTGCTCTCTGTATTGTCAGTGTTAAAATCTATACTCATATTACTCATCCATATCTCATTCTTTCCCAGAACTAGAAATCTATGGAACTCACTCATTCTTCTCTGTACCTAAATTCTGAGGCTTTTGAAATGAAAACTTGGTTTCCATTGCTGATTTATCTAGTATCCTCATCTTAAAAATGTCAACAAAACAGAAAAGCAGGTTATTGACTTCAGACAGGGAGTGGGGAGATGGTGCACCTGCTCCTGTCTACAGCAATGGTGATCAGAGTTTTAAGTTCCTAGATGTGAACATCACCAATATCCTGTCTTGGCCCAACCATGTTGATAACACAGCCGAGAAAGCTCACCAACACCTCTACTTCCTTGGGAGGCTGAAGAAATTCAGCATGCCCCTGTCAACTCTTACTAATTTTTACTGATTCATCATCAAGTCATAGAGAAGTACAGCACAGAAACACACCCTTTGGCCCATCTAGTTCATGCTGAAACCACATTGAATGTCGACGCTCATCAACCTTCACCGGGACCACAGACCTACCATCCATGTACCGATCCGATTTATCTTAAACATTGAAATCAAGTTCGCATGCATCACTTGTGCTGGCAGCTCATTCCACATCCTCACAACCCTCTGAGTGAAGAAGTTTCCCCTCACATTCCCCTTAAACTTCTCACCTTTCACCCTTAACTCATGGCCTCTGGTTGTAGTCCCACCCGACCTCAGTGGAAAAAAACTTGCTTGCACTTACCCACTCTATACCCCTCATAGTTTAGTATACCTCTATCAAATCTCCTCTCAACCTTCTACGTTATAAAGAATACAGTCCTAACCTATTCAATCTTTCCTTATAACTCAAGTCCTCCAGACCAGGTAACATTTTTATAAATTTTCTCTGCACTCTTTCAACCTTGTTTATATCTTTCCTGTAGGTAGGAAACCAAAACTACACACAATACTCCAAATTAGGCCTCACCAACATCTTATACAACTTCAACATAACATCTTTTCTCTTGTACTCAATACAATGATTTATGAAGGCCTATGTGTCAAAAGCTTTCTTTACGACCTGTGACGTCAAATATGGACCTGTATTCCCAGATCCCTTTGTTGTACTTCACTCCTCAGTGCCCTACAGTTCACTGTGCAAGACCTACCCTGATTGGTCCTACTGAAGTGCAAAACCTTGCACTTGCCTGCATTAAATTCCAACTGCCATTTCTAGCCCATTTTACCTGCTGATGCAGATCCCTCTGCAAGCCAGGATAGTCTTCTTTGCTGCCCACTACACCCACAATCCTGGTGTCATCTGGAAATTTGCTGATCCAGTTAACCACGTTATCTTCCAGATACAGATAACAAACAACAAAGGACCAAGCACTGACCCCTGTGGCACATCACTAGTTACAGGCCTTCAATCAGAGAGGCAACCCTCTACTACCACCCTCTGGTTTCTTCGACAAAGCCAATGTCTAATCCAATTTACTACATCATCCTGAATTCTGAGTGACTGAACCTTCTTGACCAGCCTCCCATAAGAGATCTTGTCAAATGCCCTACTAAAGTCCATGTACACAACATCCACTGCATTACCTTCATCCACTTTCCTGGCAATTTCCTCAAAAAACTCTATAAAATTGGTTGGACATGATCTACCACACATGAAGCCTTGCTGACTATCCCTGGTCAATCCATGTCTATCCAAATAATTATGTATCTGGTCCCTCAGAATACTTTCCAAAAACTTTCCCACAACTGATGTCAGACTCACTGGCCTATAATGGCCTGAGTTATGCTTAGAGCCTTTTTAAACAACAACACTGGCCATCTCCAATCCTCTGGTACCTCTCCTGTTGCTAAAGATGATTAAAGTATCTCTGCTAGGGCTTTGGCAATTTCTGCACTTGCCTCCCGTAGCATTCGAGGGAATACCTTGTCAGGATTTATCTGTCATGATTTGCCTCAGGGTAGCAAACACCTCCTCCTCTGTAATCAACAGAATGTATTCTGTCTGGATGCAAAAAAGCTGGTGTAGCTTGGTCTGACCATGACCGCAAGAAGCTGCAGAGTTGTATACACAGCCCAGCATATCACAGAAACCAACCCCCCTCCATGGACTCTGTCTATACTCAATGCTGCCTCAGTAAAGCAGCCAGCATAATCAAAGACCCAACTCACTCTGGACATTCTCTCTTCTCCCCTTCCCCATCAGGCAGAAGATACAAAAGCCTGAAAGCACGTACACCAGGTTCAAGGACAGCTTCTATCCCAGTGTTATCAGACTCTTGAGCAGACCTCATACAATAAGATGGACTTTCGGCCTCACAATGAGCTTGCATTTTATCATTTACCTGCACTGCACTCTTTTGGCAGCTTTTTATACTTTATTCTGCATTGTTATTGCTCTCCCTTACTTTAGTTCAATGTACTGTGTAATGATTAAGCTGTATAAACAGTACGCAAGACAAGCTGTTCACTCTGTCTTGGTACGTGTAACAATAACTAACCAATACCAAACTTTGTAAGATCTGGTACAAGTTCATCTAAGAATCTCCATATTAAAGCATCACCAATAGCTTCTCTCTTCACAGAAGTTTTAGGACACAGATGGGATTCAGCTCAACTGGTTTAGTTTGTGTATAAGCTTCACACAGGCCATCTCGGCTCACCAGAGCAACGTAAAACTTGCACTTGTTTGTGGGAGTTTGCCAAGTTCAAGCTGGCTGCTGAACTTACTACATTATCACAGTCATCGACTTCAAAGGGACCACAGGTCATACCAAAGTGCTTCGGAGCTGGTAAAATAGTTAATTGGCTCCAAAGGCTTGAGATGCTTTCATCTTTTTGATCACTTAGAATCCAAATTAGACAAATTTGGTCCATAAGTAGGAAATTTTATAAATTTCTCTTTAGCTTATTGATGACTGACAGATGAAACCCATCATTTTCTTTCCGGATCAAGGATTTGAGTTCTGGTAATACTTCTGAAAGAAAACCAGAATCTAGATTATTATTTTGAATTATTTGAAGCAAAATCATACAAGGAATAAATGACTCCTTAAGAGAAATATAAATTAATGTAAAATACAGCAATGGAAATAGACCCAGCTGACTCTTCCACCATTAAGTTCACCTATGGGGGCAGTTCCTCGCCAATCAGGACATGCCCTCTTCTTGTTACTACCATTGGGAGGAGATACACACTCAATGATTCGGGAACAGCTTCTTCCTCTCTACCATCACATTTCTGAATGGACCATAAACCCCTGAATGCCTTATTATTCTTTTTATCAATGTATCTATTCTTGTAATTTCTCATAATTTTATGTTTTGTTTTACTATACTCTTGCCGGAAACAAAAACAATACACTTAAGAATTTAATGTCATACAAGTTAGTGATAATAAATTTGATTCTGAGTTCCAAAACTAAACTCTTTCCTAAATGGACTTGGTGGTACAATTGTGATTTCATCACTAGCAACAAACTATTTTTAATAGCCTTTTTAAAATAAAATACACTCTCTTAAGAACTAAATAATTTTAAAAATCTATCAGTTACAGTACAATGCAGAAGTCTTAGGTGCGTATGTATAGCTAGGGAGCTCAAGACTTTTGCACAGTCCTGTATTTACCAATGGGAAGCGGAAAGCGAGTTTGTAAATCTGGCAGGAGCAAAGAATGTTGGGAATGGCAAGGGAGGAGTGCCGTGGGAGGGGTGTGGGACAGGTGGCAGAGAAGGAATGCCAGGCGTGGATGCAGACACGCCCAGTCCTGAGACACCAAGCAAGGTTATTTGATTCTAGACAATTGGTTTATAGATCAGAATGTGTCTGTGCTTCACGCTCCCTCCCCTCTCCCAACAATGATTCCCTACTCCCTGCTCCCATTCCACACTCAGTCCACAAAAGAGACCCACATCAGCATCACGTTTATCATTACTTACATATGTTAAGAAATTTGTTTTTTGCTGAACAGTGCAATACATAAAATTACTACAGCACAGTGCAAGAGTCTTAGGCATCCTAGGCATATATACTGTTTGTGCCTAAAACTTTCACACGGTACTGTAGGTGCAGTAAGTAGTTAAGAAGGCTAGTAGCATTTTGGCCTGATTGCAAGGGAATTGGGGTTTAAAAATAGGATCTTTTGTTGCAATTGTACAGGGTGTTAGTGAATCTTCACTTGAACTATCGTGTGCAGTTTGGTCACCTTACTCAAAAGAAGATTTATTTTATTTACTGAGATACAGCATGCCATAGGCCCTTTGAACAGCACTGCCCAGCAACCCTTGAAATAACTTGAGCCTACACACAGGACGATTTACAATGACCAATTAACCTACTGACCAGTATGTCTGTGGACTGGGGGAGGAAATCCATGCAGTCACGGAGAGAATGTACAAAACTCCTTACTGACAGGGGCGGTAAATGAACCCGGGTCACTGGTACTGTAAAGTGTTGTGCTGATCCCTACATCACCATGCCACCCTGGTATCAGATATAGTAACACTGAGTGCAGACTAAAGAATATACTCCACTTGAGAAGGTTGAGAGCGTTGTCCCACCAAGAGGTACTAAATAGTTTGGAATTTAGAGAATTGAGGAGTGCCATTCAAACACACAAGACTCTAAGGGGTCTCAGCCCGAAACATTGACTGTATTCTTTTCCACAGATGCTGCCTGGCCTGCTGAGTTCCTCCAGCATTTTGTGTGTGTTGTTAAGACTCTAAAGAGGCTTGACAGAGTAGATGTTGAGATGTTGTCATCAGTGGGTCAGTCGTAAACAAGGGCACCTAACTACAGGAATAGGGGTTTAAAACAGATGTTTTTCAGGTAAAAGAAAATACCAAAAGATTATACAAGTATATTAAGAGCAAAAGGACCAGTATGTTAGTCTATATCTGGAGCCACGAGAGATAGGCAAGGTCTTAAATTAACACTTCTCATCTGTATTTACTGTGGAAATGGTCATAGAATCTAGGAGATCTTATAAAGAAAACTGTGATATTGTCAAACGTCATGCCATTATGAAAGAGGAGGAACTAAAACATAAAAGTGGATAAATCCTGAGGGCCTGTCTATGTACATCCTTGGACACTGTGGAAAGTAAGGGAAGAAATTTCAGAGATTCCAGCTTAAATTCCAGCATCTTCCTGACCTACAACTGTTGTCTGTCTGATATATTAGTCATCTTGATGAGAATTTAACTTCGTATGATTGATAAGTTTGTGGATAACACCAAAACTGGTGGCGCAGTAGACAGTGAAGAAGTTCACATAAGGCTACAACAGGGTCTAGGTCGAATGGGAAAGCAGGCCAATGAATGGCCACTGGATACAATGCATTTTGGGAAGTTAAAGCATGCAGGGCGTACACAACGGCAGGGCCCCGGAGTGTGTTGTACAACAGAGAGACCTGGGGTACGAGGACGTAGCTGTCTGAGAGTGGCTTCACAGCTGGTCAGGGTGGTAGGTGCACAAGGCCTTCATCTGAATGGGTACAAAAGTTTGAACGTCATATTACAGCTGTACAATACCTTGGTGAATATTGTGTGCATTTCTGCCTGGCACACTATAGAAGGCCATAGTTATTCTGGAGAGGGGGCATTAAATGGTCAGAAAGATGCTGCACAGAATTTAAGTTATAAGCGGAGGCTAGATAGACTGGAACTGTTTTCCCTGGAGCGGAGGAAGCTAAAAGGTGACCTTAGAAAGGTTTATAAAATCATAAGGGGCATAGAAAAGATGCGTTGTCACAGTCTTTCTCCTGGGGTAAGGGAGACAAATTCAACAGGGTAAAGGTGAGAGGGAGAGTGTTAAAGAAGACCTCAAAGTAATATTTTCCAAACAATGGATGGTGGGTATATGGAGCTGCCAGAATTACAACATTGAAAAGACAGTTGGTTAGAAACATGAAAAGGAAAGGTTTAAGAGGGATACAAGCCAAATACTGGCAAATGGGATGAGCTCGACATGGAGGAAATGAACTGAAGGACCTGCTTCCATTTTGTAGTACTCTATGACACTGCAGCTCTCTGTGACAAATGTCTTCCTGCAGAGGGTGGTGAGCCTCTGAAATCCTCTGCCTCTGTCCCCCAACCCAGGTGGTGAAATCTGGATTATTATAAGTACTTGGAGGGTGGATGAATACTTAAAGAATTGAGGGTAAAGGAGAAGTGGTATGGAAGAAAGGATGAAGTCAGCATATTACCCGAGATCCTGTGAGGTAACTTATAAGTCAAGTAACTGTTATAATGTAGTAAACTTAACTTCAAATTTAAACTTGGCAAACTTTACAAATAAATATTATTTGGCATAGAATTCTCCCCTTGCTATGGTGAGCTGAGATGGCTTGTGTAGAGCTTATACACAGAATAAAGCAGTTAAGCTGAATCCCCTTTCTGTTGTCGTCGTGGCAGGATCCCTCAAGGTCGAGGATGATGGTCTTCATTCCATTAATCTATTTATGGACTGTCAAGTGGCTTATGAGTCCAATCTTGGCTTTGGAAGTTCTTCTGCATTCAGCACAGGTGGTTCCAGATGGCAGATCGGCTTTGGTTGTTGCTGCCTCTCTTTCCACTTTCTTCTCTTTTCTTCTAATTCTGCACATCTGTCGGCTTCGAAAGTTGCTGTTCCTTCTCGGATGATGGTTTGCCAGAGTTTCCTGTCCTTGGCATTGGTTTCCCAATTGTTGATGTTGATGTTACATTTCTTCATGTTGGCTTTTAAGACGTCTTTGAATCTCTTCTGTTGTCAGCCTCTTTTACGTTTGCCTTCTTTAAGCTGGGAGTAGAAGATTTGTTTCGGCATACGTTTACCTTTCATCCGAACAACATGACCACTCCATCTTAGTTGGTTCTTGATGATGTAGGCTTCAATGCTTGTTGTTTTTGCTTCATTTAGCATGCTGACGTTGGTTCTTACCATAAATTATATAAAGAGAGATGGTGCTACCTATGTTTTCTGAATCATTGGTATGACACCGGAGGTTCTTTGATGAAAAAATTGTACAGGATCATGCAAAGTTTGGGATAAGGATGTTGAGTAAATCAGTGATAGAAACTATATTTTCATTTCAGAAGACTCAGAAAATAAATGAAGATAAGTGTAAGTGAGCTCTGCAGATTTCTGATCTGGGAAAGAATGAGATATTGATAGATGGTAAAAGTATAGATTTTAACACTGAAGATACAGAGAACAGTCTATTCCTAGACAGGGGATCAATGCCTAAGGTAAAACAAACAGCATTTCCAATTTATTCATGGAAGAGAAAGATGGCACTTTTGAAAAATGCAACCCGTACTCTTTGTAGTCAGCAGAGCCAAAGTTATAGGGAACATTTAGCCATTTAGCTTTGAAGATAGTTTAGATGACAGCAGGACACTTTAATTAAGTCCCATAATTGCAAATAAAAGAAAGTACTTGTAGAGTTGAGCTACAATTATCATACATTTTATTTGCATATGCATTGCAGGTACAGAATACCTGATAGAACGTGAGAGGAATTATATTTCAACTTCTTTTTGGAAAATGGTGATAAATCATGAAGTTTGCACTTTGGACTTTTTTTTTGGACTTTTTTCACATTGTTCTGATTGATTTTCATTTGTATTGCTTTGTGATAGAGCCTCAGTGTGTAGACAATCGAAGGATAACATCAAATCATTAGTTCTATTTATTTGAAAGTCTAAAGGTCCTCTATTGGTTGGGGTCGAACATGGATGTTGCGTCCTAGCTGTCTACGTGATATGCGAGCTTGGGCAGTATGATAAGGAGAGCAAGCTGTTGCCATGTAGGAGGCTAACCCTCTCCACACATCTGATGAATCCAAAGGAATGGAAGAGACCAATACAGTTTAGCATCAACTGCACTGCTGGAGTTGCCAGTCAGCGTTGAACTCAGTGTAGGTCTACCTTAGGGACTCCAGCTCCAGAAATTTTCTCGAGGTTTACTCCTGAAGCCTTCCCCATGTGTGAGTGTAGGTGCAAGGCAGCGGAGGTTTCAGATCAGAGCTTACCTTCTTCTACATGAGCTGCCAACCATGGCTGTTGAGCCTCATCTGAAACAACTGGTTTTAAGGCGCCAGCAACCTACCTCTGCCCCTCCTCCTATCAGTAGAAACGGTTCCACTGGGCTTAGTAGCTAAGCCACATGTGAAGCCCAGGACTTGGTTGTCAGAGGATGTTTGAGTCGCATGCCATTGGGAGCATTTAGTAGGTAGTGGGACCTCATCCCCACTAACCCGCCCCCGGCTATAACTACCTTAAGGAACTATTTTAGAATTCCACATAATGCTACCTTAGGGAAGAAACAAAATGCATCACTTTCCTAGCCTCCTCCTTTTTTCTCTTCCATACTCTATGCTTTCTCTGTGCTGTATTAAGTGTACATCTGTGTTGAAAGTGTTGCTGCTGAAGGAATGTTAAATAGTTGGCGCTAGACCCAGGTGACTTCTTCCAGTTCATCTGTGAAACCGCTTATTCTTTATTTCTCATGTCAGGTGGCTGGGGTCCTGTTGGAGTCCGTGATCTACAGTTGCAGCTCAAACTACAGTTCTCGACGAGCAATACATTCTCAGCCTCACCAGGCGGTCTGGCACTTCGATACCTCCAGGTGCGGCTGGATGACGTGCACCTTTGGTCAACCCACTTCATCACCGATGTCACTGACTGAAGCATCGCAGGAGACTGTAACATCAAGACAGCAGGTGGTGTGTGCTAATACTTACAAATGATCCACTCTCTCTCTCCCTCTTTGATGGTGAGTTGAGAGCCTGTCAGTCCTCAAATCTGGGAACTAGGGGAAGCCAGGTGGAAGGTTGTAACATCAAAACAATGAGCTGCTGGTCCCCTGCTCTCATTGTTGCAAGAGTGATCTCTCTCTGGAGAGGGGAGAGAGAGGGGGAGAGAGAGGGGAGAGGGGGAGGGGGGAGAAGGGAGAAGGAGAGAGAGAGTGGAGAAAGAGACTGAGATACTTAAGTATTGGGATGGACTGTACTTTTTGATGGACCCTAGATCAAGGCCTCTTTGGGGGCTTTGCTATTGCTTGCATGTGGTGGGGAGTTAGTGCTTTTGCTGGTGCAAGTGAGGGGAATGGGAGTGTCGGTACTTTTAACTGCTGCTTGTGTGTGGGGGTGATGTTTCATGGATATCTGTGAAGGGTAAGGATTTCAGGTTGTATACTGTATACATTCTCTGATATTAAATTCAACCATTGAAATAGTTAAATTTATAACATTGGAAGAAAGTATAACATCTTGGCAAATTCATCCATGAATTATCAAACATCGCTGAAATAGCTCATCTTATCTCTGTGGATTCGTACCTACCACTGAGTGCCAATATATTACTGTATCCAAGATTCAACTTTCATATACCTGACTCCACACGCCACTGACTCTCAATCACGTAATCCAATTACTGTCTCAACCTTCCCAGTCCTTGAGATTTGAACAACATCCTGTTCCTGACACACCACTTCCTCTCCCAATGCCCTGGACAGCCATTCCATTCCAGCTCCTGAAGCTCTGGTATCTCAACCCAACAACCACATCCAACCCCACCCATACCACAGCCACCTCTGTGATCACATTAGCACCATCCCCTCCCAAAGGCGCTAACTTGCGGCCAATGCTCCTTGGACTCAACTAATCCAAGCAACACTTGCCGACAGCAGTTTTTTTGACTCAAAGTCATGAAGAATTCCTGAATCCTTTCATTGCTGCCTGATGATGATGTTCCATGATCAAATGGTTATCTTTCTGACACTTCGCTCTTTGTATGCCATTATAACAAAACTCTCCTTTGTCTTGAACACAAGAGATTCTGCAGATAATGGAAATGCAGAGCAACACACATGAAGTACTGGAGGAACTCAGCAGGTCCGGCAGCATCTATGGAAAGGAATAAGGCGTTGACACTTTGGGCTGAGACCTTTCAATATGACTCAATGAAGGATCTCATCTGTGATCCTGAAGAAGGGTTTCGGCCCAGAATGTCAACTCTTTATTCCTTTCTATAGATTCTGCCTGATCTGCTGAGTTCCTTCACTATTTTGTGTGTGTGTTTCTCCTCTGATTTGCCCCTTTTCTTCTGTTCTCTCCTCCCCTGCGGTGAACTACATATACCTGTCTGGACTGCTCCTGTGGCTCCTCCCACAGACCCCTGTATAAAGGCGACTGAGCCCTGAGCCCTACCTCATTCTCCAGGATGTAGTGTTGTTCATTCTTCCAGTCAATAAAAGCCGATATCTCGCTTCTTACGTCTCAGAGTGAGTTATTGATGGTGCATCATCCCCTTTTCTGTATTCTGCATCTGAAAACTGGAAACTCTAACAGCACTGATGAAAAGTTATTCACCTGAAATAACTCTGTTTCTGTCTCCACTTACCTGACCCGTTCAGTATTTCCCGAACTTGTTAATTTTTTATATTACAGACAACTTATCCTCCCATTTGGTAACTGAGATCTAATTATCTATCCTAAATGCAGGCAAGAAAGAGAAGAGGACTTAAGACACTCCTAGCCCAAACGATGCAATGTACCCAAAACAAAAACATCAAAGGATTATTTCCACTTATTACTGGACAACAAAGATTTTGCTTCCTAAATCCTTCTGCGAGTATGGTACGGCTTTTAGGCTGCAGATCATGAAAATCACCATGAAATTTCCCTAAGGCACACCCATTTTTTAAAAAAAAATCTCTTATATATGTTGTTTCTTTTCATAAGTTTTTCATAATTCATGTCAATTAAAATGTTCCCCACAACGTAAGCTGAAAAGTTTTCTATCTTGTGCAGGCACGTTTAGGCAGGACAGGTTTTAAAAAAGCTATATATTTTTGTGAAGGATTTCGATATTTGAGACAGACATTTCCCAGGTTAACTGATGCCAAGATTAAGGAAGCAATTTTTGTTGGTCCGCAAATCAAACAGGTCATTGATGACAGGCAATTCGAAGAATTTCTAGTGGGACCGGAGAAAATCACATGGAAGGCATTCAAGGATGTTGTTGAAAATTTTATTGGCAACCACAGAGCACCAAACTATAAGCAGCTGGTAGACAACATGCTTCAAGCCATGAAGTGCAATATGTCACTAAAGATTTATTTTCTGCATTCCCAATTAGACTTCTTCACTTGCAAACCTTGGTGCTGTCAGCAGCAAACATGGTGAAAGGTTTCAGCAGCACATTGTGGTCATGGAGAAACAGTATCAGGGCAACTGGAATCCATCAATGCTGGCTGATTATTGTTGGACACTTAAGCAAGAAGCCTCAGACACTGAGTACAAATAAAAATCATCAACAAAATATATTTAGCTTAGTTGAATTATTGCAAAGCATCAGCACTGTTATGCAATTAAACACATTATATTCAATAACAGCTAATTTCCTGTTTCTCCAAATTCCTACATGACACAAGTAGTCTGAAATTAAATTTGTGTTTAGATTCAAGAGGTCTATCACGAAGAAAAAACATTCTGAGGAAACAACACTTGTGAAAAAATTTGTTGTCCAGTAAGTCTTGCACCAGGTTTCAATGGAATTTAGTAAGTTTTCCCAAATATTGGTGTTCATAAGGGGGAAAAAAATCCTGAAAGCATGTATCTATCACTGGGCCCAAGGACAGTTTCTATCCTGCAGTTACAAGAATATTGAATGGTCTTTTTACATAATAAGATGACCTCTTGACCTTGCATCCTACAGGACACACCATATTGTCTGTCTGAGCTGCACATTCTCTGTAACTAACACTTTATTCTGCATTCCGTTACTGTTTTTCCCTGTGCTACCTCAAAGTATTGTTGTGATGAAATGATTGGTATAGATGGCATGCAAAACAAGTTTTTCACTGCACCTTGACACATGTGACAATAATAAACCAATTTACTTTCGCTGTAACTGTAAGCGTTATGTTATTGTTTTTCCCTTGTACTACCTTAATGTACCTATGGTTTGACACTATGTGTACAGATGCCTTACAAAACTAATTTTTTAGCTTGGCACATGTGACAATGTCCTCTGGGGGCAGGCAAAGTTTACACTGTTAGAAAGCCACTTCCATCGTGTTGATTGGTTCGTTTAAAGCTTGTGATGCTCTTTTCCCATTGGTTGGCTTTTGGGTTCAATGGAGCACATCTGCTGTTCTGGGCGCCCTGGGGGTATAAAAGATCACATGTGCAAAGGGTTTGCCCTTTTTCTTTCCTGCCACCCATGGGACCTGACTTTAGGCTGAATCCACGATCAGTCCTGAAGGATCATTGAGAAAGGGCATTGCAGACATAGATCGGCTCTCCACGGTTTGTTTAGTTAAGTACCGTTCATAGCATGCTTACTTCTTAGGTTTTATAATTTGGGGAGGTTTAGCATAGTATCTGTTCACTTAAAAGGTAACTGAATGTATAATGTAGTGGTTTTGGGTAGTTTAGGCGAATATTTGTTTAGCTAGATGCCAGATTTAGTGTTTCACTGTCAGTTTCTTTAATAAATACTTAACATAACCAACTTTAAATTTGTGTCTCCTGTTTCACTCACTGGATCCCAGAACCTGCTCTCCTACATTGCACGCAATAATAAAGCAATCCCAAAAATTATGCTTACTGGGTGAAGGTGTGTGGGGGACAAATGAACAGTTGTGTGATTCACTAACAACTTCATAATGTACCAGGCTCAGCCTTTGATAGCACCCACATCTCTCTATCACAACGTTGTGGAAATAAGGCTTAACCTTGTGATTTGAACACATAAACCAAGCTGATGCTTCAATGCAATAGAAGAGAGCTATCAATATTTGGGATGAGAGGTTAAATTGAGACCCATCAAGTTGCATCGATTTAAGATGATAAGGAATTATTTTGACATCTTGATGCCTCAATCAAGACCAGTGAGACTGGTTGCCTCATTCTTTGTTTCGTTTATAGAACATAAACATCTTTATAGAAATCTTTTGTCAGTCATTTTTGAAGCAAGAACTAACTGCTGAAAACTGGCAAGCCTTTCTAGAACACTGAACCCAGATAATATCACATTGTTCCTTGTTCTGGCTCTTCTGTAGCACTATCAGGCTTCAGAGAGATAACAGAAGTTCCAAGGATAAATTCCAATAGATACCTTACATGCTCAACCACTTTATCATAGCCTCAGGTAACATGATTTATGGGTTGTTACAGGTAGCCCACTCAAGATTCTAATGAGACTACTTTGTGCCAGCATTCCTGCTGCAATAAAGTAACTTGAGCGCCTCTCAGGCATCAACATGTGAGATAAATCTTTTAAAGAAGACTAAATTTTTCCATGTTATAAAAATATACAATCATGAACTGAACACCAAATGAGGCAATAACCTACTTAATATTCCCGCGTGAAGATGTTTCATTATTTCACAGCAAATGGCTAGAAATTAGTTTGCACGTTGATTTATAAAAACAAAACTGACATGTTGCAGTAAACTAAAGAACCAAATAATTCCATTCTGTGAAACTCACAATTGAAGTTCTCACTCTCTGTACAGCTTACACAAACAGGGTTAACGTGAACAGCAATACTTTTCCTCCATGAAGAATGGGGACTTCCTTTGCAATTCCAAACTGAAATTTATCACTCATCTAACATTATTAAAAATCATCCAACATTATTAAAAATGGTTGTAATTGAGGCGCAAATTAACTGCTGCTTTTCCTTCAATAAAAGAGTAATGGTATTTCAAAAGTATTTGTTACAAAAGACTGTGAACTTGGGTGATGAAGCATGCTCTATAAATATATTTTCCATGATTCTATCATCAAAAATTAAAGAAAGAACGAGATAACTAGTTTCACAGGACTTGACTGAGGTACCAAGATGTCAAGAGGACACCCTAACCATCTTAAATCAATGAGGCCTGAGGAAATATCTCCTTTTCTACTTAGATCAATGCAGCCTGAGGGGATAGATGGGTCTGAATTTAACATCTCATCCCAAATATTGACAGTTCTCTTCTACTGCATTGAAGCATCAGCCTAGTTCAAGCGCTGAAATCACAATGGACTTAATTCCACAGCATTATGACAGAGAGATGAGGGTGCTATCAAAGATCATGGCTGACACATTACAAAATTGTTAGTGAATCACAGAACTTTTGATTTGTCCCACATGCACCTTTGCCGAGTGAGCATAATTTTTGAGCAGCAAATTTTGCAGTTTCAGCTTTGATTCATGCAGTTGAGATTGTCAGAACAGAGTACAATCAAAAATGAGGCAGTGCAGAGGAGGTTCACCAAGCTGATGCCAGAGATGAGGGGGTTAGACCACGAGGAGAGATTGAGTCACCTGGCACAGTACTCACTGGAATTCAGAAGAATAAGAGGAGATCCTATAGAAACATATAAAATTATGAAAGGGATAGATAAGATAGAGGCAGGAAAGTTCTTTCCACTGGTAGCTGAGACTAGAACTAGGGGACATTGCCTCAAGATTCGGGGGAGATTTAGGACAGAGATGAGGAGGAACTGCTTTTCCAAGAGAGTGGTGAATCTGTGGAATTCTCTGCCCAATTGAAGCCATGGAGGCTACCTCAGTAATTATATATAAGATAATGTTGGATAGATTTTTGCATAGTAGGGGAATTAGGATTATGGGGAAAAGACAAGTAGGTGGAGATGAGTCCATGGCCAGATTAACCATGATCTTATTGAATGGGGGAGCAGGCTCAACATGGACTACTCCTGTTCTTATTTCTTATGTTCTCATGTTTTGAGATTTAAACCCAGATTAGGTATTGCTAAGTACTATCAATAGTGATTCAAATCCTTAATCATTTACATACTTCAAAATGACAAGAGCAAAGTCAGGAATGGAAGCTAAGACAGGGATGGTAACTTCGAGGATGGTACAGCCTATCATTTGGAACAGTTTTTTGAAATTGGTAATAGAGTCAATGAGACTGCCCAGACTCAAATTAATACCTGGTAATCTGGGATCAGCCTGGCAACAAATGGGCTTTGAGGACTCAGATGAGCTTCATGGACCCTGGTCTGGCCAAGGATTGAGTAGACAATGGAGGTTTGAGAGTTCTTAGCCCGAGGGCTCTTCCCTATCACCATACTATTCCTTCTTGCTAATATTACGAGGTAAAGAACCATTAGTAAACACAAAATACTCTGCAGATGCTGTGGTCAAGGCAACACGTACAACAAGCTGGAGGAACTCAGCAAGTTGGGCAGCATTTGTGGAAACGAGCAGTCAACGTTTCGGGCCGAGTCCTGATGAAGGGTCTCGACCCAAAACGTTGACTGCTCGGTTCCACAGATGCTGTCCGACCTGCCGAGTTCCTCCAGCTTGTCGTACATGTTGCAAAGAACCATTGGGTGCCACACCACCAGCTTCATGAACAGTTATTACTCTACAAACATCAGGGTCCTGAACCGGCACAGGTAACCTCATTCACCACTACCCTGAACTGATTCTACGACCTACAGACTCACTTCCTGTAACTCTTCCCAGTATGATTTATATTTGCACAGTTTGCCTTCTTTTCCGCATAGGTGTGTATCAATCTTTCTCTTTTTATGTCTAGTAATTTGCAAAATTCAATTTCTTTTTTCCCTGTAGATGCTGGCAAGAAAATGCCAGAGGCTTCTTCCCAGGGCTGAAATGGCTAACATGAGGTGGCATAGTTGTAAGATGCGTGGAAGTAGGTACAAGGGGGATGTCAGAGGTAAGTTTTTTCCACACGCAGGGTGGTGGGTACGTTGAATGCACTGCCAGCAAAGGTGGTACAGGCGGATACAACAGGGTCTTTTAAGAGACACTTAGATAGATACATGGAGCTTCAAAGAATAGAGAGCTATGTGGTAGGGAAATTCTAGGCCGTTTCTAGAGTAGGTTACATGGTCAGCACAACATTGTGGGCCGAAGGGCCTGTAACCTGCTGTACATGTCTATGTTTCTACAAATCTCAAGGTAGTAGATTGAACAAATATAGAACATAATACAACCGTACAGGCCCTTTACCCACAATGTTGTGCCGACCTTTTAAACGGTAGTTTAATCAGAATCCAAGCCTTCCCTCCTACATAACCCTCCATTTTTCTATCATCCATATGTGCTGATAACATACATGCACCTGGATAATAAATTTGCTTTTTACATGGTTCAGGACTCCAGAGAAAGATGTTTGCTTTATTTATACAGTTAAGGCTATCCTGGAGACTCCTAACACTCAAATGCATCTGAAAGGGAAATCTTGCAAAATATGGCCTGGTGAAGTATCTCGACCAGAAACCTCCACTAACCTGCTGAGTTCTTCCAGCATTTTGTACGTGTTACTCTTGCAAAATATGAGATGTTGGCAACACTACAAGTACATAAGATATAAAAGCAGGTACTGAACCTCCTCCACCTGCCCTGCTTTTATTTTCCCTCTACACTCAGAACATCAACCATCCACTTGCCTTCGTAGATGCCACTTCACCTGCTAGGTTTTTCCAAAACAATTTGTTCTCTGCTGCAGGTTCTATCATCTGCAGTCTCTTGTTTTTACAGCAAAAACATTGTTTTCATGATTAACATTGCTGATACCACAAATTATGTGAGATTTGACCTCCTATTTCCTCACCATTAGTTCAGACCTCTGGATACCAGTTGAATAACTTTACCATCTGCTACTTAACCTCATTAAAGTAGCAAAATAACATGAGTTTCCTGAAAGTGAATACACTCTCAAATGATCAATACTATTCAGTGCTTGAAAAGAAAATTGGTATCAGCTAAAAACACATCTTAATCTTAATGACAGGTTGCAGTTTAAAGCTTGGTTGCTTTTACATACAAAACATTGTCCAGCAAAGCTAGAATTATTATTTTGGAATTCTAGGTCAAAGTGTTTCAATGGGAAATTTCTTTTGTCTGATTATGGGAGTATTAAAACTCACACATCACAGCTTTAGACGCAAGTGTCTGCAGCCACATTGTTATTTTCTACTATGTAAAGTATTGTGAGAAAAAGAGAGAGTTATAATTTTTCTTTGTAATTACAGTGAAATGTTTGCAACTCTCCTGCATTCTACTATTCATCATTATCCATGGTGATATATTTAAATATGTTGCAGCTGCTGATTGCAGTTCCATCAGTAACAGCTGGCTGTTTTCTTGTGAAGACGAGGGCAAGGTCATGGAGTTATTCAGCTGTTGTTATGCCAGTGTTATTAATTTCGATATTTTTGTTTGTTTTTATTTATTTCATATTGCATCATGCCAATAAATCCATCAACATAACAAATTTCCAACAACCAATTCACAAACAAGAATATATATTTGTGGAAATACCGGTTTTGCAATAAATAGATTTGTAAGTCAAAACTGTGCTAACAAATTCTTTCATGGAATGGCTGATCTATAGCATATTTTGGATAGACATACCAGTCTATCACTGTCATCTTCATTCAGGTGAGCTCTCAGTGCAAGAAGTCAGGAGGGTGAAGAGTGAATTAGATTGGACAAGAGGCATTGCATGTTCCTGTCCCCCTACACACACACATACATCTCCTGACAGAAGTCTACAGGAAATATCAGCATCCTAATGGTGATTAGGATTCATGTAGAGAAATTAAAGGAAAGCAACCTTCAAAATATAATTAAAAGACATATGCAAACTGAACTATCTGCAGCTTTTCATCAAAATGAGAACCCTTTTACTTAAACTGACAAAAATCTTCCTCGTGATGTAAAATGTAGGTTAACCTGTAGTTGCATTTCAACCTACCAATATGTTAAGACAATAATGATTATTCTTCTTCTTTACAAATGCACTCATTCATTCACTCATGGTACTGAGCCACATCAACATGGAAGGTTTCCGGTTCATTATTTGATAGTCTATACTACACTTCAGGGTTACTCAATGAAAAAACTTAGATGAGGATCAAGGATGAGGTAGGAGAGAGCAGTGATAATCCCACTTCTATTATTGTCCAATAAACCACAACAGTCATTACATTGATTGAAGGGGCAAGGGAAATGGATTGAATGTTTAGGCACAATACCCTTCCTAAGTAACCTATGTGAAGCTGATCCTGATGAGGCATTGCACTATTTTTTATAATGGTGATAAAAGACCTACCATTTAAGTTAATGGCTTCAAATTTACCAACATACCCTTCTTTCAATAATTGGAAGACTCTTCTATATTTTGTTTAGTCCTCTGACCCAATAAGTTAGATCATACTTTAAAGAATAACTTGCTGCACAGTACCTTGAAGTGCTCTGGGATGATGATGAAGGGTTTGCAACCAACAGCTGGATAAATGGTTTCATAGGGTGATCTAGCTGGTACCTGATGGGCTGTGGACCTTCCTACATATCAACATGACATTTCATTAATCGATAATGCCCAGATTAAACTACCGCTCCTATGATATCCTGCTCCTAGTTCATCCAACCTTCTGACCATAGGTTTCTGAAAGTCACCAACACACCCATTCCTTGGTTTCAGGTCTGATTCAGGTTAGGTGTTTTACAAATTACCATGATTAATGGAAAATAAATAACACTTTTCTGCAGTTTTGTTTGCCCTGTCTCCAACTTGACCACAATTTTGTGAAGTTCATCCTACAAATTAGGCATGACTTTTATCAATGCAGTAGTTACAAATATTTTAAACTGAGCCAGGGAACACAATATTGATGTGAATAAATTAAATAAAGACGCGGATTTAATTCATTTATCTGAACTAGACTCAAAGTCAAATAGCAGAAGCAAAGAAGCAGTGTTTTAATTACTAACACACTAGAACACTCAGATCCTCCTCGCAATTTCTAGTTTTTAAAAAAAATCTAATTCACTAACCTACTGGGAAAATGAGTACTTATTTAAATTTTTAAGACAGTTTACTTCCTCCATTTGGCTACGAAATTGAAAATTTGTCCATGGTTGAATTAAGCAGACTTAATTACTATATCCTATCGTAAACACTTGACAGCTGTGAGACATATACTGGTACATTTTTAACAAAATCATACAGACGCTTTAAAAGGTGCACTGCACGGTATTTAGTGATTGAGGGGCAGATTATAGTTTTAGGATTAGGAGCCACAGAAACACCAAACTAATGTGAAATTAGATATTATCTATAGACAATAAAGTCTAAAAAAAGTAAATGAAACATTAATTTGCCCATAAATTCATATACTTCCCAGAACCGTATTTCAACATCAAGCTCGGGTGCCAACACTACTGCCACACAGAAACGTAGACCTCAACCATCTGACCGTCAGATGCCACCCAAGCAACCTCTAACCCTGTCAGGCCCCAAGCCTCATACCTCATACCAATGGAAACATTAACCTCAAACTCAAGAGCACTGCCAACTCGCACCCACCATTCATGTTATCAATCTTCGTCTAATTTCTCAGTCTCTCCTATTCAAGGTATGGGCATGATCTCCCCCCTCAAACCTCCCATCATTACTCAAAGTCACATCTCTTCTTCTGCCACTGAAGTTGCCAATGGGTGGGCCTTCACCTGAAGCAGTTATTGGCATCCTGCTGAAAATCCATCTGTCGCAACCTTTCGCATGTACTGGAATTTCTAGGCCAACGTGCTTTGCATGGAATTGAGCAATTGCTGGGGAACAGAACATCTCTGGATTTACGGTGTCAGTGTCATTTCACTCCTGGTTTACATATTATACTAATCACTGCAGAGCAAAATCAAAATTGCAGAAACTGGAAATCTGGGGGGGGGGGGGGGGGAAGGAAGAGACCCCATCCACCCCAGACATCCTCTCTTTTCCTCTCCCCCATGGGGCAAAAGCCTGAAAACATGCACCACCAAGCTCAACTACGGCTTCCGTCCTGCTGTTTTAAGACTACTGAATGGACTTTGTATATAAGGTGGACTCTTGTCTTCACAGTCTACCTTGTCGTGGTCTTGCCCCATCATTATCTCAACAATCTCAATGTAATTGTAACATTTATTCTGCATTCCGTTATTGCTTCTCCCGTGTACTAGCTCAATGCACTGATGTGATGAAATGATCTTCATGGATAGCGTGCAAACCAAAGTTTTTCACTGTACCTCAGTACATGTGAAAATAATGAACCAATGAACTAATTTAAGTTGTTGTGACAAAAGTGTTTGGGGCATGAAGTAGTAATCCTTTGGAGTTTTACACTAAAGGCTACTCAATCAACAGAAACTTCGGGATTGAAACACTCAGAACATTCAATTTTGATGTTCCATTGCCAAAGGAAATTGGTTGATGGAATGCTGGACCAGAACGGTCATATAAAGCATCAGTTAAGCCTAACTAATGTGTTTTGAGTCATTTTTGGGCATCATATTTTCAAAAGGCTGAAATGGTCATGTAGATAGTGCAGCCAGAATTTAACAAAATTCTCCAGAAGGAACCAGCTAAACTCTCACAAGACTCCATAAATGAATAAGGACATAGGAGAACAAGTGAAGACAGGAGACGTAGAGTCAGCAGGTAAGAGTAAAATGAATGGGTTAGGAGAGTAAATAAACAAATTAGGAACACAATGAGGATCTACTAGGAGTGAGGCAAAGCAGCAGCAAGATCATCTGTCCTATACAGAATACAGTCTTGAGTCAAATTGGGGTGGATAAATTCCCAGGACTTGACAAGGTGTTCCCTTGGACACTGAGGGAGGCAAGTGCAGACCTTGATGGGCCCCAGCAGAGATATTTAATTCACCCCGTTACTAATACCTTCCAATTATTGGCAGGTATTCTAAGGGACCAGATATATGACCATTTGGATAGACAGGGATTGATTAAGGATAGTTAGCATGGCTTTATGCATGGTAGGTTGTGTCTAACCAATCTCATAGAGTTTGTCGAGGAAGTTACCAGGAAAGTTAACAAAGGCAAGGCAGTGGATGTTGTCTACATGGACTTCAGCAAGGCTTTTGGCAAGGTCCCACATGCAAGGTTGGTCAAGAGGGTTCAGTCACTTGGCATTCAAGATGAGGTAATAAATTGGATTAGACATTGGCTTTGTGAGAGAAGCCAGAGAGTGGTAGTAGATGGTGGCCTCTCTGACTGCAGGCCTGTGACTAGTTGGGTGCTACAGGGATTGGTGCTGGGTCCGTTGTTGTTTGTCATCTATATCAACCATCTGGCTGATAATGTGGTTAACTGGATCAGCAAATTTGCAGATGACACCAAGATTGAGGGTTAATGGACAGCGAGGAAGACTATCAAATCGTGCAGTAGGATCTGGAACAGCTGGTAAAATGGGCTAAAAAATGGCAGATAGAATTTAATGCAAACAAGTGCGAGGTATTGTACTTTGGGTGGACCCACCAAGGTAGGTCTTGCGCAGTGAGTGGAAGGGCATTAAAAAGTGCCGTAGAACAAAGGAATCTGGGAATATAAGTCCATAAAGTGGTGTCACAGATAGATAGGGTCGTAAAGAGAGCTGTTAGCACATTGGCCTTCATAGATCGAAGTATTAAGTACAGGAGATGGGATGTTATGTTGAAGTTGTATTTGATGTTGGTGAGGCCTAATTTGGAGTACTGTGTTCAACTTTCATCACCTACCTACAAGAAAGATGTAAATAAGATTGAAAAGAGTGCAGAGAAAATTTACAAGGATGTTTCTGGGTTGGAGGACCTGAGTTATATGGAAAGATTGAATAGGTTAGAACTTTATTACTTGGAATGTAGGAGATTGCGAGGAGATGTGATAGAGGTAAGCAAAATTATAAGGCATATAGATAGGGTAAATGCAAGCAGGCTTTTTCCACTGAGGTTGGGTGAGGCTACAACTAGTGGTCATGAGTTAAGAGTGAAAGATGAAATGTTTAAGGGGAACATGAGGGAAAACTTCTTCACTTAGCGGGGAGGTGAGAGTGTGGAACAATGCTGCCAGCCCAAGTGGTGGATGCAATTTCAATTTCAATGTTTTAAAAGAATTTTGGATAGGTACATGGATGGGAGAGATATGGAGGGCTCTGGTCCAGGTGTAGGTCGATAGGACTAGGCAGTTCAAATGGTTCAGCATGTACTAGATGGACTGAAGGGCCTGTTTCTCTGCTGGAGATTTTAATGACTCTATTTTAAGGAAACTAGGAAATCAGCAGATATATCAATGCATATGTTTAGCAACGTTAGAAAAGTTGTAGGGCCAGAGGATTAGCAGATGGCTAATGTAATATTCTTATTTAAGAAGAATATAACCTACTCAGTGAAATATAAAGTCAGCAGTAGGGAAAAAAAATTATTCCTACCAAGAGGAGAGAACATCCAGCAATGAATCTCTTAACAACAGATACATTAAGCTAAATGGTCTCTTTCTGTGCTGCAAATCGTCTGTGGCTCTATGAGTAATCAGCACAGATTACAAAAACTAAAATCTAGTTTCACAAAATTTATTGAACCTTTATTAAAAGGTTACAAAGAAGGTACTAGAGTAGTGCAGTAAATACATTATATTTATATTTTCAAAATGCTCTTGATTGACAAAAAAAGATCCCTGCACTCTTCATTCACTGACAAGGAGCAGAATTAATTCCCAGGTGGCTTCAAGACATAAAACAGAGAGAGCATTCACAGTAGAAATGGATAGGTGTGTTCCACAAGGGCTTTCAATACTGATTTAGATTAGAATCAAAAACCTGCCTTCCTCATTTGTAGAATGGATTAAAAATGGAGAACTGCAATAAGTTGCAAGAGGATATTATTAAACTTACAGAATTGGCATTTAGTTGGCAAATGGGAGTTCAACTATGCTAAATCAGACCATAAGATGAAGGAGCAGAATTAGGCCATATGGCCCTTCAAGTCTGCGCTACCTTTCAAACATGGTTGATTTATTTTTCCTCTCAATCCCATTCTCCTACCTGCTCCCCATAACCTGACAAACTCTGCTTTAAATATACCCAGTGACTTGGTCTCTGCAGATGTCTGCAGCAATAAATTTCATAAATGCACCACCCTCCAGCTAAAATGAAACATAGTACCTTTTGGTAGGAAGACAGGAGGTTTCTTATAACTCGAAAGGCACAAACCTGGGGAGCGAGGTTGAGTTAGGAATCAAAGGGTTGTCAGAATGCAGATATATTTATCATTAAATGTTGTAGCTCACAGTAGCAAGAACACAAAAAAAGGCAAACCAAACACTAGGATATAATTGTGTGGTGCTAGAATTGAAAAACAAGGAAGTTATTTGAGACTTAAACCAGACCCGAGTTAGAATGCGTGAAAGATCGCTTTGCAGATCTCTCATCCAACTGATATACTGAGGAATAAAACAAGGAGAAGACAACAAAAATATAAGCAAAAATATACCGAGGAAGGATGAGCAGACTGGTTCTTTTCTTGAGAAAAAGCTACAATAGAGAGCTTTAAGTTTGTAAGTTTCAATCACTTTTAATGAGGATGACATTGCGGAGCAACCATCAGAGCAGCTGTCTCAAAGATTAAGGGGTCCAGGTTCTCCAGGGGAACATACATGTGGACTTTGTATGCTTGCCACATAACCATAGAGTCCAGTTTCATCCCACATTCCAAAGATGGCTTAATTGTCTACTGTAATTAGCACTTGGATAGTAAAGAGAAATAAAGTAGAGGTGATTAACACAAAAGTACAGAAAGGACTGTTGCATTTCTGGGGAAGAGTGTGTTTATAAACCACTGTTTTTTCATAATACTTTATATAAGATTTGTACTTTTAATAAATTATGTATTTTCAGACTCACTGACAGAAAGCGGCGTAGCAGCTAAACTAATGGTTTATCACCTTTCTCATTGATTAAGTATAAGCACATTACCCATGTGATGTAATAGTTTAAATCATAAGACATAGGAGCAGAATTAGGACAATCAGCCTATCAAGTCCACTCCATCATGGCTGATTCTGGATCCCACTCAACCCCATACACCTTCCCTTGATGCCCCGACCAATCAGGAATCTATCAACTTCCATTTTAAATACACCCACGGATGGCCTCTATCTGTGCCAGACTTTTCTTTGGCTAAACAAAATTCCTCCTGTTCGAAAGGGTCACCCCTCAATTTTGTGGCTGTGCTCTCTAGTTCTGGATACCCCCACCAGAGGAAACATCTTCTCCACATCCACCTGACTTAGTCCTTCCAACATCCAGTAGGTTTCAATGAGATCCCCACGCATTCTTCTAAATTCCAGTGAGTGCAGGCCCAAAGCTGCCAAACGTCCCTCATATGTTAACCCCTTCATTCCTGGAATCATCATCAATGATAATGAGAACTCTCTCCAATGATGATACATTCTTTCTGTAGAAAAGGAGCTCAAAACTGTTGACAACATTCCAAGTGTGGCCTGACTAACATGTGACCTATTAACTAATTTACTTCTATTGAAGGAATTTCTCTTATCTTATCTGTAAAAGTGATAGATTTTTCAGAAGCACCATCATTATTCTTTTCTCTTACAGTTAGCACCGTTTCTCAGCTCTTCATTTAGTTTGCATATTATTTGTATATTTGTTTGTATTCTAAAATAAACTGCAATCTTGGAATTAACACTATTCATCATTTTTGACTCCCTGAAGAACCCCAAGGATCAGAAATTTGTTAAACAGAGACCCAACAAGCTTAACCAAAGGCTTAAGAAATCCAATAGGGAATTTAGAAGAAGCATTTTTACCTGAAGAAATGTGGAAATCTGAATGTGGAACTCATTAACACAGGGGTTAGATGAAGGAAATAGCCTTTTTGTGGTGAAGGTGGATAAACGAAGGAGGATGGGAGGAGATGGTCATGGCAAAGTATTTGAATGAGGAAAGTGTGAGGAGGTTGAAGCAGAGAATAAACAGTGGGTTGTATTGATTAGACTAAGTGGTATGATACTGTACCTGAAACCTTTGTAATCCCTGGAATTTATAAGTTTATACAGTGATTAGATTTGTGGTTTTAGGATAAGGGAAACATATTCCTTTTGATTGGAAATCAAGAACCAGAGCCCAAGGTCTTAAACAAATGAGAGGCAGATCATTCAAGCGTGAAACCAGAAAACACTTCCACATGCAAATTGTGATACAAGTGTGAAACTTTTGTTAATGAAGTTAATAGAAGGATAAATGTTAATTCTAATTCTGGCACTGATGGAGTTTTACAATCAAGAGAGAGTAAAAGAGTGTAAATTGTTTGTATGGAGTTTGATTACAGATTAGACTTGTCTCAGTGAATGGCTAGGTGATTTCCGTAAGGACAGTGACCATACACTGACACTGCACATATAGACACGTAGGCAACTTAAATACAATTAGTTCATTGACATTCAGATGACTTCTGTGTCTAAGTGAATCGAATTGACTTTATTTCTTACATCCTTCACATACATGAGGAGTAAAAATCTTTATGTTACATCTCCATCTAAATATGCCAAGTGCAATCATAGTAATTTATAATAAATAGAACAGTCAATGTAATAAAGTACACTTAATTCAGTGTGAGTTCATTAGTCTGATGGCCTGGTGGAAGAAGCTGTCCTGGAGCTGTTGGTCCTGGCTTTTGTGCTGCGTTACCACTGCCCGGATGGTAGCAACCGGAATAGATTGTGGTTGGGGTGACTTGGGTCCCCGATGATCCTACGGGCTCTTTTTACACACCCATCCTTGTAAATGTCCTGAATCATGGGAAGTTCACAACTACAGATGCGCTGGGCTGTCCGCACCACTCTCTGCAGAATTCTGCGATTAAGGGAGGTACAGTTCCCATATCAGGCAGTGATACAGCCAGTCAGGGTGCTCTCAATTGTGCCCCTGTAGAAAGTTATTAGGATTTGGGGGCCCATACCAAACTTCCTCAACCGTCTGAGGTGAAAGAGGCGCTGTTGTGCCTTTTTCATCACACAGCTGGTGTGTACAGACCACGTGAGGTCCTCGGTGATGTGGATGCCGAGGAACTTGAAGCTGTTTACCCTCTCAACCCCAGATCCATTGGTGTCAATAGGGGTTAGCCCGTCTCCATTCCTGCTGTAAATCCACAACCAGCTCCTTTGTTTTTGTGACATTGAGGGAGAGGTTGTTTTCTTGACATCACTGTGTCAGGGAGATAAATTCACACTTGCACACTTTAATTGTCCGCTTACTGTGATCAATACCATGGGATACCACCTTCTGCGATAATGAAATTTTTACAGCAACTTTGAAATGGTTAATTTATCTCTGATTAGTGTTGGTTTCGCAGATGAATCATTCCTTTCCAGTTTGAGCAGGACCATGTATGTATAACTGACAGTTCTGAATAAAATGCTTGGTCAGCAGACATCACTACCTCATTCATCAAGCATTGCTATCATAGAACTCACTTCTTTTGACAACTGATGTAAAAAATAACTACATCAACTTGAAATGGACAAGTGTCAAGTGCAACATCAAAATGAAATTCATCTCTAAACTGTAAGCAAATCAAATAATTGAAGCTACCTATTGAGTTGTCAATTACAGCTATCAAAAAAGTAAAAGGCTGGGACTTTTTCAGATATGTTTGAAAACAACAAGGTGGATAGAACATATGAAATTAGTGCAGTATAAACAATGACGTGTGCACACAAAGTCAAATCGCATGCTCCAACGCTATAGATTCTTCATAGGCTAAGTTGAAAGTAATAGATACATCACATCAGTGGCTGTGGAGACAAGTATCCTCCTGTGTCTAATAATTTTGGAATTTGGTTCTAACTTTTTTCTAGTATTTCCAGTTTCACTCCATTGGATTATGCTTGGTGATGAAACTATGAGTGCTTGCTCTCACTTTGGACAATGAAAAGTAGATGGCTTACTCATTGCAACAGGTTCAAATACTGCTTTTCATTGCCAACTACAAATATGGTAACGTCAGCTGATCTTCTGCCATTTGCCAACAGTTACAGAAACCAACAGTAGCGCTGCACAGAAGCAAAATAGTGTAACTCGCCTTCCTCCAGAACACAGCGCTCACTATGCCGTTCAGAGATACAGTAAGCAACATAATTAACCGCTGAACTGCAGGAATAGACTTTGCGAATCACTTAAACCTCTTAAATATTTGTTAGAAATATTCAGAATTGCCAGGAGAAGAAGATGCAAGAGTGAGATCTCAGTGCTGGGATCCATCAACCATATATTAAGTATTTATTGAGATGAAGTGTGGAATAGGCCCTTCCAGCCCTTTGAGCCATGCCAGCTTGCAGCCCCCGATTTAACTCTAGCCTAATCACAGCACAATTTACAACGATCAGTTAACCTACCAACATCTTTGGATCGTGAGAGGAAACCCACGCTGTCACAGAGAGAATGTACAGGCAGCAGCGGGAAATGAAGATGGGTTGCAGGTACTGTAAGCATTGTGCTAACCACTATGCTACCATGCACTAAACCATATATGTCAAACTCAAGGTCCGCGGGCCAAATCCGGCCCGCGGTGGAATTATCTTTGGCCCGCGAGATAATATCTAATTACTATTAAAGCTGGCCCCAGTAATCGAAGCGCCTATGGCATATGATATGGCTAATGCTGAGTTTATTCAGGTTCCAGGTTTTCAGGGTTTTTAGTGTTTATTCGGCAGTCTTCTTCATAAGAAACGGAATTTGTAAAGTGAAACACTTTGTAGTTATAGCAGAGACTGAGACACATGAGAGCAGGCTGAAAAAACGGAGGCAACGAAAGCTGCGTTCGCATGCGTCCGACTGATCCGGCCCGCATGAAGCTGCATTTTGCTCAATCCGGCCCGTGACCTAAAATGAGTTTGACACCCCTGCACTAGGCCTAAGCATTTTAAACAGTGTTTTAGATGTGAAGTGTCACACCTTCAGTATAAAGTTTAACAAATAATTTTGTTCTGTTATAAATAAATGGAGCATTTGATAAATGCTGCTCTGTCATTTTTCACATCACTCAAGTGCCTTTAATAAATCTCACTCGCACAAGTGATCAGTATGGCCAGGAGTTCAAACTTTCAGTTTAAAGTACAGAAAAATAAAAATCAGTCCATTTTCAATATCTCCCAAAAGAACAAAAAAAAAAGCACACATCATATTGGAAAAGACCCTGCATTCCTGATAGAGTCACTTCTGGCTAATGAAAAACTGTCACGAATTTTAAGTTATTTTAAAATGAATCTCCACAGACGTTATATAGTGATTTCCTTGGCCTAATTTATCAGTCTATATTCCTTTTTATTTGCATTAATAGAGGCTGCTGGTTAGACTGTGAGCCCTCAGAGACATTCAAGTGATCATTTTGTACCTGTGAGCCCAGGTAGATAGTTATTCTGTACTGAGCATGGGGAGGGAGTATCACTGCCATTACAACTACTAACCTTATCTTAAGATCTCACCTACAATTCCAGCTTTTAAAATGAGGAGTGGGCTCAATGGTGGCAAGGAACCTAACAATATGGCTTTCTAAACTTGCTGGATGAACTTGGGGTCAGACTGCATCCATGGTCTATGTTTCAGGTCGGGTCCCTACATCAGGACACTTGACTGCAGGGTTTTGATCCCAAACATTGACCATCCTTCTTGCTTCCACAGATACTGGCTAACCCACTAAGTTCCTGTAACATTTGATCTTTTTTTGCTCCATATTACAGCATTTATAGTCACTTATGTCTATACAATTTAGTTCATGTTGAAGGCAACTATAGACTATTGTGGACATGAACACCACTGAGGTGTACTGCCCATTGTTATGCTAGGCATCACTTTTGGCTCATTGTATCGGGGGCAGCTCTGAATTGTCCATTCAGATAAATTCGCTCAATACCAAAGGAGCCAATCTAATGGGGTGCTATTGAAACAGGAACAATATGGCACCATAGTTTATCTCTGAACAGTGCCAGTAGCTACTCAATTCAAATCAGACGTGCATGTCATCCATATAGTGATAGTGGAGCCCAGTTCTCCTGATGTATGTTTAAGTGAAGATGTTGCTTCAAAGAGATGATATTATATTACCAACTCCCTCTAGTGGCTGGAGGACGCCACATAAATAGAAAGGCTTCTCACAAAGCAGCTCAACTTGTGAGCATTAATGATGCTTGTAAAGTTAGGATGGTACCATCACGATACAAAGATCCATTAACCTGTGATCAGAATTTGGGAACCTGCTCTGGCAAAATGAACAAACGACATGGGCATGTGGTTGCCTCTCTCATTATCTGATTCCAATACTAATGCAGCTCAAACCCACAAACCGTATTACAGAGAGAAAGCAGTACATTAATTGTAATTATTTAATTGTGCAGAGAAACAATATATTTTTTCTGCTCATAGTGTGTGGCTGGTAGTTACATAAAAACATGTGAATTAGGACCAAGAGGTAACCACTCAGCTCCTCAAACTTAATAAAATCACGGCAGATCTGAATACAACTTGAGCTCATCTACCCACAGCAATCCTTCAACCTCTTTTTTAAATCAGAATTTAAGTATGATTTAAAAATATTCAAAGATCACTTTCACCACCCCTTGAGGAACAGAGTTCCAAAAACCCAGGGGGAGGGGGTACGGAGAGAGGGAGAGGGAGAGAACCTCATCTGTCTTAAATGGACAGCAACTTATCTTTAAACATTGACTCCTAATTCTGGATTCTCACATTTAAAGAAACATCCTCTCCACTTCCACCCCTCAGCACCTTAGAAGTTTCAATTAAGTTGCTGCTCACTCTTCTAGACTCTAGTGAGAACAATCCTACCCTATGCAACCTTTCCTGGTAAGGCAGCCATACCAGTCCCCATTCCAGGTATTAATCTAGTAACCATTCTCTGAATTGTTTCCTCTGTATTAGCATCTTCCCTTCAATAAAGGGACCAATTCTGTATGTGGAGCTCCAGATGTGGTTTCACCAGTGACCCATGCACAGTAACTGAAGAATAATCTCATTACTTTTGCATTCAATTTCTTGAGCAATAAACACCAGCACTCCTCCGGGTGCTCCAGCTTCCTCCCACATTCCAAAGACGTACAGGTTAGAGTTAGAAAGTTGTGGGTGTGCTGTGTCGGCCTCGGAAGCATGGTGACACGTGCAGGCTGCTCTCAGCACAGTCTTCGACCGTGTTGGTTGTTAACAAAAATGATGCATTTCACTGTATGTTTTAACATACGCTGACAAAAAAAGATCATTGCTAACCTCTATCCTTACAGTGCTTGCTTTCCTAATTAAGGTTCTACATGTATGAACAGTAGGGAACACAAGATTTCCAATTTAAATTTCTAAAAGCCCTTTGCAAATCATGAAGCAGGATACCCCAATACCTTCTACACCTAAGTGCTGTATAATCTATCATTGCTTAGATAACATGCTTCCTTATCTTTCCTGCAAAAATGTACAATACCACATTTAGATTTTAGAATTAGTGATACCATAAAACCATAAGATTTGGAGATGAATTAGGACATTTGACCCATTGAGTCTCCTCCACCATTTCATCGTGGCTGATCCATTTTCCCTCTCAGCCCCAATCTGCTGCCTTCTCCCCGATACCTTTCATGCCCTGACTAATCAAGAATCTATCAACCTCTGCCTTAAATATACATAATGACTTGGTCTCCACAGCTGCCTGTGGCAAACAATTCGAAAGATTCACCACTCTCTGGGTAAAGACATTGCTCTGCATCTCCATTCTAAAAGGACACCCCTCTATTCTGAGCCCTCTGATCTTTGACTCTTCCACCAATGGAGACATCCTCTCTACATCTACTCTATCAAGGCCTTTCACTATACGATAGGTTTCAACGAGGTCAAAGTCAAAGTCTGTCCCGAGCCCTTAGGCTCATCAGGCCGTTGCTTATGCCGGTTTCTGTGGCGTGAAGCAACTGAGAGTACGAGACTCCCCCACCCCCCGGATAGGACACCAGTCTATCACGTTTAACCCCCAGCATTTTGCCAGTACCCATTTTCAGCTGGGTGGACTGGAGCAATGTGTGGTTAAGTGCCTCGCTCAAGGACACAACAGGCTGCCTTGGCTGGAGCTCAACCTCACAACCTTCAGATCGCTAGTCCAACGCCTTAACCACCTGGCCATGTGCCACACTTCAACAAGGTCATCCCTCATTTTTCTGAATTCTAGTGAATAAAGGCCCAGAGCCATCAAATGCTTTTAATATGACAAGCTATTCAATTCAATCCTGGAATCAGTTCCATGAATCTCTTTTGAATCCTCTCCAGTTTCAGCACATCCTTTCCAAGATAAGGGGCCCCAACCTGCTGACACGTGGAACTTCCTCCATACTGCTAGTGACTTCCACAGTGAAGACTGATACAAAATACTTATTCAGTTCATCCACCATTTTCTTGTCCGCCATTACTCCCTCTCCAGCATTGTGTTCCAGCTGTTGAATATCTACTCTCGCCTCTCTTTTACACTTTATGTATCTGAAGAAACTTTGGTATCCTCTTTAATATTATTGGCTGGCTTACTTTTGTATTCTATCTTCACCTTTATAATGACTTTTTAGTTGCCTTCTGTTGGTTTTTAAGCTTCCCAATCCTATAACTTCCTATTATTTTTTGCTCTATTATAAGCCTTCTCTTTAGCTTTGACTCCTCTTGTTTGCCAAGGTTGTGTCATCTTTCCTTTAGAATACTTGTTCCTCTTTGGGAAATATATGTCCTGTGCCTTCCAAATTGCTTCCAGAAATTCCAGCCATTGCTGCTCTGCCATAATCCCTGCCAGTGTTCTTTTCCAATTAATTCTGGGCAACTCCTCTCTCATGCCTCTGTAATTCCCTTTACTCACTTGTCCCTAAGGGTTCTTTTACCTAAAGCTCTCTAATCAATTCTGGTTCTTTGCACAACAACCAATCCAGAATCAACCCTGAGCTGCTCTAAAAAGCCATCTTCTAGGCACTCGAGAAGTTGTCCCTCCTGCAATCCAGCACCAACCTGATTTTCCCAATCTAACTGCATATTGAAGTCATCATGAACTATTGTAACATTGTCCTTTTGACGTGCATTTTCTATCTCCTGTTGTAATTTGTAGGCCACATCCCTACTACTGTTCGGGGCTTGGTATACAGCTCCCATCAGGGTCTTTTAACTCTTGCAGTTCCTTAGCTCTACGATTCAAAACCTTCCAACGCTATGTCACCTCTTTCCAATGATTTGTTTTCACTTTTCACCAACAGAGCAACGCCGCCCCCTCTGTCCTTCCGATACAATGTGTATCTTTGGACATTAAGGTCCCAGCTATAATCTTCTTTCAGCCATGATTCAGTGATGCCTGTAACATCATACCTGCCAATCTGCAAATGTGCTGCAAGTTCATCTACCTTATTCCGTACACTGCGTGCGTTCAAATATAACACCTTCAGTCATTTTCGACTTTGTCCACTTTTTACGTTGTAACTAATCCTGTTGACTGTAATCAACGGCCTCTCCTCACTACACATCGCCTGTTTGTAAACCAACTATCTCATCTTCAGCATTATTATCCACCTTTCCAATGATTCTTCTTGTATTGAAATATACGTTGCTCATGACACTAGTCAAACCTTTTGATTCCTAACTTTATCTAAGGTCTTACCAATATCTGTTTCCACAACCTCTCCACCAACTGTTCTGGCACTCTGGTTCCCTTCAGCCTGCAACTCTAGTTTGAACCCCACTATGCAGCATTAACAAATCTTACCGCTAAGATATTTGTCACCCTCTAGTTCAGGTGCAAACTGTCCCTCTTCTCTATAGGTCCCACCTTCCCTGGAAGACAGCCAAAATCTTCTGCCCTTCCTTTTTACACCAACTCCTTAGCCACATATTAAATGGTATAATCTTCTTAGTTCTGGCTTCACTAGCACAGGTAGCAATCCTGAGATCACAACCCTGGAGATTCTGCCCTTTAACTTGGCACATAACTCTCTGAATTTCCTACACAGAATCTCATCACTTGTCTAACCCACGTCAATGGCACCTGCATGGACTGTGACTTCTGGCTGTTCACCCTCCCACTTAAGAATGCTGACGACTCGATCTGAGATATCCCGGACCTTGGCACTCGGGAGTCGACATACTACCCAGGAATCTTGTTCTTGCCCAGAGAAACCCCTGTCCATTCCTCTAAGAGCATGCCTCTCCTTCCTCCATTCCTTCTGAGTCACAGAGGCAGACTCAGTGCCAGAGACTTGACCACTGTGGCTTTCCGGTTGGGTCATTCCCCACCCCCCCCACCCCTTGACAGTATCCAAAGCGATAAACCTGTTGTTGAGGGGGATGGCCATGGGGTACCCTGCACTGGCTCCTTTCCCCTTCCTGACTGTCACCCATTCTCCTGTGTCCTGCCCTTTGGGTGTAACTGCCTCTTCATATGTCCTATCAGCTCCCCAAATGATCCGGAGTTCATCCAGCTCCAGCTCCTTAACACGGATTGTTAGAAGCTGTAGCTGGATGCACTTCTCACAGTTGTAGTCGTCAGGGACACTGGAGGTCTCCCTGCCTTCCCGTATCCTGCAAGAGGAGCATTCCACTATCCTGTCTGGCATCTCCACTCTCTGAGCTGAGCAGATATAAAGAAGGGAAAGAGAAAAAAACGTAACCTTGAGTTTTTCTTTCCTCTGCTTTCTCTGACTGAAGCCTCTCTTCGCTGAAGACTAGAACAGCTCAAGCCTTAAGATCACCACTCTCTGTCCACTCAGACGATGCCTCTGCCTTCCTTTAATTTGCTCTCGCTAATCAATCACCAACACCGATTGGTCGCTGGTCAAAGCTCTTGTGTCGTTGTACGCTGCCGCCTCTTATCCTCAGGCAGTGGACCTGACTGTAGTCCCCTCTTCTCAAAACCTCCAATATCCGGATTGGCTGCTGGTCAAAGCACGGTTACAGGCCCTTCTGGCTCAACGAGCCCACACTGCTCAACAACACCAACGTCACCAATTAACCTGTACGTCTTCGGAATGTGGGAGGAAACCCGAGCAGCCGGAAGAAAACCACGTGGCCACAGGAAGATCGTACAAACTCCTGACAGACAGCAGCGGAATTGAACCCAGGTCACTGCCACTGTAATAGCATTGCACTCCCTTTGTCCACTCACTTATCCTATCTCTGTCCCTCTGTAGTCTCCTCATATTCACCGCACAATTTCGAATCGAACAGAATACAGAAGCAGCCGCTAACTTCAGAGGCTGTATAGGATCTAACAATAGCAGTGCTAAAGCGTCAGTGACAAACACGTCAGAGACGCAGTGCACTACATTATACATTGCTACTATATAACTGTAAGTCTCCATATGGCGAGTTACTGATATCAACCTCGCTGGCAGGCTGGCATCCAAAAGAGCCAGGTGCTTCTCCACAGGGAGAAAGGGAACTGTCAGAGAGGAGACTTGTGCCAAATTTTCCCAGGTTGCTTTTGCACTCATTCCAGGAAAACACCTGTGAACAAGGCACCTCGATGGTATGCTGCTGCCTTTTTTTTTACCAAAGCTGGAGAAACTTGCAGAGGCAACAGCTTCAGCTGTTCTTTCCCTCTGAACAAAGAGGCTGTTTGAAAGCGAGGCTAAAGGTCACAGCGTGCAGACAAGTCTCCTCAAATCTCAGAGCCTGCACTATAAAATCATCCAAATTCTATCTTCATTTGCAAACATTTAAACACTAATTCCATTTAGAAAAGGGTAGCAGCAGACAGTCCACAAATTAGAAATCTCTGCAACCGTCCTTAAGAACATTTTCTTGCTTTAAGATGAATTCGTAAGAGATCGGGAAGCTGAATAATATAGGTGCTTGCAATGTAATTACAAACATCCAACATAATAGCATGGGAAGGTTTAATCCATATCATATTACAAAGTAAGAATTAAGTCAATTATCAGCCCTGATTGATGCCATAATCACTTCATCAAAAATTATTACACTGCTCTATTTATAGCGGCAGTTCCTCTACCATGTAAAACACATCCACCAAAGCAGATACAATGTTATGTTTATAACCCATTATTGTTGATGGTTTTGATTGCTGGCTGATAAAAAAGCACGCAGCACCTGTTCCTGCAAAGCCAGATGCTGGTGCTCCTGCTGCGAGCTCCCGACATAATAAAAGCTTCCCTAAAATTAAAACTATATACAGTACTTTCTTCAGTAAAATTCAGGACAAATTAATGAGAGAGTGATTGCAACTTCCAGAGAGCGGCTTAGACAGAAAGCGAAAATCAGCGTGGGAATTCAGGTGAAGGGGGAAGGAGGAGCTGCCGGCTACCAGCAGTGCTGGTAGTGATTCTTTCTTCCTTCAGACTGTAAGTATTTACCGGTAAATCATTTTCTATTACTTAATGAGTAGCTTCATACTTTTGAAAGAAAAGCTTTCAATAGTCTAAGGGCAGACATAATAAATTAACTTTTAGTAGAAAAACTAATGGACTATAAAAATTTAGAAATAAAAACCAAAAAATAAAAATGCTGGAAACACTCTTCCCAGCATTTTCTGTATTTATTTCAGATTCCCAATGTCCGCGATTTTTTTTTTTTGATTTTCATATAAAGCTCCAAATGTCAACTGAACCGCATCCTGAACCTAATGAACACAAGTCAACATTTCATAAAGGTTGGCAGGACGGGTGATTTATTGCAGGGGCAGCAGGTGCTAGTTGGAGATCAGAGCAGTGCCCTGCAACCTTAGCTGCAAGCGAGTATTTGCCTCTCTGGGGACTTTACCTCAGGGTGTGTAGTCTCTCAGCGGACTTTGGCTGAGGGAGTGGTAGCCCTGGGGACTCTCATAGCACTTAAGAAATACCTGGTTGAGCATTTGGGCCACCAAGGTACGGAAGATCACTGACCCAGGATTGGAACTCGATGGTCAGTATGAATATGGTGGCTAAAGGACCTGGTACTATGATACCATAACTCTCTTTGAGATAAATGGCACTGGCAAATGAGAAACTGCCTCCATTGAAATGGGCTTCTTTGGAAGTGGACTGATTAGTGTCCTGGCAAATTGAATAACCAGGACTGCTGATCAGACTTCAAACTTAAAACTGTGGAGGTTCAGGTGATGTTTAATCTGTTTAATAAACAAAATGTGAAACAAATACAGGGAGAGCAGAAGGCAGTGATACTGGAGCAGCAAAGGGGACCAAGATAAGGAACAATGTAAAAAGTCAATGTTAATGGAGATCAATGCATTCACTATCTCTGCAGCTACCTCTTTTGAAAAACTAGCCATTAAGTCCAGGAGATACTGGTCCTTAAACCATTTGATAATTTATTCATCAAGGAGCCACAGTACAGATACAACGTTTAGGATTCCCTGGGTTACAGATCGCCTGACTTATTGAAATCTGATTGATGCAAATTGTCCAATACATTTTAAAGTTTCTTTCAAGAAAGTAATAAAGATTAAAGGTGAGCTTTATTTGTCACATATACATTGAAACATTAAAGCATTCAGTGAAATGTGTGGTTTGTGTCATCATTGATCCAGCGCTATCTTGTGTCCTCAACATACCAACACTAACCCACACACCTTTGGCATGTGGGAGGAAGCGAGAGCACCCAAAAGAAATGCACGCGGTCATGGGGAGTACGTACAAACTCTTTACAGACAGTGGCTGGCACTATAAAGCATTACGCTAACGTGCCTCATAATTACTGTGCAGAATAATGTTTTGTGCTATTTATTAATGACTGCTGGGTGGGGGGCATGGAGATATGGCTCTACCAAAGGGAAGGTAAGGCTTTCCCTCCCTTCACTAGCCTGCAGGTCACCTTTGGGTAAGGTGTTGCACCTGCATCACCCCCGATCAGAGTCACACGAAGCCGTAGGAGCAGGTGCTGGCTGGTCTTATGAGCAGCTGGTCCATCTCACAAGTCCTGGTTTTGCGACCACTGAGGCCAGGCAGACAATCTCTGAAGAGTATTGATAATGGTTGGGGTCACTCATCTTGTAAAGACACTGCCCAGAAGAAGACAATGGCAAACCATTTCCGTAGAGAGATTTGCCAAGAACAATCACGGTCACGGAAAGACCATGATCGCCCATGTCATACAACACGGCACATAATGAACAAATGACTAATGACTGGGTATAGTATATACATTGGCTTAATGATAGGTCATGTGAGATTGAATATTCAGTGAAATGAATGAATTACAGCAAGAATAAGCGGAACAATGATGAGATTTAGGTTATTATAGAAAATGGACATTTCCGACCTACAAAGAAAATAGCTCAGGACAGAACTCCCCAGTGAGTAACCAGCATTTGGATTTCCAAAGACATTCTGTACAATACCACATGAAAAATGGTACAAGGAAAGGGTCACGGGGTAGTGTGCTATTAACATGGCTAGGGAATTGATTAACAGATTGGAAGAATAAAGACAGAGCAGTTATTATCAAGTTGACAAAATGAAACTCGCATGTGGCTCAGGGATCAGGACTGGGGCTCAACTACTTACAATTTACATTAATATTCATCTGCCATTATAACTAGAGAACAGCTTACAGTCACAATATAGATTAATAAAAAATGTTTTCTTTTTCTAACTTCTACAGATCCATGCCCCCCGCCATTCCCACTGCTGAAAAAAACTTTGTCACTTCGTCATAGTATATCTCTATGTATATAGAGATACACCTGGCAATATTTCATTATAAACTGCAGCCTCTACCATTTATTACAGCCTTCATGGATTCACCTGTCACAGTGAAATTACATCCTCCTGTCAATTGTAGTCCAACCATGTTCAGCTGTTTGCCTTCCATTACAATCAGGAGTCATTGCAGACAGTCAGCCTCTCAGCAAATGAAGGGGTCCTTCCTTGCCTACTTGCAGCAACACCTAAGCAATATTATAGACTGACAAATAGCAAGGATTAATTGTGCCACAGATGTCAGGAAGTAACCAATTAGAACAAAAGAGTGTTAATCTCTTGCCTTCAACATTCAATGGCACTACCACACAAAGTATCTCATCTTGAGGATCCCTATCAACTAAATACTGGAATGGATTTGCCACAGAAATATTATCACTATAGTATAAGATAAGGTTGGAGCTGGAGTATTCTGTGACAAGTCTACTGACACCTTTGCACCATTGAAAATGTACAAGTCAAGAGTGTACTGCAATATCCTCTTTTATGCCTGGATGAGTGCAACATCAACAACACTCAACCCCATTCAGAATCAGAATCAGGTTTACTATCACCGGGTGCATGTGTCGTGAAATTTGTTCAGGATAAAGCAATCTGCTTGACTGCTATCCCATTCCGCCATCATCTACAAAATGCAGTGTAATTAGTTGCCCAGGCTGTTCTGACCCAAGCTTGTGACCTCCATTGCCAAGTACAGGTGCAGTAGCAGGTGGGAGCACTACAATCTAGGCAGCACAGTGGCTAAACTCGTAGATTTTTCTGCTTGACAGCTATAGTGACCCAGGTTAAATCCTGACCTCCAGTGCAATTCAACTTGCAGCTGCTCAGGTTTCTTCTGAATGCTCCAGATTCCATCCAGAGCCCAAAGACTTGTGACTTGGTAGGTTGAGTGGCCACTGTAAAGTGCCCTGGGTGTGTTGGTTAGTAGTAGATCCTGGGGGAACATAAACAGAATACAATGGGATCAGTGCAGGCTTAGTGTGAATACTGCTTGACAGATGGTGTGTTGCTCAGCTGGAGGGCCAGTTTAACGCTACAAGACTTAGTGATCTCCAGATTCCCTTTTAACAAATATAAAAGCAAAAAGAGAAAATGCTGGAAACACCCCTACTCATTATCTGATAAACTGTTTACAACTAAGCACCATGCTCACCCCAAATTTACCCGACCAGAGACATACTCCCTCCTTGCAGGTTCACAAAGTTCTTCAGTCTCCTTTTCATTTCCAATAAAGAATCTCTCACCTAAAGAGACACTTAGAGAGGCACATGGATGTGAGGAAGATGGAAGGATATGGACATTGTGTAGGTAAGAGGGATTAGTGTTTGCGTGTTTTTGATTTACCTTTTGGCTGTTTTGGTACAACATTGAGAACCGAAGGGCCTATTCCTGTGCTGTATTGTTCTATGTTCTATCTACCAAACTCTCATCCCACCCCCCATTGAGGATTAAGAAAATTCCTTAATCAGATTATGGAAATGTGCAAAAATAATGGGATTGTTGTCATGGGGGATTTCAACTTCCCTAATTATAAACTCGAAATTTCTTAGTGCAAGGGGTTTAGATGGGGCAGAACTTAATTAAGTTTCCTGATTGGTCAGGACTTTACAGGATATGGCGAGAAGGCAGGTGTATGGGGTTGGGTGGGATCTGGGATCTGTCATGATGGAATGGTGGAGCAGATTCAAAGGGCTGAATGGCTTAATTCTGCTCCTATGTCTTATGGTCTATGGTCCTTGAAAGCATCTACACAGGTTGATAGTGTGGTTAAGAAAGCTTATGGATTGCTTGCTTTCATTAGTCAAGGCAATGAGTCCTTGGCTAATTAAGTCAGGAGGTTATGTTGGGACTTTATAAAACTCTGGAGTATTGCATACAGTTCTGGTCACCTCACTATAGGAAAGATGTTGAGGCTTTAGAGAGGGTGTAGAAGAGGTTTACCAGGATGCTGCCTGGTTTAGAGGGCATGTGCTACATTGAGAGGCTGATAAACTTGTGTTGTTTTCTTTGGAGCGGCAGAGGCTGAGGGGAGATCTCATAGAGAGATTATGAGAGATCTAATCTGATGAGATTATGAGAGGCATAGGCAGTGTAGACAGGGGATATCTGTTTCCCAGGGTTGAAATACCAATTACCAGAGGGCATGAATTGAAAGCGAGATGACGTAGGTTCAAAGGGGATGTAAGGGGTAAGTTGTTTACTCAGAGAGTGGTAGATAGCTGGAATGCACCGCCTGGTATGGTGGTAGAGGCAAATACATTAGAGGCTTTTAATTTACATAGGCATGTGAATGTGAGGAAGATGGAGGGATCTGAACATTGTGTGGGTAGGAGGGATTAGTGTTTGGGTTTTAATTTGCCTTTTAGCTGGTTCAGTACAACATTGTGGGACAAAGGGCTTGTTCCTGTGCTGTACTGGTTATGTTCTATGTAAATCTTTTGATTACATTGCTCTACCCACAGGTGTTGTTTGACCTGCTGTGTGTTTTGGGCATTATATATATATATCCAATATCTGCTGTTGTTTTTTTATTATTTTCACTGACCTGGAAGTCCTTTCATCATCATTAGGTCTATTGCTCTGGGACTCCTTACCCAGCACACCAGGAGTACCACCACCATTGCGAGCTTACAGCCACAGCTCATCAGAAACTTCTCCAGAGCATTAAACACTGGTTTTGCAAGTAATGCCCAGAGTCCAAAAATAAATGAATGGAAAAGTCAGGATCAACTATTGTCTTTGGGTGATGTTACAGAGATGTTACACTCAGTGGCCACTTCATTAGGTACATCTGATCCTTAAAGCAAATATCTAATCAGCCAATCATGAGGCAGCAACTCAATGCATAAAAGCACGCAGACATGGTCAAGAGGTTCAGTTGTTGTTCAGACCAAACATCAGCATGGAGAGGAAATGTGATCTAAGTTACTTTGACCATGGAATTGTTGTTGGTGTCAGATAGGGTGGTTTGACTATCTCAGAAACTGCTAATCTCCTCGGATAGTCACAGACGATAATCTCTTGAGTTAACAGAGAATGGTGCGAAAAATCAAAAAACATTCAGTGAGTGACAGTTCTGTGGATGAAAACACCTTTTATTGACAGAGGTCAGAGAAGAACGGTCAAACTAATTCAAGCTTATAGGAAGCCATCTGCAACTCAAATAACCATGCATTACAGCAGTGGTGTGCAGAAGGGCAGCTCTGAGTAAGCAACATGTCTTGAATTAGATCGGCTACAGCAGCAGATACACTCAGTGGCCACTTTATTAAGGCTCATAGATGAAACTGGGTCTTCACCTGCATATATTTATACAATATTAATACCTCAAAATAAATAGCAAGATTTTTGACATCTTATGAGGAAATATAACTAATTGGAACACAATTTCTCTGGAGGTCAGACACAAGAACAGCACCACTATGCCACCTCCACATGAATCTGTAATTATGAACTTATATTTATAAGTTAGTTAGAGTCTGTCCTGAGCCTCATAGGCTCATCAGAGCGGTGATTATGCCGATTTCTGTGGCGTGAAGCGACTGAGAGTACGAGGACCCCCCCCCCCCGGATAGGATGCCAGTCTATCACGAGTTTAACCCCCAGCATTTTGCCAGTACCCATTTTTAGCTGGGTGGATTGGAGCAATGTGTGAGTAAGTGCCTTGCTCAAGGACACAACATGCTGCCTCAGCTGGGGCTCGAACTCACGACCTTCAGATCGCTAGTCCAACACCTTAACCACTTGGCCACCCGCCACACACATTTATAAGTAGTTTCTATTATAAATATGATCCCAGCCATTGATCATATTTTCCAGTAAGATGGTGGGGTGGAGACAGTAACCTCTCCAGGTCAAACCAAAGGTGCTATTATCATTTTTAAATAGCTTTTTTTTTACTATTGTAGGACACTGCTGGACATTAAAAACTTCAAGTTTGTAGGTCTTCCCCATCAGAGAGTTGCTCATTAGCAGAAGAGCTGAACTTGGTGCAGACCGTGTTACTACCTGCTACAGAAAGGCATAGAAATTAGCGTACGAAGGCAGTGTGCAGCCTAACAGCGAGACTTGGACCTTCTTCTTGTGATTGCAAGACACTGTTGGACATGGGTAATATAAAATCTGCAAGTCTGGTTCACTGGTTTATTGGCGAGACCGATGGCGGAGGAGCTGCTTGGCTTTGGTTGTGGCACAAACTAGGCCTCGTGCCACAGAGTTGTCTTTTCCAGGTGCCCAGGAGCTGAGATGCCAGAGGCAGCATGGCACGACGTCCATACTGGACTGGGGCCTGTCCCTTTTTGTTGGTGCTGCCCTCCAGTGTTCGCTCAGTGGTCTGCATTCATCTGCAGATTGCTGTGGGCTTGTTCTTGTCGACAACATCATGTACCATCAATCTACAGGACATGACACTCAGAGACTTGAACAATTTTTTTTTGTGTGTGACTGTGTTTACTGCTATCTTATATGTGCTGTGTGCAACTGTTGGCATTGTGTTTGGCATCTTGACCCTGGTGCAATGCTGTTTCCTTTGGCTGTATTCATGCTTATGGCTGAATGACAATTAAACTTGAACTTGATCAGGAAATGCTAGTAAATGTGTCTTTTAAACTCCTTTTACTACAAAGGCTTTGCACAGTGTTTTCAGTACAGTGGAAAATAACTGGGACACTAAAAAAAGTGTCTCGTACACATTTAGATACATAACAGAAAAACAGATTTGTTCAGATGAACTAATGGCTAGTTAGCGGTATTAATTTTATAGTGACTAATAATTGGATGTGAGAAACAGTGAGGGGGCATTTTTAACTTCAGCCGCCCAGCAAGAAATTAATTTAATTGGATTGGCTGTTGTTTTGTTTGTATCGGGCTTTTTTTCACACTTAACAGGTTAGATTAAAATGGCTCTTTAAGCACTTGAAAACAGTACATGGAGACTGCAACCCTTATCTGTAATTACGCAGTTCCGATGCAGCTCACTAACCAAGCTAGCTTGCTGATGCTTTGTAAGACATACTCTTCAACGATCAAACCAAACCATTTTGTTGTGGTATCTGTATTTTTGCCTTCAGGATATATGGACATTGCACACTGACAGGGCTGTTGAGGAACAGAGTTGAAAAATACTTGTGTCGAAGGGACATTCAGTGCATTGCGTATATAATAAAGGGGGGAGATGAAACAAAAGCTAGATGAATATATAAACTCATAATCACCATTATGTAACAATTTCATTCACGCACTTTAGGTCGGTACAAATTCTGATGGGTTAGCTCCTGCACTAAAGAAATAAATACATTCGAGATGTGCAAAATGGAGTCTACTATTCGGTTTCTTCATTGCATTCAATTTTCTGCACATGCCCATAACTAAGCAAGGTGTTCTTAAAAGGGAAACGCACGCAATGCTCTTAAAAAGGAAACGTGGTTTTCTTATCGTCGACTCAAAATAACAGTAACATACAATCATTACAAGTTAGTAAATAAAAGTTTTGAAATTTATTTTTCACTAAATGATACTTTTCCAACACCACAATCAACTTACCAGGAGCTACAAGTTAAATGTTACACATCTCATTGTAATGCAAAATACTTAGTTAAAATTGAAAACTTTCCTCTCAAATGAACCACTTCAATCCTGTAAAAAGTTTCAACTTCAAAATGTATTGCTTACAAAATCGTGGCTCTTATTTTTAAAAGTATTCCATTATTTTATTTTAACCAATCTCAATAATTTAGTGCAACAGCAAAATTATGCAGATTCTGACTAGGTGTAGCAGGGTGAAAATGAGTTAATATTTCTGGTCAGTGACCTTTCATTAGATTTCAGACTATTTGTAACATCAGGAATGTAAAGGCTACACATCTCAACTCCCATGTTTCATTTTGTAACTAGCTGGACGTAAGCTCTTCAAATTGAATATATCTGAATAAAATCAAAAATGCTACTGAATTCATTACAAGACATTGCACTCCTAAAGACAGAGTGTTGTCATTTACTTGTAAAGAGAACAGATTATTGATCAGACTGGAGCAATGCAAATCAAGGTATACGTCAGCAATTCTAAACAGAACCAGACATTTACCATTTACATGCACAGTATGCTCAGGATAACCATAAAAATTATTCACCCCTCTTGGAAGTTCTCATGTTTTATTATTTTACAACATTAAATCACAATGGATTTAATTTGGCTTTTTAATGCTGATCAACAGAAAAGACTCTTCTGAGTCAAAGTAAAAACAAATTGCTACAAATTGGGCTAAATTTATTACAATTACTAAGTGCAAAATAATTGCGTAAGTATTCACCCCCTTCAAGTCAGTATTTAGTAGATGCACCTTTGGCAGCAATTACAGCCTTGGGTCTGTGCGAATAGGTCTCTATCAGCTTTGCAGGTCTGGACACTGCGATTTTTTTCCATTCTTTACAAAACTGCTCAAGCTCTGTCAGATTCAATGGGGATCATGAGTGAACAGCCCTTTTCAAGTCCAACCACAAATTCTCAATTGGACTGAGGTCCAGACTCTGACTTGGCCATTCCAGGATATTAACTTTGTTGTTTTTAAGCCATTCCTGTGTAGGCTTGGCTTTAAGCTTGGAGCCATTGACTTGCTGGAAAACAGATCTTCTCCCAAGTCACAGTTCTCTTGCAGACTGCATCAAGTTTTCCTCCAGGATTCCCCTGTATTTTGCTAAATTCACTTTACTCTTTTCCTTCACAAGCCTTCCAGGGCCTGCTGCAGTGAAACATCGCCACAGCACGAAGCAGCCACCACCGTGCTTCACGGTAAGGACGGTGTGTTTTTGCTGATGTGCTGTCTTTCAGTTACGCCAAACATAGTGTGTAGTCTGATGGCCAAAAATCTTTATTTTGATTTCATCAGACCATTGAACCTTCTTCCAGCTGACTTCAGAATCAGAATCAGGTTTATTATCAGAGGCGTGTGTCATGAAATTTGTTAACTCCCACATGCCTTCTGGCAAACTCTGAATGAGATTTCATGTGAGTTTTTTTCAACAGTGGCTTTGCATTTTCCCATAAAGCTGTGACTGGTGAAGCAACTGGGCAACAGTGGTTGTATTCACAGTCTCTCCCATCTCAGCCACTGAAGGCTTGTAACTCCTCCAGAGTTGTCATTGGTCTCTTGGTGGCCTCCCTCACTAGTCCTCTTCTTGCACGGTCACTCAGCTTTTGAGGACGGCCTGCTCTAGGCAGATTTACAGCTGTGCCGTATTATTTCCATTTCCTGATGAATGACTTAACTGTACTCCAAGGAATATTCAGTGACTTGAAAATTTTCTTGTATCCATCTCCTGACGTGCTTTTCAATAACATTTTTTGCAGAGTTGCTTGGAGTGTTCTTTTGTCTTCATACTGTAGTTTTTGCCAGGATACTGACTCCCCAGCAGTTGAACCTTCCAGATGTGGGTGCATTTTAACTACAATTAATTGAAACTCTTTGACTGTGCACAGGGCTCCAAAAACAAATCTCCACTTAATTAATTATGCGACTTCTAAAACCGATTGGCTGCACCAGTGATGATTTGGTGTGTCATATTAAGGGGGGGGGGGGTGAATACATATGCAATCAATTATTTTGTGCATTATTGTTGACTAGTGTAGATCACCTTGTAGAGATCTGTTTTCACTTCGACACAAAAGCGTCTTTTTCTGCTGATCAGTGTCAAAAAAGCCAAATTCAATCCACTGTGATTCAATGTTGTAAAACAATAAAACATGAAACTTCCAAGAGGGGTGAATACTGTACTTTTATAGGCACTGTAAGTAACTAAACCTGAAGTTGCACACCTGGATAGTGGACTACTTGACAGATAGACCTCAGTATGTGCGGTTGGGAGACTGTAGGTCTGACATGGTGGTCAGCAGCACAGGGGCGCCGCAGGGAACCGTACTCTCTCCGGTCCTGTTCACCCTGTACACATCAGACTTCCAATATAACTCGGAGTCCTGCCATGTGCAGAAGTTCACTGATGACACGGCCATAGTGGGGTGTGTCAGGAATGGACAGGAGGAGGAGTATAGGAAACTGATACAGGACTTTGTGATATGGTGCAACTCAAACTACCTGCGTCTCAATATCACCAAGACCAAGGAGATGGTGGTGGACTTTAGGAGATCTAGGCCTCATATGGAGCCAGTGATCATTAATGGAGAATGTGTGGAGCAGGTTAAGACCTACAAGTATCTGGGAGTACAGTTAGACGAGAAGCTAGACTGGACTGCCAACACAGATGCCTTGTGCAGGAAGGCACAGAGTCGACTGTACTTCCTAAGAAGGTTGGCGTCATTCAATGTCTGTAGTGAGATGCTGAAGATGTTCTATAGGTCAGTTGTGGAGAGCGCCCTCTTCTTTGTGGTGGCGTGTTGGGGAGGAAGCATTAAGAAGAGGGACGCCTCACGTCTTAATAAGCTGGTAAGGAAGGCGGGCTCTGTCGTGGGCAAAGTACTGGAGAGTTTAACGTCGGTAGCTGAGCGAAGGGCGCTGAGTAGGCTACGGTCAATTATGGAAAACCCTGAACATCCTCTACATAGCACCATCCAGAGACAGAGAAGCAGTTTCAGCGACAGGTTACTATCGATGCAATGCTCCTCAGACAGGATGAAGAGGTCAATACTCCCCAATGCCATTAGGCTTTACAATTCTACCGCCAGGACTTAAGAACTTTTTAAAAGCTATTATTAATGCTTTTTGAGATAGTGATTTAGATGCATATCATATTCTTTACTGAGTTAAGTATTGTATGTAATTAGTTTTGCTACAACAAGTGTATGGGACATTGGAAAAAAGTTGAATTTCCCCATGGGGATGAATAAAGTATCTATCTATCTATCTACCTATTAAAAAACAGTGGTGCCCAATCTGTCCACATGCTCATCACACTCTACTAGCCATCAAGCTCCATCTTGATGAGACTAACCACACTTTGCAGGGCAAAAGTTGAACGTGAGGCTTAAAGTTGGGGATGATCTAACTGCGAGAGTTTACCACCTCGGGGGGGGGGGGGGTGTTCAGCTGATTGGTAAGTGGAACTAGTTGAGTATTTCCCAATACAGACAAATGGGATGAGATTCAATCGGTGAATGGGATTAGTATGGATGATTTGGGTCAAAGGACCTGTTTCCACGATCTACATCCCTATTACTCTAACATGCCTTTACAGTTGATAAACTAAGCAAAAGTAAAGACTAGGTCTCGAGATTATGGGCAGGAATGTTCAGAGTGAAAAAATGCTCCAATGTAATTAGTGGCTTTTAGCTTCTGCTAATTTAAAGTTAACTGAGACATAAGACTTCAGCCCCTTCTGCGCTGGTGTGATATCAAAGATACTGAAGTCCAGAAGTCATAGCCCAATAGTTGAAGCCTAGAGAGCCAGAGGGCTGACTTGGAGTTGGAGGTCAGTCCATGTGTGTGGGTAGGAGGGAGGGTGGGAGAGAGGAAAGGTTGCTTGTTGCTTGCTGTGTTCCATTTTGTTGTGTTCTGTGTTGTTCTGCCAAGCATTGTGGATATGCTCTGTTGGCACCAGAATGTGTAGTGACACTTGCAGGCCATCCCCAGCACATCCTTGGGTGTGTTGGCTATTAAGGAAAACAATGCATTTTATTGCATGTTTCAATGTACATGTGATTTAAAAAAATCTGAATTGGAGCTGTGGGTCGATTCACTGCTAATCCACATTGATATATGCAAGGCTGGCACGGTGAGTGAGGTGGTCACACCACAGATAAAGATTTCACAGACAGAAAGAGAACAGGTGAGTGTAAAAAAAATCCAGGTAGTGCAGAAATTCCTCATGGACATCCATCCCTTCAAAAGGCTTTGGATACTGAGAGGCAGATAACTTCTCAAGAGAAGACAGTGGTAGACGCCATATTCCGCACACCAAGCATGGAAAGGGAAGGAAAAGAGGGATATGGACATAGGGGTTTCAATTATTAAGGGAGCAGGTGAGTGGTTTTGTGACTAGAAATGAGACTTCAAGATGGTATGTTTCCTCCCTGGTGCTTCAGAACAACTGCAGATTATTCTTGAGCAGGACAAATAGCCCTAGCTCATGGTAATATTGGTGTGAACAATGTGAGAGAGAAAAGGTTTGAGGCCATGCAAGTGGAATACTATAAAAATTGCATAAATCAACAAGTTCCTCCAATTAAATTCAAGCCTTATTTCAGTGCCAAACAGAGTAGAAACAAGAAGATGCATCAGGTGAACACATGGCTGGAGCAGCTCTTCCAGTTTGGAGGGGGCAAATATAACCACAGTTTAAAAATGAAATTAAAGACAGAATTTCAGACTAGTTATTCTGTCAGAGTGTGGAATCTGCTAGAATTTATTACCATTGACACAGTGGCAAAACCATTGGAAAAGAAAAATGGAATTGAGCAAAGTCGGCATGGGTTTATGAGTGTGAAAGTCATAGAGTTTTATACCAGGCCCTGTGGCCCAATTCGTCTGTGCTAACCAAGGTGTCTCACTGAGCTCTCCGATTTGCCTTCATCCAGCCCATTACCTATAAAATGTTCCTATCCACATACTTGTCTAAATGTCTTTATAAACACTTTAACTATATTTGTATCTATCTCTTCCTCTGGGAGCTCATTCCATATATCCACAATGTGGAAAGAACATGTCCCTTTAAATTTCCTTTTCTCACCTCAAACCTCTGCTCTCTAATTTTAGGCACTCCTGTTCAGGGGTCGAGACTGTGACTCTTATCTAGGCCCCTTGTGATTTTATAAATCTTTAAGTCACCTCTCTGCTCCTCTGTTTCATGGAAAACAATGCCAGCTGATTCCATCTCTCCTTATAACTCAGCATCATCTACTGCCTATTGGAGCTTAGAGGGCAACACAGTAACATAGCCACTAATGGAACATTTTACAGCACCAGTGATTGGGGTTCAATCCCTGCCACTATCTGTAGGGAGCCTATACGTTCTCCCCATGTCCACGTGGGTTGCTTCCGGTTTCATCACACATTCCAAAGGTGTACAGGTTAGGGTTAGTAAGTTGTGGGCATGTTATGTTGGTGCCGGAAGCACGTCAACACTTGCAGGTGGTCTCCAGTACAGATTCAGAGTTTGGTCACTGACACAAACTGAGAATTTCACTGATGTGCATGTGACAAATAAAACTGATCTTCAACCTTTTTAATTTTTTTAGATTGTGGTGTATTTTTACTTTCGGAAAGCTTTTTTTCTGATAAGGACCCACATCATAAGGTTAGTGTGGAAAGTTGAAGCACATGGTAGTGGAGTAATGTACTAGCATGGATTAAGAACTGATTGATAGCAAACGGTGAGAAGGAAAAAAATGAGTATTTCTTCAAGTGGCAGGCAGCGTCTAGTGTAACGCTGCAGAAATCAGTGCTTCAGCTTGAAGTACACACAATATACATCGATGATCTAGGTGAGGGATGACATAAAGCTGAGGGTGGTGGGGTGGTTAGGGAAGGGTGATCTGTAAGGAGTCTGCAATGAATATCCAACGTGATTTAGACAACTTGAGTGAGTTGATAAATGCATGAAAGATACAGAATTTTAGTATAAGGGTTGTCCAATCTAATTCCAAAAACAAGAAGATATACCATTATCAGATGGTGATAAGGAGGCGCTTTGGAGTGAGATAGATCTGAGTAGTGTTGTAACAACCTCACACTAAAAGTCAGCGTGACCCAAGAAGTAATCATGGACTTCAGGAAGGCGAAGTCGGGAGAACACAGACTCATCTTCCTTAAGAGGTTGACAGTGGATAAGGTGAGCAGCTTCAAATTCCTGGGCATCAAGAGCTCAGAGGATCTACTCTGGTCCAACATATCGATGCAATTACGAAGAAGGCATGCCAGTGGCTCTACTTCATCAGGACTTTGAGGAGACTTTGTATGACTCCAAATTTGCAAATTGCTACAGGGTACTCTGACTGGTTGCATCGCTGCCAGGTGTAGGATCAAAAGAGACTGCAGAGAGTAGCAGATATAGCCAGCTCCATCACAGGCACAACTTCCCCCACCATTGAGGACATCTTCAAGAGGCAGTGTTTCAAAAAGGCAGCAACCTTTATTAAGGACCCTCAGATAGATAGATAGATAGATAGATACTTCATTCATCCCCATGGGGAAATTCAACATTTTTTCCAATGTCCCATACACTTATTGTAGCAAAACTAATTACATACAATACTTAACTCAGTAAAAATATGATATGCATCTAAAATCACCCTCTCAAAAAGCATTAATAATAGCTTTTTAAAAGTTCTTAAGTAGTTTACTTAAATACATTGAGTCCTAACCCCGGCACTTTAACATATCTTACTCCTGGCGGTTGAATTGTAAAGCCGAATGGCATTGGGGAGTATTGATCTCTTCATCCTGTCTGAGGAGCATTGCATCGATAGCAACCTGTCGCTGAAACTGCTTCTCTGTCTCTGGATGGTGCTATGTAGAGGATGTTCAGGGTTTTCCATAATTGACCGTAGCCTACTCAGCGCCCTTCACTCTGCTACCGATGTTATACTCTCCAGTACTTTGCCCACGACAGAGCCCGCCTTCCGTACCAGCTTATTAAGACGTGAGGCGTCCCTCTTCTTAATGCTGCCTCCCCAACACGCCACCACAAAGAAGAGGGCGCTCTCCACAACTGACCTATAGAACATCTTCAGCATCTCACTACAAACATTGAATGACGCCAACCTTCTAAGGAAGTACAGTCGACTCTGTGCCTTCCTGCACAAGGCATCTGTGTTGGCAGTCCAGTCTAGCTTCTCGTCTGACGGTACTCCCAGATACTTGTAGGTCTTAACCTGCTCCACACATTCTCCATTAATGATCACTGGCTCCATATGAGGCCTAGATCTCCTAAAGTCCACCACCATCTCCTTGGTCTTGGTGATATTGAGACGCAGGTAGTTTGAGTTGCACCATATCACAAAGTCCTGTATCAGTTTCCTATACTCTTCCTCCTGTAGAACCTGAAGGTACACACTCAATAGCAATAACTTTCTCCATTCCACCAATCAGATTTTTAACACTTCATGAACTCATCCACACTAACTCTTTATTCCTCTTTTGCGCTGATTTATTTTTGTAATTTACATTAATTTTTATATCTTGCACTATTACTGAGCTATAAATCAACAAATTTTACATTGTACGGCAGTAATAATAAGCCTGATTCTGAATGGTGACAGATTCAGGAAAGGTAAGGTTCAATGGGATTTGCAATGAGGTACAGCAAGCAGTTATAAAGATGAATTGGCTTTCCATGGAAAAGAATTTGTGTACAAGAGTGAAAATGTCATAATTCGGCTGTATGGGGTCTTTGTGCATCTGGAGGTTGGAGCAGTTTTTGTCCCCTTATCCGAGGAAGGATATGTTTGCTATGGAGGGGGTGCAACTAATACTTAGGTGAATAGTTTCTGGTGTGGGAGAACTTGGAGAGAATAGGTTGATTAGACTTATATTGACTGGAGTTTATAAGAATGAAAGGAGATGTCAACATTCTAACAGGAGGGTCCTGATGAAGGGTCTTGGTCTAAAATGCCAACTGTTCACTCTTTTCCTGGCCTGCTGAGTTCCTCCAGCATTTTGTGTGTGTTGCTAACATTCTAACAGGACGGGACAAAGATGTTCACAGTTAGCTGAGAATCCAAACCAGGAGTCAAGGTCTCACATCTGCAGGATATGGATAAAGCCATTGGAGCCAAGTTCAGGAGAAAGCTCTTCACCCAAAGGCAGGTGAAACTGTAAAATTCCTCCTCAAAGCAGGCAATGGGAGCCAAGTTGTTAAGTATATTCACAAAGAAAATCAATACACTTCTTAATGCAAATAGGTCAAGAGATACAAGAAGATGGGAGCATGGTACGCAATTGGAAGTTCAGCTGCGACAGTGTTCAATGGTAGGGTGACCTGAACACTAACCCGACTTCTCTTTGCTGGGGAAGTAGTTCTTAGAAGCTGCACAGAATCTTGTACTCCACAGATTTTAATGAAATTGTTAGATGGCAATTATGAAGCAAGGTGAAGGTTATAAAAACATCTGTTCAATTTAATGTCTTAAATGTTTATCTTTTTTTCCAAGTAATTTAATATTTCATTGCTTACTTTGTTTTCATAGTATTAAAAATTGAGAAACACTGAAAAACTACTAAAAATCCATCAGAAAGAAAGGGTAGGATCTCTGCCAGTGATCAAATCTCCCAGTGGTGATTTTGGGGTAGAGTTTCCTTCATATATCACTACTGGGACCACAACACGGAGGACTGAGAGACAACAAGACATGCCCTTCACATTTGGGTCAGCAAGACAAGTCACTACGTACTCAGACCATATCAACGTGAATGGCGATTCCAAGCACCAGATCCAAGCCAACAAGAACTGGTCCATTTACATTTATACACCAGTGCGACAAAGGCAGCTACTGCAAGCCTGAGCAATTCTATTTACTTTTGTGTATATATTATTGTCTTTCTCATTAAAGTTTAACAGGCAAACAACAGGTAAGTGACAGTAGTAAAAATCATCAGTGGAACAGGGTAGTGCTGCTATTTTTCAGCAGTTTGAATGAGCTATCAGCCATATGCTTAATTTTAAAATACTCATCGATGTTAGCGATTTTTCTGCACTGTATTTTGCAAATTCACTACTGCAGAAATTGAGCCTATGTGCACTGGAAATAGGAGAGAGAGGCGTAGGCCATTTGGTTCGTCTGAATGCAAGCTCCGTTTTGCATTCCCCTCTCCCTCCTGTCACCTTCCTGACCCTTGCATATACATCCACTTGAACGTATTCAGGAACAGAAGTGAAGATGAAATGGGCAGAATTGAGATCTTGTAAATAGCTTGTTGAATCATAGTTCTTTGCATGTGCATACTTGAACTGGCAATTCAAGACCAGCAGTTGTATCATTTAGATTGGCAATCAATGACATTTGCAGATAGTACAAAGAGCATCACTGGATGAAGAGGGAATGAGCTGGAACAAACAAGAACAGACCAACATAGGGGCAATGGTGATTGCAATAGGACAGGGAAACATACAACAATTAAAAAGCACTTGACTGCATGATCATAAATCATTACAAAACAGAAGGGTGACTAGGGCTATGAGCCCATCCCAGTTCTCTCAGAATAATCTTGTAAATCTCATTCCCCTATTCTTTTTCCACAGCTATGCATGGCGCTCAAGTACCTATTGAATTTTTTTGTACTGCAATGAGTGTATATGTTTGTACCACCCCAATGGCCACTATGATCTTGTGTTTATTATTTATGGACAACAAGTATTATTCCTCATGCCACGCTTGGTTCCTTCAATCATTTTTGTCCAGTTCTTGTTCATCCTGCCAAAGAGATCAGTTACTCTCCATAAACACAAGAGATTCTGATGAACTGTCTTCGCCCAAAACTCTTTATTCCTTTCCATAGATGTCACCTGAGCTGCTGAGTTCCTCCGGCATTTTGTGTGTGTTACTCTCCATTCTCGTTATCTAGATATTATTTATTTTAAACACTTCTCCAATTTCTCTGAAGAGAACAATCCCACCTTATCAAGTCCATCCACATCGCCAGGGCCACCCCCATTATTTTGTTAAAGAATGCATATCCTTCCTGCTTTTGTATTTTACACTTATTTAAACAGTGGATCTTTTTCCCTACTAATCCTTCCTCCTTCAAAGATCTATGTACCCAGGTCTCTCTGTTCTGCATGTACTGCAGCAAGAACTTCACTGCCTTTCTTTGCTCTTAGCAAAATTCAAACCTCGTCTTAAATTTAATCAGCCATTGATTTGAGGAAAACATCTGCATTTATACAGGCCTTTCAGAGTCTCAGAATGACAACACGCACAAAATGCTGGAGGAACTCAGCATGCCACGCAGCATCGACATTTTGGGCCAAGACCCTTCTTCAGGACTGGAAAGGAAGGGCAGACATCAGAGTAGGGAGGTGGGAGGAAGAAGTACAAGGTGGCAGGTGATAGGACCCTGGTCAGACCCCACTTGGAGTACTGTGCTCAGTTCTGGTCACCTCACTACAGGAAGGATGTGGAAGCCATAGAAAGGATGCAGAGGTGATTTACAAGGATATTGCCTGGATTGGGGAGCATGCCTTATGAGAATAGGTTGAGTGAACTCGGCTTTTTCTCCTTGGAGTGATGGAGGATGAGGGGTGGCCTGATAGAGGTGTATAAGATGATGAGAGACATTGATCATGTGGATAGTCAGAGGCTTTTTCCCAGGGCTGGAATGGTTGCCACAAGAGGACACAGGTTTAAGGTGCTGGGGAGTAGGTACAGAGGAGATGTCAGGGGTAAGTTTTTTTACTCAGAGAGTAGTGAGTGCATGGAATGGGCTGCCAGCAACGGTGGTGGAGGCGGATACGATAAAAGTCTCTTTTAAGAGACTTTTAGATAGCTACATGGAGCTTAGTAAAATAGAGGGCTATAGGTAAGCCTAGTAATTTCTAAGGTAGGAACATGTTCAGCACAACTTGGTGGGCCTAAGGGCCTATATTGTGCTGTAGGTTTTCTATGTTTCTATGTGATAGGTGAAACTGGGAGTTGTGGAGGGAGACGATGAAGTAAAAAGCTGGGAAGTTGAAAGGTTAAAGAAATAAAGGGCTGGAGAAGGGGGAATCTGATAGGAGAGGATAGAAGACCATGGAAGAAAGCAAAGGAGGAGGAGCAAGAGGAGGAGTTAGGATTAGGGGATGGTGAAGGTGGGGGGCAATTACTAGAAGTTCAAGGTCATGACATCTGGTTGCAAGCTACCCAGATGGAATATACTCCTCCAACCTCTGTGTGGCCTCATCGCGGCAGTAGGGGCGGGCTCGCACTGACATGTCAGAATGAGAACGGGAAGTGGAATTACAATTGGTGGCAATAGAGAGATCCCACTTATTCTGGCAGAGTGTAGGTGCTCGGCAAACTGGTCTCCCAATCTACATCAGGTCTCACCAAGGTACAGGAGGATACACCGGGAGTAGATAACCCCAACAGACTCGCAGGGGAAGTACCACCTCACCTGGAAGGACTGTTTGAAGCACTGAATAGTAGTGAGGGAGGAGATGTAGGGGCAAGTGTGGCACTTGTTCTGCTTGTAAGGATAAGTACCTGGAGAGAGATCAGTTGGGAAGGACGAATAGACAAGGGAGTCACATAGGGAGCAATTCCTGTGGAAAGCTAGAAGTGTGGGGTGGGGGGGGGGAAAGATGTGCTTGGAGGTGGAAAGTTACAGAGAATTATGTGCTGTACGTGGAGGCTTGTGGGGTGGTAGGTGAAGAAAAGAGGAAGCCTATCCTTGGTATGGCAGCGGGAGGATGGTGTGAGGGCAGACATGTGCAAAATAGAACAGATGCAGGTCAGGGCAGCATTGATGGTGGAGGAAGGGAAGCTTCTTTCTTTGAAGGAGGAGGACATCTCATTAGTTCTGGAATGAAAAGCCTGATCCTGAGAGTAGATGTGGAGATGGAGAAACTGAGGATGGCATTTTTACAAGTGACAGGGTGGGAAAAGGTATGGTCCAGGTGGCTGTGAGAATCAGTGGGTTTATAAAAGATACCAGTTGATGAACTCTGGAGACAGAGAAATCGAGAAAGAGGAGGGAGGTGTCAGAAACAGACCAGGTAAATTTGAGAGTGGGGTGGAAGTTGGAGGCAAAGTCGATGAACTGACGAGCTCCACAGGGGTGCAGGAAGCAGCACCAATGCAGTTGTTGATGTAGTGTAGGAAGAGTTGGGGAGCGATATTTACGTAGGCTTGGAACATGGGCTGTTCCAGGTAGTCAATGAAAAGGCAGGCATAGCTGGGACCCATGAGAGTGTCTATGGCTACACCTTTGGCTTGGAGGAAGTGGGAGGAGCCGAAGGAGAAATTATTGAGTGAGGACCAGTTCCGCCAGATGGGAGAGTATGGTGATGGAGAGGAACTGGTTGGGTCTGTTGTCTAGCAAGAAACAGAAAAGTTTTAAATCCATTCTGATGGGGAACAGAGGTGTATAGGGACTGGACATCCATAGTGAAAATGAGACAATCGGGGCCAGGGAACTTGAAGTTATTGAAAAGATCAAGAATGTGTGAAGTGTCATGGATGTAGGTAGGAAGAGACTGAACTAGGGGAGATAAAACAGAATCAAGATATGCAGATATAAGTTTGGTGGGGTACAAACAAGCAGAAACATTGGGTCTACTTGGACAGACAGGTTTATGGATCTTGGTAGGAGGTAGAAGCAGGAGGGACGGGTTAAGGGAACTGTGAGGTTGGTGGCAGTGGATGGGAGATCGCCAGAGTTAATAAGGTCTGCGATGGTGTGGGAGACAACAGCCTGCTGCTCCATAGTGGGGCCCTTTTAGAGGGATAAGTACAAGGAGGTGTCCGAGAGTTGTCACCTGCCCTCAGCAAGGTAGAGGTCAATCCGCCAGACTATTACAGCAGCCCACTTATCTGTGGGTTTGATAGTGAGGTTTGGATTGGTGCGGAGGGAGTGGAGTGCTGCACATTCAAAACGAGTGAGGCTAGAATTGGAGGAAGGAGTGTTAAAATCTCATCGGCAGTTGGCAATGAGAAGATCCAGAGCAGGTAGAAGACCAGAGCCATGTGTCCAGGAAAAGGAGGAGGCTTGAAAACGGGAAGAGAGTTGAAGATGAAGAAGGTGACCAGTGTGGGTTGGAAAGTCCTTGCCAAAGAAATTGGCATGGAGATGTAAATTTAAAGTGTAGCTTCCATGATGTATAAAATAAGGCATGATTTGTGCACAGTAAACTCCCACATAGAGCAATGGACAGATGACCAGACACGAGGAAATCTGCAGATGCTGGAAATTTAAACAAGACACACAAAATGCTGGTGGAACACAGCAGGCCAGGCAGCATCCATAGGGAGAAACACAGTCGACGTTTCGGGCCGAGACCCTTTGTCAGGACTAACCGAAAGGAAAGATACTAAGAGATTTGAAAGTAGTGGGGTGAGGGGGAAATGCGAAATGATAGGAGAAGACCGGAGGGGGTGCGATGAAGCTAAGAGCTGGAAAGGTGATTGACGAAAGCGATACAGAGCTGGAGAAGGGAAAGGATCATGGGATGGGAGGCCTCGGGAGAAAGAAAGGGGGAAGGGGGGAGCACCAGAGGGAGATGGAGAACAGGCAGAGTGATGGGCAGAGAGAGAGAAAAAAACACAAACAACTAAATATGTCAGGGATGGAGTAAGAAGGGGAGGAGGGGCATTAACGGAAGTTAGAGAAGTCAATGTTCATCCCATCAGGTTGGAGGCTACCCAGCCAGTATATAAGGTGTTGTTCCTCCAACCTGAGTTTGGATTCATTTTGACAATAGAGGAGGCCATGGATAGACATATCAGAATGGGAATGGGACGTGGAATTAAAATGTGTGGCCACTGGGAGATTCTGCTTTCTCTGGCGGACAGAGCGTAGGTGTTCAGCAAAACAGTCTCCCAGTCTGCGTCGGGTCTCACCAATATATAAAAGGCCACACCGGGAGCACCGGACGCAGTATACCACACCAGCCGACTCACAGGTGAAGTGTTGCCTCACCTGGAAGGACTGTCTGGGGCCCTGAACGGTGGTGAGGGAGGAAGTGTAAGGGCAGGTGTAGCACTTGTTCCGTTTACAAGGATAAGTGCCAGGAGAGAGATCGGTGGGAAGGGATGGGGGAGACAAATGGACAAGAGAGTCGTGTAGGGAGCGATCCCTGCGGAAAGCAGAAAGGGGGGGGAGGGAAAGATGTGCTTGAGAGTGGGATCCTGTTGGAGGTGGCGGAAGTTACGGAAAATTATACGTTGGACCTGGAGGCTGGTGGGGTGGTAGGTGAGGACAAGGGGAACCCTATCCCGAGTGGGGTTGCGGGCAGATGTGCGGGAAATGGGAGAGATGCGTTTGAGTGCAGAGTTGATGGTGGAAGAAGGGAAGCCCCTTTGTTTAAAAAAGGAAGACATCTCCTTCGTCCTGGAATGAAAAGCCTCATCCTGAGAGCAGATGCGGCGGAGACGGAGGAATTGTGAGAAGGGGATAGCATTTTTGCAAGAGACAGGGTGGGAAGAGGAATAGTCCAGGTAGCTGTGAGAGTCAGTAGGCTTATAGTAGATATCAGTAGATAAGCCGTCTCCAGAGATGGAGACAGAAAGATCAAGAAAGGGGAGGGAGGTGTCGAAAATGTACCAGGTAAATTTGAGGGCAGGGTGAAAGTTGGAGGCAAAGTTAATGAAGTCAACGAGCTCAGCATGCGTGCAGGAGGCAGCGCCAATGCAGTTGTCAATGTAGCTAAGGAAAAGAGGGGGACAGATACCCGTATAGACTTGGAACATGGACTGTTCCACAAAGCCAACAAAAAGTCAGTCATAACTGGGACCCATGCGGGTGCCCTTGGCTACACCCTTGGTTTGGAGGAAGTGGGAGGACCCAAAGGAGAAATTATTGAGAGTAAGAACTAATTCTGCTAGACGGAGGAGACTAGTGGTAGAGGGGAATTGGTTAGGTCTGGAATCCAAAAAGAAGCGAAGAGCTTTGAGACCGTCCGAGTGGGGGATGGAGGTATATAGGAACTGGACGTCCATGGTGAAAGTAAGGCGGTAGGGGCCAGGGAACTTAAAATCATTGAAAAGATTAATAACAGATGACCAGATATTTTTTATTTAAAGCATCTTGAAGGATTGTGGCTTCTTCACCCTTCCTTATCGGTCCTGATGAAGGGTCTTAATCTGAAACATCAACTGCTTATTTCACTCCATAAATGCTAGCTGACTTGCTGAGTTTCTCCAGCACTGTGCGTGGATTGCTCAAGATTTCCAGCTTCTCTTGCGAATATTATGGAAGGGTAACTCTTGGTACTGACAGTCTGGGGGAGGGGTTCTAACTTACCTGCTCCTCTTCAAAATGCACCAAAGGATCTTTTACACAAGAAAGCAGAAAGGGCCTCTGTTTAATATTTAATTTGGTAGATGACACCTCTGTGTTGAAGTAATTTGGAGAGGGACCAACTCAACTTTCAGATTCAGAGGCAGGAATGCTACCCACTGAGGCACAGCTGACACCATTTGATTAAGAACCTTAGTTAGATAAACTTGGAACAGAGTGAGTGTCTCTAGTTAACATATTATAAAAACATTGGAGGCACTAGAGAAAATTCACGTAATATTTAATTACTTGAGGAGCATTCCAAAGGACTGTACAAAATGGAATGGCGATTACACGGCTGAAGGACTTCCCTTAAAGAAAAACTAAACGTAAATGGGAATAGATGAAAAATTGCCGATGGGAGGAGTAGGGGGTGGCGGTGGGGGGGGGAGGGTCATCTGAAGCATAAACTCAAGCCTCAAATTGATGGAACAAACGGCCTGTTTAACGTGCTGTAACTATTATGTTAAAATTTAATCTAGTGTTTGGGCCCACAAATACTGTCACTAATTCTATCATTCTCCAGAGAATACAACTCCAATTCTTGTTAAATATTAAACAATTACATCAAACTGTCCTCCAGCAAACTCCATGAAAGAGAGACTGCTTGGGCTTGGTGAATGTATGGGAAAGATCATGATATCAAAAGCACTTTGAGGTGAATTATAAACACAAGAAATTCTACAGATGCTGGAAATATTGAGCAACATGCACAACATTCTGGAGGGGAACACAGCAAGTCAGGCAGCGTCCAGGGTTGGGAATAAAGAGTCAACAGTTCAGGCCAAGATCCTTCACCAGGACTAGAAGGGAAAGGGAAGGCAGAATAAGAGGGTGGGGGGGGGGGGGGGGTCAGGGAAGGACTACAAGCCAACAGGTGATAGGTGAGACCAGGTGATAGAGGTAAATTCTGTAGTTTACTTCACATGGAGAGAGATCCTGAGGTTTCACACCTGTAGGGAGAAACCTTGAGATTCAGCATTCAAGATTAAATCTAAAGAAATGGCAGACTTTGAACTGTAATACACAAAGATTTGTAGAACTTACAGTGAGCTAAGATAAGTGAAGTTATAAGATGGAAGAATGTTATGATCTTTGGATCCCAACAATGCACTAGAAAATCTTCCTCTCCAACTTGTATATGCTTTTATTTAAAAAGCATTAGAATTAGCTGCACAAGAGATGGTCCAGTGATTGGCAAGTGGTTGGATAATATTAGCCCCATTGAAAAGAGGTACTGAGCTCACACACCATAGAGAAAGAAGCTGAAACATTGCAAGGTTTAATGTAACACTGAGCAGCATACAGGGCAGGCTTTATAGTCTGAAAACACTCTGAGATGGGGGATGTTAGCTGGTGAAAGTTAGACTTGAAAATTTTTCACTATATGGAAGATTTCCCAAGTGGCACTAAAATTTCTTTTAATTGGTTTTTGGAATATAAATTATTTTTTTCTGGCTGTTTTGAAAAACATGAATTGTATAAACAACAGCACCTCCAGTACGTATGTATAGTGTTTGCATCTCTATAATTACCCCATTAATCATTCAACAGTTTACAATGTACATTGTTTCTATGATGTGAAAGTAAGGAAGGGGTGCATACCTCCAGCGAGAGAATTTGGAAAAGTAATTCATATTGCCCCTAGCAATCAGAGTTCTAAAAATAATCTTTTTATGAATTGATTTTTTTCATAAGCTAGAATTCTAAAACAATCTTTATTTCTTGAAGCAGTGACTCACAGGAATTAACACTGTTGGAGGAGACCATTAAAGCCCATGGTTACATTCAGCCATAGAAGAAGAGTTTATTATCAGAAATGATGAAGCCACACTCAGGATGGAGGAGCAACACCTTATATTGCATCTGGGTAGCCTCCAACCTGGTGACATGAACATCGATTTCTCAACCCTTTTGTAATTATACACCCCTCCCCTTCACTATTCCTGTTTTTTTCTCTCTCTCTCTCTCACCTTATCTCCTTACCTGACCATCACCTCCCTCTGGTGCTCTTCCCCCTTCCCTTTCTTCCATGGTTTTCTATCCTCTCCTATGATTCCCCCTTCTCCAGTCCTTTATTTCTTTCATCAATCAACTTTCCAGCTCTTTATTTCACCCCTCCCCCAGTTTCACCACTTCTTCCTCCCCTCCCCCAACCTTCTCACTCTGATTTCTCTTCCTTTCCAGTCCTGAAGAAGACTCTCGTCGACTGTTTACACTTTTCCATAGATGCTGCCTGGCCTGCTGAGCTCCTCCAGCATTTTGTGTGTGTTGCTTTGGATTTCCAGCATCTGCAGATTTTCTTGTGTTTGAAGTACTGAAAATACTCAGCAGATCAGGTCACATCTTTCAGAAGCAAGTCAGAATTTACATTTCAGGTCCAAGACTCTTCATTCCCTCTGACAAAAGGTCCCCTGCCTGAAACTTTAACTGTTTCTTTTCCCACAGATGCAGCCCAACCTGCAGAGTCCTCCCAGCATTTTCTGTTTTTCTTTCACATTTTCAACACCTGCAGATTATTTTTGATTTTCAAGCATTTAATCTTAGTTGACCTCCAAGCTCTTAGTCCGTGCTCCTTTGTCACCGACCACATTGTCAAAGGAAATGTTGGCTCTATCTCTGTTGACCTTCTCTATTTTACATTTTATTTGAATGTAATCTCAATTTTACACATCTTCCTTAAACTTCACTCAGTCTCCTTTGTTACAAAGGAGATATTCCCAGTATAGTCTATCTCCTGGTGATCATAACCCTCCAGGCAAGGTAACTTCAATGAAAAGCTCCTTGCACCCTCAGTGGTACTTCAATATTTTGCATTTTTGTGTAATTTGTAATTTAGTAACCAGAACCTTACAGATTAGCTTACTTTTGTGTAATTTTATGTAGTTTTATTATGACCTCGTGCTCTGAACATCTACAGTATGGTTAATAAAGTCTACATACCTTCTTAACTATTTTATACATTTTTCTCTGGAGCATAATGGAGAATCTTCCTTCTATTTCTTGACACATGACAGTATCCTAACATCTGTGCCTGGTTTGCCATTCCCACTGCTCTCAGAAGCAAATTCCCTGCTCCATTCTTCTGCTCACTTGACCTATTCATTGTCATCATGAAAGATATAAATGTACCCAAAAAAAAACATGTTACTTGGGAGATGAATTGCTGCAGATGCTGGAAATACAGAGTAACACATACAAAATGCTGCAGGAACTCAGCAGGTTAGGCATCCTCTACGTAAAGGAATAAAGAGTCTACATTTCCGGCCCAGACCCTTCAACAGAACTTTTACATGTTACTTGAAGCACCATTCTGAATGTTTGAAAGGTCAGTCTGAAAAAAAAAGCCAAAAAGGACTGGATTCATTTTATGGAAGAGAGGGCAATCAATTCAGCCACATCAACTCACAAGGACAGATGTATCCCCCAGTCATCATGGACTCACCTTCACCACACAGCGAGTGAGAAGGACTCTGGGGAAACTCAGATCTGGCAAAGCACTGGGATTGGATGGTTTGAGCCCCAGGGTCATGAAGGAATGTACTGAGCAGCTGTGTGGAGTTCTCCAGCACATTTTCAATCTGAGTCTCAGTCTGGAAAGGGTCCTGACTGTGTGGAAAACATCACATCTGGTCCCAGTACCCAAGAAGAGTCAACGGAGTGTCTTGAATGGCTACTGTCCAGTGGCCCTGACCTCACACATCATGAAGGTCCTAGTAAGGGTTGTCCTGGCTCACCTCCGACCCCTGGTCAGATCAGCCCTCGATCCCCTGCAGTTTGCCTACCAGGAAACATTAGAGTCAACAATGCTGTCATCTGCCTGTTGAACAGAGCTTGCCTCCATTTGGATAAACAGGGCAGCACTGTGAGGATTATGTTTCTTGATTTGTCAAGTGCCTTCAATACCATACTGCCCTCACTGCTGGGAGAAAAGCTCCAATCAATGCAGTTTGGCAGTTCCATTGTATCCTGGATAACGGACTACCTGACTGGTAGACCACAGTTCATGCAACTTCGGAGCTGTGTGTCAGACATGGCTAATAACAGCACTGAGGCCCCACAAGGGACTGGATTGGCTCCCTTCCTTTTTACCCTGTGTATCTTGAACTTTAGATATAACACTGAGTCATGTCATCTGCAGAAATTCTGTTGACTCAGCAATAGTTGGGTATATAAAGGGAGGACAGGAAGATGAATACAGGGCCCTGGAGGAGGACTTTGTCAAATGGTGCAAGCTGAATCATCTGCAGCTCAACGTCAGTAAGACAAAGGAGATAGTGATGGACTTTAGGAAGACTAAGCCTGCACTGCTCCCTGTTACTACTGATGGTGAGGACATGGATGTGGTGAGGACCTAAAAGTACCTGGGGGACAGACTTGAGCGGAGCACCAAAACAGAGGCTGTGTAAAAGAAGGGTCAGAGTCACCTCTACTTCCTGAGGAGACTGAGGTCCTTTGGAGTATACAGGCGTCTCCTTCACATGTTCTACCAGCCTGTTGTTGCCAGTACAATCTTCTATGCGGTGGTGTGCTGGAGCAATGGCATCAACACGGGTGATGCCAACAGGTTCAATAAACTGATTAGAAAGGTTGGCTCTGTTATAGGAGTCAAACTGGACACACTGGAGGCTGTGGTAGAACAAAGGGCCCTCTGGAAGACCCTAACAATTCTGGACAATGTTACTTACCCTCTGCATGCAACCTTGGCTAAACAGAGGAGCACTTAGTTGTACTAAGACAACTGTACTGCTCCAAACAGCGCTACAAGAGGTTATTCTTACCCTCAGCCATTAGACTCTATAATAAGTCAACATATAGCCAGGAAAATGATGACTTCCCTCCTGTTAGACTGTTAGAGGTAGCTTTTTCTTTTATTCTTTCCTACTTCTTTTCTAATATTTGTATATCTGTGCATTTGTAATGCTACAGTGACACTGTAATTTCCTTTGGGATCAATAAAGTAACTGTCTATCTATACAAGCCTAGGAGACAACAGAGTATGCTAATTGCAAGCTCCTAACTTTGATTCCATGCAATAGATTAGCTGTCTAATGTTAAGCTGTCAACTATTTAAGGAATATAGTCCCTGTCTGCTTTTTAATTTATATGAATCTCAAAACATTGACCTCAACTTGTAAACTTTAATCTAGCAACATTACTGCTGAGATACTGTGTCATAACTGAACATGCATTTGTAACCTGTTATTTCATTAATGAACTTCATCTTCCAATTTTAATTATACAAGATACAACAACAGAAGGAAGGTTACCTCTCACCATTGCAAATCATTATAATCAGTAAGTCAGTATTATCAGTTGTACTGAGGTAGAATTATCATACATTCAAACAACACAAAAACAGGTCCTTCAGCTCACTTTTTCTACCCCAACTATCAAGCACCCATCTCCAGTAAGGTCATTTTCCTCTCACATCATCAACTTCTTCCCTGCCTCCTCCTATTTTCATGCCGCCTACCTACACCACGGGAAAATCATTGCAAACACTTAATTAACCAACTAGCACATCAAGACATCTGACTACAAGACGCTACAAAGGAATATGAGGACTGCTGAGAGCATCACTGGGGGTGTCTTTTCCATCCATCTGAGATATTTATCAGGAGAACTGCACATGAAGGACCCTTAGCATTACCAGTGATCCCTCCCTCCCTCCCATCCAACCAACATTCTCTTTGACCTCCTATAATCGGGTAGGAGGTACCATTAGGACAAGGACTGTTAGGATGGGGAACAGCTTCTTCCTCCAGGCTGTGACACTACTGAACTCCCTGCCACCACTCAGGTCCCTGCAAGTATGAAGCACCAGTAGTGCTATACTGTCTACTTTTCAACTTGAGTTGTAAATGCACCTTATCATTTGTTAATTTAATTGTGGTAATATTACTTTTGTGTTGTGTGTGGAGACACTGACCAGAAGAAGGCAAACCACTTCTGTAGAAAAATTTGACAAGAACAATCATGGTCAAAGACCACAATTGCCCATGTTGTACAGCACAGCACATAGTGATGGCGATGATGATGCTGAATGTGAATTATATGTACTGTGGTGTGCACCTTGGTCCGGAAGAACATTGTTTCATTTGGCGGTATACGTGTGTACGTTGAATGACAATAAACTTGTACTTGAACTTTGTTACACAGGAAGAAACCAGTATACCAGGGAGAAACAATTATGGTCACGGGGAGGAAGTGTAACTGCATGGCAGGCACCTGGGTTTCTGGAGCTGTGCAGTTGCAGCATTAACCTTGGTGCCACTGTGCCACATACTAAGAAGTGCCAAAGACATAATCTCAGAAATAACAAAGAACTAATAACCAGATAATTTTCACTAATAGTGATTGAGGGACTAATATTGGTCTGGGCACCAGGAGAATTCCTCTGTTCTTTTCCAAATAAATTTTTAATCAATCACCCAAGCATGTCGGTGGGTTTGAGTTTAATGCCTCATCTGAAAGATCGCACCACTCCACAGTATGGCTCTCATTCAGCTCTGCAAAAGGTGTCAGTCTATAATTTTGTGCTCAAGACTCCTGTTGACTCAGAGGCACTAGGCTGTACCTGAAACATGCTAACGTTTAAATGTTGCAAACTATGACTGTACAATAACATTTGGAAAAAAAAGTTCAAGGCTATGTTGGAATATGGTATACAGAGCAGTATAGACCATGTCCAGACCCCTCAGCCCACAATCCCTGTGCTGAGCATGATGCTAAATTTAATTAATCTTATCTGCCTCCCTCCATTTCCTGCAGGTTCATGTGCCTGTCTAAATACCCCTTAAACTCCTTTAAGGTGGCTGCTTTCATCATTGCCACTGGCAGCACACTGCAGGCACTTATCAATCAGTGTGTAAAATAAACATACTCCTCAGACCTCCTTTAAACTTAAAGCTGTATCTTCTAGTAGAACATTGAACAGTACAGCATGGCCATTGGGTCAAATGTTGTACCAAATGTCCTCCTCCTGTGCAACATTCATATCCCATCATATTCATGTGTCTATTTAAAAGCTTCTTCAGCTCCACCAAACTGATTCCACCACCAACCCTGGTAATCCATTCTAGACACCTACCACCCTCTGTGTAAAAAAAAACACTTGGCCTTCAAATCACCTTCAAACTTCCCCTCTCTAGCCTTATAAGCACCTCCTCTGCTGTTTGACATATCTACCCTGGGTATAAGATTCTGAGCATCTACCCTATCTATGCCTCTCATAATTTAAAAAACCTCCATCAGGTTTCCCCTCAACCTCCAACACACTGGGGGAACAACCCAAGCTTGTACAACCTCTCCTTCTAAAATTCTCTAATCCAGGTAACACGCTGGTAAGCCTCTGATGTTTCTGGTATTTATTTGTTTCTTAAAATTTCACATTTCTACCCTGGGAAAATGACTATTCCTGTCATAATTTTGTAAGCTTCTGTCAGGTCTCCTTTAGCCTCCGACATTCCAGAGAAAACAGTCCAAGTTTTCTTATACTTTCCTAATTGATAATACTTTCTAATCCAGGCAGCATCTTGGTGAACCTCTTCGACACTCTCTTCAAGCCTCTACATCCTTCCTGTAATGTGGTGACCAGAATTGTATACAATATACCAAATGCGACCTGACCAAAGCTTTATACATCTGCAATATGATTTCCTGCCCCAGACCAATGAGGACAGGCATGCCATAACCTTCTTTACCATCTGGTATTGCCACTTGCAGGGGGCTAGGGACTTGGACCCGAAGATCCCTCTGTATGTCATTGCTGTTAAGGGTACTGCCATTTACTGTATACTTTCTCCTGATATTTGACCTCCAAAGGTACAACACCTATCAATTGCCTGGACTGAGTGATTGAGTGGTGTTGCTTCAACAACCTTGCACTCAAAATCAGCAAGACCAGGGGATTGAATGCGAACTACAGGAAGGGGAAGTCAGGGGACCATACACCAGTCGTCATTGATAGATCAGCAGTGGAAAGGGTGAGTAACTTCACCTTCCTGGGCCTCAACATCTCAAAGGATCATCCTAGATGCAACACATTCAATCATGAGAAAGACACACCAGTGGCTCTACTTCACTCGGAGTTTGAGGAGATTTTATATGTTCAAGTCAAAGACCCTAGTACAAGGGTGATGGGTGAACCTTTTTGTGAGTGCATATCCAAATTGGCAATAATCTTGTAAAAATTCTCTCTCACGCCACAGTAATATCGAGTAGAGATTACCACTGGTTAACAAATTAGCAACAATCATTATTAATGTTTTTTTAAAGGAGAAAGGATGAGTCATTTATTTACGTGTATTCATTGTTTTAATATTAATATAGGTGCAAATGATAAACTTAATTAACAGCTTTACTACTATAAACATGTTCATTTAAAATAAAATATCATGGAGTGTAAAACTACATACAATATTTACCTTTATTATTACTGGATATTCTCTGTTCATTCAAAAACGTCAGAAGAAAAAATATAAACAAACTGAAGCCAACACCAACTGGCCCAACCAGTTTACTATCCAAATACTGATGTGTAGACCAGGTCTGTGAGGATTTCAAACATATCATCCAATGTCACAAGTTCTCAAGACTGGCACCAAGCCAGCATGAGACACTTCCTGTGAAAACATCTCACTGCATTCAGCTTGTAAAAAAAATTATTCGCTGCTCCATTTCGCTTTAAAGATATTATGGTTAAGTGTCTTTTTATTATGAGTGGGGCTTATAATAAATTTATTTAAATTTTATGCTGCATGCTAATAAAATGTTTGCGTGTGTGCCATCTGGGGCATGCGTGCCATGGGCTCGGCACGGCACCCCTGTGCACACAGTGGGCAGCTTTCCGACTGGTTGTATCACCACCTGGTATGAAGACCCCAGTGTCCAGGATCAGCAGTCTAGGAACAGCTTCTTCTGCTCCACCATCATATTTCTGAACTGTCTATGAACACTACCCCGTTGTTCCTCATTTGCACGATTTATGTACGTACTTCTTTGTGGTATAATAATTTTATGTCTTGCACTGTACTGCTGTCTCAAGTTTCATGACACATGTCAGTGATAATAAACCTGATTCTGTTTAAACTTCAGCTGCTATTTATTCACCCAAATCTGAAACTGATCTTCATCCTGCTGTCTCCTTTGATGACTTTCTTCATCACCCACATATCCACCAATTTTGTATCATCTACTAATGTACTATTCAGCTGATCTACATTTATGTTCAAATCATTTATATATAATCACAAACCACAGAAATCCTATCACTGATTCCTGCTGAACACCACTGGCCACAAAACTCCAGTCAGAATAACACCCCTCCACTACCACCCTGTTTTCTATGGCCAAGCCAGTCATCCTAGATTCCACACATCTTTATCGTGTTAGTTTGATTTCTTTGATAATTAGTTTAAAAAGATAATTTATTCATTTACTACTCCCTTACATTAAATTAAATTCCCTTAAATTAAAATTTGGGCCTTATTTGCCAAGTCAATTTAAGCAGTGCAGAAAAGGCTGTAAAGTTTGGACAGCTCCTTGGAGAGGTAAATATTTCACCTAGTGTCTGTCAAGGTATTGATCTAAGTTCTCTTAAACATTTGAGCTATTACTTAAATTTTTAATAGAATTACAAAATTAAAAACCAGAATTTAGATTTTATTATTTCATATTTAAAAATCTGTAAAGCAAAAGTCTAGAAACAGCAAATGATGGGAGATTACGAAGAGATACATCTAATATACAATCATTTGTGGCGCAAAAGTGGAAATCTCAAATTCCTTCAGCTTAGTCACACTAAAACCTGACATTCTTCAACACCTGAATGTTTCTTTGTGTGATTTTGCTAAATTCCTTCATACTACAGGTAATGATCAGCATAAGAACATTTATGGGAGTGTATGATGGAGCCACTAAGAAAACTTCAAAGTAACAATGGTTCGTGTTTGCATGTTTTTATTGGCTTCAGATCAGCCAGTATCGAATCAGATCTAACAGCCAAGTACACAGTAAAGTTCCTCCTATTCAGTAAATATTTACACCCTCTCAGACTTGTAATTTGAGGGACCACTTCATCAAGCACCGCTGCTCCAAAAACAGAGCTTCCCACTGATGCAACATTTTAATCCAGAATCCCATTCTGTCACTTCAGTGCACAGCCTCCTGTTGTGCCACGATGAGGGCATCATCAAGATGGAGGAGCAACACTTGATATTCCATCTGGGTAGCATCCAACCTGATAGCTTGACTATCAATTTCTTTTTCTGGTGAAAAAAATTCCCTCCCTCTCCACTCTTCTTCTATTCCCCACTCTAGCCTCTTATCTCTTCTCACCTGCCTATCACCTCCCCTGGGTCTCCTGCTTCTTCCCTTTCTCTTATGGTCCACTCTCCTCTCTTATCAGATTCCTTCCTCTCCAGCCCTTTATCTTTCTCACCCACCTAGCTTTACCTATCATCTTTTTGATATCCTTCTTCCCCTTCCCCCACCTTTTCAATCTGTCGTCTTTCGTCTTCCTTTCCGGTCCTGAAAAAGGGTCTCGGTCTGACACACAAACTATTTTTTAATTTCCATCAATTTGACTGACCTGCTGAGTTCCTCCATCTTTTTGTGTGTGTTGCTTGTTCCCCAGAAAGCATTTTTCTGCCTTTGTGAGATGTTTGACTATCCTTTCATTCCCTTTAAATAAAATTTCCAATCCCAATTATGTTCAATTACTAGCTTAATAGCTGCATCCCAGATTTACATCAGTATGATCAGACTCCTCACTGAACACAGTGGGTAGCACATTCAAACATTTATCCATTACACCGCAGTGTGGACTATTTTGTAGAGTTTGGGGTGTAAGGAAACAGAAAAAAATGTTGGAATATAACCAATGAAAAGTAAAGAGAAGTGAGCAGAAGCTGGCAGAAACACAAGCACAGTACAGAACCAGTGTAAACATCATGTTCGAACTGAAGCAACAGGTGAGCACTTTTTTTACAACTACACACACACACACACACACACACACACACACACACACACACACACACACACACACACACACACACACAACACACACACACACACACACACACACATATACGTCATAATGCAAGCAAATACACCTGGTCAACCCTGAAGACCTGACACTTGTCTCTGCTCTAATTAATGATCATAATAAATGAGAACAGAGCTTCCCATGCATTTTTAATAATAATTTATTCAAATAGGTTTTCCAGTAAACTGGTCTAAGCCATCTGGTCACATATTATTATACATACCTCATTATTTAAAGGTGACCTTGAGAATTCTATCTTCCTTTGGAAAGAGAACAACTTATATGTTTTCCCTTCATTTCATATCCCTCTATTCCTGAACGTGCCTTTCACTCACTAGCCAACACATCCTTAAAATTAAATTGTTAAGATGAGCACCTCAAAGATCACAACCACAAGACCAACAATTGGGAAGTGCGGTTGGGACTGTGGCTCTTTTTCAGTCTGTGTGCAAAAGCCCTCCATCATGGCGGTGATGTTTCCAGGGATCATTCAGGCCAGCCCACATCACCTGCCACATAGTGAACATAAAAATGGCATGCTTCAGTTTACACATACTTCCAAATAGCTCTGCAGTGCTATGCAGCATCATGGCTTAACTAGCTCCCTGAGGTGCCTCACTTGGAGTGACAGAAATGCCTAGGAACCTTGTGACCCTAGGGAAGGCTGAAATGATATGAGAGGCAGGCTGGATACAGGAACATGCAGCTCTGAGCAACAGTGATGAGCAGAGTAAACTGCCAGCCAGCAGTGATGGGGACAGAGGAAGTCTATGGCTAAACAAAAGCACTGACACAGAAGAGCCAAACAGGCATCCAAAATGAAGGAGGGGGGTGTCCAGAGACTGCAAGAGGCAAGCAAGAGCAAGGAGCCTTGACAGCACAGTGACAAGCCATGCACAGAACTCCTCAGTTCAATGGCACGACAGAAAGAGGAGGTACACTCAATAAAGAAATGATTGGGCAGATTGAGCAAAATGATTTGTCTTCAGACACGCTGAGGTGGTGGAACTATAAAGCATCACTTTTGAGGTGCTGCGACTGTGGAATGAGCTGCCAGCAGAAGTGTCAAAGCAGGTCCAATTGCAACATTCGAGACAAGTCTGGATAAGTACATGGATGGGAGATGTACAGAGGGCTATGGTCCAGCTGCAAGTCAATGGGACTAGGCTAAATAACAGTCCGGCCCAGATTAGATGGGCCAAAGGGCCTCTTTCTGTGTTGTGGACCTTAATGACTCTAATGACAGAAGTATGCGTCGGGTATCACTTTGGATCTTGTGGTCATAGTTCCATTAGTTTCAAGATAATTATGGAGAAAGCCAGAACTAGTCATAGATGCATAGAGAAGTACAGCAAAGAAACAGGCTCTATGGCCCATTGTGCGTGTGTGCCCTTAACTCCTGGTGGAGTCGTCGGGGCGCCATCATGAAAAGCTTTTTACACCGATCTTTTTGGTGGTTGCTCATTGTACGGCGTGTCTTGGGCATCCAAAACCTAGCAGAGCCCATCCCTCTCCAGGTCTTTGGAGCCGGCTGGATTCGAACTTGGGAGCCTTCACTCCAAAGTCCAGTGCTGATGCCACTACGCCACCAGCCCACCTGACTTTGGCCCATGAGTCTATGCTAAAACCATTAAACTATTAAAACTGCCTACTCCCATTGACCTGCAGCAGGACCATAGCCCTCCAACTCCCTACAATCCATGTACCTATCCAAACTTCTATTAAATCAAGCTTGCATGCAGCACTTGTGTTGGCAGCTCACTCCACACTCCTACAACTTTCTGAGTGAAGAAGTTCCCCCGATGCTCCCCTTAAACTTTTCACCTTTCACCCTTAACCCATGACTTCTGGCTATAGTCTGCTTGCATTTACCCTATCTATACCCCTCATTATTTTGTAAACCTCCATCAAATCTCCCCTCAATCTTCTACATTCTAAAGAATACAATCCTAACCTATTCAATCTTTCTTTAGAACTCAGGTCCTCCAGATCCAGCAACATCCTTGTAAATTTTCCCTGTACTCTCTCTACTTTATTTACATCTTTCCTGTTGGCAGGTGACCAAAACTGCACACAATACTCCAAATTAGGCTTCATCAACATCTAATACAACTTCAACATAACATCCCATCTCCTGTACTCTCACACTGGTGAAGGCCAATGTGCTGAAAGCTTTCTTTTATGACCCTATCTACCTGTGACACCACTTTCAATGAACGATGGACCCGTATTCCCAATTCCCTTTGTTCTACCACACTCCTCAGTGCCTTACCAGTTCTTGGATCGCAAACAGGAGGAAGGCCAATTTTGATGGCATCAGTAACTAGAGGCAATTGGGTATTTCGAAGAAACTTCTTTATCAAAGGAATATCAAGACTGTGGAACTTGCTACCACTGTGAGTAGAAGCAAGTATTTAGCAGGAGGCTGAAAAGGCACATCAGAAAGAAGAGAATAGAGGCTGATTTAGATGAGGAGGGATTATAGGAGGCTCAAGTGGAGCAAAAGAGGCAGAATGGATTTGCTGGGCTAAATAGCCTGTTTCCACACCATATTTCCAGCATAATCCTGTGTTATCCAATTACCTGCAGTTCGCTGACCGCTATCCAATTATTACCAGGTTGTGTGGAGATAGGCTGTTAATAAAATATATAAAGACATTGATCCAGAAATGACAGCCTTAACATTGCATCATTTGCAACTTGGAACATTGCAGGATATCAGGTTATTGCAGTGGCTTAACAGCACATAAATTCAATATAATAAGACTTTAACACAATCTCAGGGTTCAGGTGGATTCGGAGAATATCACATGTGCTGTTTCATTCCCTGCTCAGTCATGTTGCAGCTTTGTAACACATCCCACATCTCATTATTTGCTTTTCACCTTTTCCCAGTTATTACAAGAGCTGCCGAAATCATGGTTGAAGTGAACAAAGAAATAGTCAATACTCGCATCCACTCATTAGGGCTTAACTTAGAAAGTTGTAAGTAATTGTTCTTTGTGGAAAGCAATTACCTCAAAATGTTCTAATTGCTTCTAGTTGGCCAATGTTTTCCATCACATCTATGGTTACCCAGTGTTGACACTTCTTTCAAATAGATAAGTGCAGCACAGGAAAGATGTCAGCTTTTCTCAGACACAGTACTCAAAACAAATTTGCACAATATATTGGTTTTCAAACAAATTTTCTGCCCCAGCAGAACTGATGGCTTTTCACTCATGTTGCTTCTGATCAGACTTTGCCACTTAATCCAGCTCACCACACCTGCCAGGAAAGATGACAGTGACCTGGCAGATTAGTTCTGGCCTCTACACATTTCTTTCACCTCCTTTTCCATTAAGAATATCCCACTGAAAACTCCCTTGTGCTTCTGACAAATGAAATACATCATTTTTTTTACCCTGAGTTGATGGGCACACAGATGTTAATGCACACTCAAGTTAAGCAGTCTTGACAGTCTTCCATGCATTTAATTAGCAGGCAATAAGTCCTTGAAAAAAATACATATTTCTCTTCCACCTCCCCCTACCCTGTGAATGACATTCCTTCATGACCCTTTCGTTTCCTCCCTATCAGTTACCATTCAGCCCAACCGAATGAGAAAGGATCTTACTCTAATTAATAGCTATCAATTATTCAGATTTTTAAAAAATGTTTCCGCTTCCTCATCCCACCATTTTATCTGGCAGATGCATCAGGAGCTTTGCAAATTTCAGTTCGTATCCTGGATTTTGTATTTTGTAAGCAAACATACCAATTTGTTGATACACAGTAGGCAATACATTACCTTCTAAAAGAGCTTTTTATCAGCCATTTTAATTTTGTACCAATCTGATATTATGCTAATTATTTATGGTTAATACCTTTCTTAAATGCTTAATATGTTTGCTTTAAAACTATATTTACATTGTCAAATTGTCATAGTAGAATTCAAATTCTTTTTATTTCACCTGATACTGTTTGGACGACTGATCGACTAAACAGAGACCATATTACCATTGACTTTGTAGCCAAGGATCAACTTTATTCATCATTTTTGAATGGTGTATTGGTCAGGGTGTGATATGCAACAAAAAACAAAATTCAACAAATACACAAATCGTACACTTAGTGGGAACTTTATTAGGTACAGGAGGTACCTAATAAAGTGGCCATTGAATGTACGCTCGTGGTCTTCTGCTGCTGTAGCCCATCCATTTCAAGGTTCAATGTGCTGTGTGTTCAGAATGATCTTCTGCACACCACTATTGCAATGTGTGGTTATTTGAGTTGCTGTCACCTTTTTTGTCTGGCCGTTCTCCTCTGACCTCTCTCTCATTAACCTGACGTTTTCGCCCACAGAATTGCTACACACTGGATATTTTTGTTTATTGCACCATTCTCTGTAAACTCAAGAGGATATTGTACAGGAAAATCCCAGGAGATCAGCAGTCTCTGAGATACTCAAACCACCCTTTCTGGCACCAACAAACATTCCACAGGGAAAGGCACTTAGATCACATATCTTCCCCATTCTGATGTTTGTTCTAAATAACAACTAAACCTCTTCATCGTACCTGCATACTTTTATCCATTGAGTTGCTGCCACATGATCGGATAATTAGATTTTTGAATTAACGAGGTTGTACAGATATACCTAAAGTGGCCGCTGAGTGTGTATAAAAAGAAAGTTAGAGGTTAAAGTACAGATATGGAATAAATGTGTATAAATACATAAATACCAGCATGGAATTACAATGTAAACAGCATTTTAAAATGTGGTTTAAAGTGTTTACAGTGCAGTGACGGGGGTAATAAATAGAGGGGGGGTGATGGGGGCTAAGTGAAATAGTTGATCAGATAAAATGCCTGGGGAAAGAGACTCTTAAGATGGCATGAACTTTATGTTCTAATAGCCTTATACTAATTTCCAGAAGGGAGCTTTTAGAAAAGGCAGTTTGCAAGGTGGGTAGCGTCTGCAATGAATTTTCCTGTCGGCTTCTTTGTCCTGGACACATACAATCCCTGCAGTGACGGTAGACTGCAGCCAATGACCTTTTCTGCGACTTGACAGTTCAGTGTAGTTTTCATATATTGTGAGAGGATGCTGCACCAACCCAGACAGTAATGGCTTATGTGAGGATGCTCTCTATGATGGCAGTATAGAATTGTACCAGTATGTTCTGCGAAGATGTACTTTACCAACTGCCACAAGGAGTAGATCCTCTGCCCAGCTCTTGTGTTAATGAATGAGAAATGGTTCTCCCACACGTGGTTCTGCACGATAATGAGGCCCAGGAACCTGAATGTCAAAACTGCACTAACTGTAGAATTGTTGACGGTGAGTGGGTGGAAATTCCACACATTCCTCCTGAAATCGATGTGCATCTCCAGAGTTCTGAGGGCATTCAGCTCCAAGTTGGTGTGGTTGTTCCAGGGCACCGGTTTTTTACTTCCTGGTGTTATCTGGATTCATTGTCACTGGTGATAGCCATTGGGCTATATAAGACAAAAAACCCTCCCCAAAGCTGTCCAGAAGTTTGTGACAATGATAAATGTGTGTTCTCAGTTAACAACAGAAGCCAACTTAACTGTGAAGATGGTCTACAGGAGTCAGGCAATATTCTCTGTCCAGGATATGATGAATGTCCATTTCAGTATGGCACCAGCTCTCGTAAAATACCAACCAGTGAGTCATAAGGGAAAGCAACTGCTTTCCTGGAAGTACATTATAGGAATTAAATGTACTAAATTTACACTGAATACAACCAAATCTTCCCTATTGAGCTGCATTGACTCATGGGCCAACTCTATGCATTTGTTTCCTCTGGGAACATTACAAGCTTTCCGACAAGCTGTTCACAATTTGCTCAGTGCCTGCCCATCGTCACTAGAATCCAAGTCAAAAGAGAGTTTATTGTCATATGCCAAAGTACATGTGTGTACAGGTGCTTACTAACAGCAGCATCACAGGTACCATATATGTAGAAGTCACAAGAAAAGCATATATTATACACAATATTTACAAGCCTCTGACCAAAGATGTGAAATAAACAATATACCATGCATCAAAGTAAATTAATCAGCTGGAAGTTTTAAAAACTGAAGGTTGAGTGTGACAGCAGCACATTTTGCCTAATGACACAGGATGAGGCCATTTGGCCCATTGAGTTATACTGCTTCTCAGAGTAATCCCATTCCTCCCTTTCACATGCAAATCAACTCCAGTCTGATTCTCCTTCCATCCGACCATACTCGGATACTTGGCGGTAACCAATTAATCGAGCAGCCAGCACATCTGTGGGAGGTGGAGGGAAACCAAAGCAAAGTTGTCATGAGGCAGACATGCCAACTCCACAGTGATAGCACCAGATGTCATGATTGAACACTGGTTGCTCGAAGCTGTGCGGTACCAGCACTGCCCACTGTGACACCTTGCTTTCCACAGCAAACAATATTTCTAAAATAGGCAGAAATATAATTCAAAATTCAATAATAAATACTCAAAGTACAAACACATTTCTGAGCCACCCTATATCAAAGCAATATTCAAAAAATAAAGAAAGAACATCATGATTTAAGAAGCACCATTTGTAGCACTAAGTGAAGCCTGAACAGATTAAACTTCTCCTAGAAACAGAGAACGGATCACCCAGGGCAGAGGAAGGTGTGGTGGAGGGCAATTGTTGGTCTATGGAACAAAGGAAAGGTGTATTTTCAAGAAATCCTTTGTTGAAATTACCCAGAAACAGCACTGAACATTGATGCAAGTGCTTGAACATACATACAAGATATTAAAGTCTTTCTGCACACAGAGGTGATGATGATAGCTGCTGTGCATGTAAACTAACATATCAAGCCAGTTTGCAGTTTTACTAATTGAAAGGATAATGAAAAGCTGAGAGGTAATTAAAAAAGGCTACTATTAACAGGTTACCTCCATGTCACAAAATCTTTTTGTCTCGTGGAAAATTGCTTTTAAGAATTCACAATATACTTCTGGATCAGGATAGTCATTCACACTACTTGCATTTTACACCACCTTATCAAATCTACACCTAATTGCTTCATACGGCACAGCAGGGTTCCCAGCTCCATTCTTCCATCAGAGCCCATGTTGACTAGAGCAGCTTCTTTTACTAGCTTGAAAGTAAATTCTTGCCTCAATTATGCCATCCATTCTGAAGATTTCAATACTGAGGTTTTTCATTCCGCTTACTTGCTTGTAGACCTCTAAGATCACCTCTCACCCACATCCAGCATACTTCCATACTTCTTCTATGCTGCATTCAGCATGAGAATCAGCCACCATTACTAGTGGTCACCAGTCCTTAATCTCGAATCTGCCTAGTGAGGTATAGTAACTGATCATAGCTCCTGTTAAATTTAATTCTCCTATTGTAGATTTCCAGTTTTTTTAAATCATATTTGATGGTTTCAAAATTCACTTTCAGAATTTGGGGATGGTCTTTTCAAGTGATAAAGAGTATCAAGGTGATGAAACAGTTAAGACCCAACAAGAAATAGACAAGGTCCAAAAAGGCAGAGGCCATCCAAACCTTGGAAAGAAGCTGGTTACAAATGGGTTCCTCTGGACAAACCATCCCCCAGATTGCAGAACAGCTCATCAGAAACATATGATATGATACGATCAGAATCAACAATACATGAGCTGTAGCAGAGACAGGCTGCTGTATCATTTAAGATATCTCAACAGTCTTTGTAGCGTCAGTCTTTGTATTATCTACAAATGTTACCAACTTGACTGTGGTTTGGAAACTGATGGAGCCTGCGACGTACAATTTGGAGTTCAATCGAATGATCTAGTGCTCTGCTGTCCCCAGAGTGGACCACGAGCACCAACTGCCTCGTGCATAAAAAAGAGATGGGGCACGGGGCCATGAATGACTCCATTTCGAAACGTTGAGAATGACTGAAGCATCAATGTGAATATGGGGAGGTCAGTGGTCACTCTCCACAGAGGCCACAGGCCAATGGCAGTTAGAGGCGTGGTGGCCACTCTTTATGGAAGGACTGAGTTCGAGTGGCTGCTCTTCTTGACTTTGAAGGTATCAACAATCATCTTGAATGCTATAATGAAAAGGAAGATTTGAAGGATGCAATTATCTAATGCACTGCATGAATCAAGGGAGTTTATGATCTTCACTAGGTGCCTGCACAGATTTTGATAATTTACAATCAATCAAAAGAACACAGCATGTAAATTGCAAACACGAGGAAATCTGCAGATGCTGGAAGTTCAAACAACACACGCAAAATGCTGGTGGAACACAGCAGGCCAGGCAGCATCTATAAGGAGAAGCACTGTCAACGTTTTGGGCTGAAACCCTTCGTCCTGACGAAGATCGATAGATGATGCCTAGCCTGCTGTGTTCCACCAGCATTTTGTGTGTGTTGTTATAGCATGTAAATTGCTCTGTTGGTAATTATTAGGAACCAAGACACGGTTTTACAGTACTGTAAAGGTATTGATAGTGTTCTAATTTGTTCTGTATTTCATTTAAATACATAAATTGCTACTCAGTTAAATGGGAGTTTGGCTTTTTTATGCTTTTTAACTATTTCCATGAAACTTCAGCTGATTAGGGCAGCCAGTTAATTAGGCCAAAATGTACTAGTCCCAATTAACCAGAATCCACTGCATCCCTGAAACAGTGACATTAGACATTTACGCTGACCCTCACCACTGAACCTATATCATTTCATGAGTTTCTCACCTGTTTCCAACTTTACTGCAACTTTTTTATCTTAATTATTCAAGATAACTTTATAAAAATTACAGTTTGGCTTTCTACAAACACTAATTCTGGAGTGTCACTTTAATGAAAGAAATATGGCTGCTTCTCTTCCCAAATAAGGCCATGCAGTCCATGGTTACTAATATTCGTAGTACAGTTTATCCTTGAGATTATTCCTGATAAAGTGATTAATTTCTTGATGAGCTCCCAGCCATAGTCAGTTTCAAAGAGTGAATCTGAATCAGGTTTAATATCTCAAAGATTCATTTTATTACCAAAGGATTTTTGTAGTATACAACTCTGAGTTTTGACTTCTCCAGATGTTGCATTGTAATACGTAATAGCATTTTTAAAAACGATAAATTATAATAAGAAACATATATCGATATATAGTTAAATTAGGTAGGTAGTACAAAGAGAGAGCAGAAAATAAGTGAGGTGGGCCATTCAGAAATCTGAAGGTGGAGAGGAAGAAGCATGAGTGCATATCTCCAGGCACCTGTATCTCCTCTTTGATAGTGGCAATAAGGTGATGGCATGTCCTGGGTTTTGAGGGTCCTTAATGATGGATGTCGCCTCTGGTCTAAAAAGCAGTTCCTTCTTGTGAGTCTCCAAATGGCAGAAAATTTGATGATAATATGAGAGAAGTGAACAGGTGCTTTGAAATCAGTGCTCCTTACAGACATTCTTCACTCTATATTGTAAATGGGTCAAAAGTTAAACATGCCTAAAAATAACACTTTCTAAATTCATGAATGCTCTGTTCAGTCTCAATACTTCAACACATATTTAGCAATGGATGGATTTATTTTGAAAATTCAAATAGACCTGTAAAAACAGAGAAATGCTTCAGACTGAAGTTGAATAAATGGCACAGTCATAATTGACTCAGTATTGTGCTGATGAATTGAAAGGAGCCCAACTAACGAAGAGCAGTGATATTTTATCTGCAGACAAGGTATGCACAATGAGGTATTTTCAAAAGATTAATTGCATAGCACATCCCAAGACCCCTACCTTGTAAACCGTGCTCAATAGCAGAAGTAAGCAAACCTTGTTCCATATCCAGCAAATACTTGAAATGTTAATCAATGGATTGAGAGAAAGATTGGAAAATAATCTCAGAGCTCAGGCCAGCTTCACATTTCCATCAGGATATCATCATTGTCCCTGCCTAACCTGCCTTTATGCAATTACTGCCTTACTCAAACAAATGCTCTGATTACCAGCTTATGGAGGAAAGCCACAAATTCACACAAGGCTTGTTCAGAACTTCAGTCATAGAACATATGGCTAGGAAGCTAAGTCAAAATCTGTCAAGAGGGTAGTTTCTACGAGATATAACCGAAGCAGAAAAGTAGGCTGGTGGTACAGTGAGCACAGTGGACATGTGTGGACTATAGTGCCCTTCCTCTGATGAACAGCACCTTTGGCAGCTCAGTACACCACAGCATAGCCTGGAATTTTGTGCTTAATCTCCACTTGAACTCACAACCTTCTCTTGGATGCCTAATGAAACATCACTAAAAGACAGTCTCCTGTAAATACAAAGATGTAAAAATACATGGAAGGGGGTTGTAAACTTGAGTTAATTATTTCATACAACTCTTATGCCAGCTTTCAGCAGCAAAGCCGAATACAAACATTTGTTTTGCACAGTCAAGTTCATTGTCATATGCATAAGTACATGTATGCACAAATGCAATGAAAACCTACCAGCAGCATTCACAAGAAAAAGATAATTTAAACATACATTGTATACCTTTTTTTAACAAGAAAGAACAGATATAAAAGTATAGTGTATGTTGAGAATTTTCTGACTTCCCTGGAAAACACTATTGGGTTTGTCCTTCATCACAACACTTTTGTTTTGACTTCACTATACAGTATCCTTTTTATATAAAGAAAGACCCTTGGAACATTGAGACATGAAACGATCCATGTTGTAATACAGCATTGCTTGAGGCTCCTTCGCTGCAATCACACATAAGGTTGTTACAGCATATTAAAGCTCAATGCGCATTATGTGGCTTGCATGCAAGTACGTATTATTATTATTATTTATCTGCACTCTGCCATATAATCATATGGTAACAGCACTGAGGTGGGAGCACTTCCAAATGAGCCACAGTTAATGGAAGTGAATTATGGAGCTACACACTGCAAATCTGTGAAAATTCACAGACGTAAATGCAATTTCATTGAATTCCTTTTGCTTTGCCGCAGTTTGTAGCAAAAGGGCAGGCACCATTTTGTCTTAATTTCTAAAACACAACAGTTGAATGCTTTCTGGATATCATATTGAGACCCACAAATAAAACAAAACTATCAAGCACTTGGTGTTAATATCAGCCACAAACTTTAATATACATTTTGAAAGGGCTTGGCAATCTAAGAGATCTCAGAAGGGAAAAATGAACTATGCAACCTCACATTAGTGATTTGACTTTAAAGAGCATGAACAGTACTGAATCCACATGTTCATATTTCCAGTATACATTAAGTCAAAATTTAGTTACTCCACACCAAGATGTAGATCTGGATCTCTCAAGAAATGGATCCAATTATGTGAAACTGGCTCCTTAACCAAGGAGTCATATGGGGATGTCCTTATCTCTGTGGAGAGGCACCCTTCCTTTCAAAAGCACTCCTACATAACACAGTCCTTCCTCCCTCCGTCCACAGCTGCCAGTGGTCTATTTATCCTGGCCATTCGCCATCTTGGTGTGGTTCATGCAGCCACAGAGAGCCACATCCTTATAATCAACCCTTGAAGGAGTCTCTGTTAACAATTAGCCATTTAGCTAAACTATCAGCGTAAGATTTGGCAACAGAGGATTTCTGTCATGTACTATTTAGAGTATGACCATACCTTAGTAACAGTATATAAGAGCAATTTGCTAATTTCTGTAGAACTTGCAAACTCGTTTTGAGCTACATGAATTGGAAAATCTCTATCTAGAGTCTATGTGTCAAGTATGAACTGCAAGTTGTTCATCATACCTTAAGGTGCTTCCAAAAGCAGGTCCATGACAAGGGTACCATTAAATACCATGGGCTCGTCCAGCACATAATTCATGTCTCATTGTTCATAAAGAGGGAGGAGATGTGGTTTGAAGAAAACATCAGCAATGATGGAACAATTTGATCCACATCGTTCCACACACCGAAAATATTTCAGTGCATAGGTACAGATGTTAGATTGCTCCTTTTGACTATTAATTTTCTTACTTGGTTACTCCCGCATAATTCTATTGACTATAAATTAATTTTGAACTAATGTATTATGATAGTAACCAGGGTAGTTGTTCCTCTACACCCATGCCCTAATGCAATGGACTCCAATAATACTACCTTTGCCTGATCTACACAAAATTGTGATATCAATCAGAGCAAATTCAAAAGATGTCATACCTTCATAACTTTGATATTGGGAACTAGTTTCCAGCTGTTTATAGAAGATGAATTGTGGAATAAAATCACAATCAACAGATATAAAATGCCTTTACCTACTTCAGGAAAGCTTTTACTGTATTGCATTATTGTAACAGTTAATCTATTCTAAAAAGCAGTCCCCTGCAGTTTAAAGAACAAAGTATAGTACATTCAAAGACCTAATGCTCACCTATACTGTGCATGAAATTCATTTGTGTTTCAGCAGCCCCATTAGTCTGTCTGAAAGCTTTTCCCAAGACACAGAAATTTTCTCCAAATTCAGCAGCTCTATAGCACTTAATAAGGAATAAATATCACTGCACTGAAGTCATTACCTGACACTGCATATTACATAACACAGAAAAAAATATAATTAATAGCTGTTCTCTGTAACTTTAGAAGATAGATCATCCAACTGAACAGTTATCGCGATTCACTGAATGAAATTATCTGCCACAACTATGGAGGTGAAGAGAAACTGAATCTTGATGTCATTATGTGCGACACGTGACCATCCCACACACCACATCTCCCTAAGGCAAAAGTGTACCACTGTCTATAACTTGCCACAGAAAAGGCATCATTTAAAATACTTTATGTCATTAGTTTGTTGTTGCATTTTGTTATTCAAGGGGGTCGCATTTATTGGCATAGGGAAAATGCAACAATTTGCATCTCAGCATCTAGTATCAGAGGCAAACGCTCCTCACTCAGCTCTGACACTGCCAGGAATACACTTTCTATTCTCCCCAATGGTGCACTTCAGTCAAATCTGGAACAGCAACCCTTCGGAACCAAAGTGACTCATATACCTTTCATCCTGGCTGCTCAGTATTATTGGCAGCTCAGTGTCAAAACTGGAAACAATCCTGCATTGTGCACCCACTGCCACTAAAACCTGGGTCGAGTACAAAAAGCAATTTACTTGCCTAGTTCAAGTTACTATGCAATGATTAAGCTACTGAAAATTATTGCCCCCCCCCACACCCCAGAGTGAAACATAACAATAACCTTTTTCATGAGTGAGGAAAAGTACTTCCTACCCAACCTTTGTTTCAGAGGACTGAGGGGAAACATTCAACCCTCAAATCTATTGAAACCCATGCTCCATATCTCTATCCAACTCCTCTTAATCGCTCAGCTCCTAAAAGCACCACGCCCGTTCACTGAGACCCCACAACAGAGGCTTAATTTTCCCATCATGCTACTACGCTTCACATTTGCCCTCACTTCCACCAAGAAAAACACTGACTTAAAACATAGGCCCAGGATGTCCCTTCCCACCTGGACCAGAACACATATACACCTAATTTCTCTTTTCTACACCCATCCCAAAGATCCACTCGCCAATCAGAACAAATTCTCTCCCCCACACCCCACCCCTTTTCTCTCCAATTATAGGCTCCTGCCCTTTCCCACACCATCTTCTACCACAAAGCAAACTCAATCAGCTTAGACCATGAGATGTAGGAGTAGAATTAGGCCATTTGGCTTTGCTATGCTGCCATGTCTGATTTATTTTTCCCCATTTCCTGCCTTCTTCCTGTAACCTTTGACACTCCTAATCAAGAGCCAATCAAATTCCACTTTAAATATACCCAGTAACTTGGTCTCCACACCCATTTGTAATAATAAATTCCATAGGTGCACCACCATTCTGACTAAAGAAATTCCTCCCCATCTCTGTTCCGAAAGAACGGATTTTTATACTGAGGCTGTGCCCTCTGGTCCTAGACACTCCCCACTACTAGACGCACCCTCTCCACATCCACTCTATCCAGGACTTCCAATATTAAGAATTCAGAACTTTTCTGAATTCCAGTTCAGCCCAGAATTAGGCTATTCAATGGACTGAATTGCATAATTCTGCTCCTAACCCTAACAATGAAATCTTACTCATCATTCTAAACTCCCATGAGAACAGGCCCAGAACCTTGAAATTCTCGTCGTACACTAGCCTTCTCAACCCTAGGATCATTCTCACAGATCCTGAAGATCAGTCAAAATGCTCAGGAACTCGGGTCAGGCAGTATCGATGGAAATGAATAAATGGTCCGTGTTTCAGGCCAAGACATCAGGACTCTGGACTGGCACCCAACCTAAAAATGTTCTTTATTCCCCCTCTTTGCCTTTTCCAAGTGAAAAGGAACCCTCAGGAGGTAGTGATCATAATCTGATAGAATTCACCCTACAGTTTCAGAGGGAAAAGCTAAAATTGTATCTATCAGTATTATAGTTAAGTACAGTGGCATGAGAGAGAAGCTGGTCAAAGATGATTGAAAGAGAGGATGCTAGAGAAACAATGGCAGGAGTTTCTTGTACTAATTCAGAAGACAAAAGGCCAAAGAAGAAGCATTCCAAAGGCAACTGTGGCTGACAAGGGAAGTCAAAGATAGCACTTTATGTGTGATACTTCATTACTTATCTTTCTCTCAAGTGTTGCTGTATCAACAAAACAATTTGTATGTGCACCTTGACATCTATTAAAATGTAGAAGATGAAAGGTGAAATTCACTACTCAACATCAACACAAAGAAATTGGAGGAAAGATCCAATACATAGATCTAGTATAAGCTTGAATCAGTTGCAAGATCCTGTGCCCAATTACATTCATAAAGTGTATTTCTGGCCCTCCAAAGGTATGTTGACATTAAAAACTGAGTATCAGCTTGCATTTAAAATGTTTAGAAATCTGTACTGAAGGAACATTCATTACTATTAAAGTGCTTCTGATGACCAATATTTCTATCATACGTTTACTGAATTCAGAAGCAATAAGCTAAAAAAAATTAACTTTTGCTCTACTTACCTCTGGAAGGTGGGCATCATTGGTGGTTGAGGTGATGGTGGTCCAGCTCTTTAAACCACTGCATCCATGCACTGAATGGATCTCCATATTTGCTCTTCCTATTCTGCATTCATCCACTCAAGTCATACCTCCTTCTAATGGTGAACATGTTTTATTAGTTGTAAGTTAACCCTGCATAAAATTTCTACTCTTTAGGGGAAAAAAGTCATACAAGGGATGGAGGCTGAGGGGGTTATAACTGCAAGTTTGCTCAGCTAATAAGGACATTAACTTAATCCTGAGTGGAAATGTGAGTTGAATAACTGTCCAGAAAGAAATCCCATTCACAATGCTGATTCTGGGCCAAAACTATGAACTAGGAGCTCATAGTGTAATGGCAGGAATGCTGTGAGTCTTTCCCTTTGACTGGATTAACTCCATAATGATAGAGTCAATCATCACCAAGGTTAATTGTAACAATGCTGTATCTCAATTTTCTCAAGACATTTGTTTAAGCAATGTGTTATTACATTGACTTCTGCATATCTGCTACCCCCCCCCCCCCCCCCCACCCAGCACAGTGCAAAAGTAAAATGTTATACAGTTAATCTTATATGGTCACACCTGGAGCAGCAAGTACAATCTTGACCTACTTGTTTAAAATGGAAGGCAACATGTATTCACCTGACTAGTGGGAGAAGGGGAAATGGAGTCGTGTAGAACTCAGTTCTCTAGGAGGAGTATGAGTGACCACGCTGAAGTGTACAACACCCTTAAAAGACTCAACTAGGTAGATGTTTTCTTTGGTTGGAGAATTAAGGAGTACTGTCAAATACAGAGTGGGGGAGCTTTTAAGATTAAAACAAAGGAAAATATTCTTCATTCAAAGGATGCTGAGGCCCATGGAATTTTCAATCCTCGAAGGATGTGGACTCATTGACTCCACTGAAAACAGAGTTTTAATGGATTTTGAATGTAATCAAAGGATGCAAGGCAAGGGCAAGAAAGGGTGTTTGAAGCATCTGATCAGTAATGAGCTTGTTGACTAGCAGAGCAAGCCCAACTAGTCAAATGGCCCATCCCTGCACCTCTTCCTTAGACTCTAATGTACTTAAGTCATTTTACAACACTTCCAAGCATCAGGAATTCGTATTTATTTCATAAACAGAAAATGTCAGCGGATTTTGGCAGACCCAGAGAACAATCAGATATTTTAGAACAACACATGTATTATTACCACTTGTTTTATCAAATAGGCAATGACTATTCATGACTGTGATCAGCACCTATGTGACTAGCAGAAATTTTCAAACATTAGAGCTATGATTATTCTACCAATTTTTGACACAAATACCATAAAAGTTGTATACTGTGCAGAAAAAGCCATGAATGTTCAATATGGAAACCATAAAATAAATTAATTGCATGAATCATACCATCTGGACTACCTGATGTAACCAACAGGACTGCTTGCAAAAGAAAGGCTGAGTGCTATTGTCAGTTACTTGACTCGATCTCCATTCAGTTTTGCGTCTGTCTTTTTAATTAAAGGAATTATCTGTGCAGGTGTTCTGGCAGCTCAGCAGGTGGGGACTAGGTAGCACACTCCGATTCCTTTCAGGCACAACAGTATTTCATGAAAGCAGCTTCGGAAAGAATAATTTGGAGAATGTGAATTGCACTGACAATTTCAGTCAAGTACTTTGTGATAGTTTCTTTACGGTGTGGACCAGCTTGGAACAATAGAAAATTTACTTTATGCCTCGTAGAAAGTTCCTGATTGGTACCTTCAAATTCTTTGCTGTAATTTAATTTTAATTTGCAGGAATAGCATAAAGCAACTTCATCAACTTTTTTCATTTGGTAAAATGCATTTAGTTGTGTCGTGCTCATATCCAATTCTTAGTGCAACATAGCTTTTTCCTCAATTTGGTCCAAAGCAGTTCAAAATATTCTCCATTATCAAAAACATTGCTCTACATTTTTTGTAATTTAAAATAAATTATTCTTTATTATTTGCAAGTACATGTATTTTTCTGTTTATCCTTATGTGGATGTTCCTTCAAGCACACAGTTGCTTTAGTGAACAAGCAGGTTACTGGACCACTTCCAAACATGCACTCAAGCTACCCACTAAACAGGAGCTTCCTCCTCCTTCACACAAAAGGAAGAGCTGGCTTTTATCTAAAGCGGACCGGCTGTAATGGAGAACCGGACATGTTGTGTGTAAACATCTTGAATCTCAAGTATCATTTTGCAACACCATTCTGAAATGTGGATTGGTATTCAAAGTTCAATGCAGGTTTATTATCAAAGTATATAGAGTACTGTACAAAAGTTTTGGGCACATATATACCTGTATAGCCAGGGTGCCTAAGGCTTTGAAACCTGCAATCGAGAGTTAGTTTGTAATTCTGGTGGGAGAATAGGATGCTGGGAATGGTGAGGGTGGGGCGCTGTGTGGGACAGGTGGCAGAGGTGGGGCAGGTGCAGACACACCCAGCCCTGAAACGCTAGGCAAGCATACTGATTCTAAAAGTTGGTTTATTGATCTTACAGAGTCAGTCTCTCCCTCTCTCTCATGCTTCCTGCTCCCTCCCCTCCCTTTTCAAAACCATGATTCCCCTCTCCCTGTCCTTTCCCCACTCTGAGTCCACAACAGAGACTCATATCAGAATCAGGATTATCATCACTCATGTATGTCAAGAAATTTGTTTTTTTTTGAGGCAGCAGTACAGTGCAATACATAAAATTACTACAGTACTGTGCAAAACACTTATATATGTCACCATATACTAGCCTGAGATTCATTTTCTTGCAGGCATTCACAGTAGTACAAAGAAATCAATGAAAAACTACACACAAAGACTAACAACCAATGTGTAAAAGACAAACTGTGCAAATACAAAAAAAAAGAATTAACTAAGCAAGTGAATAATACTGAGAACAATAATACAGAATAATACTGAATTTCTTTACTCAGAGAGTGGTAGCTGTGTGGAACGAGCTTCCAGTAGAAGTGGTAGAGACAGGTTCGGTATTGTCATTTAAAGTAAAATTGGATAGGTATATGGACAGGAAAGGAATGGAGGGTTATGGGCTGAGTGCAGGTCAGTGGGACTAGGTGAGAGTAACCATTCGGCACGGACTAGAAGGGCCGAGATGACCTGTTTCCGTGCTGTAATTGTTATATGGTTTACATGAGTTATAGAGTCCTTGAAAGTGAGCCCATAGGTAGTGGAGTTGGTTCAATGTTGAGTAAAGTGAGGTGACTGATGTAGCAGTTTTACAGGCATAACTATGACATTAACTTATTTTGGAAGCTTAGTTTAAAACTCAAATTAGTATTAACTCTAAAACAGAAATCTTTCTACCTTGCACCCAGTTGGTTCATTGGAGCAATGTGGGAACTGTGCTGTCTCGGCAAATTTATTCAAATTAAAATTGGGAAACGATTTTGTACATCACAATGAGCGTGATGGCACATCACATTGCAGATGATAGCCTGGTCTGCCTACATTGATGAATTACTCAGATCTATATGGATAAGATCCAACGACTGAATTTTGAACTCCAAATCAGTTTGTTATGCCGAATGTGAAAACTTGTAGCTAACTGTAGTGTATGGATCTATTTCTTTTAGAGCAATGAACTCCCCCCCCCCAGCATTACGCATTGATCTGGTGTCTGCTTATGCGCTGTTGTCAATGCATTGTTCTCTCCATCGTTGCAATGTGAATACACCAGTTAAGGCCATCACCCATGTGCGTGCCTTTATTTAGTTGATACGTAGTTGTGCACAGACACAATAAATTGGCGACAAGTACAAACCTGAATGTCAGAAAATATCACGAGCTGCACCGACAACTACGCACTATTACGGAATGAAACAGCGAGAGATAAACAGCACGAGAAAGCCATCATGGACACTAACAAAGAAACACGTGAATGATAGTGAAAGGCGGGCTGAACTTAAAGTGAAAATAACTCGGTGATGGTTTCAGTCGAGAAAGTTGATGAATTTGATAGTGCTAATGAAGGCTGCGTGTCCTATATCAAGAAGGTTGAACTGTACTGAACAAGGTAGAGGAACAAAAAAAGGCCCCTATATTTCTTAGCTTAATGGGCCCAAGAACATACAGTCTCTTATGCAATTTAGTAACCTCTGCAAAGCCAGTAAGCGAGACGATTGACGACATTGTTACGATTTTACAAAATCACTTCAGCACTAAACTGCTGGTAATAGCTAAGAGATTCAGACTTTACAAAAGGAACCAGTCAAAAGATGAAAGCCCTTCTGAATACACTGAAGAACTACTGCACAAACTTTCCCAGTACTAAGACTTTAGAACAGGCATGTATGTGGCATGCATAGTCAAAACACTCAAAAGAGTGAAACAGACCTAACATTAGAGCAGGCACTAACCATTGCAATATCATTAGAGACTGCAGCAAAGGATGCAGCAGAACTACAGAAAAGATTAAAATGTGAAATGCACAAAATATCCATGAATGGCGCAAAAAGCCAAAAGTGTTTTTGATGTGACAAATCCTCCCGTGATACAAATGACTGTTAGTTAAAAGAAAATGTCTGCAGAAAGTATCACAGACAAGGTCACATAGAGAGGCAGACAAAAAGCACAACAGAGTGAAAAGTCTCAAACACAAAACTAAGCAAATGCATAAAGTTACTGAATGTAAAATAGGATCAGACAACATAGAGCAAACACGAGGAAATCTGCAGATGCTGGAAATTCAAAACACACACAAAATACTGGTGGAACACAGCAGGTCACGCAGCATCTATAAGGCGAAGCACTGTCGACGTTTCGGGCCGAGACCCTTCGTCAGGACTAACTGCAAGGAAAGATACTAAGGGATTTGAAAGTAGTGGGGGGAGGGGGAAATGTGAAATGATAGAAGACTGGAGGGGGTGGATTGAAGCTAAGAGCTGGAAAGGTGATTGATGAAAGTGATACAGAGCTGGAGAAGGGAAGCCTTGGGAGAAAGAAAGGGGGAAGGGGGGAGCACCAGAGGGCGATGGAGAAAAGGCAGAGTGATGGGCAGAGAGAGAGAAAAACAAACAAACAACTAAATATGTCAGGGATGGTGTAAGAAGGGGAGGAGGGGCATTAACAGAAGTTAGAGAAGTCAATGTTCGTGCCATCAGGTTGGAGGCTACCCAGCCAGTATTTAAGGTGTTGTTCCTCCAACCTGAGTGTGGCTTCATCTTGACAGTAGAGGAGGCCATGGATAGACGTATCAGAATGGGAATGGGACGTGGAATTAAAATGTGTGGCCACTGGGAGATCCTGCTTTTTCTGGTGGACCAAGCGTAGGTGTTCAGCGAAACGGTCTCCCAGTCTGCGTCGGGTCTCACCAATATATAAAAGGCCACACCGGGCGCACCTGACACAGTATTCCACACCAGCCGACTCACAGGTGAAGTGTCACCTCACCTGGAAGGACTGTCTGGGGCCCTGAATGGTGGTGAGGGAGGAAGTGTAAGGGCAGGTGTAGCACTTGTTCCGCTTACAAGGATAAGTACCAGGAGGAAGATTGGTGGGAAGGGATGGGGGAGACGAGTGGGCAAGGGAGTCGCGTAGAGAGCGATGCCTGTGGAAAGCAGAAAGGGGGGGAGGGAAAGATGTGCTTGGTAGTGGGATCCCGTTGGAGGTGGCGGAAGTTACGGAGAATTATACGTTGGACCTGAAGGCTGGTGGGGTGGTAGGTGAGGACAAGGGGAACCCTATCCTGAGTGGGGGGGGGGGCAGGTGGATGGGGTGAGGGCAGATATGCAGGAAATGAGAGAGATGCGTTTGAGAGCAGAGTTGATGGTGGAAGAAGGGAAGCCCCTTTGTTTAAAAAAGGAAGACATCTCCTTCGTCCTGGAATGAAAAGCCTCATCCTGAGAGCAGATGCGGCGGAGATGGAGGACAACATAGAGTCTGACAAAGGTGAACTGTCATGCCTAGAACTGCATAGTATAACTGAAGCAGATCACAAAATCATCTTGGTCACAATAGATATGTCTGCTGTAAAACTGAAAATGGAGCTGGATAAAGGGTCAGCTTTGTCTATAATTCTAGATGCTGGCTATAACATACTGTTTTCTAAGATGCCATTACAGAAGACTTCAGTGATGCTAAAGATTTACAAGGTGAAGAAGTGTCTCCCAAAGGCAAACAGAAAGTAAATGTGATATATGGAGGCCAAACACAAGAGTTGGAGATTTACGTATTGAAAAGTGGAGAGCCAACACTTTACGGATGTGAATGGTTGAGAAAAATCCAACTAGACTGGCACTCAAAGCTCTCAAAGTATGGGGAATAAAGAAAATCCATCACTATCTCTACAAACAAAAGTTTACACTAGTGACAAATCACCAGCCCCTTGTGTCCATTTCAAGCCCAGAAAGAGAATTCCAGTGATGACTGCTACCCCGTTACAATGTTAGGCACTGTTCCTAGGAGCTTATGTCAGAAGAGAATTCCAGTGATGACTGCTACCCCGTTACAATGTTAGGCACTGTTCCTAGGAGCTTATGTCAGAGTTCAAGAGTACCAAACAACACAGCAACGCTGATGGCTTGTCATGTCTTCCACTATTAGGAACAGAAGAAGAAAATGTCTTCAAACTATGACTCAGCAGAAGTGTTCCTCACCGCGTTGGTGGACCAGTAGCCGGTAACAAATTCCGAAATACAAAGGGAAACAAGAAATGTCCCAACAAGAACTGGACCACTGACATACACAGTGGATGTTGGAGATCAGACACAGAGATGTTCAACTGAAGAGCACACCTGAGCCGACAAGACGGGCACATTACAGTCACCGGACTTACCTCCCAGTGACAGCAAAACCAAGAACATTGTCTTAGACAAGACACCTACCAAATCCAATTCCACCTCACAGGTACAGAGGCACTACCCTGAAAGAAAGCAAGCACCACCCAAAAGACTGAATCTTTAGAACTGTGAAGTTACTTGTGGACTGTTATTGTAAAAGCATGTTTATTTGGAATATGGGTTTATGAAAGGGAAATTGAATGCTTTGTACATTAATCTAAAGGGGGAGGAAGCATAATGTATGGATCTAGTTCTTTTAGAGTAATGGCACCCCCACCCCGCTCAGCACTACACATTGATCTGTTGTCTGCGCATGCGCATTGTTCTCTCCCTCTCTCTCGCTGCAACGTAAATTCGCCAGTTAAAGCCACATCCCATGCGCATGTCTTTATTTAATTGATATGTCGTTGTACACAGACACAACACTTAACTATTCAATTGATCTGCAAATTCAAGCACGGAGACATCTCTAAATGAGTTTTTTTATTTGCCTCTCATTAAAAAGATCACCTTATTTATTTAAATCATTGAAAAATAATCATAATAAACAAATCTGCCTTTGGCAGAAAATGGGTCTAAAACAAAACCTAACTTTGGAGGCTATCTTCTCTCTCCACTTTCTACCCTGTAGGTCCCCACTTGAATCATCAGCAATTCCTTTCCCTCACAACTGATGTTGCTGGACCGACTGAGTTTCTCCAGCAGCTTATTATTTCCTTTTAACTTCATTCAGGACTTCTGCTGCATGAGGTATTGTTTCTTGATTCCCGTACAGCCGCTGATCAACTGTATGGATCCAGTACAAGCTCAGGAGAGTAGGGAATGTGAGCTATGCAATGGGCGGGGGGGGGGGGGGGGTCCAATTCAAGAAAATTTGGATCATTATTTAATTAAATATACATCACAAAAAATGCCAATATGACAAATGGGGTTACTGGAATTAACTCCGTCAAAGTGTCTTAATATTTAATCAAAGGTGTTTTGATGGTAATGCAATTTATTTGATCTGCTTTTCTGCATCTTAAAACAACATTAAGCAGACTTTGGCTCTGTCCATTAGTATTTCTCTATTAATAAAAAGTGTGGGTGTTCCTTTTTTTCCCCCTATGCTTTTAAATTAATTCTCTTCAGTTCCCATTGAAATGGTTTCAACAATTGAGTCGTCGTCCTTAGGCTGGCCAAGCAGTCTAATTCACACATTTCCGGCAAAAACAGCCAGCCTCCCATCTCTCTCACCAGGCTCCCCTCTACAAAGGCCTTTTGACTGGATGTCATTACATCCCTGGGAACAGCTAAAAATCTTGAAGGTTATAATACCTTAAACCTTATTGAATGCTAAAGGGCTTAAGTTGCAAACTCAATACCTGGAAAATATAAACCTACAGTACTGTGCAAAAGTCTTAGATACAGTGTGTATATACATATGTGGAGCAGAAAGCGAGTTCATAAATCCAGCGGGTTCAAAAGATTTGGGAATAGCAAGGTGGAGTGCTGTGGGACAGGTGGCAGAGGAGTGCCAGGGGCAGGGGTTGGCATGGGTGGAGACATACCCAGCCCTGAGATACTAGGCAAGGTCACTGATACCAAACAATTGGTTTATTGATCATTACAATATGTGTCTCTAATGCTTCCGGCTCCCACTGCTCTCCCTTCGCATTTTCCCAACCACAATTCCCCTCCCCCTGCCCTCTTCCCACTCTCAGTCCACAATAGAGACCCGTATCAGAATCAGGTTTATCATCACTCACATATGTCATGAACTCTTGTTATTTTTTGCTGCAGCAGCAGTAGTACAGTGCAATACATAAAATTACTACAGTACTGCTCAAAAGTTTTAGGCAGCCTAGCCATAAATTTTGCACAGTACTCTATATTCAAAGCATTATTCTTTCACATCACATATCTTTCTGGAGCAGATAAAAAGGAATAGAAGGCTGCCCAGCCCTTTAAGGCTGCTCTATCATTCAATCAGGCTATGATTGATTTGATCACTGGTTTCAGCTCCACTTAGCTGCCCAATCCTCAGAACCCTTGAGAAAGGTTGTAAATTGCTGTTCAATTGACAAAAATTTTGATTTCTGAAGAATATTTTAAAGAAATGCCATATGATTCCAAAACCACCAAATCATTATGACACAAAGGGATATTCAGGATATTCCAGTCAATCCCGTTCCCTTGTACATCACAACCGAGTCCTTCAGCCACCCTTTCCAGTAACACTCCTAATTATTTTTCCTTGAAGCACCCATCCAATGTCATGTTGGATGCCCCAGTTGTTTAAATTATGGCAGCATGTTCCAACTTGTAACTATTCTTGGGTAGATTAAAAAATCCTTCTCACATCCTCTAGGTCTTTTTTCCCCATAACTTTGAACCTCACTTCCCAAACCTTGAATCATTCACTCATAGGAATAGTCTTCCTCTACCTACCTTTTTAATTCCACTATAGCCTTGTATAGCTCAGTCAAATATCATCTCAGCCTTCCTTGCTCTAGAACAGGGGTTCCCAACCTTTTTTTATGCCATGGACCCCCACCATTAACTGAGGGATCCGTGGGCCACAAGTTGGGAACCCCCTACTCTAGAGAGAATAACTCAAGCTTTTCCATTTTCGATTAATAGCTAAAATCCTTCATCATTTGAAATTTTCCAGTGAATCTCTCCCAGGGCTTCTCATCCTTTCTAAAGTGCGATGACAAGAGTTTTATACAATATTCCAATTGTGCTTTATAAAATCAAAGGAAGTCCTGAAGGGTCTCAGCCTAAAACTTTGGCTGTTTATTCATTTCCATAGATGTTGCCTATCCTGCTGAATTCCTCCGGCATTTTGATGTATGTTGCTTTATAAAAGTGATCATGTTTTCTATTCTATACTTCCTTTTATGAAGCTCAGAATTCCAAGTGCTTTATGAACTCACAATGTACATGTACAATATTATGTACAGTACATGCACTCCTAGGCTCTCTGCCCATGCACACCCTGTACAACTATGCCAACTAGTCTCCTTTGTTCCTCCCTACTCTTTCAGCCAAAACGTATCTCTCCATATTTCATCTTAGATCACATTCTCCACTGTTCATTTTCCTGCTGACTCTACTACCATCCTCCACACTTTATTAATAAAATCTTATCTATTTAACTTCAAGCTGCAATATTTCGAATACTGACCTGCCAAGCTATATATCAAAAATGTAGTGGCCCCAGTCAGACCCCACCCCCCAAAGGAAATTTCAGTACTGCACATCAACCTCCAGAATAAAAAAAAATCACTTAATGATCGGTACTCCAAAGACAGCTTTTTTTAAACTCTTAGTTGCTACTAACCTCTTTACTCCACTGGATTCAGTTCTGATGACCATCTTTACTGACCAAATACTGAAAACCCAAACAGGCAACTTTCAGCACATTTCCTTCACAAACTTTCACACCCCAGCAAAGTAAACTAGGCACAGCTCCAGAATATTACATCCAGGACCTTGGCATCGAGTCAAAGAGTCTAGATACTCGGTCTCTAAATAGAAGATGAGCTTCAAGCCCCACAAATGACATTATTTAATTTTGTCTCATTTAGCTGCATAGTGGTTGCATGCAGCGTATAAACAGCATACAAGCAAGGTGATTCACTACCCAAATTTTGTCCTGGAACACAGAAGATATGGGCAAATGATTAAGTTCAGATAGACAGATTTTTAAAAATCTTAAAGGATTTTTTAAAAAAAACACAAGAGATTCTGCGGATGCTGGAAATGCAGAGCAACACAAACAAAATGCTGAAGGAACTCAGCAGGTCAAGCAGCATGTATGGAAATGAGTAAACAGTTGACATTTCGGGCCAAAACCCTTCATGAGTTCTATTATTTAGAGTCACAGAAAAATACAGTACAGAAAAAGGCCCTTCAGCCCATCCTGACACTACTTAAACTGCCTATCCCCATCAACTTGCAACAGGGCCATAGCTCTCTATACTGCTAATATCCACGTACTTATCCAAACTTCTCTTAAGCATTGAAATTGAGCTTGCATGCACCACTTGTTCTGGCAGCTCGTTCCACACTCCCATGACCCTTTGAGTAAAGAAGTTTCCCTTCAAGTTCCCTTTAAATTTTTTAGCTTTCACCCTTAACTCATGACCCCTGATTGTAGTCCGACCCAATCTCAGTGGAAAAAGCCTGCTTGCATGTACCCTATCGAAACCCTTCATAATTCTGAATACCTCCATTAAATCTCCTCTCAATCTTCTACATTCTAAAGAATACAGTCCTAACCTATTCAATCTTTCCTTAGAACTCGGCTCCTCCAGACTTTGCAACATCCATTTAAGTTTTCCCTGTACCTTCTCCACTTTATTTACATCTTTCCTGTAGACAGATGATCAAACCACATACAATACTCCAAATTAAGCCTCACCAACATCTTATACAACTTCAACATAGCATCCCATCTCCTGTACTCAATACTTTGATTTATGAAGGACAATGTACCAAAAGCTTTCTTTATGACCCTACCTACCAGTGACATAATTATCATCAAATTATGGGCCTGTATTCCCTTTGTTCTACCACATTCCTCAATGCCCTGCTGTTCACCATGTAAGACCTACTCTGGTTAGCCCTACCAAAGTACAACACCTTGCATGCCTGCATTATGTTCCATCTGCCATTCTTTCACCCATTTTTCCAGCTGATCCAGATCCCTCCACAAGCCATGATAGCCTTCCTCACTGCCCACTACACCTCCAATCTTAGTGTTATCTGCAAACTTGCTGATCCAGTTAACTACTTTATCATCCAGATCATTGATATAGATGACAAACAACAACAGATCTAACACCGATCCCTTTGGGACTCCACGAGTCACAGGTCTCCAGTTAGAAAAGCAACCACTCTCTAGCTTCTCCCAAAAACCCAATGTCTAATCCAATTTACTACCACATCTTGAATACCGAGCAAGTGAACTTTTTTGACCAACCTCCCATGCGAGCCTTGTCAAATGGCTTGCCGAAGTCCATGTAGACAACATCTATTGCCTTACCTTCATCCACTTTCCAAGTAACTTCCTCGAATGACTCTATAAGATTGGTTAGACGTGACTTACCACACACAAACCATGCTAACTACTCTTAATCAGTCCATATCTATCCAAATACTCATATATCCAGTCCCTTAGAATACATTCCAAAAATTTATCCACTACTGACAAATCTGTTAGAATTCTTTGAAGAAATAACAAGCAGGATAGACAAAGGAGAATCGGTTGATGTTGTGTACTTGGATTTTCAGAAAGCCTTTGACAAGCTGTCACACATGAGGCTGCTTAACAAACTATGAGCCCATGGTATTACAGGATAGATTCTAGCATGGATAAAGTAGTGGCTGGTTGGCAGGAGGCAAAGAACAGGAATAAAGGGAGCCTTTTGTGGTTAGCTAGTGGTGTTCCACGGGTGATTGTGTTGAGACTGATTCTTTTTACGTTATGTGTCAATGATGTGGATGATGGAATTGATAGACTTGTTGCAAAGTTTGCAGATGATACGAAAATAGGTAGTTTTGAGGAAGTAGAGGGGCTACAGATGGACCTAGACAGATTAGCAGAATTGGCAAAGAAGTGGCAGATGGAATACAGTGTCAGGAAGTGTATGGTCATGCATTTTGGTAGAAGAATTGAAAAGGTTAATTATTTTCTAAATGGAGCGAAAATACAAAAATCTGAGGTGCAAAGGAATTTGGGAGTCCTTGTGCAGGATTCCCTAAAGCTTAATTTGCAAGTTGAGTCTGTGGTGAGGAAGGCAAATGCGACATTAGCATTAAGTTCAAGAGGCCTAGAATATAAAAGCAAGGATGCAATATTGAGACTGTATAAAACACTGATGAGGCCTCACTTGGAGTATTTTGAGCAGTTTTGGGCCTCTTAACTTAGAAAGGATGTGCTGAAACTGGAGAGGATTCAAAGAGGTTCATGAAAATGATTCCAGGCTTAAACAGTGAATCACATGAAGACCATTTGATGGCACTGGGCCTTTATTCACTGAATTCAGAAGAATGAGGGGTGACCTCATTGAAACCTATCAAATGGTGAAAGGCCCTGATAGAGTGGATGTAGAGAGCATGTTTACTATGGTGGGAGTGTCTAAGACCAGGGGACACACCCTGAGAATAGAGGGGCATCATTTTAGAACAGAGATGAGGAAGAAATTACTTAACCAGAGAGGTGACTCTGTGGAATTCACTGCCACAGGCAGCTGTGGAGGCCAAGTCTTTATGTATATGTAAGGCAGAGGTTGATGGATTCTTGATTGGTCAGGGCATGAAGGGATACAGGGGGAGGGGAAGCAGGAGACTGGGGCTGAGAGGAAAAATGGCTCCGCCATGATGAAATGGTGGAGTAGACTCGATGGGCCAAATGGCCTAATTCTGCTCTTGTATCTTATGGTCTTATACCAGTAATGCACCTCCTTTTTGTTTCTTAACCAGGGCCTCATTTTCTCTTGAAAACCAAGGTTCCCTGCACTTGTTATTTTTACCTTTCATTCTGACAGGCACATACAGATCGACCTTCACTAATCCGACTACCTGTAATCCGGTTCCTTCGATAATCCGGCACTGATTTCAAATTTTCCACGCAACTGTGATTTCAGATTTCCTGGGCCACCACACCAACCTGTTGCGCTAGATCTGTTCACATATTGAATCCCCGGCCGCCTGGCGGTTGCGTGAAATGTGGCATATGAAAGATCTCCTTTCCCCGACTTCTGCTTCTGCTCACCCAGATGTGCTGCCACCATTATCAAGTTTTTGAAGAAACTGTTATGCCAATTTCAGCACCAGTTCTTGATACTTTACCCATTTTTCAAGATGAAGATGTTGATGATCCTGACAACCCTACACTTGCAGACATGTAACTTTGCCTGAAGGTATATTAAACGTCTCACTTTAGAAGCAGAAGTGCTCAACTGTTCTGTATAAGTTAATTCTTGTACATTTACCTGTACCCTTTAGTTTATCTGTACCTGTACTGTATATTACTTTATTAAAATTTCACTTGCTACTCATTTAATATTACTGTTTCATTATTATCTAACTTGTACTGATTTACATGATATTTTAAAGGTATGATGAGGTGGTTAGCTATTGCTTAATGTGATCCTTCTGTAATTCGGCATTTTCACTAATCCGGCACTCCTCAGGTCCCAATGGTGCCAGATTATAGAAGGTCGACCTGTACAAGCTTTGTACTCTCAAAATTTCACTTTTGAAGGCCTCCCACTTACCAAGTACACCTTTGCCAGAAAACAGCCTGTCCCAATCCACACCTGCCAGATCCTTTCTGATATGATCAAAATTAGCTTTTCTCCAATTTAGAATCTCAACCTGCAGAACAAACCTAGTCACTGGGACAATGCACATACTACTTAATCCCAAACTTACAGCTGGTGTTGTAAAGCCACCAGGCTGCTCCGGATAGGCAAAGAAGCAAATCATCTGGTGTTTTGAGCTGTTTCTACCATTCATCAAGATTGTGCCTGATCCACCTTGGTGCTGTATACCAGCTTTATCAGCATATCACTCGAATCTGTTAAAATGCAGAAACATATTCTTTCTTTTCTTTTTCAATCTTTTTATTAGTATTAATAATATTATGAACAAAATACAATTAATATATTGATAAAGGGATTACAAACATACAAATTCCCATTACACATGAAGGAATACATAAGCAATGAATACAGTATAAGTAAGTTTTCCTGAAACAGGAACCATATAATATATATATGACCAAGGTAAATCTAGATATTTCATAATATATAATATAAAAAAAAGAAAATATATATATATGCAAAGTTGACTAACCTACTAATCTAGTATCTAAGGGAAAAAAAAGGAAGCAAAAAAAAGAAAAAAAAAACTAAAAAAAAGAGAAAAAAAGGGCTGTTTATAGTATCTCACAAGAATACATAAACATCAATGTCGTCAACTCTGATCCTCTCAACATAAATACGATTAAAGCTGAAAAAGAAACATATTGATCTATATTCTGAAAGAATTTAATGACTGAACCTCCACAACCTCCAGAATTAAGATACCCAAAAGTTCACCACTTTGAGTTAAGAAATATTTCTTCATCTCAATGCCAAATGACCTGCTTGCCTTCTTAAACTGTGCCTCCCTTCCCTTCACCAGCCAGTCCCTCAAACATATCAAAGTACTAGCCTCTTCCCTGCCTCTAGACTGTCAAACCATTTAACAATTTCCATGATATCTCCTTTCATTTCCTAAATGTCTCCCCAGAAATGGTGAACATTTGATCTCCAGAACCAGTCAAAGTGAAACATCACTGCAATCGTTCTATGAAAATATAGAGACAAGAAGTACAAACAATTATCTAGGTGCAACTTCACAAAGACCCTAGATTTCTATACTTGAGTAATGAAATCCTCTCATTATAAACACTAACATATTATTTACTCTCCTTATTGCCTGATGCATCTGCATGTTGATCTTCAGTAACTTAACTTAAGCACATCCAAATCTTTTTGACACCAGTATTACTCAATGCAGGGCAGGCAGCATACACTGAAATGATCAAACAGTCAATGTTTTGGGCCAAGATCCTTCTTTAGGAGTAGAAAGGAAAAGAGAAGATGCCAGAATAAAAAGGTGAGGGGAGGGAAGAAGGATAGCTAGAAGGTGATAGGTGAATCCAGGTGAGTGGGAAAGATAAAGGGCTGAAGAGGAGGAATCTGATAGAAGAGGAGAGTGGACCATTGGAGAAAGGGAAGGAAGAGGGATACTAGGGGGAGGAGACTGGCAGGTGAGAAGAGGTAAGAGACAGAGTGGGGAATAGAGGAGGGAGAGGGAACATTTTTATTACGGGAAGGAGAACTCAAATTTCATGTCATCAGGTTGGAGGCTACCCAGATGGAATATGAGGTATTTCTCCTCCACTGAGGATGGCCTTATCATGGCACAAGAGGCGGCTGCGGACCTACATGTCAGAAAGTGAATTAAAAAGTTTGGCCTCCAGGAAATTCCACTTTTGGCGGATGGAGCGGAGGTGCTCGACGAAGCAGTACCCCAAATTTACACAATATCTCTTACTAATAAGAAATATTTTGCTTTTCAGTAACATGCACCATAGAGTGCAACTTCACATTTTGCAACACTTTATTCTATCTGACATATTATTGTTCACTCGCTCAGCTTATCATATCCCATGCAACTGTCTTTGCATCCTCTTCTATAGTTAGAATCCTAAGTAATTTAATATCATCAACAAGTCTAGAAATATGACATTTGGCCTCTACAAAATCACTGATATTGATCATGAACAAAGTACGCTGAGCACTCTAGGATTAAGAGCCAAGAAATCATGCTGAATACCGAAGAGGGCGAGGTGTTGGATAAGGTACAGGAATTTGAAAGCAGAGATAAAACATTTTGAAATTCAAAGTGCTGCTGAAGACCATAAGACAGAGTAGCAGGATTAGACCATTTGGTGCATTGAGTCTGCTCCATTATTTTATCAAGGCTGTTTTATTATCCCTCTCAGTCCCATTCTCCTGCCTCTCTCCATAACCTTTAATGTCCTGAACAATTAAGAACTTAACAACTTCTGCCTTAAATATACCCAATCACTTGGCCTCCACAGTCATCTGTGGCAATGAATTCCACAGATTCACCACACTCTGACTAAAGACATCTTTCCTCATCTCTGTTCTGAGACTATAGAACAGCCTCTTTTCTGATATCACAGATCAAGTCCTTCCACCTATCTTAGTACTGTCTGCAAACTTGGCCAGAAAGCCATCAATTCCTTCACCCAAATCATTGGTGTATAAAGTTAAAAGAAGCAGCCCCAACTCAGAACCCTGTGCCACACTACTAGTCCCTGGCAGCCAACTAGAAAAGGCCTCCTTTATTCCCACTCTTTGTCTCCTACCAGTCAGGCAATCTTCTATCTTCTAACATATTTCCTGTATACCATGGGCTCTTATTTTGTTCAGCAGCCTCACGAGCGGTACCCTGTCAAAGGTCTAAAAATCCAGACATCCACCGACTCTCCATGTCTGCAATTTCCTCAGAGAATTCCAACAGATCAGTCAAACACCATTTCCCCTTAACCATGCTGACTTTGGCCTATTTTGTCATGTGCCTCCAAAATTTAATCCTTAAGAACAGACTCGAACATATTCAGGTCAAACTAACTGGCCTATAATTTCCTTTCTTCTGCCTTGCTCCCTTCTTAAACAGCAGAATGACATCTGCTAGTTCTCAGTCCTCAGAAACCATCCAGAATCTAGTCATTTTTGAAGATCATTCCTAATGCCTCCACAATCTCTTCAGCTACCTCTTTCAGAACTCTGGGCTGTAATCCTTCTGGTCCAGGTGACTTATGTACCGTACATTCAGACTTTCCAGCTTTCAAAGCATCTTCTCCTTAGTAATAACAATCACACTCATTTCTGCCTTTTAAACAAGGGGTTTAAATGGGGTGGAATTTGTTAGGTGTGTTCAGGACGGTTTCCTGACACAATACTGTATGTAGATAAGCCTACAAGAGGAGAGGCTGTACTTGATCTGGTATTGGGAAATGAACCTGGTCAGGTGTCAGATCTCTCAGTGGAAGAGCATTTTGGAGAAAGTGACCACAATTCTATCTCCTTTACCATAGCATTGGAGAAAGATAGGAACGGACAAGTTAGGAAAGCGTTTAATTGGAGTAAGGGGAAATATGAATCTATCAGGCAGGAACTTTAAAGCATAAATTGGGAACAGATGCTCTCAGAGGAATGTATTGCAGAAATGTGGCAAATGTTCAAGGGATATTTGCGTGGGGTTCTGCATAGGTACGTTCCAATGAGACAGGGAAAGGATGGTAGGATACAGGAACTATGGTGTACAAAGGCTGCTGAAAATCTAGTCAAGAAGAAAAGCTTACAAAAGGTTCAAAAAACTAGGTAATGATAGAGATCTAGAAGATTATAAGGCTAGCAGGTAGGAGATTAAAAATGAAATTAGGAGAGCCAGAAGGAGCCATGGGAAGGCCTTGGCAAGCAGCAGTAAGGGAAACCCCAAGATATTCTGTAAGTATGTGAAGAGCAAGTGGTTAAGACGTGACAGTATAGGACCAATCAAGGGTGACAGTGGAAAAGTGTGTATGAAACCAGAGGAGATAGCTGAGGTACTTAATGGATACTTTGCTTCAGTATTCACTACGGAAAAGGATCTTGGTGATTGTAGGGATGACTTACAGCGAACTGAAAAGCTTGAGCATGTAGATATTAAGAAAGACAATGTGCTGGAGATTTTGGAAAGCATCAAGTTGGATAAGTTACTGGGACCGGACAAAATATACCCCAGGCTACTATGGGAGGCATGGAAGGAGATTGCTGAGCCTCTCACAATGACCTTTGCATCTTTGGGGACAGGAGAGGTTCCGGAAGATAGGAGGGTTGCAAATGTTGTTCCCTTATGCAAGAAAAGGAGTAGAGATAGCCCAGGAAATTATTGACCAGTGAGTCTTACTTCAGTGGTTGGTAAGTTGATGGAGAAGATCCTGAGAGGCAGGATTTATTAACATTTGGAGATGCATAATATGATTAGGAATAGTCAGCATGGTTTTGTCAAAGGCAGGTCATGCATTACGAACCTGATTGAATTTGAGGATGTGATTAGACACATTGATGAAGGTAGAGCAGTAGATGTATTGTATATGGATTACAGTAATGTATTTGATAAAGTACTCCATGTAAGGCTCATTAAGAAGGAGGCATGGGATCCAAGCTGACATTGCTTAGTGGATCCAGACTGGCTTGCCCACAAAAGGCAAAGAGTGGTTGTAGATGGGTCATATTCTGCATGGAGGTCAGTGACCAGTGGTGTGCCTCAGGGAACTGTTCTGGGACCCCTTCCCTTCACGATAAATAACCTAGATGAGGAAGTGAAGGGATGGATTAGTAAATTTGCTGATGACAAAGGTTGGGGGTGTTGTGGATAGTGTGGACGGCTATCAAAGGTAATAGCGGGACATTGATAGGATGCAAAACTGGGCTGAGAAGTAGCAGATGGAGTTCAACCGAGATAAATGTGAGGTGGTTCATTTTGGTAGGTCAAATATGTTGGCAGAATAAAGTATTAATGATAAGACTCTTGGCAGTGTGGAGAATAAGAGGGATCTTGGGGTCCATTGTCCAGAGGTCACTCAAAGCTGCTGCGCAGGTTGATTGTGAATTAAGAGGGCATATGGTGCATTGGCCTTCATCAACTGAGGAATTGAGTTCAAGAGCCGAGAGGTAATGTAACAGCTGTACAGGATCCTGATCAGACTCCACTTGGAGTACTGTGCTCAAGTGGTCACCTCACTACTGGAAGGATGTGGAAACTATAGAAAGGGTGCAACGGAGATTTGAAAGGATGTTGCCTGGATTGGGAAGCATGCCTTACGAAAACAAGTTGAGTGAACTCGGCCTTTTTTCCTTGGAGCGACAGAGGTTGAGAGGTGATCTGATAGAAGTGTATAAGATGATGAGAGGCATTGATTGTGTGGATAGTCAGAGGCTTTTTCCCAGGGCTGAAATGGCTAACACGAGAGAGCACAGTTTTAAGGTGCTTGGAAGTAGGTACAGAGGGGATGTCAGGGCTAAGTTTTTTTATGCAGAGAATGGTGAGTGCGTGAAATGGGCTGCCGGCAACAGTGGTGAAGGCAGATATGATAGGGTCTTGGATAGGTACATGGAGCTTAGAAAAATAGAGGGCTATGGGTAACACTAGATAATTTCTAAAGTAAGTACATGCTCGGCACAGCATTGTGGGCCAAAGGGCATGAATAGTGCTGTAGGTTCTCTATGTCTAACACACATTCTGGCATTCCGCTGGTGTCTTCCACAGTGAAGACTAATGCAAAATACTTAAGATCGTCTGGCATTTCTTTGTCCTCCATTACTACCTCTCTAACGCAATTTTCCAGCAGTCTGATATCCATTCTCATCTCTCTTTTACTCTTACAAATCTGAAAATACTTCTGTTATCCTTTATTATATTTTCAGTGAGCTTACCTTCATATTTCACCTTTTCGCTCATTATGGCTGTTTTAATTGTCTTCCGTTGGTTTTTAAAAGATTCCCGATCCTTCAAATTCCCATTAATTTTTGTTGTATTATATGCCTTCTTTTTTGCTTTTATGCTGTCTTTGCCTTCTCACAGTTGCCTCTTCCTCACTTTAGAATATTACTTCATCTTTATTGCCTTTTTTACAAGCCTTTTACAAGCATGGGCAACAGCCTTTGGATTTGCATCCCCCATTCCACTCTTGCTAAAGCTCAGGCCATCCAAGAGATTGCAAGTTCATATCCAACTGTAAAAAGTTGTGTAATGGAGTGTGTGTGTGGTGTATAGGCCTCTGTTAGTCTCGATAGACCATGGATTTGCGCCTTGGAAAGTTTCCAGGGCGCAAGCCTGGGCAAGGTTGTATGGAAGACCAGCAGCTGCCCATGCAGCAAGTCTCCCCTCTCCACGCCACCGATGTTGTCCAAGGGAAGGGCATTAGGTAGTGGAGTACTATCAATCAGCATTGCCAGTTCACAGTAGCAGTTTATTCATAAAATTTGCTGTGCAATCACGGAACCCAACCGTATATCAACAACCAACAAAAGAATAACACTGTCCCTGCTAGTCTGGATTAAACAAGACTTACACACAGTGGCTACTTTATTATGTACACCTGTTCATTAATGCAAATATCTAATCATCCAAAAATGTGGCAGCAACTCAATGCACAAAAACAGACATGGTCAAGAGGCTCAGTTGTTGTTCAGATCAAATATCAGAATGGAGAAGACATGTAATCTAAGTGCCTTTGACCATGGAATGATTGTTGGTGTGACATGGGATCTCCTCAGATTTTCTAGTCTCTGAAGTTTACAGAGAATGGTGTGAACAACAACAAAAAAAAAATCCAGTAAGTGGCAGTTCTGTGGGCAAAAATGCCTTGCAAATGAGAGAGGTCAGAGGAGAATGGACAGACTGGTTCAAGCTGATCGGAAGGCGACAGTAGCTCAAATAAACATTTATTACAACACTGATGTGTAGAAGAGCATCTCCAAACGTACAACTTGTCAATTCTTGAAGTGGGTGGGCTACAGCAGCAGAAGACAATGAACATACACTTTAGTGACCATTTCATTAGGTACAGATGTACCTAATAAAGTGGCTATTGAGTGTATGTACCATGGCCAGTGCTTTTGAACCAAATTTAGCCTAAATCAGATAAGAAGAAAGACGTAGGTTTGAGTAGGATTACAATTTTACTCTTCATCCACTTCAATGGAGAGTTAAATTGGACTTGGTATTAAACATACCTCACTCCAAACAGACAGGATAGATTATAAAACAGAATTTTATATAAGAAATCACTCAAGGAAAAAAGTGATTCATAGATTCACTTGTGACAAACACACCCCAAGAACAATATATTTTCTTAAGTTCCCACATACCCTGCATAAATTTCAATAAGATAATTACTAGAAAACACTGCATGTACAAAACCAGGAAAAGTAAGATTCTAAGTGTAATACAACTATAGGGTACAAAGACAAATTTTGTGCTGAATGAGAATTAACATTACTCAGTCTCCATATAACAGGTCTCAGGAGTCACATTCCTCATGATTTAGTTGTCATAAAAATTGCTTTACATTCGCTTCATGTGAAAAAGATATAAATCTCTATTTGGAAAAATATCCTAGCCTTACAAAAGAAATGCTTGCATTTATATGGTACTCTTCATGACTACAGTATCCACTGTATGCTTCAAAGATAATTAAGTATTTTTGAAGTATGAGCAATCTGGAAATCATATGACTAGTATTTGAACAGACTATTTTGAACATTCCATTTGCTCAATGAATAAGGTATATTAATGAAAAGCTACTAAATTTTTGCAAATTTTCTTCCCTTTTCTCTGTGTAGAATTCCAAGGTCACATCGGGACTATTGGTATCCAGTGCTCCACTCTTTAATTATAAGCTTCAGTGCTGAGTATTGGCAGATACGCTGGCTGTGGGCGATTTCAGGGCCATGACTGTTTTTCCGACTTGGATCAGCTTACTTAGATTTAACAATAGATCAAACCTGTTCTGCATGGCTCAACATCACCAGCAGCACCTTTAACAGTAATATTCTTCAGCTAATGACAGAGATTATATTTGTTACCGATTTTTAAAATGTCTTAACAAAAAATTCTGCAGCACATCCCATACGCACTTAATAGTTTTCTCCCCCAAAGCCACAAAGGGCAATTGAAAGAGGACCTACAGAAACCAATTGCACATTAAGTATACAAATACAGTTAAACCATACAATATGTATCATTGAATCTAAAATGGCCAGTGGCCTTGAGCTTGTTGATGGGCTTAACAAACATATCAATATTTACAATTTTATACTATACCAATATTTACAGATACCTTATCATTGATGTACTGAAGGAGTACTGTACTTTCTGACACACTAAATCATTTGGTTCAGACCCGTTTGCTCAAGGGTGAATGTAAACAAGCTGATTAGATATAGCACAAAATGCTTCACCTGATTAAAACTGAGACCATTTTGCTTTCAATTGTTCTTTCTTTTTTTTTGGGGGGGGGGCAGGGCGGAGGGGGTGGAACTTAAGCATCACTAACAAGGCCAGCATTTATTGTCCACTCCTATTTGCCTTTGACAAGCTGATGATGAGCATCCTTCTTGAATCACTGCAATCCTCCTGGTGAAGGCATTTTCCAGCGGTGCTGAATTGTGCGTTAAAGAACTAGAGTATACAGTATTTTGCATTTCAGAATGGTATGCAGCTTACAAGGAAACATGTAGATGGTTGTATTCCCATGCCTTTGCTGGTAGGAGCTGCACCACTGGGTGACAATCTGATTAGCTGCAAGTAGCTTAAGAATGAGCACTTGCCACATGGTAATGAAACCTTCTCTCACTTTGCTGTTGATTAAGAGTTGACTGAATGGGTAGTAATGAATGGATTTCTCATGTGTTCTGTGAAAAGGACATACGTACTTTGTCAAATTGTCGAAAGTGTTGTAACCGTAAGTGGTCAGCGCAAAGGTTTACAGCACCAGATATCAACAACTGGGATTCAATTTCCTCCTCCCTTCTGTAAGGCGTTTGTACATTCACCCCATGGATTTCCTGCCATATTCCAAAGATGCTAGGGTTGTCTATTGTGTCTGGTGCTCCCAATGCGGCCTCCTCTGCACTGGTCAGGCCTGTTGTAAACTGGGGAACCACTTTGTCGAGCACCTCCGCTCCATCCGCCAAAGGCATAACTTCCTGGTGGCCAAACATTTTAATTCCAATTCCCATTCCCACATGTTGGTCCATGGCCTCCCTCTTGTGCCACAATGATGCCACCCTCAGGGTGGAGTAACAGCACCTTATATTCCGTCTGGGTGGCCTCCAACCTGATGGCATGAATATCGATTTCTCCTTCCAATATAATTTTTTTTACTTCCTCCTCTATTCCCCACTCTGACCATTTACCTCTTTCCACCTGCCTATCACTACCCCCCCCCCCCCCCCGTTACCTTTCTCCCACGGTCCACTCTCCTCTCCTATCAGATTCCTTCTTCTCCACCCATCTAGCTTCATCTATCGCCTTCCAGCTAGTCTCCTTCCCCTCCCATCACTGTTTTATTCAGGCATTTTCCCACTTTCTTCTCAGTCCTGAAGAAGGATCTCAGCCTGAAACATCAACTGTTTATTCCCTTCCACTAATGCTACTTGAGCAGCTGAGTTCCTCCAGCATTGTGCGTGTGTTATTCTGGATTTCCAGTATATGTAGACTTGGGGTTTAGGGGTTACGGCTTGGCTTGTAAGGCAGAAGAACAAAAAAGAAACAGAAAATGCTGGGAAAACTCAACAGGTCAAGCAGCATCTCAGGAAAAAGAAACAGTTAACAGGTCTGGGGATCTTTCTGTGATGTCGGGGATCTCAAGGGAAAGGTAGGCTGGATCATTCACTGAATATTAAGTGTTGCTTTCAAACACTTGCACCTGGGTCTTGCCATCAGGAAGGATGGGGACACTTGCAGCCTGTTTGACCCATTTGTTGTTTAATTATTCATTGTGATGACAATCAAGATATGGATTAACGCAGAGCTTATGACCATTTGGTTGCATGATTACCTTGTCCTCTGCATTGTTGTTTTGCAGTGTACAGTGCATGTAATTTTGTATAAATTAAATTGGTAAATTGGTTTATTATTGTCATAACTAGTGAAGTAAAGTGAGAAACTTTGTTTTGTATGCCATCCATACAGAACACTTACATCATATTAGTGCTTAGAAGTAGCATGAGAGATTAGCAACAACAGAATGTGGAATAAAGTGCTACAGTTACAAAGAAGATACAATGTAGACACACAATAAGTACAAGGCCATAATGAGGTTGATTTTGAGATCAGGAGTACAACGGATAGAAGTGAAACCATCCGTAAACTTGAAGGTACGTGCTTTCAGGCTTTTCCATCTTCAGCCTAATGTGAGGTGGGGGAAGAGGGAGGTTTTTAATTACGTTTGCTACTTTACCAAGGCAGCAAAAACCATAGAGTCTGAAGGCATCTTCTCCAGGACACTGGTGAGGCACAAATGCGATTAAATGTAAAGGCATGGTTAGGGGATGGTTTTTGTACTGCATTCCTTTAGTATGGATATTATTTACTACTTTTGCCTCAAGATAATTTTAAAAAACATCTCATCAACGTAGTCCACCTCATTGATGGGGCTTATTGCCTGAAACAGGAAGGCCAAAACAGGCAACAGCTGAGAAGATTTCGAAATTGCAAACGCAGTCATAAAGATGTGTTAGGGTTAATTCGAGACTGCCATTACAGGTCAGGAGTGGCTCACGTAATGCGAGGGAGGGGGGAAGCGAAACTGGGGATTCCGCTACACCGAAACTACCAGTGTCACGCGATTCAGTAAACAAAAGAAACAGGTAACACGTGAGTGTATGGCATCGGGCCAATAAGATGGACACAAGTGCCCGATATTACCTAATATGTAGCGGGGGGTTGTGCTGGGGGGAAAAGGGATATAAATAAGAGCAGATTGTAAGGGGAAGTCGGAACGCGCCTTCTCCAGCGACTCCGTCGATTCGCTGTGCCAGTTACGGATTCTGCAATAAACCCAAGTTTTGTAATATTCCGGTGTTGGTTGTCTCTCTTCCTAAACGAACACAGGGCAGAATTTCAAGCCCAACAGATGTGTCCAGCACATCATTCTGAAACTTCTGCCATCTTCAATGGGATCACATCACCAAGCACATCTTTCTCTCTCCGCCACTTTGCACAGGGATTACTTCCTTCGTGATTCCCTTGTCCACTTGTCCCTCCTCACTGATCTCCCTGCTGGTGTTTATACTTGCAAGCGGAACAAGTGCCACGCCTGGTCCTACACCTCCTCCCTCACTACCATTCAGGGTGCCAAACAGTCCTTCTAGGTGGGGCAACGCATCACCTGTGGGTGCGTTGGGGTCATATACTGTATCCAATGATCCCAGTGTGGCCTCCTGTATATAGGTGAGACCTGACATAGATTAGGAGGCCACTTCGCCGAGCACCTACACTCAATCTGCCAGAAAATGTAAGATCTCCCACTGGCCACCCATTTTAATTCTACTTCCCATTCAGACATGCCAGTCCATGGCCTCCTCTAATCCAGCGATGAGGCCACATGCAGGTTGGAGGAGCAATACCTTATATTCCGTCTGGATAGCCTCCAACCTGATGGCATGAACATCGATTTCTCGAACTTTCAGTTATTTCTTCCCCCTCCCCCAACTCCTTCTCCATTCCCATTTCTCCCTCTCACCTTATCTCCTTACCTGCCCATCACCTCCCTCTGGTGCTCCTCCCCCTTTCTGTTCTTCCACGGTGTTCTGTCCTCTCCTATTAGATTCCCCCTTCTCCAGCAATTTATCTCTTTCCCCAACTTCCCAGCTTCTTACTGCACTCCTCCCCCTCTCTCAGTCTACCAATCACCTACCACCTTGTACTTCTTCCTTCCTTCCCCCACCTTCTTACTCTGACATCTTGTCATTTTCCCTCCAGTCCTGAACAAGGGTCTCAGCCTGAAACGTCGACTGTTTACTTGTTTCCATAGATGTTGCCTGGCCTGCTGAGTTCCTCCAGCATTTTGTGTGCATTGCTTGGATTTCCAGCTTCTGCCGATTTTCTCGTTTGTAATCAAGATATTGGCACTGCAGTTCCAAATCCTGACAATGCACCAGCAAGATTCTTGCAAGCACCAGTGGTAACTACCATTGTCTCAGCTCTAATTTCTGTTTTTGCTCAAATATCCTACACAATGCTTTAGACAGATTAAGACTATTTTTCCCCAATTGCCCCTCCAGTGAATGCATAAGAGAAAGCTGCTGTGCACCATTCCACTTTGTAGTGATTCATCTGATGACCTAGACAAACTCATTGTAACACAAAGGGGCAAAATGCTAAGCCTTTGATACTTACTCTGTCTGGGAGCTAAGCATGGACTAAAGCACTTTGGATCAAGAAAACAATACTGCACACATGAACAACAACATTTAGTATTCTGTTTTAACTGTTGTCTGATGTCCTTCACTGAGTAGACATTGTGAGTATCACTAGCTAGATACACCCCTTGATATTCAGCCTATATTAAATGAGTCATGTTGGCTTGTGGCCAAGTGTTAGGGCATTGGTCTAGTGATCTGAAGGTCGCTAGTTCGAGCCTCAGCTAAGGCAGCGTGTTGAGTCCTTGAGCAAGGCATTTAACCACACATTGCTCTGCAACGACACCGGTGCCAAGCTGTACTGGCCCATGCCCTTCCCTTGGACAACATCAGTGGTGTGGAGAGGGGAGACTCGCAGCATGGGCAGCTGCCGGTCTCCCATACAACCCTGCCCAGGCCTGCGCCCTGGTAAACTTTCCAAGGCGCAAATCCATGGTCTCTCGAGACTAACGGATGCCTATTAGATGAGTGCATCCCTTCACTTCACTTGTTATCCATTGTGAATTGCATTGATCTGTAATGAAATTGATTTTCCTTTGTACTATTTACATAGAACATCAAAATCTTTTTCCAGCTTTTGGCAGCTTCACCAGAATCTATGAGCCCTATCGCAGTTAGTGTGATGTTATTACAGCTCGGGGCATCAGAATTCGGCGATCAATCCCGCCATCCTCTGTAAGGAATTTCTATACGTTCTCCCTATGGAATGCATACGTTTTCACCAGGCAGGTTAATTGGTTATTGTAAATTGTCCTGTGATTAGGTTAGGATCAAATCGGAGTTGTTGGGGCTTGCTGGGTGGTGCACCTTGATGGTCCCATAGGGCCAATTCCACACTGCAACTCTAAACAAATAAATAATCAGCTGTGCAATTTGTCCAACATAAATCAATATAATATTCTGGTGTTTTGACCAATAATTATTGTTTAAAAATGCACATCTCTTTCATCCTCCATACCATACTTTGATAACACATCACTGTAAAGGTTGCTAAAATTCTTTAGTAATCACCATCCTGAAGTTTACTAATTACTATCCAAACCTGGATTAGCTGGTAATGATAGTTTGTGCATAAATGTAAACACAATTAAACAAACCTTAAATCCCATCAGCCTACACAAATAGCAGGCAACCTAAAAGTCTTCTACAGAAAACAGCTTTAGAATTTCCCAAAAAGTTCTCGGAAGCACTTGTTTCAAAATTTGTTTACTGATTACAATCGGTTCAGCAATATTATTATTAAAAGAAAAGCAGCCATTCACCCATAGAGAAAAAAAATCGTGCTCCAGGTTCTCCTTACAAGACCAAAGCAATTCAAGACGCAGAGCTGCAGCTTTAACAATATTATTTACAAATGTATATTGGAAAAACAAATGTAGTTCATACATTAGGGTTCTGCTTTCTTCAAAAGTCGTCATTTCCTGATGAGGAACTGAACCACACAGACTACAAAAATACCAGATATAATCAATGAACTGTGCTAAACTTGCCAGTCATAGTGGAGATGCAGAGTATCCCAAGAGAAATGTGAAGGGAAAAGTACTTCTGTCAGAGTTCCCATTTCTATTCCATACAAAGCAATTGCGAATGTGAATAATTTTGCCGAGATGCGATTTTCCCTTTAAGGACTTCTATTGTCTTTTTCTGCTGTGTTCAAACAAAATTTGCACTCAAGCAGGAATCACATTCTGTTCTTTTAATCAATATTAGATCTAAACAAATGGCACCTCATTTAGGAGCATTCTACCAATGACACAGTCTTCCTCATGATAATTGGGAGAAGACTGATGGGATGATGTTATCCATTTCAAAAGTAAAACAGGATCATTGGATTAACTAAAAGCACCAAGAATATACTTGTACATTCAGGCAGAAATGGGTTATTGCAGGACACAGATGTAGGGTATGGTGGTGGAGTGGTATTGTTACAGGACCAGCAGCTGGAGTTCTGGACCACTGATTTGAATCCCACAAGGATGTAAGGGAATTGTAAATGAAGCACTTTGAAAAATAGAATTAAAATTAGTGACCAATAAGGAATTAAAGTCAACCAACAAGGTTAGCTATGAAAATAGCATATTGTCATTAAACACCTACTGGTTCTCTGATATTCTCTGAAGGAAGAAATATGCTATTTTTCCATAAAGCTAAGTGATAGCTGTCTCACCACTGCGGATGACTTTTAGAACGTAGAACATAGAACATAGAATAGTACAGCACAGTACAGGCCCTTTGACCCACAATGTTGTGCCGACCCTTAAACCCCCCCCCCCCCATCTTAAATACCTCCATATACCTGTATAGTAGAATCTTAAATTTCACTAGTGTATCTGCCTCCACCACTGACTCAGACAGTGCATTCCCCGCACCAACCACACTCTGAGTAAAAAACCTTCCTCTAATATCCCCCTTGAACTTCCCTCCCCTTACCTTACAGCCATGTCCTCTTGAACTGAGCAGTGGTGCCCTGGGGAAGAGGCGCTGGCTGTCCACTCTATCTATTCCTCTTAATATCTTGTACACCTCTATCATGTCTCCTCTCATCCTCCTTCTCTCCAAAGAGTAAAGCCCTAGCTCCCTTAATCTCTGATCATAATGCATACTCTCTAAATCAGGCAGCATCCTGGTAAATCTCCTCTGTACCCTTTCCAATGCTTCCACATCCTTCCTATAGTGAGGCGACCAGAACTGGACACAGTACTCCAAGTGTGGCCTAACCAGAGTTTTATAGAGCTGCATCATTTACCTTGCGACTCTTAAACTCTATCCCTCAACTTATGAAAGCTAACACTCCATAAGCTTTCTTAATTACCCTATCTACCTGTGAGGCAACTTTCAGGGATCTGTGGACATGTACCCTCAGATCCCTCTGTTCCTCCACACTACCAAGTATCCTGCCATTTACTTTGTACTCTGCCTTGGAGTTTGTCCTTCCAAAGTGTACCACCTCACACTTCTCCGGGTTGAACTCCATCTGCCACTTCTCAGCCCACTTCTGCATCCCATCAATGTCTCTCTGCGATCTTCGACAATCCTCTGCACTATCCACACCACCACCAACCTTTGTGTCGTCTGCAAACTTGCCAACCCACCCTTCTACCCCCACATCCAGGTCGTTAATAAAACTCACGAAAAGTAGGGCTCACAGAACCAATCCTTGTGGGATACCACTAGTCACAACCCTCCAATCTGAATGTACTCCCTCCACCACGACCCTCTTTCTGCAGGCAAGCCAATTCTGAATCCACCTAGCCAAACTTCCCTGGATCCCATGCCTTCTGACTTTCTGAATAAGCCTACCGTGTGGAATCTTATCAAATACCTTACTAAAATCCATGTAGATTACATCCACTGCACTACCCTCATCTATATGCCTGGTCACCTCCTCAAAGAACTCTATCAGGCTTGTTAGATACGATCTGCCCTTCACAAAGCCATGCTGACTGTCCCTGATCAGACCATGATTCTCTAAATGCCCATAGATCCTATCTCTAAGAATCTTTTCCAACAGCTTTCCCACCACAGACATAAGGCTCAATGGTCTATAATTAACCGGACTATCCCTACTGCCTTTTTATGAACAAGACTACATTCGCCTTCCTCCAATCCTCCGGTACCATTCCCGTGGACACCAAGGACATAAAGTTCCTAGCCAGAGGCTCAGCAATCTCTTCCTTCACTTCGTTGAGCAGCCTGGGGAATATTCCATCAGGCCCCAGGGACTTATCCATCCTAATGTATTTTAACAACTCCAACACCTCCTCTCCCTTAATATCAACATGCTTCAGAACTTCAACCTCACTCATATTGTCCTCACCGTCATAAAGTTCCCTCTCATTGGTGAATACCGAAGAGAAGTATTCATTGAGGACCTCACTCATTTCCACAGCCTCCAGGCACATCTTCCCACCTTTATCTCTAAACGGTCCTACCTTCATTCCTGTCATCCTTCTTTTCTTCACATAATTAAAGAATGCCTTGGGGTTTTCCTTTACCCTACTCGCCAAGGCCTTCTCATGCCCCCTTCTTGCTCTCCTCAACCCCTTCTTAAGCTCCTTTCTTGCTACCTTACATTCTTCAATAGCCCCATCTGATCCTTGCTTCCTAAACCTCATGTATGCTGCCTTCTTCCACCTGACTAGATTCTCCACCTCACTTGTCACCCATGGTTCCTTCACCCTACCATTCTTTACCTTCCTCGCTGGGACAAATTTATCCCTAACATCCTGCAAGAGATCCCTAAATGTTGACCACATATCCATAGTACATTTCCCTGCAAAAACATCATCCCAATTCACACCCGCAAGTTCTAGCCTTATAGCTTCATAATTTGCCCTTCCCCAATTAAAAATGTTCCAGTCCTCTCTGATTCTATCCTTTTCCATGATAATGCTAAAGGCCAGGGAGCAGTGGTCACTGTCCCCCAGATGCTCAACCACTGAGAGATCTGTGACCTGACCTGGTTCGTTACCAAATACTAGATCTAGTATGGCATTCCCCTTAGTCGGCCTGTCAACGTACTGTGACAGGAATCTGTCCTGGACACACTTAACAAACTCTGCCCCATCTAAAACATAGGAACTAATCAGGTGCCAATCAATATTAGGGAAGTTAAAGTCACCCATGATACCCAGCCTGTTATTTCTGCACCTTTCCAAAATCTGCCTCCCAATCTGCTCCTCAGTATCTCTGCTGCTACCAGGGGGCCTATAGAATACTCCCAATAGAGTAACTGCTCTCTTCCTGTTCCTGATTTCCAGCCATACTGACTCAAAAGAGGATCCTGCTACATTACCCACCCTTTCTGTAGCTGTCATAATATCCTTGACCAATAATGCCACCTCTCCTCCCCTTCCCCCCCCCCCCATCCCTTTTAAAACACTGAAATCCAGGAATATAAGATCCAAGATGGCAGCGCGACGCAGTTTGCAGCGGCCACTCTGGAGCTGATTATCTGTTATTTGTGAAGCGGGGTGCTGTGTGCAATCATAATCGGTTGAAAACGGACGTGGGAGCACGGAGGAACATCTGGAAATCTCCAGGATGACCTTCTTCATGGTCGCTGCTGCTGTGAGGTCTGGGTCTCTGCTGGGAAAAACAGGCCCCCAGTCCTCGGGGTCGCGTTGCCAATGGCCGTTGGTGGGGGCGTCTTAATACGCTTGGCAGAGGATGGTGCTCAGAGAAGCTGTGCCAGAGGGGATGGCTGGAGGCTCGACGGACTCGGAGTCCGCTGCGGTCAGGTCACTTTCGGTGTGTGCTGAGTCTGCGAGGCTGAGTTTGACGGAGCTTTCATTGTGTGCTGCATCTGCGAGGCTGAGTCGGGCGGCGCCGTGGAAGTCCATAGCGGGGGTATTCCCTTCTGCTGCCTGCGTGGGATGACGAGTCTCTCGGGACCCTGAGGGTTTGTGGAAACTGTGTGGTGGTTTCTTTCGAATTTATAGTCTTTTAACATCTTTGGACTATTTTTACTGTGCCCATGGTCTGTTTTTTTTTTATCAATTATGCTATTGTTTGCACTGTTGTAACTATATGTTGTAACTATGTGGTTTTGTGCAGGTCTTGTAGCTTTAGTTTTTGGTCTTGTTTTGTCTGGTGGATTTGGAGCTCCTTTCTGGGAAACACGCTAAGATGGTAGCGCGATATTAATACACAGCAGCCTCTCCGGACTCTGGATTGGGGATTGCCAAATGTTATGTGGATTTTCTGCTGTGTTTTGTTTTGTCTTGTCATATGCTTTTGTGATATCATTCTTGAGGAAAGTTGTCTCATTTTTTAACTGCATTGCATTTGTGGTTTCTAAATGACAATAAACTGAATCTGAATCTGATATTGAGAATCCATTCCTGCCCTGGTGCCAGCTAAGTCTCTGTAATTGTCACTACATCATAATTCCAAATATGTATCCAAACTCTCAGTTCATCACATTTGTTCCTGATGCTTCTTGCATTGAAGTACACGCACTTTAGCCCTTCTACCTTACTACCTCTACAGCCTTTATTCTGCTTCTCTTTCCTCAAAGCCTCTCTATGTTAGATCTGGCTTTACTCCATGCACTATACTTGCAGTTCTTGCATGACCTTTATCCTCCTCCACCTCACTATCTGCTCTAACACTCTGGTTCCCCTCCCCCTGCAAATCTAGTTTAAACCCCCTGGAGCAGCACTAGCAAACCTTCCCGCAAGGATATTAGTCCCCCTTCAGTTCAGGTGCAACAGGTTCCACCTTCCCTGGAACAAGGCCAATTGTCCAGAAACATGAAGCCCTCCCTCCTGCACCAACTCCTTAGCCACGTATTTAGATGCATTATCTTCCTATTTCTAGCCTCACTAGCATATGGCACGGGTGGCAATCCTGAGATTGAAACTCTGGAGGTCCTGTCCTTCAACTTTGCACCTAACTCCCTAAACTCTCTTTGCAGGACCTCCTCCTTCTTCCTATCCACGTCATTGGTCCCTACATGGACCATGACATCTGGCTGCTCACCTTCCCTCTTGAGAATACAGAGAACTCGATCTGAGATATCGCGGACCCTGGCACCAGGGAGGCAACAGACCATCCGGGATTCTTGATCTCTCACACAGAGCCTCTTATCTGTCCCCCTAACTATCGCATCCCCTATCACTACCGCTCTCCTCTTTTCCCTCCTTCCCTTCCGAGCTGAGAGTCCAGTCTCAGTGCCAGAGACGCAACCACTGCAACTTGTCCCTGGTAGGTCGTCCCCACCAACAGTATCCAAAACTGTATACTTTTTATTGAATGATCCGAAGTTCATCCAGCTCCAGCTCCCTAACTCGGTTTGTCAGGAGCTGCAGCTGGATGCACCTTTTACAGGTGTAGTCATCAGGGACAATTGTGCTTGCCCTGACTTCCCAAATACTGCAAACGGAACACCCAACTGCCCTAACTGCTGCATCCGTTACCTACTTCTAAGTTAATTAGATTAATTAAAGGAGCTTACCCTGTCTTACCTCACTGGGAGCAAGCTCGTCCTCAGCCTCTGCTCGCCGAAGCCTCTTGAGCCAAAGCCTTCCTACTCTGTTTCCCGCTACTCCGTTTAGCTGATTCCCTCGTCAATTCAAAGTCAGATAGGGAAGAACAGTAAATACAACCAACACTACGAGTGTGAATAAATTTTTAAAAACCTCCAAATCTCTTTGTACATAGATTTGAGTTTATCACAAGTATATAAACATAACTTTGGGAGGAATGAAGTAAGCTTAAAGTAGTAGGAAGGTTGGTGAGTGGTTGCAAGGATATGGCATTGAGCTCTACAACCTACATGCAACACAAATATGCCTGCTGCGTATGAGTATGATTGGAGCATTGGGGTAAGCAAATGTGTTACTAGAGTATTTCTTAGTAATTTTGGTTCACTATTCAAATAGATGTATTATCCCATCTATCTTCTCTCACTTATCATGTGATAGAAATGTCATCAACAATACCAAAGATTTAAGATTGTTTATTGTAATTCTTCAATATATTAGTGTAAAAGAGAATAAAATTATTGTTACTCCAGACCCGATGCAGCTTAAAATCACAATAAGCATGAACAACACAATAAATATAAATACACCAGATATGATCGTAAGTATATAAAGTGGCATAAGGCAGAACGGTATCTGTACATAAGGTGAAAGACAGGAAATGACAAAGCAGTGGTGATGGGGTGGGTTAGTGGGTGGAGGTGTTGATCTGCTTGACATCTTGGAGGAAGTAACTGGTTTTGATGCTGTGTAGCCCCTTGGGAGTGGGACAAACAGTCCACGCGCAGAGACTGCTTGCTAAAGGTAACATTCTGATAGGACCACTCAAATCCAGACCTTTCTTTTATCTCTGCCATATCTGGATCCAAGAGCTCAACTGCACAGCAGGTGAGAGGAACTGTCCTTGACATTAAAGCACCTTTGTTCCTATTGCCTTACAAGGTGCGAAACGAAAGACTGTGTGGCGCGCCACTCCTCACACAGACAGTAGGTGGCCGTTGACTCACAAGGAGTTCATCCGCCCTTTGACAGGCTTTGTTTTTAGTCCTGCTGGGTGCCCGCACACCCTCCTCCCTGATTAACCAAAGTGAGCTGTTCATTGACGGTTATACAATCTTCAGTGGTATTAAATGAAAACTGAAAATACTCAGCAGGTCAGGCAGGATCAACGGAGAGAATGGGCTTGATGCTTCAGATTAACTATTTTTCATAATGATGAACTCTAGTTTCCAAAGAAAGATCTCTGACCTCACATGCAAGACTCTTGCCCTCTACATAGATCCTGCTTCACCATGAGACCATGAGATATAGGAGCAGAATTAGGCCATTTGGCCCATTGAGTCTGTTTCACATTTTATCATGGCTGATTCATTTTCCCTCTCAGCCCCAATCTCTTACTTTCTCCCCGTACCTCTTCACGCCCTGACTAATCAAGAGCTATCATCCTCTGCCTTAAATATACCCAATCACTTGGCCTCCACAGCCACCTGTGGCAATGAATTTCATGGATTCACCACTGGCTAAAGAAATTCCTCCTCTCTGCTCTAAAAGGATGTCCCTCTATTCTGAGGCTATATCTTCTGGTTGAATAGTTCCATCATTTGCTATTCAGATTTCTATCATCTACAATTTTTCACTTCTCATCCTGTGATATTAAATGCCACTCCCATCATGGTCCCAAGAGTCAATAATGATCAGAAATAAAAATAGATCTAACTATTAAGAAATGTCAAGTACTTGGTGCTCTGCAGTAAATAATTCACTCCCAATTCCTCAAAGTTGATTCACCACCTACAAAGAATAGATCAGCAGTCTCAGACAGCTTGTGGAGATGCAACAGTCTTAAGAAGTCTGATGTGTCATGGAGAGGAATTTATCAATTCGCTTGCTGAGCTCCCTCATTAGTATGAACATACAATAACATCCTGTGTCTTCAGTGTACACTATCGACATGATGAAACATAATAACTGGCTAAAATCTTTCTCAGCATTACCTTCCAATCCCATCAGCAACAAGCAGAAAGGACAAGTGTTCAACTGCATGGGGCCACCATCACCAAGCTCTCCTCCAAATCACCACTGCTTGTGCACACGTCATTTGTTTATAATAAGGGTAAAATTTCCTAAATGTAGGTGGTCAACAGTGCAGCACTTTACCACAGCAAACTGATTTCCTCAGATAAACAATGAGATCGGCAAGGCAGGATGTGCTTCTAAAGCCATGTTTAGCAGCAATTGACTGGACCTTTATCAGAGAAAGGAATCCTGCTGCTGGAAGAGTCAAAAGCCACCACAGAGTGTGGCTTTCCACTGCTCCTCCACAAGCATCAGTGCTTCTGTCAGCAAATATAATTGCCCATCACTACAATTTTCAGGCAGTGTGTGGCTCGTGCAGTCACTCTCGACTGACAGCGTATGTCTGTGCTGTTGGTCTGAACCAGGAAGGTGTACAGGCAGAAGATTAAGGCTGTGATCAAGTGCAGAGTTTTATTTCTCTTTTGCCCTAGTTGACCTGAAACGTAAATGCAACATCAAACACTTTCTTTTAAAAAAAGCCAAAAAAAATACAAAAACAAGTTCACTGTTAACCAAGGAAAGAAACTATAACATTTTATAACACAACAGCAAAGACATATTGTACTTCAATTCAAGTTTCTATTTCCTCAACACAGTTTATACAGAGTACATCCCATTTGTTTTCGGAAACAAAGCAAGAAATTCTATACAAATTACGGGTGACTGACACTAAGGAACATTTGATAGTGAGCAGATTTTAAATGAAGTCTACACAATAAGACTGGCGAAACAGAAGCAGCAACATTCATGAAACAAAGGATGTAGCCCTCGATGTCAATTACCTAACTGTCTGTGAAACAAAAAAAATTGTTATATACCCCAATTAATTCCCTTGCCAAATCCACCAACACCTGTTCTAATGAACGCCCACAGTATTCTTGTTGCTGAGCTCTTTCATTGGTCTGCCTATACAGTGCACAAATTCAGCGTCACTAAGCATATTTGCTAAATGTCTCCAATGGTAGGAGTGGCCACACTGCAGTACTTGCGATCAAGAAAACAGCTCCTTCCAATGCAGCCCTCTCTCCCCCCTCTCTCTGCAGCAGCTGCTGGTACTGATCGAGTACATGCTCCGAGCAGCACACGATTCCATTAACTTCACTATGCTCCGACCCGCTACAAATACAGGAGCAAGCCATCCAGCAACCGGCACAGAACACACACTCCTGGCTTTTCATCAAATGCCAATCAATAAGCTCTTTCATTAAAGGTCTGCGTCCGGCTCTACTGCAAGGCAGTGCGTGCATGTGTGCAGGCTTGCCGCTGTACGTTTATGCGGCTCTACAAACACTGCACCCTTCTGCGCTCCTCAGTTAGAATACAGGGATTGTTACTGGTTTGTGTCTTTTTAAACCTGAATGATTGGGACCTCCCACAGAGGTTTTAAAAAAAAGAGCAAGGAATGCCCTGCAGTCCATCAGCATGAAATATCTTACCATTTGTTCAGGATTATAATGCAAAGCAACATACTGTAAGCAAACTGCAGAGGCTCGGGATCAGCGGGAGATCATGTAATGCTCCTGCAGTTTCCGGAATCATTTGTGATGGCAAAACATTTAACAGACAACTTAGTGGTTTCCAGTGAAGCGAATAGCTAAGGTGAATATATTTATCTTAATGCAGGCAGTAATGCTGTATTGCCTACTGGAAGGAGACGATTGAACTGGCCCAGGCTTGACCCAGAAGCTTTTATTTTATTTATAATATATCATATATAACTTTTAATGTATTTATTGTGCGGGGTAGAGGGTTGGATTTCCCACATCAGTCAAGCATGTTTCTGGCAAGTTGCCCATCGCCGACCTGTGAAAATGGCAGTGGCCCATGCAAAGGCGACAAAATGAGTAAAACTACCATAGACACGCGGAAAGGAAGAGGGAGCAGTACAGACATGTCTGCAAAAGAAGGCGACAGGAAAAGACGGGCACCAAGTGAAATATAGCCAGATAGACCAAGGCAAAAGATCCAAGGAAGAGAGAGAGAGAAAAAATGCGGAACGATGAAGGGAGAATCACCTTTCTGCCTCCCAACACCCACACGGCGAGAGCAAGAGAGAGTATTTGAATTCAGGAAAGGGAGTAGACTCTGAAGTAAAATAAAGTATAAATAAAATATATTGAAACTGCAGCATCATTATGCAACCAGGCGTTTGTCATTTTCAGGGTGAATAAATACCGTTCCTAGGGGGTAATCTGACTGAATTCGACTGCTATTCACCAAATGTGCTATTTGCCAAAGAATCTACAATGATGTGATGCAAGTCCTCCAGAAGCCGAGTTCATTCCAGTAATTGAAGCTAGCTAATTATTATATTGCCACATCTGAATTAATTCAAAGCCAAACTGTAAAAGTGACTCTAGTACTAATGTTTTCATTTCAAACAGCTGATTGCATTTGTGGGGTGCATTACCCTCCACAGTGTCTATGAGGCACAATGAAAGCAGGGGACATATTGATTAATGCGTCTTACATACTCAACTTAAGAGACTTACAAGTCAAGTCATTCGCTGCTTTTTTTTTGCAGTTCTTTGCAAGTGTGCTGGGGTAATAATGCAAAACATTCCAAAAATACAGCCCAGCTGAAAAGGGTGAATTAAATGCCAGAGTTGTTGTTAAAACCACAGAATTAACTAAAAATAATTATTACAATAGATCTATGTTAATATTTTTTATATTCAAAAAGAAACCCCTTCTATTCTGTATCTGTAAGTCCTTCAGGAGAGCTTGTATCCCTTAGTTTCTTATAAACTTACCTTGCTTCCCCTCGAATGTATCCATGCTGTTTGCCTCAAACCACTCCACATTTTACCTACTACAAAGCAAGTCAAGTCTTTGTTTGAAGGAGTGGCAGCTGAACTAACGAAAAAATAAACTGAAAAATAAAAAGTTACGTCTGATGGTGGGGGGAGTCAAGAATTCAAAGAGTCACAAATAGGAAGAGCAAACTCCACAATGCAGATACATTTGTTGCTGCCAACTCTCTCTGTTTTATCATTTATAGCAGCTTTTATATATATTGCAGTAACAATCGGTTTGTTCCCTGTTACAATGATGTCCTGAAGAATGACAATAAGCAGTCTTGAAACTTGAATTTTTTTAAAAAAATTACCAAAGAATTACAGTTCAACATTAAATGAGGTGCTTGATTAGATGGAAAGAAATTAAATCAATGCACTTTTAAGGTGTACAAACTGAATTTAATGTTCCAATTATAAAGAACAAATGCTTTACATTCCCCCACTGTACACAACAGGCATTGTCACGACCATGCTGCGGGGTACCACACATGGAATTTGAAAGTATACTCCTGCTAAATCAATCATTCACCATCAGTTCAAGGCAACATGATCAGGCTGCCCAAATTCCTCTTTTCATTGTATTTCACAAATGTGGTTTAATACCCCTCTTCTGAAGCCAAAATGCAATTAAAAGGAGAGTCTCCCTGCGGAAACTATTTGGCAAAGCTTTTCTTGCACCATTCTAAACGAACAATGTAAATTACATTGAAGTGTGTTATTATATCACTCGAGGGTGCCATCATGATAAAAATTATGAGCAGCAATTCTCCTTTAGGCTCTCCCAGAGAAAAAATAAACTTGCCAAATATTTCTTGCACGCCATTTGCCAGGTTACCATTCTCCTGTTAGACCAATATTTAAGCTCAAATTGAGAGCATAGTGGTTTCTGAGTCACAGACTTCATGTGCAAGCTGAATTCCAAGGCTAGGGTATATAAAATAGGCCAATTCTTCACACTCAATAGTGATGCAATTTGGACAAAAGCTACTCTGCTAATTTAAGTGGACATTAAAGACTCCACAGCTCCATTTGAAGTGCATGGATCCTCCTTAATAAACCAGCCACATCATTGTTACCTACATACAGAGCCATGTCTGCTGCATTCACTTTACTTTGAAGTATATCTTAAAGTTGTTGGAATATTTGAGGTATTGTCAAAGGTCTCAAGAACTCAAAGCATAATTTCTGATATTTACCACAATTTTTGTTTCTTTTCTCCTTGGAACCCTTTGGTTGGAGCCACAGACACTTCTGAGCATGTATTTTCAGGTACAATAATGGCCTTAAAAATCTTACAGTAATGATTGTATAATGCCTGTAATAATGTCAGATGACTTGTAATGGCTGCTGGAAGGACAGAAAGTAAGCAAGGGCATAATCCCACCAAGCAGAACCAATTGAATTTATTTAGTGGGTGGACAAGCTTAGTTTTACACTTGCAACAGGCAACCACAGCGGCGGACAATTAAATGAGAAAACGGCAGCTGGGATCCTGTGAAAATAACCTAAGGCTGTGCCCCAACGTGATCAATCTTTAAAATTGATGCAATTTAACATTAAATGTAGCTTGGCACACATCACCTCTATAATCGCCACTGTTTGTTGAAAATGTTTTTTTTAAAGCTCATGCAAAGCTTTTATAATGCGCTCCATTAAGTTCAACATGAGCATGCTCGACTCTGCCATTTTACAATTGTGATTTCTTTTTAAAAAACCGAGATTGCAAATAAGACGCGATGTTAAATGTTAATAGATGTGCGCACATAACAGTTCAGGTACCAGAAGATAAACCAAGTGTACACAAAGATGACAATGGTGCTACATCGGAATTCCAGTCACTTCCCTCTTCCTGAGATATCAGTGAAAAATATTTGATGAGATTTAATATACTCGGCTCTTTCAGCAGTCCTTTTTTTAAAGAAAGTTTTCATTACTTCATGCAGACTGATGAGAAAATATTAATAACTTCTAGTTCTATTAATTGCAATCTTGAAAACTTGGGGAATTTTTTTGTCTGATATGTTTAAAAATCATAGGTCAAGTTTGGGGATAATTAAGGGTGTCGAAATAGAATGTAACAATAAAAGTTTACATAGCTACTGCAGTCAACGCAGTAGGTCGTTACTCTCCTTCTCTAATGCAATAAAAGCTGGCCTCACATTAAGGGAAAATAGACATTTCAAATTGGAGGTGAAAATATTACCAAATGAGCCCCAGCAGAAACTAACTTCTTATCCTCAAGTGATGTGATTTCAATTCCCACTTCAGAGGCTTGAGCACTAAGTAATCTAGATTGATACCACACATTCTTCAGAGGAGAAGCTAAATCAGGACACTTCAGCTTCCCCCTCCACCCCGGTACCCAACCCCAACAATATCTGAAATTCTCACTGATGATGTCATGGGAAACCAATTGTTTCCCATTCAACATCGCAACAAGCACCTTATCTTTGGTCATTATCCCAATGTTGGGTGTCAGAGTTTGTTATGAACAAATTGAGTGCTGCATTTTCTACATTATAAAACAGGCAACACTGGAAAACGACTTTGTTTTTTTTAAAAAAGAGTCCTCCCACTACTGCAAGCTTTATAATGAGTAAGCACCTGAAGTGCAATGAGCTGACAAACCTTTCCTTAGGAAAACAGCTTTTTTGACCACAATCTTTCTAAAATTATGGAATGCTCAATATAAATGTTTGTTTATTTTCTATAATTTCAGATGATCCATTCATTTACTGCCACAAATGTGTTGAATCCAGCATGCAACTGAAGCATTAAATTCTTCATTAATTTAAGCATGCTGAGACATTGGACATCCACAAGAGTCACAATATACACCCAGTGGCCAGTTTATTAGGTACACCTGCTCATTAATGCAAATATCTAATTAGCCAATCATGTGGCAGCAACTTAGTGCAGAAAGCACGCAGACATGGTCAAGAGGTTCAGTTGTTGTTCAGACCAAGAAACAGAATAGGAGAAAAAAAAACTGACTTTGGCCCCATGGAATGATTGTTGGTGCCAAATGGGGTGGTTTGAGTATCTCAAAAACTCAGATCTCCTGGGATTTTCAGGCACAACAGTCTCTCAAGTTTAGAGTATGGTGCCAGAAACAAAACACATCCAGTGAGCGGCAGTTCTGTGGGTAAAAATACCTTGTTAATGAAAGAGGTCAGAGGAGAATGGCCAAACTTTCAAGTTAACAGAAAGGTGACAGTAGCTCAAATAAACATGTTTTATTACTATAACAATTACTATAGATTACAGTAAGAAATATAAATGTTGTGCAAATAGACACCATCTTCAGGTTCCTGATGAGAATAATGAGAAGGGGGCATGTCCTGGATGGTGACACATTGAACAGAAGGTGCACACTGGTGACAAGTGTTAGGGGATTTCATTCTAATAATGTCATGCATGGGCAATTGTCTGATAACAAAGACTTGGGATTTGATACTTTTAAGGACGGGGTCAGAGATGAGAAGATCCATCAGCATGCTTCTAAAGATTGCCCCATGTTTGCAAGGAATGTCAAAAATGGGCAATGAGAAAGACAGAATGGAGACCTGCAGTATACACAAATGAAACAGCTTGAGTAAATGAATTGAGTTATTGGCATGCAAAGAAAGGAATAGGTGTAAAATAGACCCAGTTCACATCCAGTAAGTTCTGAATCAACCATGAATCTTGTCATTAAATGCATTCACTCCTGAACAGACTGATGCTTACCCTCCCTTAATAAACTAATAAACTTTTATTGCCACACCATGGTCCATTATTTCAAAATTTTGTTCCTCACCTCTCTCCCAGTGAACAGGGCATTACAAAATGAAAAGGAGAACAACCAACATGAAATAAATTCAAAATTGCAAGGACAGCAATAAAAGGTGTAAGTATTGCTAGATTTTAATATGAAATTTTAATAAACTATTATGGCATGGGCGTCATAGAAATTCATTAGGACTGTACAATTTATGATGAATCCAATTTAGCATCTGAGCTTTTACACAAATCGCATTGAACCACACACGATTGAAAATGGACTGGAGTTGATCAATATTTCAAATTACTGTCAGTCTGTATCATCAGAGTGAAGGACAAACTGACATCTGCTATTAACTTTATAATTATGGCTTATTTAACTGAGACATTATTGATGGAAGAAACCTTTGATACCTTTCTCTGGAAGGAAAGCAGGACCTGTACCTGATCACTCCACCGAGCGTATCGCATGTTGAAAAGTCTCTACTGCACAGCCACCAATTTATGTATTGTAACGTCTCAGAAACAGTAAAGAAAATGAGCAATGATCTAATTTGGAGACAGGAGGGCTGAGAGGAATGATAACCCCTGATTTAAATATAGGTTCAGTCATGCTCACCTGAAGAGACAGAGAAAAGCAGGGAGACAGGTGGGAAAGCAGTCAGGCAGAAAGGTAGTCCAGACAGTTATTGTCTTACAAACTCTGCAAAGTATGTCTGAGCTATTGTTAGCCACGTGAACAGCAAATGCTGCTCCATAGTTACCAACCACAAACCCTGAGCCATTGACTGAACTAAGCTTTTGTCCCCTCTGTGGAAGTGAATTCATGTGAAAAGCATGTAATTAGGGAGAGTTTTAATTGACCACAAAATAACATACATTCTATCAAAGGAGAGACAACCTCGAAATTCTATAGCATCAAACCACTTGGTTGTGTTCTAGGCAACTGGTGTTCCTATTTTTTTTTTTACTTTTTGTTTAATGTGACCCAGGACTTCCCATATTTATCACAAAGTTTGTAACGTTGCTCTGGGTCTTTTTGTGTGTGAGACGCACTAACTTGCTGAGCAATCCAGGCATTAACATCGATGTGTGTTACACAACATTTATACATCCACATGCTACTTCTCCAAAAAAATCACTTACATTGGATCTCGTACATGGTAGAATTTTGCTGGAGCAGGTCCCCATATCATACAGCCATTGGCTCATTAAACACTGAAAATCTGTGCGCCTTTTTGCCACCAAAGTAAGTCTCCACGACATGTTCCTCTGTAAAATTACTAGAATGATGAACAGCTTATTATTTGTGTCTGCCAACTGCAAGACACTCCAAACTGGTACCAATGAGAAATGACACTTCCTGCTTGGTTGGTTAGTAGTCAGAGACAAAAGAAAAAATAGGAGCTGGTATCTCCCATCCAACTTGAATAATGTGGTTTTTCGATCATGTCCACAGTCAAATGATTTGATGTATTACTAGACTAGATTATGCTGGCACTGCAGTTTGACATTCTAAACTTACTGGTTGAGAACTGACCTGGATTTTCCAGCAAAAGATCACTCGATTTCAAAAGGGCCTATAGCCTATGCGAGTGGATATTGTTGGACTTGGGGGAGATGGAACAGAATAACACACACAAAATGCTGGTGGAACACAGCAGGCCAGGCAGCATCTATAAGGAGAAGCACTGTTGACGTTTCAGGCCAAGACCCTTCGTCAGGACTCAAGGGTCTCGGCCCGAAACGTCGACAGTGCTTCTCCTTATAGATGCTGCCTGGCCTGCTGTGTTCCACCAGCACTTTGTGTGTGTTGTTTGAATTTCCAGCATCTGCAGATTTCCTCGTGAAGCAGAATAAGTTGATTACTTCTGTTCATTTTAATGCTCTTTAAAAATAATACTGATATTTCAAAAGGTAATATTTAATGTTAAATGTAATTAAAATCTCAACATATTTAACAGCCTATAAATCTATGGTTTGGGATTTGCTGGCTATCAAAATCTTCCAGTAGTTTGGTGGCCAAGACCTACATTGCTCGATTACTTTGCTTGTGGTCCATGAAACCACGCCTTACCATTTGCCTCCAACTGCCTGAGCCAGCAACAGCCAGAAATCTGGTAAAATCAATTGCAAAGGAAGAGTCAACACTGACAAGAAACGCTAGCCAGTGGGCCTCATATTGGAAAATCCAGACCATTGTGGGATTTGCACATCAGTGACCACTGGAGTCCAGGACTGGATACAAAGTCCACAGAAACATCAGATGTCAACACCTTCCATTGTGTAGTAGATGGGAAGAGCATTCAAAGTAAAAACTAGTGTCAGGTTCTAAAGGGTGCATAATGTGTTGGCCAACATTGCCTCATTTCCTGGCTGCATAACTATTCATGGATTTTATTTATTTATAAAGCTGGCAAACTGGATATTCTTTAAAATAAATTAAAATAAAATTTGGAATACTAAACTTGAACCTGTGATCAGGTTTGGTTAAAGGCCAATTGTATAGCTCAGTGTCACTGAGAAGATTTGAGCTTCATAGGAAGATATGGTAAAATGTCAATGATGTTGAATTCTGCCCATGTTGATGTGCAACTACCTGAAGCAACAATAACTCAACCATTATAAAAGATTATGGCCATAAGTGTTTTGAGAGAGGCCATATGTATCTGGGAGTTTCCAGCAGTCGAGGAAAGACACAAAAACATGAGAAGGATAATTCCACAAATTTAAAATAATGTGCAGGATCTTGCAGTTTTAATGTAATTACAGGCAATTCTGCTATAATGCTGGTTCCATGATGTGAGTTGGTTATAATGTGATTGATGGATTGGGAAATGCTGTTTGCATTATGGGGGCCACATTGGTATCAGGTATGGAGGTACCAATACATAGGATCAGATAAAGGATTGTAAACTCAGCCAGCTCCATCAATGACATCTTCAAAGGGTGATGCCTCAAGTAGGTAGCATCCCATCATTAAGGACCCTCGCCACCAAGGACATATCCTCTTCGCACTGCTCTTATCAGAGAGGAGAAACTGGAGCCTGAAGGCACAGACTCAATGTTTAATGAACAGCTTCCTCTCCACCGGCAGATTTCTGAATGGTCCATGAACACTACCTCACTATTTTGCTCTCTTTTTGCATTACTGTACTTACTTATATTTCTTATTGTAACATATAGTAATTTTTCTATGTATTGTACTGTACTGCTGCTGCAAAAATAATAAATTTCTTGACATATGTCAGTGATAACAAACCTGATTCTGACAGCTGTTTTTTTGAAGGCAACTACAGTTTGCTCTGCTAAAATGTGACTTTTTATAACACAAGGTTTCTTAGGAACATAGACAGCACATTATAATGGAACTATCTATATTGTGGCTGTTGTTCATTACTCTGCTAAAGGCTTCTGCCAAGTTTGCACATTGGTTTGCTGATAACCTTTTACTTCAGCCCTACGTATCTGATGTTTCCAGAAAGTATTCACAGAACGAACATCTAGCAATTCAAAATATAATCTTGAGCCTCAGATTCTACAACTGTGTTGAAATGTTAAATACTAAAAGAAAGTTGAGGAGGAAAGAGAATCAGAATTGAACTAAGGCATGAAAGAAAGCAGCAAAGTTTGACTTCCTCCATCCACACAAGTAAGCCCTTATCACTCCCCAATGATAGTCTGAGACAGGCACAAGGTAGACATACAGATAAGTAATGTAATTCCATTGCTAACAGCTAACAACAGTCAAATTTGGTCCCCCCTCTGCCATTTGAACTGAAATTTCACAATTATGAATGATGCCGCATTGTACAGAAAGGCTGAGGTAATTTTCTTTCGATGCCTTCAGTGGGATGCAATACATAGCATGATGACTTAACAGTCAGGAGAAACAACATCAAGGTCACCAGGCCATCCAATGCAAGCAAAATTCTGATCTTTCCAAAACTGAGAAATCTTTCACAATTGCTGCATAAGAATTCCCAGGGCTGCTGAAACTGTCTGCTTTGTGTTGCACTTTTCTTCTTGCTTCTTGCCAAGGCCGCCTGATGAGAAAATAAACAGTAATGTGCGCAGATCGACAAAGATGTACTCGTTCTTTTTTTTAAAAAGCTCACTCCACCTCCCCCCATCCCCCCTGTCACCTGACCATCCTGGTTCACTGCCTGAAGCTGCAGCTCTTCCCCACAAAGCAGTGATGTGACGAGAAGCAATTTGCTTGTTGCTGAAGCAATTTGTGAATGGCACACAACAGCAAAAGGAAGAAGAGAAAGGGGGAGGAGTCAGAGGCCCCTCCGGTATCCCTGCCTATCATGGCGGGACAGCGCATCTGCCTCTGGACACTGATCCAGGCATCAAAAAAACTATACCCAGCCCAGCTGATCAGTAAAATCCTCTCCACCAGTATCACATGCCACTTGTAAGACAGTAAAGGGCATCACAGCAACAGAGTCACAGAATCATATCTTTCAACCAACATTCCAGCCTCTGTTTCCCAGAATGTCCAGCTACATGACAAGCCCACCACAAAGTACACGCTCTCGAAGGGTCCCCGGAGTCCTCAACATTTGATTCCACACCCAATGATATCTCACAGCATCAGGTCAAATACGATAGGGAGACTACATGCTTAACATAATCCATTGTTTGAATGTCAATGGAAAAAAACAACTAGGCAGTTTATTGAAACAGTTCATTGGCACAGATACTGACTGAGCTGCCCAATGAGGCTTATGAGAAATGAATAAACAAACATAAAAGAAAAATCTATTTCTGCATCCGTGACAGAAGTGGTAGGAATGATCACACTGTCCTTTGTTTTGTGAGCCAATCACCATGCCAAGGTAGGAAACAAACAAAAAAGTGACATGGCTATTCATTACTGTTGGAGATACAGCATAATATCTGGCCCAATGAGCCCAGAGCACACAATTATACTCATGTGACTGATTAACCTACTAACCCATACATCTTTGGACTTACTCCCCCATTCATTTATGTTCAATCAATAAGTCATGGAAGTTGTTGATGATTATGCTTTTGGAGTATGCCCTCAACATTAGCCCCCTCACTGATGCTCTGTTTAGACCACTTGGCTCTAGACAGATTCAGTCCAAGCATGAACAGAAAGACTAAGTTCCGGAGCAAAAACAAAAACAACTTTCTTTGATGTTGCAGTATTTGACTGAATAAGCAACACAAGCATTTTCAAAACTGGATGCAAAGGAAAAGAAAATGCCGATAGTCATTTTCAGCATTATGGATAATGCTTGAGAATTTGTGAGACAAAGCACTGCAGCTTAAGAATACCCTGCATGGTCATCTATTGCAAACTGTTTAATCAGTGAACTTTCCACCATCAAAATTAAAGAGGTTAGGTAATGATTGTACAACATTTAATTCCACTTGCATCTCCTCCAATGAAGAAAACTGTGCCTGCAGTAGGAAGACCTGGACAACATTTAGTCTTGGCTGATCAGAGGCAAAGTATGTTCATGCAGTACAAGATCTAATAAAATAATCATCACAATAAGAGGAAGTCTACTTCCATCTCATATTCAATGGCATTGACACAATAGAAGACCCTTCATCGGAAGTGGATTTGCTGAAAGAGGAATAGATGATTCAACTTATTGATCCTACAATCAAAAAGCAAAAAAGAAAAACACCAGATGCTAAAAAGATGTGAGAGCACTGTCAACTATGGTTGAGTAGATGAGATAAATGGAAGGCATCTCAGAAGCACTGGCTGGGAAAGTCTCCTCAGTAGAATTGTTGCAATGGAGCCCGACAAACTGGGAGAACAGAATAGAGACCTTTCATGAGGGGATGTACTTAAGACAGTTGTGGAGTCTATGGGCTCATGAAGGTCATTAACCTTTCTGATGAGATGGAGGTACAGGAATGAAAAAAGCCAGAGGTGGACCAAGTGAACATGAGATGGGTTGAAGAGACATGTTAACAACTAATGAATATCAGAATATGTTGAAAACTGCCACAGAAATCGTAAAGCTTTCAAGATCTTCACATGAATACATAGCAGGAATAGTTATAAAAAGTACCATAAAAAGTAGTTATGGTGGTGCTCTGAGGATTACTCTACATGTTCAATAAGTGAATTCGATTAACATTCTACCATTTCTGATCTGGAGGAAGTGAAGGAGATTCAAGAAATTGTGATATATTCTGACAATGTTCAGCCAGGTGAAGGTGGTGGAGGAGCAAGTCTGGTTGGACATGAAAATGAGAATGAAGAAGAGGGCCTTTGAGCTATCATGTTATTGCATGGAGAAAACCATGGAACCAGGAAATTTTAAAACTGTCAAAAAGTAGAAGGCATCAGAAGGATTCATAGATACAAGTGGGGAAAGACTGCACGAAGGAAGAAAAATACAATTAATGTACAGAAAAATAGGTTCCGTGGGAATTCAATAAGTTGGGAGAATGAGTCCCTAGAATTGCTGGAAAAGATATAGAGAAAACTGTGCGGGTTGAAAAAGAGATTGAAACAGTGGAGAGAGGGTCTGAATGAATGGAATGTGTGTCCCGGATACAATTATAAGTTTAATGCTGAAGTCTGTAAACTAATTTTGTTTAGTGGTGAGTAGCCTTCTGAAAGTCACAACATTAACTATTTACCCTCATCTGATCTCTTGGTTACAACATCCAAAAATAGGTTAGCTGTGTATGATTTACTTTTCATAAATCCATGCCAACTCCACCTGAACCAACCATTTTCTAACTGTCCCATTATTGCTTCTTTAAGTTAACAGATTTAAGCACTTTCCCCATCACAATATGGCTCTCTGTTTTCTTTCTCCTTGCTTAAACACTTCCTTCCAACCTGTGAAAAAATGTTCCAGATTCCACAAAATGCTAGAATACAACCAGTATATTCACCACTGCCATAGCCAGCTCCTTCAAATCCATTAGATCAAGTGTTGGTTTTTTTATCACCTTTCAGACCTATTAATTTATCCACAACTTATTTTTTTTTTTACTATTACTCCTCATTCATTCTAGATGTTGTTGCCCATTATCTCTTGAATCTTCTGTGAAATATTAATTTTTTTCTGCATTTTCTTTAGTCCCCAATATAGTTTCTACCATCTCAGCATGTGAAGGATGCACGTTAGCTCTTTTTTTCCATTTTGGCTCATATTTTGACATCTTTTTGTTGCTCCCCAGACTACTCAATATTACTTTTCCCTTCCCTTCTCAATGCCTTGGTCTTCCTTTGCGAGTATTTCCAGGCTTATAGTTTTTTGGTGCATAAAAAGCCTTTTCCTTTGATCTAGTACTGTTATCTTCATAGGCATGACTGGGCCTTTTTCACTTTTTTGTTAAATCACATCTTTAATTTTGTTTCAAGAATCAAGGCCATGAATTCCTTTATTGTAATTTAAGTCTTTAGCTTCAGATTGAAAATAAATCACGATCAATTTTTATATAAAGTTCAATCATATTGTGATCACTGCTCTTCTAAGGCTCGTTAACCACCAGATAATCAATTAAATTTTCTCATTACACAATACTACTAAATCTAAAATAGGCTTTTCTTTCATTAGTTACTTTATATACTCATCAAAAACAAAACATATACGATTATATACAAAGCATATACTATATATATATATATAAAATGCATTATCATCACTGTTTAGGAGCCTGTAGATAACTCCTGTCAATATTTCTTACCATTTCTGAGCTTCAAACAGGAGTGCACCTGGATGACAAACTTGAGTGGAGCATCAACACAAAGGTGTGTGTGTGTGAGGGCCAGAGTTGCCTCTGCTTCCTAAGGAGACTGAGGTCCTTTGGAGTATGCAAGCCTCTCCTTCCCATGTCTTACCAGTCTGTTGTCACCATTACAATCTGCTATGCAGTGGTGTGCTGGGACAATGGCATCAACACAGGTGATGCCAACAGGCTCAATAAACTGATTAGAAAGGTTGGCTCTGTTAATTGAGTCAAACTGGACACACTGGAGGGTGTGGTAGAATAAAGGACCCTATGTAAAATCCTGGTAATGCTGGACAATGTTTCTCACCCTCTTCATGGCAACTTGGCTGAACAGAGAAACACTTTCAGTAATAGACTGACAACTATGCTGCTCCAAAGAGCACCATATGAGGTCATTCTTACCCCCAGCCATTAGACTCTATAATGGGTCAACCTATAGCCGGGGAAGTGATGACCCCCTCTTGTTACAATGTTATTAACCTCTGTTTACCACACCCTGCTTTTGCAGACACCCTGCGCAATACTACCATCACTACACCATCTGCATGGTGTGAATGTGCACCCAATACTGTATAATATTATGGTAATTCTTGCACTATCATATCAGTATGAACTTGTAAATCTTGCAACTTGACTTCTAAATCTTGTACATCTTATTTTTAAGGAAACTTATTTTTTATTCTTTCTTACTTCACTTGTAATATTTGTATATCTGTGCACTTGTAATGTTACCGTGGCACTTTGGGAATAATAAAGTATCTATTTATCTATCTGCCTCTTAGCGAACTGTGCACTTGCATTCCCAGATCCCTCTTTTCCACAACACTCTTCAGGGCCTTGCCGTTCACTTTATAGCTCCCAGAAGACCACAAGACCGAGGAGTACAATTAGGCCATTTGGCCCATCAAGTCAGCTTCACTATTTGGTCAGGGCTGACTTATTGCCTCTCACAACCCCATTTTCCTGCCCTCTCCCCGTAACCTTTGAAGCAGTTAGTAATCTATAATCTATCATTGTCAGCTTTAAATATACTTAATGACTTGGTCTCCACAGCTGTCAGTAACAATAAATTCCACAGATTCACCACCATCTGGCTAAAGAAATTCCTCCTCATCTTTGTCCTAAAGGGACATCCTTGTATTCTCAGGCTGTGTCCTCTGGTCCTAGACTCTCCAGATATATTCTGTATTTATAATCCAGTAAGGGAGTTTTAAAGAAAGGATAATACCAACAAAACAAGACAGTCATATGACATTTTAAAACAATTAGGGAATTTTACTGGATATGCACGGAAGAGAACAGATAAAATGTCAAAATTAATTTCTAAGTTAAATATAGCTCTCTTCACAACTCCAGTTCTGTAAAGCTTTGGTAAAACCAAATTGGGAGAATAGGTCTCCTCACCATGAAAAAATATACACTCAGTGGTCACTTAATCAGGTACAGGAATTGAACACAGTGTGGTCCTCTGCTGTTGTAGCACATCCTCTTCAAGGTTCAACGTTCTGTGCATTGAGAGAGGCTCTTCTGTGCACTGTTGTACCGTGTGGTTAGACTGGGGCCTTCTTTGTCAGCTTGAACCAGATTGAACATTTTGATCTAACCTCTCTCATTAACAAGACATTTTTATCCACAGAACTGTCATTCACTCTGGATGTTTTTTTATCCACACCATTCTCTGTAAACTCAAGACTGTTGTGCTTGATAATTCCAAGAAACCAGCAATTTCTGAGATACTCAAACCACCCCAACTCGCACCAACAAGGTCACTTAGATCACATTTCTTCCCTACTCTGATGCTTGGTCTGAACAACAACTGAACCTCTTCATGGTGTCTCCATTCTTCTAGGCATGGAGTTGCTGAAACATAATTGGCTAATTAAATATTTGCATTAGTGAGAGGGTGTACCTAATAGAGTGGCCGCTAAGTCTCTTTTTTTCTTACGGTACAATGCAGTTTTAACATATCGATTGCTGGGATGAGTTCTCCCATTGGATGGTAGAAATTTGTATTCACTAAAGTTTAGAATGAACACAAGCTCATTTAAACAAAGTTCTTGGATGGTTTGGCAGGATATAAACTGAAGGGCTTCTTGCCCAGAAATGTGAATCTAGAACCAATTCAAAGCAAGAACTTGGCATCATTATTGAGATAAGGAAAAAATATTTTACTCAGAAGTTGTGAGGCAATATATTCTCCACCCAATATTTCTAAATGTGCAATTTATGGGCAATTTCAAAATTGAAATCTATAAAGCTTTGAAAATGCTTTTCCCAGGGAAAGGAAGATCGAATGGGAAAATGGAGTTGAAGCTAAGGACCAACTCTAATCTGACTGAACACAGAGTAGACTCAATGGACAGTATGGTCTATTCTTGATCCCCTTTCTTATTATTAAATTAAATTGTATTAAAAACACCTCTATGAAAAACTCCTCATCTCCCACTCACAATCTCTTAAGACTAATTTAGAATTAAACCAAGCAATTAGATCTAATTTGCACAATTGCAAATTCAGAATAAGTCTTGAGAGGTGCGTATCCTATAAAAGAAATTCAATTTCCACACTAGGGTGCTGGCTATTAGAAAGGTCTGATTTGCCACAGATAGGAACGCTTGTCCTTCTAATATTTCTTTGTCACCTCTAAAAACCATTAATTTTTCCCAATGTTCCACTGGAGTCTACAAAATCAATGCCATTTCTCAGGTGGACCTAAGACACAAGAAATGAACAATATATTTTGCACTATCAGACATCAGAGCAGAAGGTGACACTAATGTATTGTGCCAGCTGCCATCATCAAGTACTAATTATTACTTGATGGCATCTACTGGGTAATTAATAAATTGAGACTTCACCATCAGTCACAGTTGATTTAATATTGATACTTCACTTCTTAGTTTACAGATCTGTAAATATTTCACGCTGATTTTTATATTCTCATGGGTTGAGAAAGTCGCTGTTAAGGCCAGAACTGAATGGTCATTCCTAATGTACCTCATTTTTGTGATGAAGAACAGATTTCATGAACCCGCAACAGTCCTTGTGGTGAAGGAATCCAGAGTGCATTAGGTCACAAGTCTTATTAAATTTAAGCCATGCTGCTTGATACAAAGGAATGAGTTCCTTTGACATTACACCCAGTAGTTCAGAGTTAATTAAGTGTTAAATAAATCAGGCCAGTTATGAATAACATACAGATATGGATCACAGTCAGAAACAGACACACACCTGGATATACATGTTTTAAAAATTTGTAACTGGTAGGATGCATTGAGGGAGCAGTTAGAAGAACATACAGGGATCCTGGACTTCACAAAAACATAAAAAACGCTAAACCAAACTAAACAGGCATCCAACCTTGGTCATCACACATCTGGAAGGATGTAACAAATTTTGGACAGTATTCATTAAAGAACTACTGGAATATTCCTGGGCCAATAGAGTTCAGCTGCAAGGTTAGATTGCAGAAAGTAGACTTGCTCTTGGAACAAGATAAAGAGGAGTTTGGTGGAGGTAGACATGATCATAATGGGTTTAAGATTAGGTTAAGCAGAATTAAGTTATTCCTTTTAATAGATGCCTTAAAGACATGGAAGCAGAAGTTTAAGAGGATGGCAAAGGACTTACAAGATGCAAGGATCTTTGGTTCCTTCTGCTCATAAGGATGGTGAAAGTACTTATGAGGTTTTTAAAAAGGGAATTGTATCATATAAGGAAAATAACTCCCAGTGCTATAGAGAGAAGGGAGGGACAATAGATGAATAGATAGCTATAGAAGAAGCTATGATGGACACTGAGACAAATGGCTTCCTCTATCAATTTTTTTGTATATCACTAGCATAATTGGATTAGAAATAACGTTTCTAGACCTTTCATCCAGTAATAATCATCCTAGTAGTATTTTGTGACTCTGCGATTTAAAGTTATAGTCACTACAACAAAACTTTGTAGTTGATCAAGGGAGAGTGTGGATAGCAGATCTCTCAGTTTTGAAATCACTCAAGCCCCGTAGATGAAATTACTAGCTCAGATTGCTAGCTAGTGTAAAAAAAACAGACTTTTGCTTCTTTAATTCCTTATCAGGAGAGTGCAATGATGATTATATTTAGAGATTGGTTTCTGGTCTTTGGCTTAAAGGCAATGAGCACAATTTATTTTATTTTTATTTATTAAGATATGGCACAGAACCAACCACTCGAGCTGTGTTGCTCAGCAACCACTCTCCCCCCCCCCCCCCCCCCCCATTTAACCTGAGCCCAACCACAGGACCATGACCAATTAATCTCCCAACTGGTACACCTTTGGAATGTGGGAGGAAACCAAAGTACCCACAGGAAATCCATGTGGTCACAGGGAGACGTACAAACTGCTTACAGGCAGTGGCAGGAACTGTACTGTAAAGCATTGTGCTAACCACTATGCTACCATGCTGCCCCAAGTACTTTTAATCACATGCCATCTCCAACAGATGGGTTTGGGCAGTGCAAGAGATTTCTGTTTTAGAAAATTTGAAATTCAACTCCAAATCACTTCCTGCACTGCACTTTCTCTGTAGCTATTACACTTCTTTCTGCATTCTGTTATTGTTTTACCTTGATCTTCTTCAATGCACTGAGCAATATAAAGTAAGCAAGACAAGCTTTTCACTGCACCCGGGTACATGTGATAATAACCTAATTCCAGTTCCAAATTTGAGCCAACCTGTTGAGGTATTTAGAGAGTTCAGCAACACTTAAAATGTTAAAATGAAGTCCATTTAAATGTTAATGCTCTTATTGACTTAACTACTTTGGTGAAACCTGGTTGATAGCTACTAGATCCATAAGGTCAGTAAAGCACAGGTTTGGAGTGAATCCTCCAAGCTAACCTGTGAAGACCCTCCCCAAACTCAAACCAATGTATATTTCTGGGTTTCACATCAAAACATCCTCTCACACCACTGACTGAAGAGCTGACATGCAACCAACTAAGAGGCCGGTGATCTCATCTTTTAAGCCACAGATGTATCCAAGCTTTACTTTCCTACATCCACTCTTTCTATTCCTGCACACCTCCTCCAGCACCATAAGGTTCATAATGATGTCATTTAATGGGCATAATTACATGATTAGGAGTCAACTCTACTGTCACCCTATTGTTTAGCCATGTCATAGCACTGTCCTAGGAAGAAAACCCATTTACCATATTGTAGATATATCAGTAGGTCCGTTAGTCTCGATGGATTTGTGCCTTGGGAAGTTTCCAGGGCGCAAGCCTGGGCAAGGTTTTTTTTATGGAAGACAGGCAGTTGCCCAAGTTGCAAGTCTCCCCTCTCCACGCCACCGATGTTGTCCAAGGGAAGGGCATGAAGACCCAAACAGCTTGGCACCAGTGTCACCACAGAGCAATGTGTGGTTAAGTGCCTTGCTCAAGGACACACACGGAGCCTCAGGCAAGGCTCGAACTAGTGACCTTCAGATCACCAGATGAACGTCTTAACCACTTGGCCACATGCCAACACTGTAGATATATACCATGTTGGGGTTAATAGACACATTTAATATTTTAAGCATAACAGTAGTGTTGCACCAAGAACTGGGGTTTAAAAAAACCTATTGTTTGAGCTTCTTGATATGCTCTCTTTTGCTTGCAGGAATTCAAAAGAATCAATTATTTAAAAGTATTCAACACACACCTTGTACACATTAGCTGAGTAGTTTTGATGCTGAATAACAGTTCTGCGAGAACACTTAATTCAACCTGTATAATAGTATTGTTACATGTACAGTGAAAAGTTTGTCTTACATACTGTTTATACAAATCAATTCATTACAAAGTGCATTGAACTAGAATAAAGTAAAACAATAAACAAGCAGAATAAAGCTACTGAAAAGAGAGCAGTGCTGGTAAAATGATGAAGTACAAGGTCATAACATGATAGATTGTGAGGCCAAGACTCCATTTTATCATACAAGAGATCCATTCAAGAGTCTAATGACAGTGAGATACAAATTACATTAGGATATATACAGTAGGGTAGAAGCTACATTCTTGTATAAAATATGTTATATAGTTACATGCTTTAAAGTAATTATATACATCACATAGTATTGGCATATACTACTTTGTTGACTTATCAAAACTCACTCTAATTGCTACAATTGCTTGCTCTGATAGAATTTGAAAGGACAGTATTAAGCCAACTAGGATTCAATGATGTGTCCAAGAACACACTTGCAACCCAACTTAAGTTCTGCTTTATATTAGCCAGAAGGGAAGACAGTTACTCTTTTGAATATCCAAACAGTTTCTCAACCAAGAAACAGCTCACTTTTTTTCCCAATGCCTGATGGTATAATAAAGCAAGGACATATTTGAACATGTAGAAAGACAGAGTTATGGCTGATCAAGAGGACTCAACCCGAGTCCAATTAACAGCTGCTATAGTCTTAACAAGATGTTGTAGCAAGTGGCAAGTAGATACATATATATTGAGAAAGTGATTAAAGCTGGTATTCTTCGTAACTAGAAAAAAGAATAGGTGAATACTGTCCTATCCATTGTTCAGACACCACGATACAGATCAATTAAATTCACCGTTTATTTTTAAAAGACACTAAATCTCTGACAAAAAGCAAACATGTGGGTGTATGTCCTGATGATGGGCAAACACCCATATGTCCTGATGAAGGGTCTTGGCCCGAAACATCAACTGTTTGCTCTCTTCCATGGGCCTGCTGAGTTCTTCCAGCAGTTTGAGTGTGTTGCTTTGGATTTCCAGCATCTATAGATCTTCTTGTGTTTGAAACATATGGCTGCCATGGTAGCATAGCGGTTAGTGCAATGCTATTACAGCTCAGGGCTTTGGAGTTCCATTCTGATAGATAGATAGATAGATACTTTATTCATCCCCATGGGGAAATTCAACATTTTTTCCAATGTCCCATACACTTATTGTAGCAAAACTAATTACATACAATACTTAACTCAGTATAATATGATATGCATCTAAAATCACCCTCTCAAAAAGCATTAATAAATAGCTTTTAAAAAGTTCACTAAAATACATTGAATGGTAACTTAAGCTCAGTCCTAACCCCGGCACTTTAACATATCTTACCCCTGGCGGTTGAATTGTAAAGCCGAATGGCATTGAGGAGTAATGATCTCTTCATCCTGTCTGAGGAGCATTGCATCGATAGCAACCTGCCGCTGAAGCTGTTTCTCTGTCTCTGGATGGTGCTATGCAGAGGATGTTCAGGGTTTTCCATGATTGACCGTAGCCTACTCAGCGCCCTTCGCTCTGCTACCGATGTCATACTCTCCAGTTCTGTGCCCACGACAGAGCCCGCCTTCCTTAACAGCTTATTAAGACGTGATGCGTCCCTCTTCTTAATGCTGCCTCCCCAACACACCACCACAAAGAAGATGTCATCCGTAAGGAATCTATACACCCTTCCTGCGGAATGCGTGTGTGTTCTCAGTGAGCTCCAGTCCAAATACGTACTGGCTAGTAGGTTAATTGGTCATTATAAATTGTCCTGTGATTAGGCTAGGATTAAATCAGGGGTTGCTAGGTGGTCCAGTTCAAAGGGCTGTTAGGGCCTATTCTGCACTGTATCTTAAATAAATAAAAATCTGTCACAGTCCAGGCACATGATTTAAATGAAATTTACTATCTAAGCAAACACCTACAGTGCTCCTATCTAATAAAGCTTCAGTAAATTTTCCTTCAACTAGATTCATGGAATCAAGTCATAATTGTAGCCATGTGACCCACTGTACCCATTTTGGGTTTCAATAGAGAAATCAATTCATCCCACTGAGACACAAAAGACTGCAGATGCTGGAGAAACTCGGTCAGGTTGGATCTGGGGTAAAGGAGAACAGGGGAAGAAACTAAAATATTACTGATGTAGAGCTTCAACCCAAAACATCGAAAATTGTTTTTGTCCCACAGATGCTGTTCAATGACCTGAGCTCCTCCAGCAGATTGTCTGTCACCTGATTACTGTTGCTGAGAACTTGGTTTTGTTTGTAGACAGTAGAAAATCAGCAGAAAGACATGTGAACCCAGCTATCGCACAGCATACCTATTGACCTCTTCAGCTTAATTATTGGCGATGTACTAAAGTGGAGCAGAAAAGTGCTTCATCTTGGACTTTGTGGCTTCACTGTCCCAATGGGATGAATATGTTTAAGAAATGGAGGAACTCATTGTGGGTCAGGTAGATGAAGGGTCTCAACCCAAAATATCAACTACCCTATTTGCTTCCAAAGATGCTGCCTGACCTACTGAGATACCCCAGCATTTTGTCTTTTTGTTCCAGATTTGCATCTGCAGTCTTGAGTCGCTGATTAAGAATTGGATGTTTAGACTATAGTGAGATATTTCTCCTAGCCAAACTAACATCAGTGTTGTATGGGATATATTTAGTATTATACCACAGATGTCACTATACTAGATCTGTGGTAAGAGTTCTAAAGCAAAGATCTGAATACACAAGCTCAAATCACAATGGCAGCTGGTGAATTTAAATTCATGTAATTAAATAAATTTAGACTTTTCTAAAAGGAAAAGCTAGTCTCAGTAAGAGTAAATACAAAACCTCTGGAGTGCTTTAAAGTCCATTGAATCTCTTTGCAGTAAGGAATTCAGCCATCCTTACTCAGTCTGGCCTATTTGTGACTCCATATCCAACAATGCAGTTGCGTGTTAACAGCTTCTTCAGCTCAGGGTTCATTAGTGATGCACAATAAATGGCAGAATTATCAGCATGGTCCACCCCACTTGAATAAATTAAAACTAAACTTTGCTCAGTAAAAATTCTCATTATGCCAGAGTATTTTGAGATCATCATCCAAAGTTGATCATCCCTTCAAATGAATCAAAAACATATTGTTAAATCATAAAGCTCAGGCTAAAAACTTCAAATCAAATTTAATTACCTCATACAAAAATTTCATCTGGGTGCAGAGTTTCTAATTTATACCTCACTGCCAACAGATGTGTTTAAATTCCTTTGCTTTTTGCATTATTCACATAATTTTCCCAGATTCCATCTTTCAGGCAACCCTTGCAGCTAAATCCTAGATTCTACGTTGCAGATAGATTGCTCATATATGAAAATTCATTCTTTATCTAATGAACATACCAGAGTTATTTCTTGATGTGATCCTCATCTTCCTAAATCAATTGAATGCAGTTAAGCCTTGACTGCCAAACTAATTTGACATATTTAACAGAGAATGACTTTGGTAACCAAAACAGTTGAAATGACTAAGCTTGTTTGGACAGAGCAGAGGGAAATATAGAAATACAGAAAAGCTCACAATGGAAGCATCAAATGATAACTAACATTCTTTCCCCCATCCACAGAAGCTAGCTAACTAATGTCCAGGTGAAGATGTCAAAGACTCTCTTTGATTTGAACACGATCAGTAAGTTCTGAAAAGCTTGTGCTGTTCCAAATAATATCCAAATTTTGGAAAAGTTGATTGCATACGTACTTGAACAGATAGCACATGAGGCATACTTAATTGGAAGACTTAGGCTCTTTGCTTTTCAAGTTATTTAATGTCTTCCCCAACTAGAAGCCCTCCATGAATCAAGAGACTTGCAATCTGCTGAGGGTCAGATCAGTGGTGTTCAGGTACTAAGATAGCTTAAGCTAACATTTTCATGGCGGATGACATTTTAAAATCGTCAGCCATGACTCAGTAGCTCTTTCACCACTGAGTCACAACATTGAGTTTAATCTTCACATTCCAGAGAACTATGTACCAAAATCTAGACTGACTCTTCAGTTTAGTCTGGGAATGTTGCACTGTCAAAGATGCTACCTTCTGGTTAAGATGTTACACAGAGGTCCTTTCCGCTCTCTCGATGGCCATTTCAGAGAAGAGTAAACAAATTATCTATGTTCTTCTGCACAATATTTATCCCTCAACCAAACTAGGTTATCCAATTGTAATACACTGCATTTGTGAGAGCTAGCTGCCCTGCTTCCTACATTATAACACTGTTGCTCAAAAAGTACTTCACCTGGGGCCACAGAAGGAAAACCTGATTTTTATAATTTTTTTCTTAAAATTATTTTATATCCATTAATAACAAGCACACCTTAGTCACCACCTTCTGAATGAATCAAGAAGACTGCTGTCACTGAATTGACAGGATGACTGTTTCTAGTGAAATGTCTTGACCTGGAAAGAGTTATTTGACAGAACTAAATGTGGACATTGCTTGCAGTGCATCTATCAAAACAACATGAGCACAGCTATTCCCCCAAGGCTTTAATGTGAAAGATATAATACATATAAAACAAAAGCTCTACAGCAATAACTAGCTTGGACATCTGATGCATCATAGTGACTGTGTGTGAAACAACAACTGTTATCCAACTGGTATATGTCATGGGATGGCAAGATGGCTGTGTTCTCTATTATCATGAGACCACTTACAACAAGAGGGTGGCACTGCAATGCAGCAACTGCCTCACAGTGCCAGAGACCCAAGTAAGATTGCACCATCTCCCTGTGATCACTTAGTTTTTTCATTCCTGGGTGCGCCAGCTTCCTCCCTTGCCCCAAAGAGGAGTAGGTTGGTACGTAGGTTAATTGGCCAGTGCAATTTTCTTTGAGTGTGTAGGTAGGTGGTAGAATCTGGGAGTTGCCGATGGGAATGTGGGAAGATAAAAAGAAATAGGTTTAATGTAACAGAAGAACAAATGGGTGATTGATGGTCAGTGGTGACATGGTGGGCCCAAGGGTTTGTTACCATGCTTTACGACTCCAACAATTTGCATTAATATAGTATCTCTTTGACATAATAAGTCCCATGGAAAAAAAATGAAATAAAATCCAGTGGGAAGCTACAGGAGGAAAATCACCAAAAGCATCATTAAAAAACAAATTTAATGTCATCTAAGTCAATGAAAATCTCATTCTGATAAACAACCTCCTGACAATCCACAACACATTCAACTATACTGGCATTTTACAACAACAACTTTTTACTTTCATTGGCAGAAATTTGATTGAGGGAGATGCCAAATGGCTTTGATCGTAATTTTTTGACTGGCTACAGTTGTCACAACACATCCGCAAATTGTTTCATTGGTGAGCAAGCTTTTATTTAAATTTATCTACATGATGACAATAAACAGGCATCTGTTAGTCTTGAGAGACCATGGATTTGCGCCTTGGAAAGTTTCACCCTTAGCTGAGGCTCGAACTAGCGACCTTCAGATCACTAGGTCAACACCTTAACCACTTGACCACGCAATAAATGCCAACATTTATTGCACATCCATAGTTACCCTTGAGAAGCTGGTGCTGCCCCTCCTCTGTGAACCTCTGCAGTCCTTCTGGTGAAGTTCTGCTGGATGATGGGGCCTCTTTGTTGTTATCAGGCTGAATATTGGTGGTTGGGATCATATATTTCCAAGTCAGCTGTTTATAAAAGATCCTAAGACACAATTTCAAGGAGAAACAAAAATTACCTGTGCTTTTCTGACTGATATTTATTCCTCAAACAACATAACAAAACAGGTTATTGAATTGTTACTGCACTGTCTTTGGGAGAGTTGCAATGTTACAAGGGGGATGGAGACAGAGAGACTTCAGATTTCTGACCAACAGACCGCAATCAGTAAGGATAGGCAACACCACATCCAAGATGACTATTTTAAACCATGGTACTCCCTCAGCCCTCTACTCTATTCCCTGTGGCCAGATTCTGCAAGTCTACAGATGATACTATCATAGTGGACCATATCACAAATAACGATGAGTCGGACAACAGGAAGGAAATAGAGGGCTTAGTGACATGATGTCATGACAACAACCTGTCTCTCAATGCTGACATAGCAAAGGCCTGGGCATTAACTACAGAAAAGGGAACAATGCACGTGCTCCTGTCTACATCAGTGTCAGGGTTGAGAGCATCAAGTTCCTAGGTGTGAACAGCACCAATAGGTGTCCTGGTCCAACCATGTGAATGCAATGGCCAAGAAAGCTCACCAATGCCTTTAATTGGGAGGCTTAAGCAACCTGTTAACCATTACCAATTTTAATCAATCCACTACAGAAAGCATTCTGTCTGGATACATAAATGGTACATAATGGTTTGGTATGGCAACTACTCGGTACATAACTGCAAAGAGTTATGAACACAGCTCAGCACATGATGGGATCCAGCCTCCCCTCTATGGACTATGTCTATAGTAAAGCTAATGAAAGACTCTGCCTATCCTGTACATTCTCTCTTCTCCTCTCTCCTTTTGGGCAGTAGATACAGAACATTAAAACCCATGCACTGCCAAGTTCAAGGACAGCTTCTATCCAAATGTTATCAGTTTCTTGAACTGACCTCTTGCACGCAGAGGAGAAGTCTTGGACTCTCGGTCCACCTCATTATGATCTTGCATGTTATCATTTACCTATATTCAAATTTTTCAGAAGCTTTTGCGCTTTATTTTGCATTGTTATTGTTTTACCTAATTCTAGCTCAATGCACTGTGTAATGATTTGATCTGTATGAACAGTATGCAAGACAATCTTTTCAATGTATCTTGACACGTGACAACAACAAACTAATACAAATCTGAACAGCAGTCAGTGGGTCAGGCAGCATCTGTGCAGGAAAATGGACAGTTAATGTTTCAGGTCAAGATCTGTTCAGGAGTTCCTCTTGGATGTCGCAACAGATTAAAGATTAGCTTTATTTGTCACATGTATATCAAAACAGCGAAACATACAGTGAAATGCGTTGTTTACATTAACAACCAACACAGTTGGAGGATCTGCTGGGGGCAGCCCACAAGTGTCGTCATGCTTTCCAGCGCCAACATAGCATGTGCAGAACTCATTAACCCTAACCTGTACGTCTTTGTTTGGAATGTGGGAGGAAACCACACAAACACGGGGAGAATGGATCAACACTTTAAATGTCCTTTAGTTACTTGGGACTAATCAGAGCCATAACGCAATGCACTGTGTAATGATTTGATCTGTATTAATAGCATGCAAAATCTTTTCTATGTATCTAAAAACATGTGACAACAATGTATATCCTGGATTTCTACTGATTTACAGGTGGTGGTATGATAATGCACATGTTACCTTATCCTTCTGGATGCTTGTTGGCTTAGATTTGGGCGGCACTAATAACGATTCTTCAGAAAACTGCTGCAGTCCATATGATAAATGGTACATACTGCAGACACAGAGTGCAGATGGAGCAGCGAGCATTTAGGTTGACACACCTGGTGCAAACAAGCAAATCACATTGCCTAGATGGTATCAAGCTTCTTGAGAATTATTGGAACTGCATTATTCAGAGAATGGTAAGCATTCTATTGCATACCTAATATGTGCCTAATCGGTGGTGGTAAGGGTTTAAGAGAGCCTGGCCTCTGCTTAAGGTCCTGATATTTATTTAATTAACTTTCTAATCAAAAGGTGTCCCCAAGGCATTGATGGTGAAGGATTCAACTATTATAATACCATTGAATATCAAGAGGAGATGGTTACATTCGCTCTCACAGTGAGTAATCACGCTGTATCTTAAACTACAGTTATCTCATAATTATGAATGGAAGTCCAAAGACATTTAGTGGTAGACCTAGTCAGAGACCAGCTATTGGAAGCCCAAGTATCACCATTTTAAAAGCACTGCTAATTTTGTACAAATCAATTTGTGAAATGCTTTTCAACTATGCTTTGCTGCAATACAGAATTTAGTTTGATAAACTTATTCATTATTCTATCTTTGATTTCTCTGCCAAGTAAAAATTTCCACCAACTGTCAACTTTATCTTTTGATCACCTCCTTCACAACCAATATTTTTTTGACCATGCTGACAAGTGTTTTCTTCAATCCCAGAGATACAATCCGAGTACTACATTTCAAATGAAGGGCACTAGATCAACATGTTTGCCTTTTTAATAAGCATGATCAACTGAATAAGTCAAACATGTATATTATCTTACTGCGCAGCGTAAGCGTAGCCACTAGACTCTAGACTAGACACTAGACTCCGAAAGCTTAGACCATATGAAATATTCAATTTTCTTTAGATAACTACAAGGCATTACTAGCAGAACTTTGGAAGAGATCCAAATGGACAGAAAGACAACTCCTTAAGATTTAGGGGAAAAGCGAGAGTACCTCACATTTTTTCACAACCCTCATGGTCTCTGAAGTACTGGAGAACATTCCTCCCTTTTTCTGCCTCTTTGACTGACCAAGTAATGGTGAGAAGATGAGGAATACATTAAGGCAGTAATAAGTGGTGCTGAAGACATTCAAGAACCTGTAAATTACAGGCTAACTTTTGAACTGAAGCTCATCATTCAGCTCCCTGAATCTGCTCTATGCCATTGAAATAGGCCAATCTATACCTCAACACATCTCATCTTTACTTAATAGCTTTTCATATCTTAATGCTACATAGATCTACTCAGCTCAGACAAAAATATTTTAATTGGTCTGACATTCACAGCACCTTTGGGATGAATTCCAAACTCATAATGTAAGATTTGCTTTATATGAAAAGAAATATGTTTCTGATTTTCACTGAATAGTCTTGCTCTAGCTTCAAGATTGTTTCTTTTCTTTTTCGTTGGACTCTGTTTCTGTAGAATGACTCAGATATGTCCTCTTAACCTTGAAAGCACAATTGTGTAGCTGAAAGCTACCTTCATTATTGAACCCTGACAGCATTGTTATTTGGTGAATCTGCACTATTCCTCTCCAAGGCAATGCAGAGATATTGCACAACCAATGTGGTTGAACACGGCTCTGTACAAATGAACTTCCTGTTCCCAACTTTTTTTTTATATAATCACCAAAATTCTATTTGATGCTTCGATTATTTTGTGTGTACTTTAGTTTACGGAGATATGCATAGAAACTCCAAAACCTTCTAAAATACCCAACAAGCTTCAAAATATTTTTAAAAGTTCTTAAGGCCTTCAGTAACATGCCCCATTTCAGCTGAATGATACACCTTCAGTTACAGAATTGGAGAATAAATAGCTAAATAAACATCGGATTAACTCAGGAGAGTACGGGAAAATCCAGCCTATTCAGGATGGAGGAAGCAGAAAGATTCTATCGGGAATAATGATGAAACCACTGCTTCTGGTAACAAATTAATAACTTAAACCTGGAAACAAGCAACTTGATATGAAAATCTGCAGATAATGTCCAACCAAGGGCTCGGTCTAACATTGAGAAATAATGCACATAATAAAGGAAGTCATCAGAATAGGTGCAGGCTGAACAACTAAGCGCAAATAAACTTTAAAATCTCAGGTCAATTGGAAGTGATGCCCTTCAGCTGGAAACATAGAAAATAGGTGCAGGAGTAGGCCATTCGGCCCTTTGAGCCTGCACCGCCATTCAGTATGATCATGGCTGATCATCCAACTCAGAACCCTGTGCCTGCTTTCTCTCCATACCCCTGATCCCTTTAGCCACAAGGGCCATATCTAACTTCCTCTTAAATATAGCCAATGAACCGGCCTCAACTGTTTCCTGTGGCAGAGAATTCCACAGATTCACCACTCTCTGTGTGAAGAAGTTTTTCCTCATCTCGGTCCTAAAAGGTCTCCCCTTTATCCTTAAACTGTGACCCCTCGTTTTGGACTTCCCCAACATCGGAAACAATCTTTCTACATCTAGCCTGTCCAATCCCTTTAGAATTTTATACGTTTCAATAAGATCCCCCCTCAATCTTCTAAATTCCAGTGAGTATAAGCCTAGTCGATCCAGTCTTTCTTCATATGAAAGTTCTGCCATCCCAGGAATCAATCTGGTGAACCTTCTCTGTACTCCCTCTATGGCAAGAATGTCTTTCCTCAGATTAGGGGACCAAAACTGCACACAATATTCTAGGTGCGGTCTCACCAAGGCCTTGTACAACTGCAGTAGAACCTCCCTGCTCCTGTACTCAAATCCTTTTGCTATGAATGCCAACATACCATTTGTCTTTTTCACCGCCTGCTGTACCTGCATGCCCACCTTCAATGACTGGTGTACAATGACACCCAGGTCTCGTTGCATCTCCCCTTTTCCTAATCGGCCACCGTTCAGATAATAATCTGTTTTCCTGTTCTTGCAACCAAAGTGGATAACCTCACATTTATCCACATTAAATTGTATCTGCCATGAATTTGCCCACTCACCTAACCTATCCAAGTCACCCTGTATCCTCTTAGCATCCTCCTCACAGCAAACACCGCCGCCCAGCTTAGTGTCATCCGCAAACTTGGAGATGCTGCATTTAACTCCCTTGTCTAAATCATTAATATATATTGTAAACAACTGGGATCCCAGCACTGAGCCTTGCGGTACCCCACTAGTCACTGCCTGCCATTCTGAAAAGGTCCCGTTTATTCCCACTCTTTGCTTCCTGTCTGCCAAACAATTCTCTATCCACATCAATATCATACCCCCAATACCGTGTGCTTTAAGTTTGCACACTAATCTCCTGTGTGGGACCTTGTCAAAAGCCTTTTGAAAATCTAAATATACCACATCCACTGGCTCTCCCCTATCCACTCTACTAGTTACATCTTCAATAAATTCTATAAGATTCGTCAGACATGATCTTCCTTTCACAAATCCATGCTGACGTTGTCCGATGTTTTCACCTCTTTCCAAATGTGCTGTTATCACATCTTTGATAACTGACTTTAGCATTTTCCTCCCCACCAATGTCAGACTAACTGGTCTATAATTCCCTGGTTTTTCTCTCCCTCCTTTTTTAAAAAGTGGGGTTACATCAGCCACCCTCCAATCTTCAGGAACTAATCCAGGATCTAAGGAGTTTTGAAAAATTATCACTAATGCATCCACTATTTCTTAGGCTACTTCCTTAAGCACTCTGGGATGCAGACCATCTGGCCCTGGGGATTTATCTGCCTTTAATCCCTTCAATTTACCTAACACCACTTCCCTACTAACATGTACTTCCCTCAGTTCCTCCATCTCACTAGACCCTCGGTCTCTTACTATTTCCGGAAGATTATTTATGTCCTCCTTAGTGAAGACAGAACCAAAGTAGTTATTCAATTGGTCTGCCATGTCTTTGTTCCCTATGATCAATTCACCTGTTTCTGACTGTAAAGGACCTACATTTGTCTTGACCAATCTTCTTCTTTTCACGTATCTATAAAAGCTTTTACAGTCAGTTTTTATGTTCCCTGCCAGCTTTCTCTCATAATCTTTTTTCTCTTTCCTAATTAAGCCCTTTGTCCTCCTCTGCTGGTCTCTGAATTTCTCCCAGTCCTCAGGTGTGCCACTTTTTTTTTGCTAATTTATATGTTTCTTCTTTGGACTTGATACTATCCCTAATTTCCCTTGTCAGCCACGGGTGCACTACCTTCCCTGGTTTATTCTTTTGCCAAACTGGGATGAACAATTGTTGTAGTTCATCCATGCGATCTTTAAATGCTTGCCATTGCATATCCACCGTCAACCCTTTAAGTATCATTTGCCAGTCTATCTTAGCTAATTCACGTCTCATACCTTCAAAGTTACCCTTCTTTAAGTTCAGAACCTTTGTTTCTGAATTAACTATGTCACTCTCCATCTTAATGAAGAATTCCACCATATTATGGTCACTCTTACCCAAGGGGCCTCGCACGACAAGAATGCTAACTAACCCTTCCTCATTGCTCAATACCCAATTTAGAATGAATGGAATAAATGGAAACATCTGTGTTAACTTAAAATATGGAGAAGTAGAGACAAATAATCCTGGGATGCAGGTAAAGAAACAATCAAAAAACACTGCAGGCTAGAAAGTAGTTAAAGATATAATGAACTTGATTGCTTCCAAAGGTACCAAGGTCATGGCAAAATATAGTGATTTTGAGCAGAGGAAGAAAACAGAAGCCAAGGATGGGGCAGTGGCAATCGGCAATCTATGTGCATACTTGTGCAGACAGGGCTACATACAAGCAAGCCTTTGTACCATGTGTGCCAGGGAGATCTCAAACCTATTTCTCTTCTACATGTTATTCCCAGTGATAATTTCTGAAAACATAGCAAGTTTTCACATTTAAGAACTTGACATACAGTTCTGCCTCACCAACTCCTCTTAAATCAGCAACTGTTTTAAACCATCTTTCGGCATGTCTGGTATCAAGTACTGAATTTCTAGAAAGTTCACATATAAATATTGGTAAGATGCAAGGCAATGTCTTCAGTTCTCATCATATACTCTGTTCACTTTCTCGCTGGCAACTATCTTAGACTGAAACAGATGATTCACAAGCCAGTTGTCAAATCTCATTGCAAGCCAAGTTTCTGATCACATAGCCTTTACCAAGGCAACCTTAATAATCTCCAATGATTCTACTCACATAAATCTGAACAACAACATTCATGCTTTGGTTACCACTAGACTCAATTATCACAACTCGTAGGCAACTCCAGCTTACCATCTTCCATCATCATCTCTGTTTCACCAAGTCCTCTAAAGTTTCCTGACCCTCAACTTCAGTAGGGCCTGAACTCTGGACTTCCTTCCTCGCTATAAGTTACTTCTCTTTCCTCCCTCACGATACAATCCATCTTCAGTACCTAAGTGTCTCAGCATCAAACGTTGTTTGGGGCGGGGCTGCTAATATACTAAATGCCCAGGAATCAAAGATTCAGAATCCTACACCAATTAACTCACCTCCTAATGACCCAAAGCTTATCCACCATCTATGAGACTCAAAGTAATGTGTCAGAATGCTCTCCACTTGCCTCGCTGAGTTCAGCTTCAACAACATTCAAAAGCTCAAGACAATATTTCTCCCCCCACTCCACGGCTGAAATGGCTAACACAAGAGGGCACAGTTTTAAGGTGCTTGGAAGTAGGTACAGAGAAGATGTCAGGGTTAAGTTTTTTTTTAAAAATGCAGAGAGTGCTGAGTGCATGGAATGGGCTGCCAGCAACGGTGGTGGAGGCAGCTAAGATAGGATCTTTTAAGAGACTCCTGGATAGGTAAATGGAGTTTAGAGAAATAGAAGGCTATGGGTAACCCTAGGTAACTTCTAAAATACGTACATGTTCGGCACAGCATTGTGGGCCGAAGGGCCTGTATTGTGCTGTAGGTTTTCCAGGTTTTTATGTTTCTAATTCAGGACAGAGCATCCCTGTTAGGTCCACATCCATCAACATTCACTCACTCAATCACCAATGCACAGTAGAAGTTTCTATAAGATGCACTACCACAACCTACCAGTGCTGCTTAGACAGCACCTTCCAGAGCCATGACCTCCACCAGCTGGAAGGAAAAGGATAGCAAAAGTATGGGAGTGCCACCACTTGGAAGTTGTCTCCAAGACCATACATCATTCCACTTTGGAAATGCATTGTCATTCCTTCACCATCCTGGCAGCAAAATCCTGGGACTCTCCCCTAATGGCACGATAGATAATCTACACCTCAAAGGCTGCAATGGCTGAAGAAAACATTACTGTCTCAAATGCAGTTAGGGTTGGGTAATTAAATGCTGACTCAGACTGTGAAGCCCACATCTCCTGAATATATACAAAATCTAAAGGTGTTGAATAAATTATAGTAAGCTCTTTTTGCATAATTGTAAATTATTGGCCATAACAGCACTACTGATAGACATATAATTTTCTGAAATCACCAGGTTATCAAATGTATCTAGGCATGTTCCTTAGACCAAGTTTTCATTATTGGCACATTGGAGCAGCTGATCACAGGTCCAGTGACCCAGGTTCAATCCTGACCTCCTGTATGCAGTCTGCGTGGAGTTGGCATATTTGCTCGTCTTCACTCAATTCCCAAAGACAAATGGGTTAGTAGGTTAATTGGCTTTTGTAAAACTCTCCTTGTGTGGTAAAATCCCAGGGAATTTGATGGTAATGAGAATAAAAATGGTCTACATAGATTCAGAGGGCCAAAGGGCCTACCTTCCATTCTGTATTAGTTGATAAATGTCAATTGTACATTTATTTTCACAATTCTAGGACATAACAAATTACTGACAATTATGTTCTTCTGAAAAGTTTGATTCATTATAAATGCAGCAGCCAAATTGCAAAGAGCAAGCCCCAATAAACCACAATGTAATAATGCATAATATGTATCCCCCCCCCCCCGAAAACAAGTGAAATTGATTGATATATAAATATTGGGTAGGAAACTAAGGAACATAGTCCTTTTTCTCACAACTGTGCACCTGAATCTTTTGCACCTAACTGATGATAGAGAGGGCCTTGCTATGACACCTCCTCTGAAACACTGCACTTCTAACAATGCAACCCCCCCCCCCCCTTAGGTATTTCATGGGATTGTCAATCTAGACATTGGAATTTGAATGCAAGCCACATACTGGGACATGTCTGGCAATTTAACATGTCAAGGTCCAGTGAAAACTCAGGCCAATGATAGATTACTCCAGAAATCTAAGGTCCCTTGACTTTCCCTGGACATATGCATAACCTGGGTTGAAGTGGTGTTAGGTAAATTGAAGGGATTAAAGGCAGATAAATCCCCAGGGCCAGATGGTCTGCATCCCAGAGTGCTTAAGGAAGTAGCCCAAGAAATAGTGGATGCATTAGTGATAATTTTTCAAAACTCCTTAGATTCTGGATTAGTTCCTGAAGATTGGAGGGTGGCTAATGTAACCCCACTTTTTAAAAAAGGAGGGAGAGAAAAACCGGGGAATTATAGACCAGTTAGTCTGACATTGGTGGTGGGGAAAATGCTAAAGTCAGTTATCAAAGATGTGATAACAGCACATTTGGAAAGAGGTGAAAACATCGGACAACGTCAGCATGGATTTGTGAAAGGAAAATCATGTCTGACGAATCTTATAAAATTTATTGAAGATGTAACTAGTAGAGTGGATAGGGGAGAGCCAGTGGATGTGGTATATTTAGATTTTCAAAAGGCTTTTGACAAGGTCCCACACAGGAGATTAGTGTGCAAACTTAAAGCACACGGTATTGGGGGTATGATATTGATGTGGATAGAGAATTGGTTGGCAGACAGGAAGCAAAGAGTGGGAGTAAACGGGACCTTTTCAGAATGGCAGGCAGTGACTAGTGGGGTACCGCAAGGCTCAGTGCTGGAACCCCAGTTGTTTACAATATATATTAATGATTTAGACGAGGGAATTAAATGCAGCATCTCCAAGTTTGCGGATGACACGAAGCTGGGCGGCGGTGTTAGCTGTGAGGAGGATGCTAAGAGGATACAGGGTGACTTGGATAGGTTAGGTGAGTGGGCAAATTCATGGCAGATGCAATTTAATGTGGATAAATGTGAGGTTATCCACTTTGGTTGCAAGAACAGGAAAACAGATTATTATCTGAACGGTGGCCGATTAGGAAAAGGAGAGATGCAACGAGACCTGGGTGTCATTGTACACCAGTCATTGAAGGTGGGCATGCAGGTACAGCAGGCGGTGAAAAAGGCAAATGGTATGTTGGCATTCATTGCAAAAGAATTTGAGTACAGGAGCAGGGAGGTTCTACTGCAGTTGTACAAGGCCTTGGTGAGACCGCACCTAGAATATTGTGTGCAGTTTTGGTCCCCTAATCTGAGGAAAGACATTCTTGCCATAGAGGGAGTACAGAGAAGGTTCACCAGATTGAGTCCTGGGATGGCAGAACTTTCATATGAAGAAAGACTGGATCGACTAGGCTTATACTCACTGGAATTTAGAAGATTGAGGGGGGATCTTATTGAAATGTATAAAATTCTAAAGGGATTGGACAGGCTAGATGCAGGAAGATTGTTTCCGATGTTGGGGAAGTCCAAAACGAGGGGTCACAGTTTAAGGATAAAGGGGAAGCCTTTTAGGACCGAGATGAGGAAAAACTTCTTCACACAGAGAGTGGTGAATCTGTAGAATTCTCTGCCACAGGAAACAGTTGAGGCCGGTTCATTGGCTATATTTAAGAGGAAGTTAGATATGGCCCTTGTGGCTAAAGGGATCGGGGGTATGGAGAGAAAGCAGGTACAGGATTCTGAGTTGGATGATCAGCCATGATCATACTGAATGGCAGTGCAGGCTCGAAGGGCCGAATGGCCTACTCCTGCACCTATTTTCTATGTTTCTATGAATGAAAGACAGATGTATAAAAGGATTTCCACACTCCTGAGGACCTGGGAATAAAGAGAAGTGCAATGTATTTTAATCGCATTGCTGATATCCCTAATTATTGAAGCTTTTTGAAAGAGATTTACTACACCATGAATGTGTATACTAGAGCAATTCAAAACAAGTAGTTTTATATCTTAAGGTGGTCCATATCAAATGAGATTTTTTTTTAAAAAAACGCAAGAACTTTGAAAGAGAAGCAGAGTTTAAAAGTGTGAAAGCAATGAAAATCTTTACATGGGAGGAGGGAACAAATGCAAGTATGGTGTCCGTTATCTCAGAAAGTTGCATTCCCCAAGGAACAGCTCAAGCCTGAGGTAGTAATAACAATAATCCAACGTCCAAGTTAATCATTTCGCCTCAGAGCAACACCAGAGCCAGTCTATTAAAAAGCAACACATCCAAAGACGAGACAAGCTGCCACTGTCAAAATACATGAAAAATTCTAGATGGAAACGCAACATTTTAAATCTACTCACAAATAAAACTCAAGACTGTAATTATGTAGAAAGTGTTCAGATTTCACCATATTATTTATACATTGTAAAATCACTCACCGTTAGGAAAATTTTTTAGCTCCATGACTATAGAACACAGCATTGAAACAGCATAAGCACACTATAGGCCATTTAGCCCACAATGTGGTGCTGACCTTTTATAAACTACACCAAGATCAATCTAACCCTTCCCTCCCACATAGTCCATTATTTTTCTTTAGCTGTTGGCAATCTACACAACACACAGCTATACAGAAGCACAACCACTCCACGTTGCAGAGTATCGGAAAAGCTGCAGAGGGTTGTAAACTCAGCGGTCTCCATCATGGGCACTAGCCTCCCCAGCATCAACAACATCTTCAAAACACAATGCCTCAAAAAAAGTGACATACATCATTATGGACCTCGACCACCCAGAACATTTCGAACATAAGCCTGAAGACAGTCTCAACATTTTAGAAACAGCTTCTTCCTCTCTGCCATCAGATTTCTGAACTGTCCAGGTAAAAAGTATTACTTATTGCAATTTATAGTATATTTTATGTATCACACTATACTGCTGCCACAAAATAAATTTCACAACATACTTCAATGATAATGAACTTGATTTTGATTCAAAGACCTGCACACTTAGTCAAATATGCAAATATCTTATCAGCTAATCATGTGGTAGGAACTCAATGCATAAAAACATAAACATGGTCAAGAAGTTCAGTTGTTGTTCAGACTAAACATCAGAACGGGGAAGAAATGTGATCCAAGTGACTTTGACCGTGGAACGATTGTTGGTGCCAGATTGGGGGGGGGGGGTTGAGTATCTCAGAAACTGATCTCCTGGGAATTTCATGCACAGTAGTCTCCAGAGCAGGGGCTCGCAACCTGGGGTCCACGGGCCCTTCAGTTAACAGCAAGGCTCTTTGGCATAAAAAAGGTTGGGAACACCTGCTCTAGAGTTTATAGAGTGGTTTGAAAGACAAAAAAAAACATCCAGTGAGCGGGAGTACTGTGGATGAAAACGTCTTGTTGATGAGAGGTCAGAGGAGAATGGCCAGACTGGTTTAAGTTGACGGGAAGGTGACAGTAACTCAGCTAACCAGTGGTGTGCAGGAGAGCATCTCTGAATGCACAACACGTCAAACGTTGAAGTGGATGGGCTGCAGCAGCCCCGTTCCACTCCTATAAAGTGACCACTGAGTACCTGCTCAAGGCTGAAGGAATACAATCCATGGAATACTGGGCTTCAGGTTTCTGAACTGCCCTTGGATGACTCAGATTCATGTTGTCACCAGACTGCCAGGAAATGAATTCCAACTGTAACACTTTATCATTTGGCATTGCAATTTTGGCAATGACTATATAACTTTTATGCCAAAACTACAAAACAGTAAAGATGTGAGTGTTTTAAATGCACTAAGCAACATCTGTTCATCAGCATCTAACTACGTCCTTAACTGAGATTGAGCACATGCATCTGCCTTGGGTCAAAATGAAGTGTTTCCAACTAGACCATAATGATTGAAATTACAAATTTTGATTTGCAACACATCCTTTGATGACAAATCAATTCAACCAGTAAACTGACTGAAACACAACGGCATAGCTCTTTGCATACATGACATTTTACTTTCCATAAATTCTGAACTAAAAGGTCACGTTTTTCACACATTCTCCTCAATTCACAGTAATTACCAATCATGCAACAGAAATGGTACACATATGCTTCTTATCACATTTTTACCTGATCATTTTTTTTTTTTAAAAAGCTCACTAAAAAACTATTTTCCAAAAACGCAAAGCACCCAGCGCATCTCAACTGATATATCACTGTGGGAGTAAGTGCTATTCCATTGAAGGAATAGCAGAGACCACAGTAGCATAGCAGTTACTGCGTCACTATTACAGCTTGGAGCGGAGTTCAATTCTGCTGTCCTCTGCTTGTATGTTCTTCCCCTGAGTGCATGGGTTTCCTCCGAGTGCTCTGGATTCCTCCCACAGTTCAAAGACATAGAGGTTAGTAGATTAATTGGTCATTGTAAATTGTCCTGCAATTAGGCTAGGATTAAATCAGTGGGGAGCAGGGCAGCATGGCTCAGTGGGCCAGAAGGACCCGTTCCCTGCTTTATCTCCAAATAAATAAAATAATAAAGGTGTATCAACTGTGAACAACCTCAAAAGAGGGACAAACCTGACCAAAATATTTACAGAGGGGTCTCCCTATTCTTTCCACAGAGAAATCCATCACTGGGGTCCTTCTAGTTGCCCAGCAGCTGCTCCAGCTGGTGTGGATTCCATCCATAGGAGTAGGGTGGAGATCTTCACTTAACAACAATCTCAAGAACAATTCAGAGGTCATTTTACATGGCCTTTTTCAATCCCGATGAAGACTTTGACTCCACTGATAGTGAAGAACTGTGTAACACTCTCAAATTGAGCTGCTTACCATCACCTTAAGTTTGCTTCATGACACCAGGATCCCAACCATAGGCTCTACAAGGTGACAATCTCAGTAATGACCAGGGTCAAACAAGGCTGCATCATATCACCCTGAGATTCATTTTCTTGCAGGTATATTCAGTAAATCCAAGAATCATAATAGAATCAATTAAAGACTACACTGAACAGGGCAGACAAATAACCATTTTGCAAAAGACATCAAACTTCAAAGACAAAAGAGGGAAGGAAAACACAATATATAACTAAATTATAGATCAAGATCAAACGTTGTGAAACATTGGTCACAATATGAGGATTAATCCCCATTTACATCCAGGTTCAAAATTAAAGGGACACCATACCTTAAATTTCAGCTGCAACAATGTACAAAGTTGAGGCAAGTCATAGTTAACCATGACTAACCATAAATTGGAGCTGGTCCCTTTGCAATTCTGCACAAGGGCTGACATTATTGGCTGGAAGTCAGAACTCAGGACTGTCGTATACAAAAGGCACAGGCTCCATAGCACAAACCAAACTGCCACAGAACTGGTGCTATGTGCCAGTGTGATAGATGCCAGCTGAAACAGCCACCTAAAGGGCATTGATGTACATTACCAAAGAAGGTTCACCAGATTGATTCCTGGGATGGCAGGACTTTCATATGAAGAAAGACTGCATCGACCAGGCTTATACTCACTGGAATTTAGAAGATTGGGGGGGGGGGGGGGGGGATCTTATTGAAATGTATAAAATTCTAAAGGGATTGGACAGGCTAGATGCAGGAAGATTGTTTCCGATGTTGGGGAAGTTCAGAACGAGGGGTCACAGTTTAAGGATAAAGGGGAAGCCTTTTAGGACAGAGATGAGGAAAAACTTCTTCACACAGAGAGTGGTGAATCTGTGGAATTCTCTGCCACAGGAAACAGTTGAGGCCGGTTCATTGGCTATATTTAAGAGGAAGTTAGATATTGCCCTTGTGGCTAAAGAGATCAGGGGGTATGGAGAGAAAGCAGGTACAGGGTTCTGAGTTGGATGATCAGCCATGATCATACTGAATGGCGGTGCAGGCTCAAAGGGCCGAATGGCCTACTCCTGCACCTATTTTCTATGTTTCTACCAGTGCTAGTGAAGGTTTGGACTGCCTTTGGTATGCACACCAGGGATAGATGGCATCATTGCAGTGCAGGTTGCAGTTCAAGACTTACTCCAGTAAGCCTAACATCAGTGGTTGGGAAAATGTTGGAATCTGTTATTAAGGATGAAGTTTTGTGGTACTTGGAGACTAATGATAAAGTAAATCAAAGCCAGCATGGTCTCTATGAAGGGAAATCTTGCCTGACAAATCTGTTAGAGTTCTTCGAGGAAGTAATAAGCAGGGTGGACAAAGAACAGGCAGTGGATGTCGTTTACTTGGATTTTCAAAAGGTATTTATTTGATAAGGACCTACACAGGAGGCTGCTTAACAAAATAAAATCATATGGCATTACAGGAAAGATACTGGCATGGATAGAGGAATGGCTGACAGGCAGGAGACAGCCAATGGGAATAAAGTGGGCATTTTCTGGTTGGCTGCCTGTGATTAGTGGTGTTCCTCAGGAGTCAGTATTGGGACCACTACTTTTCACATTGTTAATGATTTAGATAGTGGAATTGATGGCTTTGTGACAATTGTTTCGGATGATACGAAGATAGGTGGAGGGGTAGGTAGTGCTGAGGAAGCAATGCGATTGCAGCAGGACTTAGATAAACAGGAAGAATTGGCAATTAGAATACAGTGTTGGGAAACGTATGATAATGCATTTTGGTAAAAGGAACAACAGTGCGGACTATTATCTAAATAGGGAGAAAGTTCAAACATCAGAGGTGCAGAGGGACTTGAGAGTCCTCATGTACGACTAGAAGATGTTTACTTTACAGAAAGAGTCAGTTGTAAAGAAAGCAAATACAATGTTGGCATTTATTTCAAGAGCAGAAGAATATAAAAGCAAGGAGATAATGCTGAGTCTTTAAAAGACACTAGTCAGGCCACACCTGGAGTATGGTCAACAGTTTTGGGCCCCATATCTCAGAAAGGATGTGTTGTCATTGGAGAGAGTCCAGAGAAGGTTCATGAGGATGATTCTGGGAATGAACATTCTGGGATTAACATGAGGAATGTTTGGCAGCTTTGGGCCTGTACTCACTGGAATTCAGAAGAATGCAGGGGGATCTCATGGAAACAGTGAATGTTGAAAAGGCTAGGCATGGTGGATGTGGAGAGAATGTTTCCTGTTGTGGGGGGTATCCAGCACAGCCTTAAAACTGAGGGGCGACCTTTTAGAACAGCGGTAAGGAGGAATAATTTAGCCAGAGAGTAGTGAATCTGAATAAGGCTCTGCAATGCACGACTTTCTTTACAAAATCACCTCGCTACCTTTGGTAGAGTACTGACAGATGGCACAACATGAAAGAGCAAGAAGAGAAAAAAAAAATCACTTTTCACATCTATGCTTGGTCCATTCCAATAATCAACAAGTAGCAATTGGATGCAATGTTCAAATTATTTTATTAAAAGAAAGAAACACTGTGGGCAATGCTGAACTTCTACTTCCCCTTTCCAGATCTTTTTTTGTAGTCATACTGCAAATACAGCATGGAAACAGATCCTTCGGCCCAACTCACCCATGCTGACCAAGATATCAATCTAAGCTAGTCCTACTTGCCAACATTTGGCCCGTATCCCTCTACTAATCCCAAATCCAATTAATCTTATCTCACTGGCTAACTTTTGGCAGTTCCAGCACCATATGCAAGTTGCAATAGTCTGTTAAATATGCAAATCCTGGATCTATTGATAAATTTGGATGATTTGGCACTGAATTGAAGCCCAACTGATTTCAAAAGTCTGAGAACAAGTCAAAAGGTTTAAATAATTTTAATTTTTTTTTACATGTTAAACTATTTAAATTCTAAGTTGTTCTGAATGACCGAGACATTTTACTTGCTCGAAAACCTCTTGAAGTGTAAGAGGCTTTCACTGCTAGAGATGGAGCTTTATCTGCTGTCAGAGGATAGTAGAGCAGTGTCAGTGTGGAATTCCCTCAGTGTGGCACTAGAAGCTCAACGCTGTTTAAACCATAATGTTGGAGTCCTGGATGCTTTCAGCCAGTCAGCTAGGCCTTCAGCTTCCTGTTCAAGTAAGCACAGACTTAGGGACTGCAGATTAAAATTCCAGACAGGGGTAACTGGGCAAGCTGATGGTGCACTACTATTCATAAACTGGTACTGCTTGAAGGGTTGGATCTTACTAGATATTAATTCTATTACCGCTGTCTTATTGGGTAGCTGCACTCGAAGACATTAGAGATGGTATCTGACCACCATCCATTCAAGCACACAGCAGCAATTTTTCAGTATGTTGACAAGTTTCAAATTTAATGTGATTAAAAGCATTAACTGAAGATCCCCAAGGGAAGAACATGTTCACAGTCTACAGAGCTCAGAAAACTCTACCCAATGAATAGTAGTCACTTCTTTAAATAATGGCTGGAATTTTACATTTGTGGGATAAAATAAGTAATTTTTTTAGTACATTGAAGCAGCTTATTTTGGGGAAAAGAAAGGAAACAGTACTAAATACACAAAATTATACAGATTGCTTGAAAACAGACTTACAGCTGAAAAAAAATCACATTTAATCAACGATTTAGCTTTCTCAGTACAGTTGATCGTCATTAAGATTATGTGCAACCTGAAGGATCTCTGGTTTTCAACATTTTACCCGTTATTCAAAAATCAATGAAACTGTAGCTACCGCATGGTTCAAAATTTTTTTTAAAGTAATCAAAACGTGCAACTTATTCACCTAACTTTTTCTTTTGAACAAAAAAAAAACTGAAAGCCCTCACACTTGCCCAGGGAGAATCCAGGGCTACACAGCAGCACAGTGGTCAGCACAACGCTTTACAGTACCAGCGACCCGAATTCATTTCCAGGCACAGCCTGAAAGGAATTTGTACGTTCTTCCCATGACTGTGTGGGTGTCCTCTGGATGCTCCTGTTACCTCCCACAGTCCAAAGACATACTGGTTAGTAGGGTAATTAGTTAATATAAATTTCAGATGATTAAGCTAGCATTAAATTGGGGGATTCTTGGGCGGTGTAGCTCTAAGAACTGGGTAGGCCTACTGCATGCTGCATCTCAATCAATCAATAAATAAATATAATCCAAATGAGATGTCGAAAATTATTGAGGAGTTAAATAGGCTGGAGATTGAGATGGCTCTCCCACTCCAAACCCAGGTTTGTGTGGATGCTGTGTAATTTGCTACCCTGTTATAACTCAGTGCCAAGAAATAACAGACAGCACACTGCATACGATTAAAGGAATTATATTTATGAATCTTACCTAAAGGGTTCGTAAAAAAACAAAAAAAAACAAAAAGGGCCCATTATAATTAAACAGTCAAATATGCACAAGTTGGAGCTCAATTCTTCCAAAAGTCATACGTATTCACTGATCCTCAGTAGATCCCGGCACCTTGTTCAATCAAATCACCATCCCCCACCAGGTCGAATTCTATGACTGGTTCTCTCCTCATCTCCTGCCGAACAAAAACAAACCCTAGACCAACCTTAGCATCCCTCAGAAAACCTTCCTCTGCCGCCCCCCCCCCCCCCCCCCCCAGTTCCACTATCCAAACTGGATGACACACATTCCTCAGCATCCCTCATCTTCAACAATAACCCATACAGGCTGAAAGCAGAACAGACTGCTCTTACAGAACTGATTAAAATGAAATATCTACAGCATAGCAGTAAAAATGTGAACCAGAGTGTTACACTCTCCCCACTCCACCCATCCCACCAAAAATAGTCACATCTTCATGACTTTGAAATAATTTATCATTCCTTCATTAATAACACCGCTTTCAAGGAATTTCATGATGTCAGGACCTCTAATCAATTTGTAAATGGTAGTGACATATCTCACTAGGGGGATAGGCATAACACACTGTTCATCCAGTGCAACATAGGCCAGCCTATCTGGGGGTCTCCTGACTCTGAGACCTCTTATCCCATCATCAACTCCTTCAGTTTCAGACACTCCTTGGGATTTTTCTTGTCTACATGGCGAGGCCTCCCCTGCCCATTACTCGTGCCCTCCAGCAACACAGATCCCTCTATCACTTGGCTGAACTCAGCTTCATTCCCAGTTACTTTAGGGCCAAGTCTTCCTTCAATGTCCAGCTGCAAGCCTGCCTATCCACTGCTAGTCCCCCCCCCCACCCCCACCCCCATTTCACCCACCTCAGCATGAGAAGGGTTGAGAATCTCTTCCTCAATTATTTGGGAGTTTGCGAAGGTCAGCATATACCACACCGCCATTTCCTCATCTTCTGAATCTGTATCACATTCAGGGATGGAGTCCGGTTAAATCCTTCCAGCTGCTGGTCCTTCGGTTCCCTCACATCATCACAGAGTCCTCTTACTAGGTGTAGGGTCCAGGTCAGGCTCTGGGTCAACATGCAGCTCTTGTCCAAGAGCGAGAAGGTGGTTCTGATGGAGAATCTTGCCAGGTTCATTCTCATCCTCTGGTTTCACTCGGAAAACGTTTGGCATCTGACTCTCCACTACATAGGGCGTAGCCACCCATTGGTCAGCCAACTTATGCTTCTCAGGTAGCCCCAAATTCTTTATGAGGACTCTGGCTCCAGTCATTAGTTGGGAGAACCTAACCATTCCTCCTCATATTTCCCTAATTCTGCTTGGTAGCCAAGACCTCAACTAACTCGTAAGCCTTTTTCAGCTCCCTTCTCATATCAGACACATACTTCAGATAAGTCTTCTGTAGTAGATATTCCTCGCTAGTCCCAAAACAGAGGTTTACGGGCAACCTCACTTCACACCCAAACATCAGATAATACGGTGAGTACACGGTGGCTTCATTTCAGGTACAGCTGTAGCAGTGGACCAGATGTCCAATAAGTTGACTCCACTTGTTCTGTTTGTTGATCTCCAAGGTTCCGAACATGTCTAGCAAGGTCCAACTGAACCACTTGGGCTGGGGATCACCCTGTGGGTGATAAAGGCATAGTCCTTGACTTCTCAACTCCAAGCATGCTCAGTAACTCATGTATGAGCCTACTCTCAAAATCCCATCCCTGATCGCTATGTATCCACTTAGAGAGGCCAATATAAACAAAATATTTCTCCCATAACTCTTTGGCCACGGTGGATGCCCTTTGATCTTTGGTAGAGAAGGTTTGCGCATATCTTGTGTAGTGATCCATAATAACCAAGACATTCTTCATGTTGCTAGCATCAGCTCTATTGACAGGAAATCCATACACACCAGATCCAACAGCCGTGCACTCTGCAAGTGAGATAATGGAGCTGCCCTCATAGGCAGCATCTTCCGCTGTAAACATTGAATGCACGACTACAGTACTCTTTGATCTCCGACTTCATTCGGGGCCAGTAGAACTGATCTCTGAGAAATCCATAGGTCTTGTCAATCCCGAAATGACTAGATGCATCGTGCAGTGACTTCAACACCATCCTCCGATAATTCTCAGACAGAACCAGCTAGGAATGCCAAGGGCAGTCCAGAAGTGATGTGACCTGGTATACGATCTGGTTCCTCAACTCCTATCTGGGTAATTCTCTCAGTAGCAGAGACACTGTTACGCGTTTTATCATGTCCGTTTGGGCCATGTCCCTTTCCGTGACCGCTGCCCAAACTGTGCCCGTGCATGGGTCATCTCGCTGAACGGCTGCCACTTCCCCAGGACTCAATTCCGGCAACTGCTTTGACTTCAGAGCAGTCAGGTTGCAGTAAACTTGTGGAATGGTGCTATCAGAAGCTCCCAAATTATCTACCGCTCAATTCTGCCCTTGCCTTTCCTCTACTTTCCCCGTGATGGCAAACTGGCACGTGGCTTTCACTCCCAGGGCAGGAACACCCTCCCACTCTCCGTCCCTGTCCAGCCCTTCATGCGCACATCAGGTCAATGCATTGACATCAATGTTCTGACTCCCCGGCCAGTACTTCTGGCTGAAATCATAGGCAGACAACACTGCCAACCATTGACGGCCTATGACATCCAATTTCACAAAGGTCAGGATACAAGTTAATGGGTTGTTGTCCATCCTCACTGCAAACTTGGCACCATATATAGTCCCTTAGCTTATCCACCACAGCCCACTTCGAGGCCATGAGCTCCAACATGTGTGGGGTAGTTTCGCTCAGAGGGTGACGCAGTCTGACAAACGCAACAGGTCTCAACCCAGTGCCCTGATCCTGATACTGATCACCCCCAAGCTCTCTTTGCTGGCACCTGTATGCAATACATACGGTAATCGGGGGTCTGCAAAAGCCAGCACAGGCCCTTTCCTCAGCAGCTCCTTCGGCAACTGAAAGGCCTCTTCACATTTTGCATCCCATCTTGTTCCAAAAGGCTCCAAAGGGCCAAGATCATCTTTACCATCCTCTCCTTCTGTCCTCCTCCCTTTCTTCCCCAAGGGAGGATAACCACACATAAGCTGATTTAAAGGGTGACACACTTTAGAGTAGTCCTTCATGAACAATCCGATAGTACCCACAGAAACCAAGAAACTAACTCATAGTTTGGAGCCTTGGCCAAGTGGTCACCATCTCAGATCTTGGAACAATCTGTAGCTACTCCATCCCGTGAGACTGTGTGCCCATTTGGCTTCCTGTCGCGCCAAAAATATTTTCTAGCAGTTGCATGTAGCCTGCAGAAGTAGCAAAGGTGACATGTACCTTTAAAGATCTCACTACGTCAGCAGCCGACCCCCTCAAACTCTCTACCAATCGCTATCTTTTTATGTCATCAGAGCACTCCCACTCATCCAGCATCTGAGAGGTCTGCTCCGCCCAAGCCTCCTATTCCTCCCCTTCTGAGGCGGGCTTCATTCTTGAGAACATACTGAGCCTACAATAACCAGGACTTTCTGCTTGTAAACTTGGCCATTTATTCACCAGGGAGGCAAGGGCTGATACCAGCTCAGAATGCTCAGCCATCCTTGGAAGACTCATTAAACCTTTCAAATCAGACCACTCCTTCCCCTCATTCCACAGATCTCCGCCCCCAGCTACGAGAAACTTGACTTCCAATTCGGCACCCTCATCTACATTCCCCTCCTCCCAGCAAGCATGGGCAGCCCACAGCCCGCCCTCTCCCAGGGTCCTAATAGTACCAAGCAGATTCATCACTGTTACTTCAATGCTAGTCTGAACCAAAACAAAGTCTTTGCCTACCATTTTGTCAAACCTCCACTCCACGATCGTAACTGTTCCTAATGCTTTAACAGTACTTAAAGCCCGAATTAACAATTCGTCTACCCCACTCAATAAACACGCATTCGTTACCAGTATCCCCGTGGATTCGCACCACCGCTCAACTCCTGCAGCGTTCATAGTCACTTTACTGGACAATAGTTTAACACAGGTTTAAACACACAACCCACTGGATCAACGTTCAGGGCAATCACACAGCATCCAATGAAATTGATCCAGGACGATACCCCTACAATGAAACCCTGCTGGTTTCCTTGGCTGCGCAAGTCTAGGGAAGACACACTCCGGTCCTGCCAAACCCGTGAGATTGAGATGGCCCTCCCACCCTAAACCCCGGTTTGTGTGGATGCTGTGTGATTTGCTATCCTGTTACAACTTAGTGCTGAGAAATTACAGACAGTACACTGCATACGATTAAAAGAATTATATTTATGAATCTTAACTTAACCAACAGGCTAGTAAATAAACAAAACAAAAATGGCCCACTGTAATTAAACAGTCAAATGTGTACAAGATGGAGCTCAACTCTTCCAAAAGTCATACATATTCACTGATCCTCAGTAGATCCCGGCACCTTGTTCAATCGAATCACTGTCTCCCACCAGGTCGAATCCTACAACCGGTTCTCTCCAGCATCTTCTCTCCTCATTTCCTGCCGAACAAAAACAAACCCTAGACCAACCTTGGTGTCCCTCAGAAAACCTTCACCCCCCTCTCAGTGTTCTTGTGAACCTTCTCCCAGTTCCACCATCCAGACTGGATGACACACATTTCTCAGCATCCCTCATCCTCAGCAATAACCCAAACAGGCTGAAAGCAAAACAGACTGCTCTTACAGATGCCTTTTTCAGCACACTCCTGGTATGTACAGACCACGTGAGATCCTCGGTGATGTGTATGCAAAGGAACTTAAAGCTGTTCACCCTCTCAACCCGAATTTGCTTCTCTTTGTCCACACCTTAAGTTTTCTCAGTAAGCATGAAAGACAACATAAATGCACAAGAGAAGAAGAGGAATAGCCCTTAACTCAGCAGTGGAGTTATTGGGGCACCGTCATGAAGGTGTTTCCGTAGCAAGTTATTCTTGTTTTTACAAGGCCGAGTTGCTAGCTCGACGCTCAACCCGACTTGGATTTGAACTTGGGAACCCTCGCTCCGGAGTCCGGCGCTGATGTTATAAATCCACAAGGGATTCATTTTTTCTGTAGAGGAACTTGGGCAAACACAGGATAGTCTCCCTTCCTTTAGCCTGGAAACATCAAAAAGCATGGTTCACATGCAAGTTATGACAGTCCACATAAAATACTGGGGAAGAGGAGTGTTAAATATCATAAGACAACAGGGAACTATGGAAAAATTGTGTTTAAATGGATTACCATACAAACATAGCCAAATCTGGTATCAAAACTTAAATGTCCCTCCCAAATTAGTTGAAATTGAATCATAATATTACTACAAAAAAAGAACATCTGCACGCCAACATTAGCAATAATGTCAATGATACACTGTCTTAAATAATTTTGTTACATGCATTCAGCGCTCATTCTTTCTATACACAAGAATTTGAATGCAAACTGTAGTTTTTGTTTGCGTTCATAACTGTACATGGGTCACTTCAAATACTAACTGAAATTAAATAACTACTTAAGGAAACGAAAGCAGAAAGCAACAGTAGATCTGCAAGAACATGAATCATTCTGGAATAGGTAAAGCAGCACTATTTTGCATAATGTACTTTTGCATACAATGGTGCAAAGAATAAAACAATTCTATTCATAATTACTTCATGGCTAATAGAACAAAATCTTAATTTTACACAGCTGCAAGCTGCACTATTTAAAGAGAGCCACAATTAAAGTACTTTGTCAATTAAAAAAATATAAATCTGGCAGTAATTGAAAATGTTTTCGACGAAATGAAAAAAATTTAATAACTTTTTCAGTTTCAGCCCAACATTTTTTTCGCTCCTTTTCTTACAAATCAACATTACTAAAATAGATTATCTGGTCATTATCACATAGCTGTCTGTGGTAGCTTGAACTGCACAAATTCCCCTTGTTTTTCCTTCATTACAGCATTAAATATACACTTGGAAAATACTTCAGTGAGTGGAAATTACTTTTAAGCATTCCATAAAGGATGCAAAAAGTTACATAATAATTCATCATTCTTTCCATTTAAGTGTGATCTTGCAGTAAAAAGGGTTCAATTCTGGATTCTACAATACACATGTAAAACTACACAATTAAAAATCAAATTCTACACTTTAAAACTCTCGCGTAGACCTTATTAATAAAATGGTAAGCACTCAGTGACTGCTTGATTTGGTACCTAAAAATTATTTGGTCCTCGGCTGCTGTAGCCTATCTACTTCAAGGTTTGACATCTTATGTGTTCAGAGGAGCTCTTCTGCACACCACAGTTATTTGAGTTCTGAGGCCTTCCTGTCAGCTTGATCCTGTCAGGCTATTCTCCTCTAACCTCTCTCGTCAACAAGCCGTTTGCACTCACAGAACTAGATTTTTGAGACTGTTGTGCATGAAAATCCCATGAGATCAGCAGTTTCTGAGATACTCAAACCACCCCATTCTGTATCAATAATCATTCTGCAGTCAAAGTCACTTAGATCACATTTCTTCCCCATTCTGATGCTTGGTCTGAACAACAATTGAACCTCTTGACCATGTCTGCATACATTTATGCATTGAGTTGTTGCCACATGATTGGCTGATTAGATATTTGCATTAAGATGTATACATGAACTTAATAAAGTGGCCACTGACTATATATCATTTCCTGCTCAGAGTATTCTTTAAATTCATGTACAAATTGGCATTGGAAAAAAACATACAAGGAGAAATAAAGACTGATAGGTTAGTTTGGGCAAGATGAATCATTTTTCATGGCACATAACACCAATTCAGGGACAGGATGGTGATGTAGTAATGGGTTAGGCTCCAGTGAAATTGGATGGAACTAGTGTCTCCTGGAAAAGATAAATAGAGAATTGACAAAGTTTTAAATGAGTAAGAAATGGGATGAGATCTACAGGAAAGCAGCTTAAGTGTGAAATAAATTGCAAGAGACAGTGTTATTTGACAGCAGGAGACCAAGTGGAGCAGAAGTCCGAAAAGAGGATTAACTCTAAATTAATAGGAATTGTTATTGAAACATCAATGCACAGAGTGTCTGCCAAATAAAAAGGAGAGTTGGGGTAATAATGGGAGGAATCAGGGATTGCAGAGAAATGTCTGCAAAAACAATCTGGCAGCAAACATCACACTGAGAAAAAAAATAGGAAGTAAAAAAGGATTGGAGTAAATGGTACTTATTAAGAATAACATGATAACCCTCAAGTAAAGGGACATAGAATGAGGAAGAAAAAAAAGCAGTACCCATTTGGATATTGACTAAAAAGGAGCATCATATTTACAAACATAATCTATAATCCCACAGCTGAAAATAGGTGGAGAGAGAAACATGCAGACAAATTCAGGAAATAGACTTTAATCATGGGACTTCACAGATAGGGTCTCCAATGGGGTAAGGGAATGGAGTCCTATTCTCATACAGGACTTCTATGTAACTATTTTGTATAAAAAAGCCCAACATTGTGAATGAACAGGGGGAAAATATTCAATAAAACAAGCATGGGAACATCTAGGCAATAGTGAGCACACATAACATGTTACATGATAAACTGTTAATGTAAGAAGATAAAGGATTACAGAAATTTGACTTTATTAGGGTTGAGAATAGAAAGATAAAAACACACAATATCAACAAACAATAATGAGAATCCACAGTGCACACGAATATATATTTCACAGAAAATAAACACCCAGGACACAAGTAAACCAATGAGGTGAAGCAAACGAGCTTACAGAAAGTACCTGGACCTCAGAAGATGATATGGGATTAATGAAAAGTCAAATACATTAACTGGGAAGGTAAAAAGAACCCTGTCATTAGAATTATGAAGATTATTCAGCACAGCAAACAGGTTCTTCCCCCCCCCCCCCACCAAACACCTCAGTTTAAATGGAAAGGGAAAACTGTTAGGAAAAGGGGATGAGCAAAACCATACCAAAGATAAAGAAGCTGACAAAAATATTAATTATTTTGCTTCACTTTATACAGAGGAGATAGAATAGGTAGATTTTGTATTGGATGAGAAAAGCAATTAAAATAGAAAATTGAATGCATTAAATAAACTAATCAGAGAGCAAAAATCATTGTCCATATAAAATTTCAAAAAGTGAGAGGTGACCCATTTAAAAATTCAAGAACCTAAAGAGTTAGGGCAGGATGAATACAATTATTTTCCCCACAAGAGTCACTGTCCAAACATAATGGGTCTCCTATTTAATACATACAAGATGAAATTTTTCATAAGACTGAAAGAGCATAAGACATAGGAGCAGAATTAGTCCATTTGACCCATTGAGTCTGTTCCACCATTCCATCATTGTGGATTTATTATCCCTCTCAATCTCAGTCTCCTGCCTTCTCCACATAACCTTTGATGCCCTGACTGATCAAGAACCTATCAGCCTCCACTTTAAATATACTCAGTGACTTGGCCTCCACAGCTATCTATGGCAATTTTCACCATCCTCTTCTGAAAGAAATTTCTCATCTCTGTTCTAAAGACAAGTACCTCTATTCTGAGGCTGTGCTCTCTGGTCCTAGTCTCTCCCAATATAGGACACATCCTCTCCATGTTCCACTGTATCTAGGCATTTCAATATTCCATGGGTTTCAATGAGACCATTTCTCACTCTTCTAAAATCCAGTGAGTACAGGCCCAGAGACATCAAACACTCCTCATAGTTTTCATTCCCAGAATCAGTCTTGCGAATCTCCTCTGCCCCTCTCCAAAGCCAGCAAATCTTTTATGGAACCCAGAAAATTGCAAATCTTCGGGATTTTCCTCAAAAGGATTATAAAAGCAGAACCACTGAATATTTGTAAGATAGAGTTAGACAACCAAAGGGTGAAAAATGACTGGGGTTGGATGGAAATGCAGAGTTAAAATTACAATCAGATCAGTCGCTGGTGAAGCAGGCTTCAGAGAACCAGGGGCTCACTGCTGTTTATAATTCATGTGCAAAGGAATCTGGAGATAACAGAAACAGAATCTACTAATATGTAATAACTTGCTTACTTCTAAAGGGATAGAACTGAAAAGTAGGGAAGCTTCACCAAATCTTGGTTAGATCCCACTTACCACCACATTAAAACAAGGATATAGGGGCATTGATGAGGACACAGAATTCACAAAGATGAACAGACTGGCTTATTTTGCTTGGAAATAAGCTCTGATTGAATCACTGAGATTACAGGTGTCCCCTGCTTTACGAAAGTTCACTTTACACCACTTTGCTTTTACGAAAGACCTACGTTAGTACCTGTTTTCGCTAACCGAAAGAAATCTGAAGAGGATTTTCTCTTTTACGAAAAAAAGGTGCCACTTTAAACTTGTGTTTACCCCAAGAAAGACCACCATGACTGTGAAGCCTTGCGCGAGCAGGTGTGTACGCATGCGTGTACATTCCGATTTTTTTTCTACAAATTGGATCTTGGCCGAATCTTCCCCATTCTGGTAAGTGAAGCTACACTGCACATACATTATTTCTACTTTATATAGGCTGTGTATTTATCATACCATTCCTGCTTTTACTATACGTTAGCGTTATTTTAGGTTTTATGTACTATTTAGTATGATTTGGTAGGTTATTTTTTGGGCCTGGGAACGCTCAAAAATTTTTCCCATATAAGTTAATGGTAATTGCTTCTTCGCTTTACGCTATTTCGGCTTCTGAAAGGTTTCATAGGAACGCTCTGCTTTCGGATAGTGGGGGAAACCTGGTATTTAAAATGACTGAAAAGTATTGTCAAAATGGACATTAAAAGAATTTACACTTCTGGGGATTAAAGTAACTAAAGACCATCAATTTACAACTGGCAGCAAGGTATCAAAAGGAATTCAGAAGAAACTTCTTTATCCAAAGAGTGTAAAATGGGATGAAATAATGGAAGCAAGTACTATTGATGTATTGGTGAGTAGACTGGCCAAGCAAACAAGGGAGAAGGGTTCTGCTGATTCTCAAGCGAGGAAAGAGGAGGCATGATGGTGCGGCAGTCAGTGCTTTGCCACAGAGCTCTTGGGGCATGGGTTCAATTCTCACATAGGATGCTGTGTGTCTGAAGTTTGTGTGTTCTCCCTTTGATTGACTGGCCTTACTCCAGCTGTGTCATTTCCTTCCCACATTCCAGAGAAATGGCTTCAGTAAACCATGCCGAGAGTGGGCAGAAGAATTGGTGGTGGGGGGGGGGGGGGTGTGGGGGGGGCTTGGTTAGGAGGGGCATGAGAGGAAATAGATTACAGGGAAATAAAGGGGAATGGGATTGACAGCAACACTGGAAGAGCTAGCACAGTCTAATAAAATAACCTGCTTCTTTGTCATAAGGAAATGCAAACATATAGAGGATGCTCTAGTGTAGCATTAATGCCATCATGAATTAGTTGGTCTGAATGGACTGCTTCTGTGCCAAATATCCTATACGGCCCTGTCCAATACACTTTAGCATCATGGGACAAGTGCTTAGCTAATGGAGATCAAAGGCAGTAACATGCTTGGTCAACAGCTTCTTCCTACAACATGTAGAAGATAATCATTTTCTAACATTGGTTTGGGCAGTACCAGGACGCATTGCTAGGTGTATAGCAAAATATCAGATACCATGAAGTAACAGGAAGATAAAGAAGAAATCTTGCAGGCAAATTGAGGAATGGTGCAACCAAGATTACTGTTATTCATCATTTACAAAATATTTTGTGTCCAAATCAGAAGTACAGTACATTTAATGCCTGAAACTGGGAAGAGAGTAGCTGCATGTCAACAGAGAACTAAAACACGTTATGAAAATGCAGAACAGGCATGAAGTTGGCAAATTAATTTCAAAAAGTAGGAAAAAAATTAGTGAATGTTTGGTAGGAAAGACAAGAGATAACCAATTCATTGCATGTTTAAGTGGACCAAAGTAAAGGATCTTCCAGGGATATCAGATGCAAAGGTCAAAAGTAGAGAAAAAGTTTGATCAACTCATCAAAAAAAGCAAGGTCACTATAGGAACTGAAGTGAAGAGTGAAGTTAATGGTAAACTGAAGAACCTTGGCAAGCCCAAACTTAGCAATACCATGCATTGTTGGAGGGTGCAGATTATAAAAAGGATAATGAGACAATATAGGAGTTGTAAAACAAAAAAAATAGAAAATGGTTTACTGGAACTATGTATTAACTATGGAACTACAAAGACTGAAAAGGCTGAGACTCTATACCCTGAGAAAGACAGACATAGGGAAGATACTACCATTTATGGCAAAGGGTCCATGGACCACATGTTGGAAACCCCTAATTATGGAGAAACCAGAATAAATAACAGATGAAGCAAAGACTCGCTGAAACATCCAAATGGGATTTCAGGAGAATCTTCACCCAGAAATTGGTCTCAAGATGGAAGTCATCAACAGACGGATTCACAGGGATTAGAAACATTTACAGATTTAAAGGTAGCAATAGATAAGTAGGAGAGAAGGAACAGTTGATGAGATTAGATGGAGAGATAAGACATGCACTAAATAGTTTGCATGCTATAACCACACTAAATTTATTTCCAGCAACAACCATTCATTTCAACTGTAGTGGTTTGTAAAATAATGATATTTACAGAAGAGCATGTTTTAACAACTCCTATTCCTGTGACACTATGCTGTTTGAAGATTCAATTTCACAATGCATTCCTTGCTTCACAAAGACCTCTTGTGCTCATAAAGCACACTCAACTATGCCTGGGCTGCTCAGCCCATGGTGGTCAGGGTCTCAGTCACTCTTAGCTTCCAAGCCTCGATCACTGCGGGATACTGACACTGACTTCTGCTGCCCTCAGCTGCATTAGCAAGGCCATCTAAACCATGTAGTTCAGGAGAGGAACTTCTATTATCCCTTCATCAAGAAAATCAAGCAGATCAGACATAGGATTGCTTGAGATGTGATCTTCCCCAAGGTGCAGATATTCAGAGGCTCCCCTCAAGTCTTTACAGAGACCACGCTTACGACCTCCTACCAGGAGTCCTTGGCTGTAACTTGAGAGCATCTGCAGCTCCCTTGCAGAAGGAGAACATCTTCTACAACTATTTTCTTCTACCAATCATTTTCTTAACTCTGACTCCTTGGGAAAATTAAATCACCAGTTCCCAAATATGGAGTCAACAGATTCGTTTAAACATGAAAATCAGATCCTTGACTTCAATTATGGAGATAGAGAATACATTAACTAGAACATAATGTCAAGTTTTTATGAAATATTGGTTTGGCTTCAGCTGAAATGTTCTATCCAGCTCTGGGAAGGATTTCAAGACTTCACAGGAGATGTGCAATTGCAAACTCATCTGAATGCAAGATCTTGCTGCAACTGTACAGCATCCTGGTGAGACCGTATCAGTCAATGTATGCCATAAATGGCTGGTCTCCCTATCCTAGGGAGAATATAATTGTGATACAGGAAGTACCAAGCAGCTTTATCAGCTTGATTCCTCTGATGGCGAGTTTGTTGTGCAAGGGGAGATTAAACAGACTGTGCTCATACTCTTGAGTTTAGAGGAATGAGAGGTGACCTTTTTGACACATGCAATAGTCTTTTGGGGTTTGACACGGTAAATATAGAGCTGATATATCCCTTGGCTGCTCTAGAACCAGGGGTCATAGCTTCAAAATATGAAGTTGTCTATTCAGAGCGGAGGTAAATTAAAATGTCTTCACCCAAAGCATCCTTGAGACTTTTCTTTCAATAGGACTATGGAGTTTCAATTCTTAGGAGGTTCACAGCAGAAATCAAGATTATTAAAAGTCAGTTGGACAGGTACATGGATAGGAAAGGTTTAGAAGCTTACAGGCCAAAAACTGGCAAATAGGAGTAGTTTGACATCTTGGTTGCCATGGACCAGTTGGGCTGAAAGGCCTGTTTCCATCCGTACAATTCCATTTCTAAGAGATTTGCAAACATAAAGGAAATAAAAAGGTAAGGAGTTAGTGCAGGAAAAGATCATGCAGGGAGTGTGGATGGCCTATTCCTCCCATATTATGTTATGTACAGTACTGTGCAAAAGCCTTAGAGCCATATTTATAACTAGGATGCTAAAGACCTTTGTACAGTATTGAAGTGACTTTATGTATTGCACTTTACTGCTGCCGCAAAAAAAAAACTGATTTCCTGACATACATGAGTGATGATAAACCGGATTCTGATATAGGTCTCTATTGTGGACTGTGAGTGGGAAGGGGAAGGGAGAGGGGAGGGAGCAGTAAGCATCAGATCAATAAACCATTCAAATTACCTTGCCTGGTGTCTCAGGGCTGAGTGTGCCTACATCCCCACCCTGCCATTCCTCCTCTGCCACCCGTCCCACGAGCCACCATTCCCAGCATTCTTTGCTCACCAGATTTACAAACTCGCTCTCTACTCCACGTTGACAAATACAGTATTGTGCAAAAGTCTTGTGCCAAAGACTTTTGCATATTGTACCAAAATAGTAATGGGAAAAATATAAATAAAACATTATCTATCTGGTGAGACATTACAGAGCCAGAGGGGTCATGGGATTCAAAGTGCACCACTTACAAAATGTTAGCATGCAAGGGAAGCAAGTAATTAAAAAACCAATCGAGTGTTGCTTATTGACAGCAAAATGAATAACATTTCAAGATATGCTTCAACTGCGAGGCTGGTGTGATTACATTTGGAGTTCCTTGTACAGTATTAGTCTCCTCTATCAAGGATGTTGGTAGCAGTTCAGATGAGGTTTACTGGGTTAATGCCTGGAATGAATGAGTTGCCTTATGAGGAATAGTTGGATAGATTTCATCCTGTTAAGATGGTCACTGTGTGAAAGGGGGAGAGGGGAGGGGTCAGTCATTCACTTAAAACAAAGGATGTCAAATTCTCTCTCTCAATGCGTGGCATGGTAGCATAATGGATAGTGTAGCACTTCACAGTGCCAGTGACGAGCGGTGGGGATCCGCTTCCTGTCACTGTCTGTGAGGAGTTTTTATGACTCTGCACAACTCTGTGGGTTTCCGACAGGTACTCTGGTTTCCTCCCACATTCCAAAGTCACACAGTTTCAGGTACATTGTGGGCCTGAAACTCTTGGTGCCAGAAGCAAGACAGTATTTGTGGGTTGCTCCAGCATATCCCTGACATGCATTTCATGTATGTTTCAAAATACATCTAACAAATAAAACTAATGTTATCTGATGAATCATTAGAATATTCTTCCTACAAAGATAAAGGAAGCAGGATAGAGAGGGGTGGGGTGGGTTGGGTGAAAAGAACAAGGAAGAGTAAAGTTACTGCAGATAGACTGAAATGTAGAGTCAAGGATATAATTACGTTTTATTAAATGGCAGGGCAGGACTGAGGAGCTCATTCTGTTTGTTTCTTTGCAGGGGTGTGGATCTTTAATTATGCAAAAAGATGTACTAGTACATAACTTTAAGTGGTGAAAGACAACATGAAACTTAAAATTAATGCTCAAAACTGCAAGGTTCTGATGTAAATAACTAAAAGCCTTTCAGTGGCAGAAGGGTCAGTAAGCAGAACACTGAAGATTTCAGGTTGGCAAAAGAACTAGTGAGCTACAAAGAAATAAAAATGAACAGTTCAAAGTAAATTTATTATCAAAGTACATATATACCACCAATAACAATGCTGAAATTCATTTTTTGTGGGCATGCTCAATAAATCCAATAACCATAATAGAATCAATGAAAGACCACACCTACAGGGTGCAAAAGACAACAAACTGTGTAAATACAAAAGAAAAAAAAAGCAATAAATATCACAACCATGAGATGAAGAGTCCTTGAAAGTGAGTTCATAGGTTGTGAGAACAGTTCAGTGTTGGGATAAGTGAAGTTATCCCCTCTAGTTCAAGAGCCTGACGGTTGAGGGGTAATAACTGTGTGGTGAAAGCAGATTCAGTGGTAAACTTGATAAAAGGAATTGGGCATATATGTGAAGTGAAAAAAAATACAAGATTGTGAGAAGCATACCCTGCAGTATTGGGGTTGATTGGTTGCAGGAACAAAACATGAAAGGGAATTTCAATTAGATATACAAAGATCTGACACATGTATGAACGGCCAACTGGCTATCGACTTAACATTCTATGGCGCCAGTCTGCAATTGCTGGGTTTGGTCTTAAGTATTCAGTGGCCTTGAGAAGGGAAAACAGTCCTGCATATAACTTAATGTAGGCTACACGTAAAGGAAAGGAAAGAGCAGGGTGACTGCAAAGCAGAACATATCATGCCTGCATTTGACAGCTGCTTTTAAACCAGCTTACACACACACACACACACACACAGTTCCTATGAAAAGGTCTAATGAGAAATACAACATGTTTTATTTTGACCCTGAATTGCAATTTCTATTGTCTATTCATACAACAATGTGAAAAATTACTTTCTACAATGCAAAAAGCTCCTCCAGAACAAAACCAAAACTGCTCTGCAATGTAAGACAAAAAATGGCAAGCCAGCCCACTTTTCCATCATTTTTCAACATACTGTATCAGGTAAAACTGAATCCAGTTGATTGGCTCATATTTTATCTATATTAATGGAAGAAGTTACAACTGAGCAGTCGGAATACTACTTAATGTTAAAAGCCATGAATGACAAAAAATGGACAACCCAATAATATTTCCCAATGAAACAAAAGAAAATGCAAACTAATCCACTAATCCACTAATCCTATTTCAAAAATACTGACATCCAAGCAGAGGACTTCAGCAAAGTATTAGTAACAGCATGATCCATGAAATTGTTATGATGTATCCACACAATAGAATTAATTTTGTTTTTACATATTGGCTGTAATAATGTCTCAGAACTTGCCATATTTATATCAGCAAGACTGTGTGATCAGCAGAATTCTGTGTGACATTGACCACAACATTAGGATTTCAGAACCTGCACAGCATCAACAAGGAAACCCCCCAAATTAATATCAGTGCTTCAGCCCTCCTTCACAGATAGCTCTTTTTCTAAAAAAAACTTGTCCACTTCAATCATGTGAAATCAGTCAACAGATGGGAATTTTAAGGTATTTGTGAACTCATTATAAGATGCACCAAAAATGAGGAATAATTGAATTTTTAAGTAAATTAACATGCCATAATTAGTCCTTCTCAGTTCCTCTGGCCTTGAAAGCTAATTTTCTGTATGTGGATTTTAATTCAGATGTTAAATGTTCGAAATATATTTTAATATACATTATTTTAATAAAAACTGGTGATCGCTCAGCTCCTGTCTTAATTTTAATGTTAATATGTATTCACTGAGATCTTGGGCCCACATTCATAACTTCCTGAAAGCGACAACAAGCAGATAGTGCTAAAGGCAGCAGACAGCATGCTTGCCTTCCTCGGTCAAGGCACTGGGTAGAAGCAACGTGTGCAGCTATAGAAAGCTTTGGTTAGGCTGTACCTGGAATATTATGTGCAGATCTAGTTACCCCATTCCAGAAAGGTTGTGGAGACTCCAGAGAAGGTGCAGATGAGGTTTTTCAGGATGCTGCCTGAATTACTGGGTATTAGCTATAAGAAGTTGGACAAACTTTAATTATTTTCTCTGGTGCATCAGAGGCTGAGGACATGTTTGAAGAAATAGCATCAGCAGATTTTCACACGTTAGCAGTTGATGAAACCACAGACATATGTCAACAAATGTCTCTTTCTGTACTTCAAATTCAGATCTAAAGATTGTACTGTTTATAAAACGTTTTTGGAGGAATAGTTCAGCTGCAGGCGTGTGATGCTTCTTCTATTGTTTCAGTGATCAAGCAGTTTCATGAAGAGAAGAAACTTCACAAGATAAGAAAGCAGTATCAGGGAGACAATGTTCCATGGAGTGACAAAGTTAAAGTTTTGCTAAGCCAACAATGTGAAGAAAACGTCATAGTCCGCCGTTGAATTTTATAAATAGTCTTTGTGTTCATTTAGAAGAAAGGTTTCCTGAAGATGAGGTACAAGAATGGTCAGCTTTTGACTTCTCTGCAATTGCAGATTGTGACTTCACATTTGGTGATGAAAATGCCTTATGTCTAAAATATCATGATTTTCTAGCTGAAAATACTGTAATAGTTAGACAGTTTAATGATTTCAAATTTTCTGTGCAAGAAGAAATTAAATCTAAACTGATTTCAAACTTTGCTCAAATGGTGGCATTTGTACTTCAAAATGAACAGTTTTGCGGCCTTGCACAGTTGATGGACATTGGGGGGAATCTTTCTTGTGTCTAGTGCGGACTGTGAGTGAGGTTTTAGCCTAATGAATCAACTCAAAAACAAGCTGAGAAACCGTTTAGGTGAATGTCATTTGGATATGCTAATGAGGATCAAAAGCTATCAATTGGATTGAAGTTCTATTAGTCTAGATAGAGTTTACAAAGAATGGATAAATGCCAAAGACAGGAGAGAGAAAAAAATAACTGAGTGACTTAAATATGTATGTTATTTTGTTGTTATTCTGTGCAGTTTTATGTCAAATATTTTGTAATCCTATATAAACCGTGCCATGTGCGTATTCAGTGCACACATACTTTTGTCACAGGAAAAAAAATTGTACAACATAAGATTTTTGCGCACACTGACTACTAAAAATTAGAGGGAACATTGTTGATGAGAGACTCAATAGAGGTTTATAAAATTATGAAAAGCATCAATAGGGTGGAGAATCAGAATTTCCCCCTCACCAAGCTAGAAGTAACAAATACTTGTGGGCGTAACTTTAAGATGAGAGAGTGGGGAAGTTTAAAGGAGATGTGAGAGGCAAGTTTTTTTTTGTTTTTACACAGGGAATGGTGGGTACCTGGAATATGCTGCCCAGAAAAGTGGTGGAAGCAGATACAAAAGTAGTATTTAAGAGCATTTTAGATGGGCACATGAATATGTTGAGAATGGAAGGATATAACTCATGTGCAGGCAGAAGGCATTAGTTTAATTTGGCATCATGGTTCACACAGACATAGTGGGCTGAAGGGACTGTAACTGTGTTGTACAGTTCTACGTTTTAAGATATTTCAAATATTACCCTATAACTGTTCTTTTTCCACTCTAATCTGATGTCTGAGTGAAACCTTCAATGAAATTGGCTGTCTAGTTGACTCATTGACATGGAAGTTACTGCAGAACATAGAACAGTACAACACTGCACAGGCAATTTGGCCCATGATGTTGTGCCAATCTTGTTGCCAAATGGTATCAAAAGGTCCTCCTCCTCCTGTGCATCATTGATATCTCTTCATATTCATATGTCTATCCATGAGCCTCTTAAAACTCCACCAAAGTGATTCCATAACTACCCTTGGTAGCCCATTCCAGGCACACCGCCACTCTGTATAAGTGACTTGCATCTCACGGTGCCCTTAAACTGAGATAGCAAAAGGGAAAGACCATCCTCTAAATTTCACCAAACCTACCAAACCTTTGTGATCAAAACTACTTTCAGGTCAGTGGCAAAAGACTTTAGCACTTCAGGTGAAATTCAAACCAATGTTTTGTTTTTAAAAAATATTGGTGGTCTTTGCTTATGTGAAAAGTCAGACAAGTCCACGGTGACTCGAAATGTTACACACTACCTCAAGGGCCTGTACCCATTTCAAGTGAGATCACTTCTTTAAAAACTTGCAAGTCAAATGCCCCAGGCAGTTGAGGAAAATGTTTTTGATTAACGACTGAAAAATAAATAATTAATATTTTTCAACCCATTAAATCTAGTGTTAACAATGGAGACAGATCAGAAATGGCATCTCAAGCATTTTGTCTGTGAAACACACACATAATGCTGGAGGAGTTCAGCAGGCCGTGCAGTGTCTAGGAAAAGAGTACAGATGACATTTCGGGCTGAAACCCTTCAGCAGGACTCAAAACATAGACTATACTCTTTTCCTAGATACTGCCTGGCCTGCTGAGTTCCTCCAGCACTTTGGGCGTGTTGCTTGGATTTTCAGCATCTGCAGATTTACTCTTGTTTGTGATTTTGTCTGTGATACTTGTTTCTACAAAAAGTCGCAATTTGATTTTGGAAAATGGAATTCAAGCCAAACAACAAACTGAATCATTCAGGAGGGTAGGGTATTAATCAACAAATAAAAAGCAGAGGTGAAAACCAGAGTTAACAGCCAATCAAAATAAAGGAAAAATCAAAACTTTAAATATGTTTATAAAACCTTGCCAGATGACATTTTGTGCTCTTCATTAATACCAAGATTTAGTTATTCAACTAATGAAATTCAGAAAGAAGCCATCCCAATCTTGCCAATACCAGCCAAAGAATCATCGAAGCACACATTGGTTAAAATGATTAACTTGTTATTATGGTATCATAATATTATGACAGTTTCTATCATAACAAAAACAAAATTTCAAATTTATAGGAAATTGTCAAAAGTTTTATTATAAATGTTCAAACTTCATTTATTATCAAAGTACATATATGTCACCATATACAACCCTGAGATTCATTTTCAGGCCATGGTATGGCAGATGAGATTTAATGTGGGCAAAAGTGAAGTGATGCATTTTGGGAAGTTGAAGGATAGGACTTACACAACAGATGGCTGTGTCCTGCAGAGCTTTATAGAACAGAGAGACCCAAGGGTGCAAGTACATAGTTCCCTGAAAGTGGCAACACAGGTATGCAAAGTGGTGAAGTAGATGGCACGCACATCTTCACAGCTAGCACATTATGTTATTGCTGTCCTGTGATGGTATTGGGTTTGCTGACCGCAGTTCCAAACTCAAAAAAGGACTTTAAGCGCTATCAGATAGAAAGGACCACAAGTATTCTCACTAAAGAAAGATTATACTGTAACTACCCAATCTTCAAAGAATAGTTTACTTCCCTGTTTAGCTGCCAACATCACATTTCAGGCGGTGGGTCCCCTCTCTCTGCCACGGAGAAGATACTTTGTGTTATTTCTGAGGAAACTTAGAGAGCAGTTCAGGCTTTATTTGGATTTGGATAAAGCAGGTGCAGTGAGTTAAATCTTATCTCTCATAGACAAAGCATCTACAATCCACACAGCTTGTTTGTAAAGCCTCTATATACAGTGCTCGTTTTAACTTCGCTGATTACTGCTTGCAATTTACATTTCAAGAACTGAAGACTAACTCCCATTTATGACCAGAAACTAAACAACTGTTAGTTGGAAATTTACTTACAACTATATTTGATCTTACAAATGGCAAATGCTGCGTTTAGAAACCTGAGATTAGCAAAAACACAAGGAGTAAATATCCATCACGGTTCAAGGCCATGGCAATAGCAAGACCACACCCTATTTTATGTGCAATTCTGATAAGTCATCCTACTGGAAAGATGTGATTAAGTTAGAGATGGTGCAGAAAAGAAGGCTGAGGGGTGACCTTATGGAGGTTTATAAAATGCTGAAGGGCAGAGACAAGATGAATTGTCACTGTCACTTTCCTTGCTTAGGGCAGTCTAAAACTAGGGGTATAGGTTTAAGATGAGGGCATAACAAATTTAAAAGGAACTGAGAGGCATGTATTTCCATACTGAAGGAGGTATTGGCTTATTAGTTTCACATGTACCAAGAAACAGTGCAGAGCTTGTGTTGCATACTGTTTATACAAATCAAACCATAACACAGTGCATTGAACTAGAAAAATGTAAAAAAAAATGCAGAATAAAGTGTAAAAGCTACTAAAAAGGTGCAGTGTAGGTAACCAATAAAGTGCAAGGCCATAACGAGGTACGCAAAAGGTCCATCTTATCATACAAGAGGTCAATTCAAGAGTCTGATAACATTAGGATAAAAGCTGTCCTTGTGCCTGGTAGTATATGCTTTAAGGTTTCGTATCTACTGCCCAACGAGATAGGATACAATGTCTGGGATGGGTGGGGTCTTTGAGTATGCTGGCTGCTTTACTGCGGCAGCAAGAAGTATGGACAAGAGTCCATAGAGGGGAGGCTGGTTCCTGTGATGGGCTGTGTCCACAACTCTCTGCAGTTTCTTGATGCCAGTGGCCGGAGTTGGAGACGTCATAAGCGGTGAGCGAGGAAGCGGAAGCGAGGCGAGCGGGCAGGAGTCCATGCCAGGAAAAAGCAAGCCCTAGCCAGCCAATTCTCCCGTCCATTCTGCTCTCCAATGGACATTAAACTGGACTACATCTGTGGCAACGAAATACTTGGGAGGACAGAAACGGATGGAATCCCAGACGCCACCATTCAGCTGTTTATTTAAGTAACAGATTTTTCCCCCAAGCCATTGGACTACCAACCTACTGCCCTCTGCTGTGCCTATTGTCTTGTTTATTATTTATTGTAATGCCTGCACTGTTCTGTGTACTTTATGCAGTCCTGGGTAGGTCTGTAGTCTAGTGTAGTTTTTGTGCTGGGTTACGTAGTTCAGTGTAGTTTTTGTGCTGGGTTACGTAGTTCAGTGTAGTTTTTGTATTGTTCATGTAGCACCATGGTCCTGAAAAATGTTATCTCATTTTTACTGTGTACTGTGCCAGTAGTTATGGTCAAAATGACAATAAAAAGTGATGACGACTTGACTGCAGCAGATGCTATACCAAGCCATTATTCATCAAGAGCAGTGGTTCCCAACATGGGGTACATGGACCTCTTGGTTAACAGTAGGGGTCCATGGCATTTAAAAAAAAGCTTGGGAACCCCTGATCTTGACAGAATTCTTTCTATGCTGCATCAATAAAAATCGGTAAGTGTCGATGGGGACATGCTGAATTTCTTCAGCCTCCTGAGGAAGTAGAGGCACTGGTGAGCTTTATTGGTTGTAACATCAACATAGTTGGACTAAGATAGGGTCTTGGTGATGTTCATTACTAGGAACTTGAGGTTGTCCACACTCAGCCTCAACACTGTACAACATAGACAGGAGCATGTGCACTGTCCGCCTTTCTGAAGTCAATAACTAGCTCTTTTGTTGACATTGAGGGAAAGACTATAGTTATGACACCGTGTCACGAAACTCTCTAACTTCCTGTACTCTGACTCATCATTATTTGAGATGCAGCCAACTACAGTGGCATCATCTGCAATCTTGTAGATACAGAATATGGCCACACAGTCATAAGTGTACAGGAAGTAGAGTACCGTAGGTGGGTATATGGAATGAGCTGCCAGCATAAGTAGCAGAGGCAGGTACAAATACAATGTTTAAAAGATATTTGGACAGGTAATGGATTGGGAAGATTTAGCAGGATATGAGCTAAATGCACGACTAGCTCAGGAAGGCACCTTGGTCTGTGTGGACGAGCTTTGCCCAAGGGCCAGGAGCATATGTCACTAACATGGACAATATGTACATGGGGTAGTGGATGCAGCCCAATACATCACAGGTAAAGCCTTCCCAATCATTGAGCACATCTACATGAAATGCTGTCATAGGAAAGCAGCAACTATCAAAGATCGCCACCATTCAGGCCATGCTTTTCTCTCGCTGCTGCCAACAGGTAGAAGGTACAAGAGCCTCAGGACTTGCACAACTAGGTTCAAGAACAGTTTCCACCCCTCCACCATTAGGCCCACGAACAAAAGGGGCTGACTACACTCTCTTGCCCATTCATTGAGATGCCCCCACAACACATCTCACTTTAAAGACTCTTTATCCCATTTTCTCATATTCTCATTACTTATTGCTATTTGCATTTGCAGAGTTTGTTGTCTTCTGTACTCTGTTGATCTTTCATTGATCCTGTTATGGTTACTGTTCTACCGATTTGCTGAGTATGCCCACAGGAAAATAAATCTCAGGGTTGTACATGGTGATATACATGTACTTTGGTAATGAAACTTACTTTGAACATCATTATCTGCACTACAAGTTGATGTGGAAATACATCACCATTTCTACATTGACACCAAGCTCCCTATACAATAGCATCGTGACAGTGTCTTCACTGGAAGGACTGAGAGTGGTTCAGGAGACCAGTTTTTCAACTGCCACTCAGTGAGAAATACATACGGGTTATCAATGGCACCCAAATCCTGAAAAATCAATGAACACAAAAGAAAGGTGCAAAGCTAAGCTGCTAATTTGGCAGAAAAGTTCAACCTGGGCAGCATGGTAGTGTAGTGGCTATCATAATGCTTTATACTATCAGCAACCCAGATTCATTTCTGGCCGCTGTCTATGAGGAGTTTGTACTTTCTCCCCGTGTGCAAGTGTGTTTCTTCCCAGTGCTCTGGTTTCCTCGCACATTCCAAAGATATACCAGCTGTCATTGTAAATTGTCCTGTGATTAGGTTAGGGTTACATCAGGAGTTCCTGGGTGGCACAGGTCAAAGGGCCTGTCCTCAATAAATGAGTGTGAATGATTATACTTAGCAAGGTCAAACTTAAAGGCAAAGTACAAGGTTAATGGTAAGATTATTAATAGTATGGAGGAACAAGGGGATCTTAGGGACCACATTGACTGATCCCTCGAAGTTGCTATGGAAGTTGATAGGGTGGTTAAGAAGGCATATGGTATCTAGACAGAATTAGCAGCCAGCATCATTTTCCTAGGATGCCAATGGCTAATACAAGAGGACATACTTTTAAAGTAATTGGTGGAAAGTATAGGGGAGACATCAGGGGTAGTGTTTTTTTTAAATACACACAGGGAGTAGCAAGTGCTGTGCTGTACTATTCAATGCTCCAAGCGCAAGATCAGGTCCTTTCCAATGCTCATGGACAGAAATCTTCCGCATCCATGAATATTTATGGCACACTACTAAAAGCTTCAGCTGCACAGGTAGTTCTGGGTAAAATTATTACACTTAGAATCATAATTAATGCAATGCACAGCCAAAGACGGCTCAAAATTTGTCTGAAGCACAAAGTGAAAATTCATGGACCTTGTTATTCCTCACACCAAAGAAGGAAGCCAACCATGAACTAAAAGGAAGAACAGAAAATGTGGCTAAAGAACTCCCAAACATGAGATACAAGTTTGGGGAAGCAACTCAATAAGGGAACTTCTCTGCTAAATGAGATTTGTTGACTAAAGGGCTCCAAAACCAAATGATCAGAGCTACCATACTCAAAAAAAATGTTGCTGAACTACCAGAAGAAAATGAGGCAAATGCAGGGAATGGCTTCTTCCATAAATATGTTGGAACCCATCATGCAGTTGGAAGAGATCCCATGCAGTGTGTTTTGTTTTGTCTTCCGCCAGATGTAATACGGATTTCCTGCTGATGTCCACAACATCAGAGCTGCACTGTCCAACCAATTTTACTTAAGATTAGTAAAATGAAGCAAATTGGTTAGACAGTGAATAAGCTTGGTGATCATTAAAGGAAAGAACACTGCCTGCAGATTTGATGGGTTCTATACCTAGCAGGAGTCATAGCTGACATGAAAGATGTTCATCTGAAGCCAACTACCAGAGACACAGGGAATAACTGAAACAGTCCAACTCTTTAGCTGAATTTCATCTTTAACCTCTTCACCAATGCCCTCTTCCTTGTCCCAAGGCAAGGATGGACATATATTCTGACTCACACTGACATGCAAAATGCTGAGCTCAGTATATTATCAAAGAATGTATAAATTACACAACCTTGAGATTTGTTTGCTCACAGGTAGCCATAAAGCAAGAAACCCAAAAGAACCCAATTGGAAAAACAATATAAAAAAGACCAACACCCGATATGTTAGAGAAAGACACAAAAACACAAGTCATGAAAATAATTGAAGCAAACAACGATATTCTGAACCAAATTGAGTCTGCAGATCTGAACCCCAGAATAGGCCCAAAGCCTCACTTATCAGTTCATATTATCAGACATGGAGTACCTCAGCCGGGGCCATCTCTGTAGCCTCAACACCAAGGAGAGAGGTGACCATCAGGAAAACAAGCGAAATCTGTTCTCATCTTGGATCCAGACATCGTCTTTTCAGTCTATCTAGGCAGGCACTTAAATTGACCAAAAAGCAAAAGGCTCCAGCGCCCTGGAGGGAGGAGAGAACATTGTGGAGAGCGAGCAAAATTGCTCTCGCCTCTGATCTGGGATGGCATTTAAATTATCTAAACAGTGGATTATATCTCACACCAGGAGTTGGCTACTGAGAAGCACTCGAGGCCTAGACCATGCCACCCAGCGACTCACTCCAGACCCAAATTTGGCTGCCCAGCCTAAAGCTGCTCTCAAATTCTTCAAATCAGTCCAGCACCACAGCAGTCAAACCTCACACCTGGGTCAACTGTACAGGCATTGAATCTCCTCTGCCCCGAGTTCTCCTCTCTGCGCCTACAGCAATCCAAGCTTACATCTGACACTGGAACTCCATCTGCAATGATTCTTCAATACAAAATCATGGCTCAACCCCCAAACTCACCTCACCATTGCTCACCCCTTCACTGTCTGTGGCGATAATTTAACACAATTTACTTCAGAAAAGGTGTTTTTAGTCAAGTTTTTGTCAGATTTCTCAACTTTTTAACTACCAGTGAGCTATCACACGCATCTGGTAGTTCCACTTTAAGCAAAAGGTCTCAGCCTGAAATATCGACTGCTTATTCCCCACTCCCACCCCTCACAGATGCTGCCAGACCACTGCTATACTACTGTTGGGAGTACCTACAGTTCCATGCCAAGACCGCATTTCTGGAAATCAGATCACTGGCTGTCCTCTTCCTACCTGCATACAGGCAGAGGTTATAGAGTTAGGCTTCAGAGATAAGAACAACAAAGAGTGGTCACAGGAGTCAGAGGAGTAGCTACAGGACTGCTTCGAGTTGGTGGACTGGTCTGTGCTCAAGGATTCATCAGAGGATCTAAATGAATAATCTAAATGAATACACCATGGTTGTTACAGACTTGTAGATAACTGTGTCCCACAAAAATCAGTCTTTCCCAACCAGAAGCCCTGATCTGGGACAGATCAGAGGCATTCAAGTCTGGTGACCAAGTAAAATACGGGAGGTTCAGGTACAATCTCCAGAAAGGGATTTCACGTGTGAAATGGCAATTCCAGAGACTACTGTACTCCTTGCCATCACCCAGGTCTCATCGCATATGAAGCACCAGCTGCATTATACTATTAACTTTTTAAACTTGTATCATATATGCATTTTATTATTTGTTAATTTATTTGTGGTAATATTACTTAATATGTTAAGTGTGTGAGTTATAAGTGCTGTATTATGCACCTTGGTCCAGACGAACGTGGTTTCATTTGGTGGTATGCATGCGAATGGTTGAATGACAATAAACTTGAACTGGAATCACTAAAGGATGCTTGACATCTGTGGCAGGGCTCAAGTACTATCAGCTCCTACAAAATTAAACCAAGCAACATAAGTGACAACAATGCTTTATTCCCAGATGAGACATTGCCTTTTATGCTCACTTTGGCCAGCAAAACAGGGAGGAACCTTCACAGCCCCCGATGACCCTGTGATTTTACTCTCTGATGGGAGCATCCTTCAGGAGGGTGAACCCGCAAAAAGCATCCAGCTCAGATGCAGTACCTTCGCCGACTACAAAAGTCCTGCACTGATCAGAGTGTTCACTGAGATCTTTAACCTCTCACTTCGGCAGTCTGAGGTACCTGCCTGCTTTAAGCAAGCTTCAATTATACTGGTGCCCAAGGAGAACAGGAGAATGTGGTAACCTGCTTCGATGACTGTTGGCCAGGAGCATTTACAGTACATCCACAGTGATTAAGTGCTTTGAGAGGTTGGTGATGAAACTTATCGACTCCTGGCTGAGAAGTGACGTGGATCTAATCCAATTTGTCTTTTCATGGGTGCTTCACTCGACCCTGGAACAGCGAAGATGCATACATCAAGATGCTCTTCATTGACTATAGATTGGCATTCAATACTACCATCTCTCACCAATCAATAAACTTCAAGACCTAAACCTCAATATCCCCTTGTGCAACTGGATCCTCAATTTCCTCACTTGCAGACTCCTGTCTGTCCGGATTGGCAACATCTTCTCTATCAGCACAGGTGCAATACAAGGCTGTGGGCTTAGCCCCTGCTCTACTCACTTTACACTTACAACTGTGAGGCTAGGAACAGCTCCAAGGCCATATTTAAGTTTGCTGATGACAGAACTGCCATTTGCTGAATCAAAGGTAGCGTCAAATCAGCACATAGGATGGAGATTGAAATCCCGACTGACCGGTGCCACAACATCTCACTCAATACCAGCAAGATCAAGGAGCTGTTTATTGACCAGGAGGAGGAAACGGGAGGTCCATCAGCCAATTCTCTTTTGAGGGAATCAAAGGTGGACAGGGGCAGTAACTCTAAATTCTTTGGTCCTGGGTTTAGCAAGTAAGTGCTTTCAGGAAGAAAAGCACAACAGCATCTTGACTTTGTTAGAAGTTTGTGAAGATTCAGCATGTTATCTAAAGCTTTCATAAATTTCTGTAGATATGTGATGGAGCATATATTAACTGGTTGCATCACAGGAAACACCAAGTCGAGTCAAGCCACTTTTCATTGTCATTTCGACCATAACTGCTGGTGCAGTACATAGTAAAAATGAGACAACATTTTTTCAGGACCATGGTGTTTATGACACAGTACAAAAACTAGACTAAGCTACGTAAAAAACACAGAAAACAACTACACTAGACTACAGACCTACCCAGGACTGCATAAAGTGCACAGAACAGTGCAAGCATTACAATAAATAATAAACAAGACAATAGGGCAGTAAGGTGTCAGTCCAGGCACAGGGTATTGAGAAGTCTGATAGCTTGGGGGAAGAAACTGTTACATAGTCTGGTCCTGAGAGCCTGAATGCTTCGGTGCCTTTTCCCAGACGGCAGGAGGGAGAAGAATTTGTATGAGGGGTGCGTGGGGTCCTCCTGATGCACCATCAATAACTCTCTGAGACGTGAGGCGAGATATCGGCTTTTATTAACTGGAAGAAAGAAGCAGTAGTTGACCACCATACTACATCCTGGAGACTGAGGGCCGGGCTCAGGCCTCAATCGCCTTTATACTGTGGGAGGAGCCACGGTCAGTGGGAGGGGCCACAGGAGCAGTCAGCAGGGGGCATGTCCAGACAGGTATATGTAGTTCACCACACCTTCATAATACCGTTTGCTTTGTGGATGCAGCGTGTAGTGTAAATGTCCGTCATGGCGGGAAGAGAGACCCCAATGATCTTCTCAGCTGACCTCACTATCCGCTGCAGGGTCTTGCAATCCGAGATGGTGTAATTTCCAAACCAGACAGTGATGCAGCTGCTCAGGATGCTCTCAATACAACCCCTGTAGAATGTGATGAGGATGGGGGGTGGGAGATGGATTTTCCTCAGCCTTCGCAGAAAATAGAGATGCTGCTGAGCTTTCTTTGCTATGGAGCTGGTGTTGAGGGACCAGGTGAGATTCTCCGCCTGGTGAACACCAAGAAATTTGGTGCTCTTAACGATCTCTACCGAGGAGCCGTCGATGTTCAGTGGGGAGTGGTCGCTCTGTGCCCTCCTGAAGTCAACAACCATCTCTTTTGTTTTGTTCACATTCAGAGGCCAATGCCCTTGAATGAAAAAGTAGTGGATACTGCCCAGCCCATCAAGGGTGAGGCCCTCCCCACCACTGAGCACATCTACCTAGAGCACAGTTGCAGAAAAGCAGCATCCATCAAGGACTCCTGCCATCCGGGCCATGCTCTCTTCTCGCTGCTGCTATCAGGAAGGTGGTACAGGAGCCTCAGGAACCACGCTACCAGGGTCATGAACAGTTATTACCTTTGAACCATCAGGCTCTTGAACTAGAAGGGTAACTTCACTTGCCCCATCACTGAGCTATTCCCACAACCTCTGGACTCACTTTCAAGGACTCTTCATCTCATGTTCTTGATATTTATTGCTTATTTGTTAATCATTATTTCTTTTTTTTTGTATTTGCAGTTTGTCATCTTTTGCACATTAGTTGTTTCTCCGTACTGTTGGATGCTGCCTGTCATTGATTCTACTGTGTTTCTTGTATTACTGTGAATGCCCACAAGAAAATGAATCACAGGGTTGTATTATGGTGACATACATGTATTTCAATAATAAATTTTGAACTTTGAGTACCTCCAGCATTTTGTGTGTGTTGCTCAAGATTTCCAGCATCTGCAGAATTCTGAGAATTAGTCCAACACCAGTCCTAATGAAAGACCTCAGCCCACAGCATCGACTGTTTACTCTTTTCCATAAATGCTGTTTGGCCTAAGTACTTCCAGCATTTTGTGTGCACTACTTTGATTTCCAGCATCTGCAGAATTTCCTCGGCAGCTGCAGAATCTCCTCGGCAGCTGCAGAATCTCTTGTGTTTATGACTCCAGTGCTTAGCTTCATTCACTTTTCTAATAATAAAGTAGCCGGTAGAAGAATTTGGAATGAGCAGACCAAACAGCATTTGCTCTACCATTATGAAATAAGACAAATAGAGAATTATGACCAATGACACACCAGCCTATCCAATTCAATAACACTACAATCACAGAGGGAGTCATCATTGCTGAGTGCCCTATTATGAACCATTGAGAGTCACCACTGACCAGAGTCATAACAAGAGCAGCTACATGAGCATCTTGGCAAGATAAGCAGGCCACAGGATCATTCTCTGGAAATCACTTCATTGCTCCTTAAAAAACTTCTGAGGTCATGGGCAACATTAAGTTTTCAAGCAATACCAAAATAGACTCAGCAATCATCACTCCACATTTTGTAGCTAGTGAACAAAATGGCGTGGAAATAATTGAGACCGCTCTTCAGAACCAGAAAGGTTGTGAAAGCTTGGTTGTGTTGAGAGCCACAGAAGTGCCAGTTTATTCTCTGCGAGTGTAGCCACTGAAGATATGACAAAAGGATTTTAGCCCAGTTCTTTCACCAAATTTGTTATGCATCTTTAGTGAACACATTGCAGTTTCCTTTCCCTGAATATGTTAATCCTACTAACAAATCCTGCAGAGCTTTTCCATTCACTGTAATTCACCTCCATTACATCTGGCATTCCACACGGTGCACGGAAGCCATGATGGTCACATTATATGCCTTTGTCTCAATCACATTCGCACAAGCTTTCTAGAATATACAGCTTTGCTGTCAAATTATTACTAAAATACAGAACCTAAACAGAGTCTAAAAATAAATCCTGTAATAGCATTTGATGTTGGACCAAAAGATTTATTATTGAACAAGTACTCTTAATACCAGTGGAACAGCATATAGAGATGCTATAACTAAGGCACACACGATGAGAACTTAAAAGCAAGATGGTTTGCCTCTCGTGATCAAAAATTCGTAAGTAAGCTGGTTCTATGTAGAAAAAGGACCATGCTACACATGAAAAATTATCTGAAGCAGCTTGAAAAATTTCAATAATGAAAAAATGATGGTCCAGAACATCCTGGAATGTTTCAAATGACTAACACTGAGCATAGCATTATATTCATATTATTTCTGAAGACATTCAAGAGTAATTGACTTACTCTGAAAAGCAAAGGAGTGATTCCATCTGGAGTTAACAGGAGCAAGGATAAAGGTTCTAGCAGTCAGTCTGCTGAGCTGGGTTAAGTTGTAAGGACAAATTGTAGTTTAAATACAGGTCATAGAGTCAGATCTATTTACTAGGAGAAACATGCTGGAAAAACGTGGGTGTAATCCTGAGTTGTGGTGCTGCCTGTCTGTGTTTGCACGTTCTCTGAGTCCACTTGGATTTCCTTTTGCATCCCAAAAAATATGCTATTTAAGCGTAGGGAAATACAAAAAAAAAATCAGAGAGGAGTTGAGAGGGAGAATGAGCTACTGGGAGTAATGGAAAGAGAACTAATGGCAGCCAGCATGGACCCAATGGCCTCCTTATGAGTTGCATTAGTAGATAAAGATGGTCTTTTGTGTGCTAGAAGGCATTGCACCTCTTCACACACCATCTTGGGCATCCATTTTTCAGCAGCTGTCATTAACACAAGTTCCACACCTGATAAAGATCATTCCACTGGACCCAGAAGCTTTTCTACCCACACACCTGCCCCTAAGCATTGAGAATTTCACTTCTTTGAAGCCGAGTCAATAACTGTGGGGGAAAAATCCAGAGAATGGTCATGTTTCAAGATATGAAAAATTGTTTTTCTAGAATTAGGAATAATGTTATTTAATCAAAAATATTCTCAAAAGATACAAGGAGGATTTCAGCATGCAGGAACCTACAGAGTGAGCAGAGAAAATAATAAATTATTGTTGAGTATAAAGCAGTTCATTAATACAGCTAGCAGTAGGGTATGATGGTTATAAATAAATGCAGGATAAATCACTTCTTGAATGCTCTTGGAACATCAGTTTGTGTTGCCAAGGAATGAAAAGTAGAATACAGGTTTAATCTTCTTTCACTAGGATCGTTATAGCAGCTGCAATGTTCTGTAGAGGAGGGGACCAGAGTCCAAGGTCCTATAATTGAGGGCAAATCAAAGCGAAAGTGCCACTTCCACACTGTCATCACACACCTCCTACAACACAGCCAAGAACAACACAGGCGGGTCCATAGATCACAATGGCCCAGTGGCCTTTGAATTAGAAATGCAGACATAGGACGACCACCTTCAGCTCAACTAAGGCTATGCTGGCTCTCTGAAAGAGTTGCTTATTAATCCCATACTCCTGCACTTCCCCCATAGCTACTTCCCCCTTGGAAATAAAACAATATTTCCTCCTGTGTTGACAACTCGATGAGTCAGCGAGTCCATCCAGTGACTAGCGGAGCCATGCAGACACCCATATTCAATCCTCGTTCTCTGCTAAGTTAACTGCATTCAGTTACAGCAGTCCTGATGCCTCCAGGTTAAGCAGAGAGAGAAAATTAGCCAGGGCCTCACACCAGAACATTATTCAATAAACCATGTAATCACAAGCACTTCATCTTCCACAGGGATGTAGAAAATGCATTGGTACACACAGTTAATTCTTCATTTTCAAAGGCAAACGTTTGTCATTTAGGACAGCCACATGTGAAATAGCTGGCACAGCAGTAAACAAGTTTCTACTACAATGTCCCAGCTATGTTGCTGGCTGCATTGCAGGACCTTAGCTCAGGAGGATTTACTATTCTGAAACCTCTAAAGTGTCTTCTTTTTGGATGGTAGTTTACTGACAACTTAAATGTAGAATCTCCAACCACAGAAAGAGGACATACGTTGGACCTTTAAATGAACACAGTCCAACAGATCAGCTGTCACAAAATATTAACTCTGAATAAATTCAGAGTAAATGATACCTATATTTTACTAAATTGTCTGAGGATGAGTGGATAATCTAAAAGATGGGCAAGAAGACAATTTTCCTTTCTCATTTCTACATCCAAACACAGAAAAGATTGTTCTTAAATAAAATGAACAAATGAATGAATACTACCTGCTCATATAGTATTGGCCCAGAACAACGTGATTATAATTGTTTAGTACAAACTAGCATGGCTGAATACAGCAGATATCAATCAGCTGTGTACAGCTTCTCACACAAATAACAAGTGTGCTCACACACAATTCTTGTCCAGTTGTCTGACTTGAATCAGACTTTAGTGGAAAATAATTGATTCCTGGGTGATTGGATATCACCACTCTACCTCCGAAAGCCTCCCTCACACATCTGTCAACCCTCACAGGAACTAGAGTTTCACAGATCGGAGAGGATACATGACGGAAACTGCAGGAATTTCATGAGGCCTTTGGGTCTCTGTCTCCTGATAATACCATGTACCGTACTTGAAGCACACAGTCCTTCTTGATCTCTCCATTCCAAATCTATGTTCAGTAAGAATCCTTGTACAGGGATATCAAAAGAATGCGCTCAAGAAATAATAGAGAGTACATACTTACAATTACTCTTAGAACTATGCACATACTTGCACATAAAGTAAGAAAGGTTGCTTTCAAAGTTAAATCATACAAGGTTTTTTCCATTTTCAACCTTTTACAGCCCCTACAACCAAGCCAGAATCAGATTCAAATTTATTATCACTTTCTTGGAGTCACAAAGCACTATAGAGCAGAAACAGGCCCTTTGACCCATCTAATCTGAGCAGCACCATTGATGTCTAGTCCTATTGACCTGCACCCCAACCACAACCCTCCATACCCCATCTATCCATCCACTTATCGAAATTTTTCCTCATCTGTTGAAATTGGACCCACATCCACCACTTGTGCTGGCAGCTTATTCCACACTCTCACCACCTTGAGTGAATAAGTTCTCCCTTAAACATTTTACCTTTCATTCTTAACCCATGACCTCTACTTGTAGTTACACCCAACCTCAATGAAAAAGGCTTGCTTGCATTTACCCTATCCATACCCCTCATAATTTTGTATACCTCTATCAAATCTCCCCTTAATCTTCTACTTTCTACAGAACAAAGCTTAACCCATTCAACCTTTCCTGTAGCTCAAGTTAAGTCCCGGCAACATCCTTGTAAATTTTCTTTGCATCCCTTCAAACTTAATTACATCTTTCCTGTAGGTAGATGACCAAAACTGAACATGGTACTGTACTCCAAATTAGACCTCACCAATGTCTTATACAACTTCAACATAATATCCGATTTCCTGCACTCAATACATTGATTTATCCAGGTCAATGTGCTAAAAACCTTCTTTTCTATTGAACAATGACACCACTTTCAAGGAATTATGGATCTCTATTCCCAGATCCCTCTGTTCTACCACTCACCCGAAAAACCTACATTGGTTGGTCCTCCCAAAGTGCAACATCTCACATTTGTCTGCATTAAATTAGATCTCCAATTTCTCAGCCCATTTTTTTCCAGCTACTCCAGATCTCGCTGCAAACTTTGATAGTATGCCTTGCCATCCACTACATCCTCAGTCTTGGTGCCATCCACAAATTTGCCAATCTAATTAACCACATTATCATCCAGGATGTTGATATAAATGACAATCAATAATGGACCAACACTGATCCCTGTGGCACACATCAGTCAGGGGCCTCCAGTCAAAGAGGCAACCATCTATTACCACTCTCTGGTTTCTCCCATGAAGCCAATGTCTAATTTAATTTACTACTTCATTTTGAATGCCATGTAATTGAACCTCTTTGACCAACTTTCCATGCAAGACCTTGTCAAAGGCCTTGCTAAAGTCCATATAGACAACAATCAACACATGCCTTCATCAACTTTCCTAGTAACTTCCTCAGAAAACTCCATAGGATTGTTTAGACATGACCTACCATGCACAAAGCCATGCTGACTATCCTTAACCAGTCCATGTCTATCCAAGTACTAATATATCTGCTCCCTTAAAATACCTTCCAATAACTTTCCCTCAACTGATGTTAGGGTCATTGGCCTATAATTTCCAGGCTTATGCTTAGGACCTTTCTTAAGCAACGGAACAACATTAGCTATACTTTAATCCTTTAGTAACTCAGCCATGGCTAAGGGTATTTTAAATAGCTCTGCTAAGGTCTCTGCAGTTTCTGCACTAGCCTCCCATAGGTTCTGAGGGAACACTTAGTCAGGCCCCAGGGATTTATCTGTTATGCTTTGTAACCCCAAAATATTAAACTAATTAAAAGACAGACATGGAAGTCCAAATTTGAGTCTAATTTCATGTTTACTTAAGCAAGGTGCACACATATCATGTGGTAGCATCATGATATATGCAATTCATGTATTTTACATATAACCCATAATGAACTAAACAAGAAAGCTTAATCAAACAATATACTGAAAATCTTACTCAAATACTACTGAAATATTTACATACACAACACTCCCTGCTTAGCTACAAACTGCAGCTCAATATAAGACCATAAGACATTGGAGCAGAATCAGGCCACTTGGCCCATCCAGTCTGCTCCATCATTCAATCATGGCTGATCCTTTTCTCCCCCCCTCCTCAGCCTTCTCCCCGTAACATTTGATGTCATGTCCAATCAAGAACCTTTTAATCTCTGCCTTAAATACACCCAACGACCTGGCCTCCACAGCTGCCTGTGGTAACAAATTCCACAAATTCACCACACTCTGACTAAAGACATTTCTCCACATCTGTTTTAAATGGACTCCCCTCTACCCTGAGGCTGTGCCCTCTTGTCCTAGACTCCCCCACCATGGGAAACACATCTTTCCACATCTCTGTCTGCCTTTCTGTCTAAGATTTCAGTAAGATCCCCCCCAACCTAAATTCCACCAAGAGCAGAACCAGAGCCCAAAGTTCCTCATATGATAATCCTTTCATTACCAGAATCATCCTTAAAAATCTCCTCTGAACCCTCTCCAATGCCAGCACATCTTTTCTTAGATGAAGAGCCCAAAACTGTTCACAATACTCAAGGTGAGGCCTCACCATTGCCTTATAAAACTTCAGCATCACATCCCTGCTCTTGTAGTCAAGACCTCTTGAGATGAATGCTAGCATTGTGTTTGCCTTCCTCACCACCAACTATACCTGCAAATTAACCTTTAGGGTATTCTGCACGAGGACTCCCAAATCCCTTTGCATCTCAGATTGGCGGATTTTCTCCCTGTTTAGAAAACAGTCTGCACATTTATGCATTTTCCAATGTTGTATTTCATTTGCTACTTTCCTGCCAACTCTGCTAATCTGTTTAAGTCCTCCCGCAGCCTGTTTCCTCAACAGTACCTGCCCTTCCACCAATCTTCATATCAGGGTACTTAAAGAGGTGGCTCTAGAAATTGTGGACGCATTGGTAATCATTTTCCAATGTTCTATAGATTCAGGAACAGTTCCTGCTGATTGGAGGGTGGCTAATGTTGTCCCACTTTTCAAGAAAGGAGGGAGAGAGAAAACAGGGAATTATAGACCGGTTAGCCTGACGTCAGTGGTGGGAAAGATGCTGGAGTCAATTATAAAAGAGGAAATTACGACACATTTGGATAGCAGTTGAAGGATCAGTCTGAGTCAGCATGGATTTATGAAGGGAAAATCATGCTTGACTAATCTTCTGGAGTTTTTTGAGGATGTAACTATGAAAATGGACAAGGGAGAACCAGTGGATGTAGTGTACCTGGACTTCCAGAAAGCTTTTGATAAAGTCCCACATAGGAGATTAGTGGGCAAAATTTGGGCACATGGTATTGGGGGCAGAGTACTAACATGGATTGAAAATTGGCTGGCTGTCAGGAAACAAAGAGTAGTGATTAACGGGTCCCTTTCAGAATGGCAGGCTGTGACCAGTGGGGTACCGCAAGGTTCGGTGCTGCGACCGCAACTGTTTACAATATACATTAATGATTTAGATGAAGGGATTAAAAGTAACATTAGCAAATTTGCTGATGACACAAAGCTGGGTGGCAGTGTGAAATGTCAGGAGGATGTTATGAGAATGCAGGGTGACTTGGACAGGTTGGGTGAGTGGGCAAATGTATGGCAGATGCAGTTTAATGTGGATAAATGTGAGGTTATCCACTTTGGTGGCAAGAACAGGAAGGCAGATTACTATCTAAATGGAGTCAAGTTAGGAAAAGGGGAAGTACAATGAGATCTAGGTGTTCTTGTACATCAGTCAATGAAAGCAAGCATGCAGTGAAGAAAGCTAATGGCATGCTGGCTTTTATAACAAGAGGAATTGAGTATAAGAGTAAAGAGGTCCTTCTGCAGCTGTACAGGGCCCTGTTGAGACCCCATCTAGAGTATTGTGTGCAGTTTTGGTCTCCAAATTTGAGGAAGGACATTCTTGCTATTGAGGGAGTGCAGCGTAGGTTCACAAGGATAATTCCCGGAATGGCGGGACTGTCATATGTTGAAAGATTGGAGCGACTGGGCTTGTATACATTGGAATTTAGAAGGATGAGAGGGGATCTGATTGAAACCATGTAAGATTATTAAGGGATTGGACACACTGGAGGCAGGAAGCATGTTCCTGTTGATGGGTGAGTCCAGAACTAGAGGCCACAGTTTAAGAATAAGGGGTAGGCCATTTGGAACAGAGATGCGGAAAAACTTTTTCACCCAGAGAGTGGTGGATATGTGGAATGCTCTGCCCCACAAGGCAGTGGAGGCCAAGTCCCTGGATGCATTCAAGAGAGAGTTAGATAGAGCTCTTATAGATAGCGGGGTCAAGGGATATGGGGAGAGGGCAGGAACGGGGTTCTGATTCTGTATGATCAGCCATGATCACAGTGAATGGCGGTGCTGGCTAGGAGGGCCAAATGGCCTACTCCTGCACCTACTGTCTATTGTCTATTATCTGCAAACTTGGCAACAAAGCTTCATCATCTAAATCATTGATATACAGCATAAAAAGCAGTCCCAACACCAACCCCTGAGGAACACCATTAGTCACTGGCAGCTAACCAGAAAAGGATGCTTTTACTCCCACTCGTTGCCTCCTACCAATCATCCACTGCTCTAACCACGTCAGTAACTTTCCTGTAATACCATGGGCTCTTAACTGAGTAAGCAGCTTCACATATATAACATATAACCATATAACAATCACAGCACGGAAACAGGCCATTCCGGCCCTCCTAGTCCGTGCCGAACTCTTAATCTCACCTAGTCCCACCTACCCGCACTCAGCCCATAACCCTCCACTCCTTTCCTGTCCATATACCTATCAAATTTTACCTTAAATGACACAACTGAACTGGCCTCTACTACTTCTACAAGAAGCTCATTCCACACAGCTATCACTCTCTGAGTAAAGAAATATCCCCTCATGTTTCCCTTAAACTTTTGCCCCCTAACTCTCAAATCATGTCCTCTCGTTTGAATCTCCCCTACTCTCAATGGAAACAGCCTATTCACGTCAACTCTATCTATCCCTCTCAACATTTTAAATACCTCGATCAAATCCCCCCTCAACCTTCTACGCTCCAATGAATAGAGACCTAACTTGTTCAACCTTTCTCTGTAACTTAAGTGCTGAAACCCAGGTAACATCCTAGTAAATCGTCTCTGCACTCTCTCTAAATTATTGATATCTTTCCTATAATTCGGTGACCAGAACCGTACACAATATGTACACATGGCTTAAACTGTACACATATAGCACCTTGTCAAAGGCCTTCTGAAAGTCCAAACACACAATATACACTGCACCCTCTTTATCTATCCTACTTTTAATCTCCTCAAAGAAACTATGCTGACTTTGTCCTGTCTTGTCTTGTGCCACCAAGTATTCTATAATCTCGTTCTTAACAATTGACATCAACATCTTGTCAACCACCAAGGAAAGGCGAACTGGTCTATAATTTCCTTTCTGCTGCCTTCCTCCTTTTTTAAAAGGGTGGAGTGACATTTACAATTTTCCAATCCTCTGGCATCATGCCAAGAGTCCAATGATTTTTGAAAGACCATTACTAATGTTTCCATAATCTCTACTGCAACCTCTTTCAGAACCCTAGGGTGTAGTTCAGCTGGTCCGGGTGACTTATGTACCCTTAGATCTTTCAGCTTTTTGAGCACCTTCTCCCTTGTAATAGTAACTGCACTCACTTCTCTTCCCTCACATTCTCCAACATCTGGCGCATTGCTAGTGTCTTCCACAATGGAGACTGATGCAAAATACTCATTTAGTTCATCTTCCATCTCCTTGTACCCCATTATTATTTCACCAGCCTCATTTCCTATTGGTCCTATATCGACTTTCACCTCTCTTATTTTTTAACATACTTGAAAAAGCTTTAACTATCTATCCACTTTGATATTGTTGGTTAGCTTGCTTTCATATTTCACCTTTTCCCTCCTGATGATTCTTGTAGTTGCTCTGTAGGTTTTTAAAAGCTTCCCAATCTTTTATCTTCCCACTAACTTTTGCTTTGCTGTATGCCCTCTCTTTTGCTTTTACATTAGCTTTGACTTCCCTTGTCAACCACCATTGTACTATTTTGCCATTTGAGCATATCTTCATTTTTAGAGTTCATCATTCCTACACCTTTCCCCAGATACTCATGCCATTGCTGCTCTGCTGTCATACCTTCCAATTTACTTTGGCCAACTCCTCTCTCATTCCACTGTAATTTCTTTTACTCCACTGAAATACTGCTACGTCAGACTTCACTTTCTCTCTATCAAATTTCAAGTTCAACTCAGTCATATTGTGAACACTGTCTCCTAAGAGTTCCTTTACCTTAAGCTCTCTAATCGCCTCCAGTTCATTACATAACACTCAGTCCAGTATAGCTGATCCCCTAGTAGGCTCAATGACAAACTGTTTTTAAAAACCATCTAGTGGGCATTCAACAAACTCACTCTCTTGAGATCCATTACCAACCTGATTTTTCCAATCAACCTGCATGTTAAAATCTCCAATGACTATTATAACATTGCTCTTTTGATACACCTTTTCTGTTTCCCATTGTAACCCGAGGTTCACATCCCAGCTGCTGTTGGGAGGCCTGTATATAACTGTCATCAGGGTCCTTTTACCCTTGTAGTTTCTTAACTCAGCCTACAAGGATTCAACATCATCCAATCTTATGTCATATCTTTCTACTGATTTGATGCAATTCTTTACCAGCAGAGCCATGCCACATCCTCTGTCTACTTTTCTATCGCTCTAATACAATGTTTAACCTTGGACATTCAGCTCCCAACTACAACCACCCTTCGGCCACAATTCAGTGATGGCACATCATACATGACAATCTGTAATAGTGCAACATGATTATCCACCTTATTTCTTATACTCCAGCCATTGAGATATAATACTTTGTGTACTCCATTTGCTATCCTTGTTGATTCTGCCTCTCTAATGCACTGATACTCACCCTGCTGGCTGCAATTTCATCCTATCATCTGCCTGTCCTTCCAGACTGTCTGACTGCACGCTATCTTTCCTTTTTTAACCACCCATCCTATCCAGAGTCCCTTCACTCCAGTTCCCACGCCCCTGCCAACTTAGTTTAAACCTTCCCTAACAGCTATAACAAACCTCCCCACAAGAACATTGGTGTAACTCCTCACTTTTGTACAAGTCATACCTACCCTCAGAAGAGATCACAATGATCCAAGAACCTGAAGCCCTGTCCCCTGTACCAGCTTCTCAGTCACGCATTTATCTGCCAAATCATTCTGTTTCTACCCTCACTGGTGTAGATGTATATAATGCATCTTAACTATACACAGCATACCATATAATACAGCTATTAAAAGGACATCCACAACAGAGTAAATTTTCAACTGTCCCATTCAGGCCTAAAGGTTTAATTGTTGTGGAGGATTTCTTACTCTTGTGGGATAATGTCTTTCGTAATGCTACTCTGCTTAGCAAGTGAGACATGGCTGTGAAAAAAATTCAGATTCTGGGGCCTCCTCTGTAGTGATTGTAGGAGCTGACTCAGACTGCTGGAAGTGGTTCTGACAGCTTTTTTTCCTTCCTTTTACTTCTTCTAGTTTGTGCACCTTGATCTTGGGAAGGTGCATTTAGTTCACTTTTATTGCTCCTTTGACAATCTAATGTCTCCTATTATTTCCTCATCAACATCAGCTAATGAATCCTCTGTTTTTCTATCTCCATTGACTCCTTTATTTTTGGCATTCCATTCATCCAGCTGGGCTTTGGTCTTTGCATCTACTTTTACAAGCAGCAGCTAGTAGATTCCGGATCTTTATACCCATAAAAGCCGAATGCTTGCAACTTTCCTGAAGCTCTTTGAACGCTCTTCCTGCTTAAAACCAAGCCACATTTCGCAGTAAGCTTTCTCAGATATGTTGCTGACAAAAACTGTTGTAGTCAGACCACTGCTTTCATCACTTTCACAATTCCTTTTAGGACCTTGGTCCTTGTTGGTCCAATACACTTTCCAACCAAAGGCACAGAGATTTTCACTAACATTTGTTTGCCTTCGGTTGGGCAATGGTTCATAATGTACAGCAGAGAAACAGATGTGACATCAACCAGTACCGTTCTTAATTCACTTTCAGTTGACTCTGTTCTAGGGGGTGTGGAATGCAAATGGTGAATGGATCTCCAATCAAGCTGTGGTTGTCTTAGCCAATCATGACCACACAATGCTGGCCCACCTGTTTTTACCACATACAAGCTCAATGAGGCTTGTTGATCCAGTACAAGTTTTTTGTAGGATACCTACAGGTTTCTGCTTTGTATCTTTGAAATGTCATTCAAACTAGTTTTGTGAAATGACTGAAAGAGCCAAGCCAGTGTCCAATTCCATTTTAATTAACATGCCATTCACTTCTGCTGTAAGCCATATTGCTTGTCTATTGTAAACCTTATGGTTATCCAGTCCTGTCTCACTCTCATCATTATCAGATTTTTCAACAGCAGCATGCAGATGTGTTCTTTTTGAAACTGTAACTTGACTTTTTAATCTTTATCTCTTTCATTTGCAGTCCATGTATTTTGTCTGCCTGGCATGTTCTTTGCATGTGTCCTAATTAGTTGCACTTTTTGCAAGTTGGAATACCTGGTAAGGCTTTGTAAACTTGTGGCAACCACCTGGCGGGAGTATTCAAGGCCATTTTCAACCTCTTACTGCTACGGTCAGAAGTTCCCACTTGCATCAAAAGGGCAACTATTATGCCAGTGCCCAAGAAGAGTAGGGTGAGCTGCCTAATGACAATCGTCCAGTAGCACTAACATCTACAGTGATGAAATGCTTTGAGAAGTTGGTCATGGCTAGAATCAATTCCTGCCTCAGCAAGTACCTGAACCCATTGCAATTTGCCTATTGCCAGAATAGGTCTACGGCAGACACAATCTCAATGAATCTTCACCTGGACAGTACAAACACTTCTACAAGGATGCTGTTTGTTGACTATAGCTCAGCATTTAACACTATCATTCCCACAGTGCTGATCGATAAGCTAGAGAACCTGGGCCTCTGTACCACCTACTGCAATTAGATCCTCGATTTTCTACTCTGAAGACCACAATCTGTGTGCAATCAACACTGATGTACTTCAGGGTTATGTGCTTAGCCCACTGCTCTATACCCATGACTCTGTGGCTAGGTATAGCTCAAATACCATCTATAAATATGCTGGTGATACAACCATTGTTGGTAGAATCTCAGATGGAGACGGAAACAACCTTGCACTCAGTATCAGTAAGACTAAAAAGCTGATTGTGGACTTCAGGAAGGCTAAGACAAGGGAACATGAACCAATTCTCAGAGGGATCAGAGGTGGAGAGCGTGAGCAATTTCAAGTTCCTGTGTGTCAAGATCTCTGAGGATCTGACCTGGTCCCAATATCTTGATGCAGCTATAAAGAAAGCAAGACAAAGGCTAGCTAGATCTCATTAGGAGTCTGAGGAGATTTGGTTTGTCACCTAAAACACTCGAAAATTTCTACAAATGTACCATGGAGAGCATTCTGACAGGCTGCATCACTGCCTGGTTTGCAGGGGCTACTGCACAGCATCAAAAGAAGCTACAAAAAGTTGTAAAATTAGTCAGTTCCATCTTGGATACTAGCCTCCATAGTATCCGAGACAACTTCAAGAAATGGTGCCTCAGAAAGGTGCCATCCATTATCAAGGACCTCCATCACCCAGGATGTGACCGCTTCTCATTGCAACTGCCAGGAAAGAGGTGCGGAAGACTGAACGCACACATTCAGTGATTCAGGAAGAGCTTCTTCCCCTCTGCCATCTGATGTCTAAATAGGCATTGAACCCATGAACACTACCTCACTTTTAATATTATTTCTGCTTTTGCATTATTCAATTTAACTATTTAATATACATATATAGTTAATGTAATTGATTTACTTTTTTCTATATTATCATTTATTGCATGTACTGCTGCTGCCAAGTTAACAAATTTCACGACATATGCCAGTTAATATCTGATTCTTCCGATTCTGAAGTTTTGCCTTTAATTCTGCATTTGTTTGGGGTATGTAAGCTCCCGCCACAATGGTAACAATTTGTTCAGCCAAGCCAATTTCTGTGTAAACATTGCAATTTTGTTCAAGTGCACTTTCATTTATGACTGTAACTCAATTGTGCCTGTCTGCTGTTTCCATTCATACAGCGATTTCAACTGCTCTTTTAAATGTAAGCTGTGCTTCAGTTAGGAGCCATTTTTTAATGCTTTCCTGCAAGGTTCCACAAACTAAATGATTTCCCAGTGCATCATTAAACCCATCACTGAACTGACAATGCTCAGACAGCTTCAATTCAGTTGAAATATTAAATACACAACATTATTTACCCTAATTTGCCACAAGACAGCAAACACCACCTCCTCTGTAATTGGTATCAGGCCCATGACCTCACTGCTGCTTTGCCTCACTTGTATAGGTTCTATGTCAATCTCCCGAAAACTCTATTTAAGATCTCTCCTATTTCTTTCAACTCCACCTATAGATTCCCACTCTGATCTTCCAGGGGACCAATTTTGTCCCTTGCTAACCTTTTGCTCTTAATATATCTGTAAAAGCCTTTAGGATTCCCCTTCACCTTGCCTACTGGAGCAAACTCTACTTTCTTTTAGCCTTTCCAATTTCCTTCTTAGGTCTTCTCGTACATTTATTATGTTGCACAAATACCTTATTCACTCCTACCTGCCTATACCTGCTATACACTTTTTTTTTAAAAAAGCAGAGCCTTAATATCTCTCAAGAACCAAGGTTCCCCTTGCCTTTTATCCTGATAGAAACATACAAACTCTGCACTCTCAAAATTTCTCTTTTGAAAGCTTCCCACTTACCAAGTACACCTTTGCCAGAAAACAACCTATCACAAACCACTTGCCAGATCCTTTCTGATACTATCAAAACTGGAGTTTCTCCAATTTCAAATCTCAACCCAAGGACCAGACCCATCCTTTTCCATGATTGAAACTAATAGCATTATGATCACTAGCTGCAGGGTTCCCCTACACAAACTTCTGTCACCTGCCTTGTCTCATTCCTTAACAGGAGATCTAGTATCACACTCACTCTAAGTTGGGACTTCAACGCACTGATTAAGAAAACTTTCCTGAACACATTTGACAAACTCTTTCCCATCCAGCTGTTTTACAGTATGGGAATCCCAGTCAATATGTGGAAAGTTAAAATTGCCTGCTATCACAACCTTATGCTTCTTGCAACAGTCTGTGATCTCTCTACAAATATGCTCCTTTAATCTCTCTGGCTCTATCATGTCTAAAACAACTGAACCCTGGAACATTGAGCTGCCAGTCCCGCTCCTCCTGTAACCAAGTCTCACTATTGGCTACAATACCCTAAGCTCATCTGCCTTTCCTACAATACTCCTTGCATTGAAATGTTTGCAGCTCTGGACATTAGTCCCACCATGCTCAACCTCTTGATTCCTGACTTTGTACTCAAGCTTAACAACATCTTTCTCTACAAGCATTCCACCACCTGTTCTGGCACCCTGGTTCCCATTCCCTCTGCAACTCTAGTTTTAATCCCACCCCCCCCCCCCCCCATGTCGCACGATCAAACCTTCCTGCTAGGGTATTAGTCCCCTTTCAGTTCAGGTGCAAACCATCCCTTTTGTACAGGTCCCACCTTCCCTAGAAGAGTGACTAATGATCCAAAAAATCTGAAGCCTTCTCTAATGCACCATCTCCTTAGCCACCTGTAAACTGCGTGATCTTATTTCAACCCTCACTAGCACCTGGCATAGATAGCAATCCTGAGATCAAACCTCTGGAAGTCCTCTCCTTTAACTTGGCACCTAACTCCCTGAACTTAAATAATGTAACATTCGTTACTACACACTGGAAAGACAAACTTGATATAATTTACAAAACAAAGAAATAGTGCAAAAGAGTAATAATAAAGTCAACAGCTGAAGGGGAGAAGGGATACACTTATCAGACCCGAAATTTGTGACTGTAGGCAGAGGCCAAATTAGGCAGGTTTTGAATTTCCCATTGTTGAAGTATGGCCCATCCCCGGTGCAAGATCCTGCAAGCAATGAAACACACTCAGCACTGGACAGAGCTATTGATTCAGTGGATTACCACTGATTGCTAATTGAAGCCTTTTGCAGCTAAAAGGTCTGACAGTATCCTTGACAATGTACCACTTGAAGAATGGCCACTTCATCAGAGAGGCAGGGAGCACCAGTAATTCATGGAAATTTCAGGGAAAGAATCAATATATCAGAAGAGACTGAGGCGCAGAGGAAGGAAAGTGAACACATGCCTTTCTTCATTAAATACCTTCATGTCAAAATTCCACAAAAAACCTTAAGCAAGCTCCACAATAAAATGATAGCAAGTGTCTCATTCCCAGACACTTCAACATTACACCATTGCCGATTTACAATTGCTTGATGCAGAATAAAATTAACACCAAATGCAACACAGCAGATTTACACTTCATCCCACATTCTAGTGCCTGGTCTTCCTTCCTCTAAACTCATATGTTCTGGCTTCCCACTGCAGAGTTCAACAACACGAGCGCATTTCAAATCCCCGGGTTCTATTGCTTCCCAAGGGGCCGCATCACAAAATAAGCCACAAATAAAGAACTGCTTTAAGCAAATGTTAAAAGCAGAATAAACTTCAAGCAGCTTTCCATGATGCAGATACAGTATATTGTACAAATAGAATTCAAAATAAAACTCGCACAAGATGTTGATGCAGAAACATGCACAGGAATTTGCATCTGACAGCTTTCAAATATACAAGCCATTTCAATACATTACACATTAAATCAACATCAGTGTGGGGGGAGGGGGCTTGCTCCCTTCCCCACCCCCACAAACATTCCTGCCATTGCTATAATCACTGGACCACACTGCTCTTTATCTTCCATTCAAAGCACTTGATACGACTTGTAATCTTCAACAGGTATTTTAGTCAAATGCAATCAAATTTTTAATTAAATTCAGGCACTCTATTACATCCATATTTTAATAATTGTCCAAAGAACATTACTAAACACACATGAAATAAATCTGATCAAATTCTAATCTTAGAGCAGTTTATTCGAGAAAACACAATCTAATACACAGCTATTTCTTAATTTGTAGTGATGAAACTTTTAAGCTTTAAAAAACAAGTTTAAAAATTAAGGTGTGCCTCACAACTGCTGATGGCATAATAGATATAATGAATACAATAAAAGGCTCAAAGTAAAATCTTCTATAAAATACATTTTATCCACAATTCTTCTCATTCCAGACATGCTGTTAATTGCAGTAGATTTAATTTGAATGCAAACAGAAAAAAAAACATCTTGTGCTCCCAGAAAGTACTACTTCAATATCCATACTCTGCAGAAAATCAATGCTAGAGAAGTATTTATTATATGCATTTATTAAGGATAAAATTACTGCGTTTCTGAATTATATAGTAAACAATCCCTGAATATCTGCCGTGACTCCACGCAAAATTAAAGGGCACTTCTTCTAAATCTACACTATTTTTGGTCTTTGTCTCCAACTGCAGACCACTATGTTTTTTTAATATCTTAAAATTAATGACTGCATGCTATACAATAAACAAAACACTTACAGAATTTTGTGGACCTTCAATGCAACTACAGTAACCTGTCATTCTAGGGTTCTCCCCTCCCCCAACCTGCAGTAATAGAATTAAGATAGCAAAAATATACAATAGGTTGTTTTTAATTGAATTAGAATGGCTGTCACTATTTTAGAAAACATTTTCTTATCAAACTGAAATTAATTAATTGCCTAGTATATCAGTCATATGCAGATTTATTGACTATTCCCACATCTCACATTAAAACTCCATTACAGACTACAGCACCAATTTGTTAGGGAATATGGTCCAATATTTCCCCCTTTTTATCACCCCATTCCTGTCTACTATAGGCCATCCACTACACAACTAATGCAAACGTAACACACACACGCTGCAGTTGCAAATTAATCGCTCATGAACGGGGAGCTTTTCGACAGGGATATCTGCTGCATTTTAACGTGCAGGCAAAGCACCCTTCATGCGGTTTTCAAACAGCCAGAATGCTACAATTGGCATCTTTACACACTCACTCACAGGCCTGGACGAAGTACACCTTCTGATCCCACTCGCTTTAACAAAGATTGCTACAATGTTAAAGGGGAGAGGAAAGGGGAAAAGGAGAGGAACGGGAGGGAGTGAGTGGGGGAGGGAAGACTTGGGGGGGGGGGGTGCTGTTTAAACACAGGAACCGCTGAGAGCTAGATAGAAGAGAGCTGCCATACCTGTAGATCCGAATGCAGCATTGCCACTGGCAGGGTGCACAGTGAGGGGAGGGCGGGAGGAGGGAGGAGGGGTATGGAGGGGGTTGGTCTGTCAAGAGGGCAAGGCCCGTGGCACTATCCAAGCTCCAGAATTCTCTGCTTCCTCGCCTGCTTTTCCCAGTGCAGGTGTCGCGCCTCTCTCGGATGCAGCCAAGGCTTTTCCCAAACCTCACCCCCTTTTCCTTTCACACACACAGACACCCTCCTCCTTTTCTTACATCTTTCCCTCTGCACGGCACCAAGATACGGAATAAAGAGAGAGGGAAAACAGCGAAGAGGGAGTAACAATTTGTAAATCTTTTCTTTCAACGATACAGTTTAATCCATTGCCCTCGTTTTTGGTTCTACCGTTGGCTCTGGTGGGGGGGGGAAGGCAGACGGTAGTGGGGGGTTAGGGGATGGGGGTGGTCACTGCTGCTGAAGTGCCCCCGTGTCCTGCGGAGGGATGTGCCACACTGGCTTCCCTTCCCCTCCAGCTGGACTGGACATCAGATGCAGCCCCGTGCCATTGTTTCCAGCGCTGTGCTGCTGCTCCCGAAACTCAGGGCGCGCGCACGCGGGGCGCTCGCTCGCTCGCGCGTGCGTACATACAGACGCGCGCGCGCGAACCCCCCCCCCCCCCCCCACACACACACACACACACACACACACACAACCGCGCCGCACGCGCTCTCCTCCCTCCCCTCCCCTCCCCCCGAATCCATTGTACACGCAGTGGACGCGCGCGGCCTCTACGGGACCCGCTGTACAGCGAGCGTGCGCGCGCGCGCCCCCGGCTTCGCCTTCTCGCCTCGCACGTACCTGACCTGCTTGCAGGTGAGTTTCCCTCATCAAGTTCGGGGTGTTTTCGTTACTTCCCGTCCTCCAGGTTGATACTCGCGTTGAATTTCCGGAATTCTGCAGCGTGAAGTTTATTCATTCCCCCCCCCCCACACACATTTTGCAAAATGAAACTACCAGCCATTCACAATCTGAAACAACAATAAAAGGCAGAAAATAGGGACACACCAGGCAGGCGGTTTAGAAGTTTATGTTTTGAGTATGCAGCTGAAAAAAAGGCCGACGTTTGTATTCATTACAAAGGGTAGATTTATAAAACAGAGAAGAGACTTGTGTAAAATAAAGCAGCAGAGTCACAACGTGTAATAAATAAAACATTGAAATTGCTGGAAATGTCAGGTCATAGAGCAGAGATGCAGGACCTTCGGCCCATCATACCTTTACCGACCTTTTAAACACATTTACCATTTGCCTGCAATATAATCTTCCCTGCCATTTTAAGTTTCCATCTAAATTCCTCTAACTATATTTGGTTTCTCCACCTTGTCTGGCAATTTATTCCAAATATCAACCATTCTGTGAAACAATATACCCCTAAGATCCCCTTTAAATCTCACCTTAAGATTGCCCATTTTGTATTCATACCACTACTATGGAAAAATTATTTGACTATATCAGGTATCAGTGCCTTTTATATTCTTGAATTAGAACATTATTGTCACACATACCAAAATACAGTGAAAGGCTTGACTTGCATACTGTTAAACCAGAAGACTAAGACATTTGAGCAGAGAATTAGGCTGTCACTACTCAAACATTGGAATCATTATCACTGATCTAGTTTCCTTCTCAACCCCACTCACCTGCCTTCTTCCCTTAAACTTTGATGCCCTGACAAATCAACCACCACTTTAAATATACACAATGGCTTGCCACAAACTGTCTGTGGCAATGAATTCCACAGATTCACTACCCTCTGGCTAAAGAAATTCCTCATCATCTCTGTTCTAAATGATTGTCCTTGCATTCTGAGGTTTGCCCTCTGGTCCTAGATTCCCCCACTATAGGAATTATCCTCTCCATGTCCACTCTATCTAGGCCTTTCAGTACTTGGTGGGTTCAATGAGATCCTGCCTCATTTTCTAAAGTCAGGTGACTGCAGGCCCAGAGCCATCAAATACCCCTCAATACATTAACCCTTTCATTCACATGATCATTCTCATAACCTCCTCAGAACCCTCTCCAACATCAGCACATTCTTTCTTAGTTATGGGGCTTAAAACTGCGCATAATACTCTAAATGTTGGCTGACCAATGTCGTAGAGTCATAGTGCCGTACAGAAGTACAGCACAGAAACAGGCCTTTTGGTGCATTTAGTCCATGCTGAAACCATTTAAACTGTGCTCCCATTGTCTGCACCTCCATACCTCTACTATCCATGTACCTATCCAAATTTTTCTTAAGCTTTCCTGCACCACTTATCCTGGCAGCTCATTCCACAATCTCATGACCCTCTGAGTGAAATTTCACCTCATGTTCCCCTTAAACTCTTCACCTTTCACTCTTAACCCATGATCTCTAGTTTAGTCCCACCCAACTTCAGTGGAAAAAACTGCTTGCATTTACCCACTCTATACTTCTCATAATTTTGTATATATCAAATTTCCCCTCAATCTTCTACATTCTAAGGAGTAAAGTCCTAACCTGTTCAATCTTTCCTTATATCTCGGGTCCTTCAGACCTGGCAACATCCTTGTAAATTTTCTCTGTACTGCTTCAGACTTATTTACATCTTTCCAACAGATAGGTGACCAAAACTGCACACAATACTCACCAGCAAGAGATAATCTGCAGATGCTGGAAATCCAAGCAACATACAAAAATTGCTGGAGGAGCTCAGTAGGCCAGACAGCATCTATGGAAAAGAGTACAGTCGATGTTTCGGGCAGAGACCCCTCATCAGGACCGGAGAAAAAAAGATGAGAAGTCAGAGTAAGAAGGTGGGGGGAGGGGCAGAAGAAGTACAAGGTGAAAGGTGAAACTGGGGGAGGGTTGGAGGGGTGAAGTAAAGAGCTGGGAAGTTGATTGGTGAAAAAAAATGGCTGGAGAAGTGGGAATCTGATAGGAGACGACAGAAGGCTGTGAAAGAAAGAAAAGGGGGAGGAGCACCAGAGGGAGGTGATGGGCAGGTAAGGAGATAAGGAGAAAGAGGGAAATAGGAATAGGGAATGGTGAAGGGGCATTACTGGAAGTACTCACCAACATCTTATACAACTTCAACATAACATCCCATCTCCTGTACTCAATCCTTTGATTTATGAAAATCAATGTGCCAAAAGCTTTCTTTATGAACCTATTTATCTGTGATAACACCTTTAAAGAATTATGGACCTGTATTCCCAGATCCCATTGTCCTACCACACACCTCAGTGCCTTACCGTTCACTGTATAAGACCTACCCTGGTTGGTTGTACTAAAGTGCAACACCTCGCACTTGTCTGCATTAAATTCCATCTGCTGTTTTTCAGCCCATTTTTCCAGCTAATCCAGATCCCTCTGCAAGCCACGATAGCCTTCCTCACTGTCCAATCTTGGTGTCCATCCACAAATTAGCTGATCCATTTTACCACATTATGATCGAGATCATTGATATAGATGACAAACAACAATGGACCCAGCACCGATCCCTGTGGCACACTGCTAGTCTCAGGCCTCCAGTCAAAGGCAACTCTCCGGCTTCTCCCACAAAGCCAATGTCTAATCCAATTTACTACCTCATCTTGAATGCTGAGGAACTGAACTTTCTAGACCAACCTCCTGTGCAGGACCTTATCAATACCTTGCTGAAGCCTAGGTAGACAACATCCACTGCCTTGCCTTCATCAACTTTCTTGCTAACTTCCTCAAAAAACTCTACAAGATTGGTTAGACATGACCCAGCACACATGAAGCTATGCTGACCATCCTTTATAAGTTCATGTCTAGCCAAATACTTATATAGCAGTCCTTTATAAATTCTCAGCAGATGATGCAGATCTGTACATACAGACAAATCATTACACAGTGCATTGAGGTAGGTAGCACAAGGTGAAACAATAACAATAAAATGTAGCACCGTAGAGAAAATGCAGTGCATGTAAACAATCATCCCCAGCCTCTCTCACTGTCTGGAAAATGAGTACAGCCAATTCAATTTCACTTAACTAACATCTTCAGTCTAGGTAAGATCTGAGTGAACCTTCTATGCACTGTCTCCCAGCACTATCACAACCTGCTATGGTGCAGCATCCAGAGTTAAATGTTTCAGGTCAACACTTGTCAAGCTGAGCTAGCGTGTTTAAAGTTGCTGAGAAAGAATTGGAGAGGGCAGAACTGAATGCCACTGCCAAACATACAAACCAGAAGCAAAAGGCAGACTTATGTAGCTTGCTTTGTCAATCAAAAATATTCCGGCTGTAACCTCAATGCTCACTTATCCCCCAATAAATTTTCACCAATCGGGAATCTATCTCCCTCTTTCTTAAAATCATTGGGGGAATTGATTAGAATGTGGGGAGAATAAAATATGGGAATAGTATAGGATTCACGTAAGTGGGTTGTTAATGGTTATTATAGATTTATAATAACCGAAGGAGTTACTTCTGCCATGTATCACCCTATGATGGCAGTTGTTGGGAATCTGAAGTCAAAGGGAATATTGGAAATACTCAGTTAGATCTGATCAGGAGAGAAAAACTGAATTAATATTACAGATTGATGAGCTTTATCAAGGTAGAATTGTTATCTGAAATTGTGAATTCCAAATTAAGGGCTGTGATGTGCAGAGACTGGATATGGGAATCTGCCCTTCAAGCTGGTTTGAGCAGAGTAAAAGGCTAAAGACCAAAAGGTTCGAGTAGGTTGGAAAATTAGTGACATGATATGGAAATTCAAGGTGCTCTTTGCAGACTCAACGGAAATGTGCTGTTTCTGTTAGGTTTCTCCAATGTGCATGAATACAGGCTTGGATAAATTGCAATTGAATCATTCCTTCACCTGGAAGGACTGTTTGGTTTCCTGGATGATAGGAAATGGGGTATGTATTGCACCCACTGCAATTGAATAGGAGAAAACCGAATATCACAAACAGTGGATCAGATGTTGGAGGCCTTTATTCGGATTGTTCTCTGTCTGGTGGGGGAATAGTTTGTTGCCGATTCTCAAATCAGAGAACTCGGGGGAGGAGGGGGGGGAAACAACACAGCACATTTTAACACCATAATCAGCGAACACACACAAAATGCTGGTGGAACACAGCAGGCTAGGCAGCATCTATAAGGAGAAGCAACGTCGACAGTGCTTCTCCTTATAGATGCTGCCTGGCCTGCTGTGTTCCACCAGCATTTTGTGTGTTGTTGTTGTTTGAATTTCCAGCATCTGCAGATTTCCTCATGTTTGCTCATAATCAGCGAGTTGTGTTTTTTGTCGTGTGACACCTCTCTGCCCCTTTCTATGGGAGAGAGAGGGAAAGAATGAGAATTGTCGGGGGAATGAATAGGTTCTGTTGTACTGCAGGTCATGGTCTTTCTTGCTTGGTGGGTGGAGGGTGCTGATGTTTTTTGCTGAAGTGGGGGAGGGTCAATGCTGTTTGTGATTGGGAGGGGTTCTTGAGGTTCTAACATTTTTACCGTCACTCATTCTTTGGGTACCCTTCTGTTTTTGTGGATGTCTGTGAAGAACAGGACTTTTAGGTTGTATATTGTATACATTCTCCGATATTAAATGAATCCATGATAAAAGGGAACAGATGTTGATGGTGGTGGAAGAATGAACCAGCATTGTGGACAAATGATGAGAGTGGAGGGTTAATGTTTCTGGTTGTGGCCTTATGTTCGAGATGGTGGAAATGACTAATTAAGCAGCTATTGGGAGTGAAAGTGAATCAAAGGAAACTCCATCTTTGTTCAATGTGGGAGGAGAGGAAGGTGGAAGAGAAGGAAATGGAACAGGTTTGGTTATGTAATATCAATCGCAATGGAGGGGGAAGATATGGTTAAGGAAAAATGAAGTTATCTTAAAGCTACTGGTCTGGGAAGTAAATTGGTTTATTATTATCATATATTCCAAGGTATAATGGAAAGATTATTTTGCATACAATTGATACTGATCAATTCATTTCACAGTCATTGAGGTAGTACAATGTAAAACAATAGCAGAATACATTGTTACAGTACAGTGCAGGTAGATGTAAGATGCAAAGACACAAACAGGTAGATTGTAAAGTTGAGGCTATCTTATATTAGGGAAACATTCAATAGTCTTACAACAGGATGTTGGAAGTGGTCCTTTAGCCTGGTGCCACAAAGCTTTTCAGGCTATCTTCTGTTCGACAGGAAGGGGGAGAAGAGAGAGCATCTGGGGTGGATGGAATCTTATATTTACCAGATGCTTTACTGAGGCAGTGAGAAATGTAGACAGAGTCCATTGAGGGGAGGCTGGTTTTTGTGATATGCTAAGCTGTGTCCACAGCTGTCTGCAAGTTTTTGTGGTCTCAGGTAGAGCAGTTGCCATACCAAGCCAGGGTGCATCCATAAAACTAAGTGAGGGTCAAAGGGTGTCACGCCAAATTTCTTTAGTGTCATAATCAGAATAGATACAGTATTTTCTTCTCATTATAGCTATGATGCACAATTAAAGCAACTAGTGTACGTAAATGGTTAAACAAGTAGAAAATAGGGGGAAACTGCAAGAAAATTGAGATGTTAATACTTGCCTTGGAACACAAGATCAAAGCAGCTTTAAACATTAGGAACTGCTAAAATCACTGGTCAATGTCTCAAATAGGCAGGAAGAAGATGAAAGTAGACTCTTGATACTTGCATTGAACTTCATTGCCTCACGAGCCATGCAAGAGAGGTCATAATGGGAATGGAAACATTAATATGCAGGGAATGGAGAGATATGGATCATGTGCAGGCAGAAGAGATTTAGTTTAATTTAACATTGTGTTTGACACAGACCTCATGGGCTAAAGTGCCTATTCCTGTGTTGTTCTGTTCTTTACTCTGTGCGTGATTATTGAAAATAAAAATACAGACACTGGAAATCTGAACTAAAAGATGGAGAATGGTTGTAACCCTAACAGATCAGACAGCATCTGTAGAAAGAGGAATATTTAACATTTCAGTTTAAAAAAACCATCATCAGAAAAGATCACAGATTAGCTTTATTTGTCACATCAAAATATCGAAACATACATTGAAATGCACGTGTCATCTTACGGCAAGATGGCAGCATACATGTTCGCAGCAGCCACTCCGGGTCCAACCAGTGGTGTAATTGTTCATCCTTTACATCATTTTTATAATCACAAGACACTTGGATATTAAGCACATCAAGTACTCTAAGTTTACTCAACAGCAGGTTGTTGGATAGTGATGGCACTGGACATTGCATATTGTGTCGCCTACTACAGCAACACAGGGATGAAGGTATTAGAGTCAGTGCGAAGAGACAAGAGTGTATTTCAACAAACGGTGCAAATGAGAGGGTGGGGAGGGGGTGCGGCTGCATTACCTCAGTTGTTCCATGGATTGGGGCAGTTATGCCACAGGGTCACCTCTTCCAGCCATCCAGGGGAGGAAATGCCAGGGGTGGTGTGGGAGGGTACAGAGGCTTCTATGGCCACACTGGATTCCTTGTTCGTGCCATTGGTGCTGCTCACCAGTGTTCACTCAGTGGAAGACACGTTTGTTTGTGTTCGTCTATGGCTGCACACGTGCACAGTGAGTTGTTCTTGCAGAAATGTGGCTCCAGGACAACTTCCAATGCACCATCAATCTACAGGCCATAGCACTCAGGAACTTGGATGGTACTTTTTGTATGAGTGTATATTTTTTAATATTAGTAACTATATATCCTAAGGGCTGTTGCTTGTGCCTGACTACTGGCACTATGTTTTTCACATTGGCCTTGGAGGAACACAGTTTTGTTTGGCTGTATCTGTGTGTGTGGTTGACTATTAAACAAACTTAGACCAACAGCCCCAAGATGTACAGAGGACAGCCCATTAGTGTTGCTATGCTTCCGCTGCCAACATAGCTTGTCCATAACTTACTAACCCTAGCACATTTGGAATACAGTTGGAAACCCACACAGTACAATCAGCAGGAATTGAAACCCGATCTTACAGCTGGTGCTATAAAACATTATGCTAATTGCCACACTAGCATGCTATCCCTGAATAGAGAAATTAGTTAAGTTGCAGAGTCAATAGGGGAGGGATAGTTAGGACAAAGGGAATATATCTGATAGAGCAAGACTATGGTTGCCCAAGTGATCCTGATATTTGTGGAGCTCTCTGAATCGTAGAATAATAAGGATGTACAGCATGGGGAAAAAAAGTTAAAGAGAAAGAAATCAGAGAAAGGGACACAATTAGCTCCAAAATGTGATTTTTACTCTCAAAATAAGGGTAGGAGTTGTGCGTTTATCCCACATACAAATTCTCCAATTTTCCACATCATAATGGACATGGTAATGTTTTTTCAGTCCTGGGTCAAAATCCCAAAACACTCCAAGTGGCACTTTGCGAATCATCACCAACACATCAGTGGTTCAAGAAGATAACTCACTGACATCTTTTTAGAGATGGACAGTAAATACTAGACATGAAAGCAATGTCTGCACTGTATGACTAAAGTGAAGGTTACTTTCACTGTGTCCTCACTGGTAATCAATCAGATGTAAAGTTATTCTGAATAACAAGTAGTCAAGAAGTTTTCATAACAATGTCAACTGGTGTATTATCAGAAATCTGCCCTGTTTTTGGTGTATGAGGGGTATTTGTATGATCAAATAATCAAGACCTTGATCAACCGTGATCTAAATGCTTGTCAGAGCAGGTTGAAAGGCAATGTGACCAACTCATGTGGTAATGTTCCTGTAGGTTTTCAGAGCCTTGCAGGAAAATGGCATAATGCTTTTCTCCAAGTTGACAATAATTGTCATCTCTACCACCCCCCCCCCCCAAATTATTGTCTTTATATCCTGGAATTTAAGAACAGAGATTTCTGAATGGCTATGGATCACCAGTTACTTCCTTCATAAGTTTTGATAACTGCTTGTTTCAATCATTTCCTCTGTGGCTTCAAGAACCAATTAATTATTACCATAGGGGACCAGGAGAGTTCTAAATATTTTATTGGAATGTAGACACTGCAGCTAGTTCTACTGACATGGGTCAATGCTGACATTAGCTGCTTGTTCTCCATCTAAGTTTTCATAAGGTGCACTGGTTCCTTCCTCTATTCCAGAGATGTACTAGCAAGTTAATTGATTACTACAGATTACAGGACAGAGAACATCCTGCTGTTGTAAGACTATTGAACATACTTCATGTATGATAAGATGAATTCTTGATTTCACAACCTACCTTGCCATGGCCTTGCACCTTATTGGCTGCCTACATTGCATTTCCCTGTACCAGTAACAGCATATTTCTGCATTGTTTTGCTCTTTACACTGCCTTGATGCACGGATGTGATTCAATGATCTATGCAGATGCAAAAGGAAGTATTCTACTGTGCCTCAGTAACTCTAGCATAGATGGGACACAGGAGAATCAGGTGTAGATGGTGAGCACTTAAGAACAGATTACAAGAAAGTGTTCTGAGAGATGATAACAACTCAATGAAATTAAAAACTAAATCTGACTGAAAGGATCCAATTGTCTCCACAATCACTGGACTGTAAAACTATGGCAAACCCTATCACTAATTAGAAAAGGAGCAAAGATTAAAAAAATGGTTACCTTGCTATGTTATATATAATGCTATATACCTCAGGCTACTGTGGGAAGCGAGGGAAGAAATTGCTGAACATCTGATTAGTTTTGCATCATCAATACGGATGGGAAATGTACCAGAGGATTGGAGGGTTGCAAATGTTTTTCCCCTTCTTCAAAAAAGGGATTAGAGATAACCCAGGAAATTATAGGCCAGAGAGTCTTACTTCAGGAGAAAATCCCGAGAGGCAGGATTTATGAGCATTTGGAGAGACATAATCTGATTAGGGATAGTCAGCATGGCTTTGTCCAGGGCAGGTCATGCCTTACGAGCCTGATTGAATTCTTTGAGGATGTAACAGGACACATTGATGAGGGTAGAGCAGTGGATGTAGCGTATATGGATTTCAGTAAGACATTTGTTAAGGTTCCCTTGCAAGGTTCATTCAGAAAGTAAGGAGGCATGGGATCCAAGGAGACCTTGCTTTGTGGATCCAGAATTGGCTTGCCCACAGAAGGCAAAGAGTGGTTATGGATGTTTTGTATTCTGCATGGAGGTCAGTGAGCAGTGGTGTTCCACAGGATTCATTTCTGGGACCTCTCCTCTTTGTGATTTTTATAAATGAACTGGATGAGGAACCAGAAGGGTGGGTTAGTAAGTTTGCTGATAACACAGAAGTTGGGGATGTTGTGGATAGTCTGGAGGGTTGTCAGAGATTACAGCAGGACATTGATAGGATGCAGAACTGGGCTAAGAAGTGGCAGATAGAGTTCAACCCACATAAGTGTGAAGTGGTTCATTTTGGTAGGTCAAATTTGAAGATAGAATATAAATGGTTAGACTCTTTGCATTGTGGAGGATCAAAGAGATCTGGAGTTCATGTCCATAGGACACTCAAAGCTGCTGCACAGGTTGACAGTGTTGTTAAGAAGGCATATGGTGTGTTGGCCTTCATCAGCTGTGGGATTGAGTTCAAGAGCCATGAGAGGTAATGTTATAGCTACAGTGGCATGCAAAAGTTTGGGCACCCCGGCCACAATTTCTGTTACTATGAATAGCTAAGCCAGTAAAAGATTACCTGATTTCCAAAAGGCATAATTTTAAAGATGTCACATTTCTTTAATATTTTAAGCAAGATAACTTTTTTATTTCCATCTTTTAGTTTCAAAATGACAAAAAAGGAAAAGGGGCCGAAGCAAAAGTTTGGGCACCCTGCATGGTCAGTACTTAGTAACACCCCCTTTGGCAAGTATCACAGCTTGTAAACACTTTCTGTAGCCAGCTAAGAGTCTTTCAATTCTTGTTTGGGGGATTTTCACCCATTCTTCCTTGCAAAAGGCTTCTAGTTCTGTGAGATTCTTGGGCTGTCTTGTATGCACTACTCTTTTAAGGTCTATCCACAGATTTTTGATGATGTTTAGGTCAGGGGACTGTGAGGGCCGTGGCAAAACCTTCAGCTTGCGCCTCTTGAGCTAGTCCACTGTGGATTTTGAGGTGTGTTTAGGATCATTATCCTGTTGTAGAAGCCATCCTCTTTTCATCTTCAGCTTTTTTTTTTACAGATGGTGTGATGTTTGCTTCCAGAATTTGCTAGTATTTCATTGAATTCATTCTTCCCTCTACCAGTGAAATGTTCCCTATGCCACTGGCTGCAACACAAGCCCAAAGCATGATCGATCCACCACCATGCTTAAGTTGGAGAGGTGTTCTTTGCATGAAATTCTGCACCCTTTTTTCTCCAAACATACCTTTGCTCATTGTGGTCAATAAAGTTCTATATTAACTTCATCAGTCCACAGGACTCATTTCCAAAATGCATCAGGCTTGTTTAGATGTTCCCTTGCAAACTTCTGACGCTGAATTTTGTAATGAGGATGCAGGAAAGATTTTATTCTGATGACTCTTCCATGAAGGTCATGTTTGTGCAGGTGTCGCTGCACAGTAGAACAGTGCACCACCACTCCAGAGTCTGCTAAATCATCCTGAAGGTCTTTTGCAGTCAAATGGGGGTTTTGATTTGCCTTTCTAGCAATCCTAGGAGCAGTTCTCTCGGAAAGTTTTCTTGGTCTTCCAGACCTCAACTTGACCTCCATCGTTCCTGTTAACTGCCGTTTCTTAATTACATTACGAACTGAGGAAACGGCTACCTGAAAATGCTTTGCAATCTGATAGAAGTATAGATGATGATGAGAGGCATTGATCGTTTGGATAGCCAGAGGCTTTTTTCCCCAAGGCTGAAATGGCTGACACGAGGGGGCATAGTTTTAAGGTACTTGGTCAAAGTTAAGTTTTTCACACAGTGGTGGGTGCATGAAATCACTGCTAGCAACAGTGGTAGAGATGGATACAATAGGGTATTTTAAGAGACTCTAAGATAGGTCTCTTAGACAGACTCTAGATAGAGACTCTAAGATAGATGGAGCTTATTAAAATAGAGGTCTATGCTGTAGGGCAATTCTAGGCATTCTACGGTAGGTTACATGGTTGTCACAACATTGTTGGCCGAAGGGCTTGTAATTTACCATAGATTTCAAATGTTTGCTGTGACTGACATTCAAATTTCTGTCAATGTATTGACCAGAGCCAGAGAAAGAGACATTGCCATGAAACCATCAATAAACACTTAAATATTATAGAGTCCAGATAAGAAATTGCCTGGATTTATCATATAAAAAAAACTGAGTTGTTGTTTAATTGTACTAGAACAATACTGCAGTTGTGACTGTCTCCTTCACAAATACATAGGATCACACCATTTCAACGTGATGAAGTGCAATCACTGATCACTAAAAGCTTGCACAGGAAGTAATGATGTAACACATCAAGTTAGTTCTGATACCATTGAATGGTTTGCTAAATGTAGTATTATAACATTATTTATGTGGATATTATGAAATACTGACGAAGTTTGGTTTGGTAAAACTTTGGAATTTACAATCCTGATGTTTCCAAATGAACCAGGTGATAAAGACATGACAGGATCTGCTGAATTGTTTAAACACACCAATATTATTGAGGAGAAAATTAATTAAGATCCTGAATTAAGATAATAAATAGGCAACTAGTACAGTTGTTAAATGACAAACAAAGAAATCTGCAGATGCTGGAAGTCCAAAGCAACATATACAAGATACTGGAGGAACTCAGCAGGCCAGGTAGCATCTATGGAAATCTTGATGAAGGGTCTTGGACAGAAACGTCAACAGTTTACTCTTTACCTTGTGTCTCCAGTCCAGGGGGAAAGCTGGAAACTTAAACAAGGTCTGGTTTACCATTCACGAAGTTCATGCCTGGTCCTCGGATCTACTTTCTCTCACCGCCCACCCACCCCCTACCCTGCAGTGGTATCCACAAGTTTCAACAATCTCAATAATCAAGCATCCACTCTGGGGCACAGAACATTCTGGAGTGGGCTTTTTTTTTTAGGGATACCAAGCAATAATGCAAGGAAGGTAAGGAACACCTCAGCAACAATAGCCACCCTTTTCATTGACATCACAATAAGTTTTTTTTAAATAGCCTTTAAAAAGGATTCTTCTTATAGAAGTAGATTTGGAATTGCGAAGAACAAATTCAGTGATCAAATGGAAGCAAAGTGGAATTCACACAAATTTTCTGTGAAGCAGTATAATTTTTAACAAGTCTATTTTCAAAGTGCATTATTGTTGAACATGTATTCCAAAGAGGACACACACATTAACACTGAAAAGCTATAGTTAACGCATTTACTGTGGAAGGTGGGATGTACTACTGTCTTCTGTTACAAAAGCAGAAAGTGCTGAAAATTCTTAGGTCAGTCTGTAGCTGTGGGAAGTAAAACAGTGTTAACTTTGGAAATATGAAACATTGACTTCCTTTCTCATTCCACAGATGCAGCCTGACCTGCTGAGTATTTATAGAATGTTCTTGTTTTAAATAAAGTTTTCCAGCATCTGCAGTTTATTATTGATTCCCCCCCCCCCCATCTAGACATACAGTATTCCTTCAGATAGATCAAACAAAACATTTTCAGCATGTATAAACACTCAACAATTTATTGTGGACTTGTTTGGCCACGTCCAAAGACTTTAGTGTTGCGGTGCATTGTCAGTTTTTTTGCTCAAGTATATTAGGGTAATAAATATAGAGAGATGACAGTTAGGTGCAAAGCAATAGCTCAATTGAACCATTATGATAATAAAACCACAAAACCAGCCTACTGCCAGCTGTTGTTCTTCAAAAGATGAAAACTACTATAATGATTTACAATTGTTATGCAACGCCATATAATCACAGTAGGTCATTTAAGTTATTCCTAATCACTTCAGTAGCAATCTACTAGAAAACAAATAGAGCAAGAATTTGTATGCAGCTTAACCAAAGTTACTGTTAATGTTGGAGGATATCCATCTTTTGGGGGGGGGGGGGAGGAAGAGTTCAATTTTCAACACTTGGTTATCTGACATGTTAAAAATCAAATGGTTTCTGTGCAGAATAACTGAGTTATTTGGATGCCAGATTTGTGTTCATTAACGTGTTTTGTTGGAGGTTGGTGATTGGCTGAGGGGTCTAATTAATGTCTTTGGCTAGGGGAAGCAATAAGTAATGTTTTCCATTCAAGATAGCATTTCTGCAAGTTCTCTTGGAAGTGTACTAGTGGAAATCAGGTGATCGAAGTCAGGCTTTACGCTAGCCCAGAAGACCAGAAATGATGCATGTCCATTCAATGATTGTGAAATGAAAAGACAAATAGATTGAAATTTGGCAGAACTGAAGACAGATTGGTGGGGAGAGGGGTCAAATTTAGTGTCAAATTACAAATCAGAGTAGAAATCACACCTGCCAGAATTTAAAATAAATTTATATGCATAGTGCAATTTGACAAAGAAAAATTAACAATGTATCACTTTGTGCAAACAAAGTTTGATATTGCAATTCAATCTGGGGGAAATAAAACACGTGGCAGGGTGACAAAAGGACAGATGCTAGCTTCTAATTTTGGATAAACTCTTAATAATCTACCTGTAATTACAATTCTCCATCCCAACCCCAACTTCAATTTTAATAGTAGTAAGGCAAGACATGATTCAAGCCCTGTGAAAGGTATTCAATAATGTAAGATACACACACCAAAATTTAATTGGCACTTTGTACAGTATTGAAAATATTTTTTTTAATTTAAGGATGTCTGCCTGGGACGGCTTATCATCCAACCCAGATGGAATCACGTTGGATCTTATTCAAATAGACAGACATGCAATGTATTCTTTATTAGCCAGAAAGAACAAAAATAACATATGGCAAGCATGGTCAATGGTGTCAGTGTGTTGCCAAACACTTCTGAATAATCCAGTAGAATACAGTTTTAGTATCGGCTAATAAGCCTTGCACTTCACAATGTTTTAACTAGATATATGGATTAAGTGGGCACAGTCAAGAAAGGATAAAAAATGTTAATAATTTACATCTATCTAGACTAATTCAAAGCTGTCATATTAAAATATTTGATTTACTTAAAATATTTAAATAAGAGTGAAGCATTTAATAAACTTTCTGTAGAAGTTTAAATGAGTTTACAGCTCTATAAAAATAACTTTAAACATATAAAGTATTACTAGAATACTGCATAACATAATGCAAAAATGATGTAGCTTGTAATTTAATGTATTGATTTTGAATGAGCCAGTTGGTCTATGTAAATAGTGTTGATAATGAAAATTAAAAACTGCAGGAGCTAGAAAGCAGAAATAAAAATAGAAAATGCCAGTCAGGCAGCATCCATGGAAGGAGAAGATAGCTGGATTTTCTGGGTGAAGGCGTTTTAACAGAAATGGGAGAGAGAAAATATAACCATCAACACACACACAATTATTGCAAGAGTCTTTGACTTGAAATACTCACTTTGTTTTCTTACCAGGGATGCTGTGCGGTCTGCTGAATTTATCCCAGCATTTTGTGTTTTATAACAGGTGTATTAATAACATGAAGGTTCCATCGACCATGGGAAAGAACAATGGAAAATGCATACAAAGCAATTACGTTTAGTGGCAGCTCTCCATGTGTCTCCTGTTGACTTACTGGGTTTTTTTCCAATTGTCTTCAAGGGAACACTTTTTAAAAAGATAATTCCTGTACCAGATCCTGCTTTAGAGTTTGTTATATCTTTTATAAAGCTAGGGTTCAATGTCAAGATCCTTCATTGTGTGCAAAGCAGGCTAATATACACCCAAAGTATAAAAGAGGCAGCCACATTAAAAGATTTGATTTAAGCAGTAACTGAATGTACTATAATACAGTAGGTAATCAAATTGCCGATAAATGTATATTTTTATGGGTATTTCCTCAATCATTGTGATACTGTGCTTTAAAGTAATTCAAGAAATTCCACATCTGCCTTCCTAGAATGAAAAACCTAAAAATGATAATTATCCATTCGACCTGGTGACAGAATTTCTGACAAGGATGAATTAAAGCAAATATTGCTGGGCAATATATTCTACATTTGGCTAATGTACACCCAAAAGTTCCAGCTGCACCTGGTTATTGCTTCACAAGGCATAAATGGTATCCATCTAACACAAGGAGAAACAGGCATCCATTCATTCATCCAACCCGTTAGCTTACATGACTGACCAAATTTCAAATGATTTCTGAAATTTGCTCAATAATTCGTTGTATTTTCATGAAAATAATGTGATGTTCACCATTTTAGTTCAGTTTTTTTTGTGAGTTATTAAATTACATATAAGCCAGATAGTATGCGGAGTACTAGAAAAAAGGGGTAATGGAGTGATATTTTCTGTCAAATCAATCAATGTCATGTTATTTTACCATTAAATGTACAACTTTTTGTTAATTACAAATAGTTTACATGCACTAGTTTAGAAGAAAAATTGTTCTGCTTGCAGAAATGTGTTTATTGTAGGAAAGTATGTCAGCAAAAAAAAAGTATAGTATACAAAGAAAACATGTTCATTACATGGTCCCATTACAAAATCATTTAAATCAACTTAAAAATGTTAAGAACAACCACCTGATCACAGCTCTCAAAGTACCCTAAAGTAGTTCACATACACTGAATGACTTTGAAGGAGCAGTTATCAATATAGGTAAAGTTCTACCTTAATTGAAAATTAATGTTAGTTCCACACAACCATTTCCTTAGCATCCTTTTGGGTTACAAACAGCATCAAATGAGAATATTAGTTATTTGCAGCACTCTGCTGATGACCCTATTTGAGGGAAGGTTAAATAATGGTTTTCTATAAGTTATTAGTTGTCATTTGATTAAGTATACAAGTTTAGCTTTTAACAACCATTTCTTTCATTGGCAATGGTTTATATTTATTAAAAATAAGAAAAACTATTGTGGAAATTCAGTTTATAACAGTGCTTAATTTGTACAATGTTGCTTCACAGAATTCAGCTACATTGCCCCAAATTAGATAATGATTAAAATACACAGATATGTCAGTCATTGTATTTGCTACATCTACAGGGAGTTTGGTTAAAATTTGTAAGGCTTCTTAATTGTACAGCAAGTATTATTCACATTCTAATTTCTGGGAATGATGTAATGAAATAAGAAGGGGCATATCATGATGTACTGCAAATCCAAACAATATCATTCCTGGAGACAAGCATAAATAATAGAATTTTAAAAATGCATATGCTGAAAATACTCAGCAAGTCAGGCAGCATCTGCAGAGCGAGAAACAGTTAGCATCATAGGTCAAAGAGTCTTCAATGCTGCCTTAAAAATACAGGTTTGAAAAAATAATCTTGTAAAACCAAAGTTACATTCCAGCAATGCTTAATGCTTTATTTAAGGTGTGAGGGAAGAGCATGGGGGTAATGGAAACCATCCTAATTTCATTAAAAATGAATTTGTTTAATTTTCTTTTAAAACCAGAGGTTTAAAAACAGCCTAAATCTTTTAAGTAACAAACAATTCAATACCTGGTACTTTAAGCAAAAATCAAGCTCAACATTCTGCCGGGAAAACATTGGCACATGGACACTTATACGATTCTTTTACAGTTATTTTAAGCAGCATGTACACCCTTTCCCACATTGCATTTAAAATGAATGAGGAAAGTTACAGGATGGATTTTTTGTTTTAATTCCACAATACATTTATGGCTTATGCACCTAAATAAATCACAATGCAAAAGGTTGCTCAAGTTTGGATGCAAATGAAATTAACATTACTTTGTTCCATAGTAATTTTTTAAATATAGTGCTCTTCCATTATTGGACAGGGAAGGGTCATGTTGGGTGAGGAAGTCCCTCCATTATTGGGGTGGGGGTAGGGAATGAGCAGGATCAGTGCTATTGGTTTTAATATTAGATATAATTTAATATTAAATGCATTGTCTACAAATGTAAAAATGAAAAGGGGTTGCACAGTTTATTTTTGAATTAAGTTAATTTTGGTTATTTTTTTTATTTTTTGGGCAAGGTATTTGTCGAATACAGATAGAGAAGAAATAAGGTATATTCAATTTTACTTTAAAGATCTACTGGAAATCAAACAATCAAAGATAAAATAAAATGTTGTTGTCCATATTATATGGAGTAGCAAAGTTGAGTAGATCACAAATACACACACTGCTTTTCCCAGTGCTTCATCCAATCATAGGCAGTCTTCAGAACTTGGTGACTATCCCCTTCACACAGTTACTCTAAGCACCAATGCATTCTACTTGGCTCATTGTACACTCAGCACCATTCAGGAATTCAATACTCAGCAATGCCAACTAAGTACAGTGGGCAAGAGAAGCGATTGGGATCAAATAATGCAACAGCATACTTCATAATGTAAAAACAGAAAAGGCACAAATCAAATAACTTTTTATAGAAAAAAATGTGATTTTGGATCAGCATTTAATCACCAAGATTAAAACGGGAACAAAAAAAATCACAGTGCTATTTAATATTTCCCACTGCCTAGGGAGTATACTGCCGGAGAAACTGGCCCATTTACTTTATCTATTGCAAGAAGTTAAAAACATAATACATTTAGTTTCAGAGAGAATAAAATAGTTTGTACAATACCTTGTTGTGGAAGTAGAAACATGAATAAAGTATAATTCAATTGGTTACTCTGTTGAACTCCGAGATCAACTGAATTCAAGACTGAAAACTGAATCAGTTCTATATCAGACTAAATGATCATAAAAATCACTCTGGCATTTTGGTATTATCATAAATTTGAAGTTGTTAAAAAGCTTTGTATAGATTAGTATCACAATGTGCAAATGATGGTGAGCGTTAAACATCCAAACGAAGTAACAGTTTCATTACAGTTATTTAATTCCTTCACCACCCCACCCCACCACCAGGTAACAAAGACAAACCAAACAAAAAAACTATAGAAGGTACTAACGGTGGCAGGACAGCATTCGCATCCTATCATTATGTAACTTGTCACACAGTGCCACCTTCATTCTCAAATAACTGAGACAGGTATTTAGTATGAAGAACAAAATGCAGAGGTGGATGACTGAAAAGGAATTTATACAGAATTGTAGGATATTTAATCAACAGCATAACAAATACACATACAGGCTAAACAGCTCAAGAGATAACCCGAGGCAAATTCCTTCACAGCCTTTATAATGGTAAACTTTCCCTGAAAATATTGGCATCTTATCTCAAATTAATGACTAATAAATTATCAATGGGCTGTTTAAATAATTCTGGATGTATTATAAAAGGACTGTAAACAAAGTTCAAAATGTGCATTATTAGTAAATATTGTTTATGAAGAAAAAAATGTTCAGCTGTGTCTTATTCCCAAGCTTATTTCATTATGTATTCTAGTAGACTGCCCAATTGGAAACTTTTACAATAGGTAATACAGTATGTTGAAACCAGAATCCAACTCTAAATATTTACACAATTTATTCCTCAAGGATTATAATGTTACTACCAACAGTCATAGGCGAAAACAAACACTAGTTTAGCTTCCAATGACTATTCCTAAAATGCGGCCCATGCCAATACTGATACAGTATTGGTTCTGCACTACATTATAGAAATTCAGTAAAGACACCTGTAATGCATGAAAATCCCCCATTATGTACAATTCCTTGAAAATTATACATAGGAAATACATGGATGCTGCAATGGAATATTTATTTGATAGATTTTTGATACCAATTTTCAATTTGTTGTTCCATGAAAGGACCCTCAGCATCAGGGTTACCAATCAAAAATATTTCAACCATTTTGTTTACGAAAATAAAAAAATCTTTACTAAAAAGGAGTTTCTCCCATTTTGCTGTTCAAAATGGTCTATTTATACATTGGTATCTAACAACTCTACCAGTGCAAATTGCCGAATACTAGATAAAAATATTTTTAACAAGAGCAGTTTCCACAACCTTTGACACTGTTCAGAATCTCTTCTGATAACTTTCTTCTTTCCTCTTCCTTGGAAGGCACATCTCTCTTTACTTCTTGTCTACTGGAATTTTTGTTGAACACTCTGCTATTTTGTGTGTGCCACAGCTCAGAGTAAAGACTGTTGGCATTGTTCAAGAGAGACAAATGGGTTCCCCGTTCTGCGATTTTACCCTGCAGTGAATTAGAAACAAAAGTCATAAAAACATTGGGAGACTTGTACTTGAGTAAACAAAGCTTTGTTATCAGATGTTAGTAATGATCCACCCATATGGTTTGTAAGTTTTAAGCAAAATGTCTCAATTAAGAGGCCAAAGTTTCATGGAAATAGTTAAAAATGTATTAAAAAAGTCAAACATTTAACTGTACTTAAATACTATATAGAACAAGTTACGGCTAATTCTACTACAGTATTATAAAACTGTATTTGTTGCTAATAGTTACTGATTGAGAAATTCATCCTGAGCATACTGCTTTTTCTTTTGATTGACCACAAATTAACAAAATCAATGCAGACACAGTGCTTTAGACTATTGCATCCTCCAAACCCTCATTTTCATTGTAACAATAAGACGATTGTTCATACTTTCAAATTATTTGTGGTTCTTAACTTGAAGTAGTTAAATCGTTTCATTTTCACTCATGGCCATTTCTCGTATCTCCAAGCCTCAATGCTAGAAGCTACAGTGAGCAAAACAATTATGAATTGTCTTACTGCTTATTACTTACCAACTATTAGTGACAAAAATAACTTCTTTTGAACAATCACATGCAAGTGATGCTAATTAAAAACTGTTTGTTCTAAGCATGGTGTAATATCTTAACAGCCACACAGCATGCTGTGATTGATGCTTGGTAGAAACTGTTTGGCAACAGCGTCCTGTCCTAATTAAGCGGCATTTTGTCCCAAATAAACAAACAGAATCTATGCTATTTTCTAGATTTGTTTTTGTTCTTTGAGTTGTCCCAAATAAACAGCTGCCCCAATTAACCAGAGTCCAATGTATTTGATTTATATAAAATGACAGATGCCTGGAATGAGTTTACAAAGTAAAAGTACAACTAAAGTTGAGTTGAATGCCCACTTGATTGAAGCTGGCAACCAATATACAAAAACTTAAATTATTAGATTATTTGCTGATACAATCATATGGAAGCCCCATCCATGAGTAAAAACCACTTGTAAGGAACATAGGATTGCCAGGTCAACCTATTTCAGGTATTAGTTATTTTTATTAAGTGTTATCTACCATCCTGTGAATGCTTTTTATTTTTTTTTAAATGCAGAAGTAATTTTTAGGAATAATTCAATCCTGATTTTTCCTTACTATGCAACACCCCCCCCCCCCCCAATGCATTCATTAAGATTTATTTGAAGTGGTACAAGTTATCAGGACATGCAAAATAAATTAGATTGTTTCTCTGTACCAAAGATGCAACCTCACTTTTCACCTGTAGCACCAAATTTAATAAGTGTGCCCTACTTATACAGTACATATGTGGTCAGTTAACCCTGCCAAAAATCATTAAGATATTACGAAGTTCAATACAAAAATCACAAGACCCAAGTTAGTGACAACTGACAAAATTATGAGTACCTCAACGTAACAATTGATTCATCATGTTACTTATGCAGTTTTCAGGATAGGAACATCTCTGGCACAGACGTTATTTATCATCCATCTGTTGTTTTCGCTGAACAGAGTGGGCTGCTAGTCTATTCCAGAACACATTTAAGGATTAAGTTTGGAATCTCATATGAACCAGATTGACAAGGACACTGGTGAACCAGAATGGGTATTCACATTAATCCTTGGTCGTTGTTATCCAATTTAAATTCCTGAACTGCAACAGTGTGATTTTAACTCTAAATTGTTAGCCCAAACCTCCTGGTTACTTGTCGAATGACAAACTTACCAGTATATCCTGCTGCCTATCCAGAGGACCTCAGATTATGAAAAGCAAATGCACTCAGTGGCTACTTTCTGAGGTACACCAGCTTGTTAATGCAGATATCTAATCAGCCAATCATGTGTCAGCAACTCAATGCACAAAAGCATGCAGACATGGTCAAGAAGTTCGGTTGTGGTTCAGACCAAACATTAGAATGCTGAGGAAACTTGATCTAAGTGACTTTGACTGTGGAAATTACTATTACTTCTTTCAAATATGATTCTCCACAATTGGAACCGACTTACATTTTGGTGGTGTGCTTTTGGGCTGATTGAGCAATCTCATGCTTTGCTGCCTCCGAGAGAGTTTGAGGAGGTTTCGAATGGAGCATGTGGACTTGAGGCCAAGAAGCCTGGAGACAGGGTGCAAGTCCAGGATTGACTCCATTTCTTGCCAATCAAAGCGTCAAGCAAGATTGAAATCAACGAGGACGAGAGCGGAAGTTGAGTGGGTGTTCAGCGCTGTCTGCTTGCAGTCCCTCTCACTCAATGCTGCCGGAAGATGGTGCTGGAGTCTTGGTTTTTGTGCGAGGTTTAAATATATGCTGTTTGAGGATTGGACTCTGTAGCTCATGTTATGATATGCTCCTGGTTTGTGGTTACTTCTTTGTTTTTATTGCTATTTTGTGCAATTTTGATTGGAACAAACTGGCTCTGCAGCCTACAGTCAACAAACAACACAGTGCTAAATTGAACTGCAGTAAACTGAACATTCCTAAACTGTTTCAATTACTTTGTGGTTCGATATTTTGTATTGAGTTTTTCACTTTTTTTTTTGCTGTTTGTGTGATTTGTTCTTTTTTTTTTTGCACGTTTGGTGTTTGATGGTTTCTTTGAATGGGTTCCATGGTGCTTCTTTGTGTCATGGCTGTGTGTGTTAGAAGATAAATCTCAGGGTTGTATACTGCTTATACACTTTGATAATAAATATACTTTAAATCTTTGAATGATTGTTGGTGCCAAATTGGGGAGTGGTTTGAGTATCTCAGACAGTGCAGATCTCCTGGGATTTTTACAAACAACAGTCTCTAGAATTTACAGAGAATGGTGCGAAAAGCAAAAATATTCAGTGAGCGGCAGTTATGTGGCTGAAAATGCCTTGTTAATGGGAGAGGTCATTGGAGAACAGCCAGACTGGTTCAAGCTGACAGGAAGGTGACAGTAACTCAAATAACCACATTATAACAGTGGCATGGCAGAAGAGCATTTCTGAACACAAAACATGTCAAACCTTGAAGTGACTGGACTACAGCAAGAGAAGACCACATTGGGTTCCATTCCCGTACCTAATAAAAGTGGCCACTGAATGTACATAATGATAGACAAATTAATTTTGAAAAATTGATTTTAACCAGGCACACAAGGCCTAATACTATGCGCTCCAATCTCCTTATAAAAATACAACAAAATATCTGGTGAACTTTGTGAAGGCACCATAGGTTATTTGCAGTATGCCCTGTCTTCACAGCTGAGAATCCCTATATTCACAGTTTGGAGACAAGAGGAAGAATGAAGAACTCCAAAGCAGGTGTTCATTTTGTGGAATAACAAAGATAGACTATCCCCGCATTTACTGAGTAGCTTATAAAGGGTCACTAATGGAGCTGAGTAAATCTGCAGTTGCTTTCCCTCCTTTTCGTGAAGGTGCCAGGTTTTTAACTGCTGTGGAATTCACTTTGAAACAAGGGACTCGATGTACTGGAAACTACAGAGGTCAACGATTACTAAAGATAATATTTGGAAAAACTGCAGCTTGGATTTTGGCCATTGATAAAGTACTTATTAGCAATATGCTCTGAAGCATTCTCGAAATGTGGTTAGCCTACCTTATCCAGGACCAGAATTTCATCTGCATCAACAATTGTAGTAAGCCTATGAGCAATAAACACAGATGTACGATGTTGAATCAAGCCCCTCATTGCATTGAGAATATTCTGTGGAGAGTAGAAATTGGTTCACTCATTAGTGCAAGGAAAACTGAAAACCAGAAAATTCAAAACAACACAACTTAAACAAAATGGAATACAATAGCTTATTCAAAAATGAACCTTAGCATAAAAATCAATGAGGTTGAATTAATCCCAATTAAAACAATTTACATAAAATTCATTATTACGCAGTAGCACTGGAGATGGTTTTGATCTGGTGTTACATATTTGATCAGAAAAACATACCTCTTCAGTTATGGCATCTAATGACGACGTAGCTTCATCATACAATATAATGTGAGGGTTTTTCAGTATTGTCCTAGCAATTGCAACTCTTTGTTTTTCTCCACCTGAGAGATTAAGACCACACTTAGAATAACAATGATCTATTTGAAGTTATCTGGTTCTTCCAGAAGCCACACATGAGGGTGAAGCACAAGTAGATGGGTTTAACTAGTAAAAGCACTATAAAAAGTGTTTTGAAAAAACATCTTAATATGAAGGTTTAACTATAAACTGGCATTTGAAAGCTTAGAACAATTTACCATTCGTATCAAGTTACACTGGTGTGGTTTCATATTGCATTAGATAATCTTGTGACTGTGCTCACTAGGGTTACATTTTGGAAGTTACAATATTTTACCAAAACAAGAATCTCTTGCAAAATTTTAACAGTAGGATTTCTAGCACAAATGACACATGTTTGAAATTCTCATTCAACATAAACAAAAATAATGGATATTCTATCTGCAAGAATTAAGCAGAGTTACTAAATAGAAAGAATGGTTTCTCTTCAGTGGCAGGGTTGGGAAGGGGGTGGAGTTCAGATTTATCGTTAGTCTGGGGACAGAGATTTAAACATTAACAAATGAAGAATTCAGTGAACAGCAGTGCTCTTTATGTTAAAGTGGCAAGATCAACCTGTGGTAACATGGAATATTCTTGAAGAAAAAAGTACTTCTTATTCTGTTGCTGACCACAGAAAAGACCAAAGCAATGTATCATCCGTAGTTACATAAATATTCCAAGATGGTGGTTGCTCTAACTTTTCCAAAACCAGAATTACTTGTATCAACAACACTTCTGGATGGTATTTAAGTTTTGGAATTATTGCCCAATAACTGGTAAGGAAAGTGAACATGACAGAATTTTAGTAATTACATCCTTTTGTATCTAAAGTATTCATCGGAACATTACTTTTGGTCAGTGAGGAAGAAAAAATGACAACAGAATTATTAGAAGAAATGAGTTTATTCAAGAACCTGAAGGATAAAAATCTCATTTTCTATTCTTTTAAATTTAGCAGAGAAAACAAACAATCCTCCACACAATTGCCTCCAGTTTCTTTATGCAGATGCTACATTGTTTGGTAAAGAATCAATGTTTTGTCGCTGTGAATCATTTTGATTTGTAACTAGTAATTTAGCCTAGGGAGAGAAATCTGGCAGTGAGGATGTGCAGAAATTATATAATGATTTTTTTTTAAAAAAAGGTGTTGTTAACTGAGGAATCAATACTAGGCAAGACATATGGGATAGCTCTTCCATCTTTCTCCCCACCCTCACCCCCCCCACCAAAACTGAGAATGTAGAGAGTATCTTTAGCATCTATGTCATTTGCTCAACTCTATATCTGAAAAACAAACTGGGAAAAATTAAAAGCTGCAGATGCTTGAAACCTGAAATAAAAACAAAGTGTTGCAAATACCTAATACTTCTTACGAGACAGAAACAAAATTAATGTTTCATCTTGATGTCACTATCTGATGAAAGATTAAACAGCCAATACCTTTATCCCCTCTTCACAGGTGCTATCTGATCTGCTGAGTATCCTCAGCATTTTTATTTTTCGCACAACACCTAATTTTGTAGATTGGAAGGGCTGACAATTTCCCACAATGAAGTTATTCAGAAATGCAAAATTAAAACTTTTTTTTCTAGATCAAGGTGGCAGGAAGGGTGTAAAGAATACATAGGTGCTGGCAATTTTAAAAACATTAAGTCCCAGGAGCAGGCACACATTGATGGCGAAATTGTACTGTGTTTCAAGAAGCTATGCTTAGCAATTCTTACCTTTGCATAATTACAAACATTAAAACTATGAAAGAAATCCATTATGGGAACATTTTCTAACCAACATTCAAGTTAAAAATGTTGCAGAACTCTTTTGGGTGTAATTCATAATTTCATGGTTAATCCTCAGTAGATAAGCAGACAAGGCAGATTCTGCTCGCAGTTTATTTAAAGATGTATTTGGCAAAGCTAGTTCAGCGTCAAAGATGCAAAAGGGATAACTTTGACATGGAGTCATAATTGGACAGAGTGCTGTGGTGCAAGGCATAGGGTAGCTGTCCTTAAGTGTGCAGCCTAAGCAAATAAATCCTTACGGTTTAATTTCATTATACACAACTGATTCACCATGGCTCAACGCCAGCAGTTACCATACTGCGTTGCATGCCAACATAATGGCAAACTTTTCAACTTCAACACAATGATAGAAGAATGCATGATGAAAACTTAGTATCGAATCCTGCTGTTGACCTGCTATTATTTTTCGTACCTTGGCTATTCATTCTTTCATCATAGTCCAAAATCCAAAGGAAACTCAATTAATGTAACTTAATGATTAAATGGTCAGTCACCATTTCCACAGATAAAAGATGGAAAATGTACATTGTCTCATTGGTAACAAGCCCCACCTAGTGGCCTCAACTATGATGAAAATTTAGCAAACATATTCAGGGTAAATTCAACCATTAAAAGTTTTGGTACAACAATGTCCACACAATCAAATTAGGATCTTCAGTTGTTGTTTAACTCACCAGAAAGCTTTAGTCCACGTTCACCAACTTGAGTGTTATAACCATGTGGCATTTTGAGAATGGAGTCATGAAGGCCAGCAATCTTAGCAACATGGTATACTTCTTCTGCCTTTGCATTGATGTTCCCATATTGAAGGTTATAGAAAATTGTATTGTGGAACAGAACAGCATCCTATCAGGCAAGAAAAATAAGTAATTTCAATTTTCAACGCATTTAACAATCACAAGAGTTTCACTTAATCTTAATTAAAATTTTGCTTACAGACTCCATTTCTTGTGACAAAAAATGGGCTTCCGACAGTAATTCAAACCTTCATTCATTTATTCTCAGAATGAGCATTTAATATAGAATAGTTTTTCAGGAATGATTCCTTATGGATGCAGAAAGGAAATTAAGACTGTTGCAAAACAAAAAAAGTGCTGGAGAAACTCAGCAGGTCAAGCAGCACCTATGGAAATGAACAAACAATTGACATTTTCAGGTCAACACCCTTCATCAGGACTGGAAAGAGAGGAGATGCCAAAATAAAAAAAGTGGGAGAAGGAGGAGGACAAACTAGAAGGAGAGAGGTGAAGCCTGGTGGTTGGGTGAGGGGGGTGAAGTAAGAAGCTGGGAAGTGATTGATGGAAAATGCAAAGTGCTGGAGTAGGAGGAATCTGATAAAAGAGCAGCATGAATCATAGCAGAAAGGGAAGAAAGAGGGGCACCAGATGGAAGTGATAAGCAGGTGAGGAGGAGGAGTAAGAGGCCAGAGTGGGAAATAGAAGAGAAAAGTGGAGCGGAACAAATTACCAAAAGGAGAAATCAATGTTCATGCCATCAGGTTGGAGGCTACCTGGATGAACATGAGGAGCTGTGGCTCCACCCTGAGAGTGACCTCTTCATGGCAGGAGAGGCGGCCATGGACCATCATGTCAGAATGGTAATGGGGATAGGAATTAAAATGTTTGGCCAATTTTAAGTTGCGGAAAACATTCTGTTGGATGCAGAGGCTCATGGGGTGAAAGGTAAGGACAATAGGAACACTATCCTTGTTAGGGTGGCGGGAAGAGGGGTGAGCGTGGATGTCTGGGAAATGGAGGAGATGTGGATGAGGGCAGCATCAAATGGAGGAAACCCCATTCTTAGGGGATGGAGGACAACCCTGATGTCCTGGCAACAGATGCAGTAGCGAAGGAGGAATTGAGAAAGGGGAATCGCATTTTTCAGGAGACAGAGTGGGAAGAAGTATAGTTAAGATAGCCATGGAAATCAGTAGGTTTACAAAAGACTCCAAAAGAAAGCCATGTGAATTGTAAGACAAGTTATTATGAGCCAACAAATCACTATTTATTCAATTGAATACCTTAAAATTCAGAGATTTCGTAGATTTTAAAATAATACAAATTATGTATAAAGTAAAAAATGGACAGTTACCACAAAGTATCCAAAGATTGTTTAAAATGAGAGAAAGTCAACATGATTTGAGAGGAACATATATATTTCAAAAACAAAGGATAAGAACAAATGTAAAAAATCATTATATTTCAGTCAGAGGGGTGAATCTATGGAACAGTTGTAGTGAGAATTTAAAAACATGCACCACACTTAACAAGTTTAAAAAATTATTTTAAAATAATTTAATGAACAAATATAAAATACATGCTTTAAAATGAATGGGATAATGTAAATAAATGATACTTGGAACTGGATTTTGTGTTAGAAGATTATGAAATTTTTGTTTTGATGTGATGATTGACACCAAATATGTTTTTGTATAAGTAAGAGGGGTAGGTGTAATAAGCTGTAGCTTCAGCCTACACCCTTTCGGTCTGTTTTAATTTTGTTTTATGAAATCATCGTTGAAAATTATGCTTTTTGGTATATTTGTACTGACCAAAATAAAAATTTAATTCATTCATTCATAATGGTAGGCAGTTTGTGTACAGAGATGAAGACAGAGAGACTGAGAGAGGGCAGAGAGGTGTCAGAAATGGACCAAGTGAATTTAAGGGCAATGTGGAACTTGGAAACTAAGTTAATGATATACTCAGCATGGGTACGTGAATCTGCGCCAATGCAGACATCAAAATAGAGCAGACAGAGTTGGGGAGCATTACCAGGACTGTTCCATGCAGCCAGCAAAAAGGCAGGCATAGCTGGGGCTCATGGCTACCCCTTGAATTTGGTGAAAGTGGGAGCAGATGAGCCAAATGTAAAAGAAACCCGTTTAAAATATCAATTGGACACAATGACAAGTATGAAACTATAATAGACAGAAGAGCTTTCACCTTATTAAAGTTAAACCTGATATTTTCATTTTCAAAATTATGCCAAAAATAAAACATCTTGATTACAGAAAACCCATATCCTCTTATAACCAAGGATGTAGTGGAACACATTGTGGAGGCATTAGTAACCATCTTTCAAGAATCACTAGATTCTGGAATGCTTCCAGAGGTCTGGAAAATTGCAAATGTCACTCCACTATTTAAGAAGGGAGTAATGGCAGAAAAAAGGAAATTATAGGCCAGTTAGCCGATTTCAGTTGTTGGGAAGATGTTCGAGTCTATTATTATGGATGAGGTTTTACGGTAGTTGGAGTCACATGATAAAATAGGCCAAAAATCAGCATGATTTCCTTAAGGGAAAATCTTGCCTGACAAATCTGTTGGAATTCTTTGAGGAAATAACAGGCAGGACAGACATAGGTGAGTCAGTAGATGTTTACTTGGATTTTCAGAAGGCCTTTTGACAAGGTGCCCACACATGAGGCTGCTTAACAAGAGCCCGTGGTATTACAGGAAATGTACTAGAATGGATAGATGATTGATTGGCTAACTGGCAGGAGGCAAAGAGTGGAAATAGAACCTTCTCCGGTTGGTAGCTGGAAACAATTGGTATTCTGCAGGGGTCCGTGGTGAGACTGCTTCTTTACAGATTATATGTTAACGATCTTGGTGACAGAATTGACAGCTTTGTGGCTAACTTTGTGGACAATATGAAGATAGGAGGAGGGGCAGATAGTGTTGAGGAAGCATAAAGTCTGCAGAAGAACTTAGATTAGGAAAATAGGCAAAGAAATAGCAAATGGAATATAGTATAGGGAAATGCATGATCATATACTTTTGGTATAAGGAATAACAGAGTAGGCCAAGGAGAAAATTCAAAAATCAATGATGCAATGGGACTTGGGAGTCCTTGTGCAGGATTCCCTACAGGTTAACTTGCAGGTTTTGAATTGGTGGTAAGGAAAGCAAATGCAATCTTAACATTTCTTTTGAGAGGACTAGAATATAAAAGTCACGATGTAATACTGAGGCTGTATAAGGCATTGGTTTGACCACATTTGGAGTACTGTAAGCAGTTTTGGGCCATTTATCTCAGAAAAGATGTGCTGGCACTGGAAAGAGTTCAGAGGAGGTTCACTAGAATACCAGGAATGAATGGGTTAACATTTGAGGAACTTTTGATGGTTCTAGGCCTGTGCTCACTGGAGTTTAGAAGACTTGGGAGAAGGGGGTGGAGAGAGAGAGAATCTCAAAGAAACCTATTGAATATTGAAAAGTGTGGATAGAGCGGATGTAGGAAGAATGATTCCTATAGGGAGTGAGTCTAGGACCAGAAGGCACAGCCTCAGAATAGATGGCACCCATTTGGAACAGAGATGAGAAGAAATGTCTTTAGCCAGAGAGTAGTGAATCTGTGGAATTCTTTGTCACAGATGGCTATGGAGGCCAAATCATCGAGTATATTTAAAGTGGAATCCATAAAAGAATGTATTTACTATTGTTTCAATGGAGTCCCTTGATAACGTCTGGTTTAAGATGATACTTATTTTGAAATAAAAGGTTCACTGAAAATAATCCAGCAGGTCAGACAGAATTTGGAGACAGAAAGAAACCTACCATTTTTGGATGATGACTTTTCATCAGAAAAGATTATATAGAAAATAAATCATAATTAATAGATGGTATGGTTTGCTGGATGGTAAAATTCTGACAATAAGCAAAGAAAGTTATACTTTAGTACAATTGGTGTTATATCCATAAAAATTTTGACAAAGTCCCCCTAAAATAATTCAGACTATTTTAAGTTCACTATTTCTTCAATAATCATTTACCTGACAAAATCTTGTGCAAGTAATTTGTGAAAGTAACAGTGTGGGAGATTTGGCGAGGTACTTAATTGGTAATGAAAACTCACTAATACGCAACTGTAGTCTCTTCTATTTATTGTTGTGGAGAAGTTATTGTTTCATAAGTTTTAACAGTTCCTCCAAAGATCCAAAATGCCATTGCTCAAGTAGAAAAAACAGTGTACAAACCAACTTTCTGCAGTGACACTGAACAATGGCCAAAGGATTGAGAAATGTTACATAATAGTCCCAATATTTATTTCTACTCCTTGCAGAAAAAGTGTCCTAAAGTGCTTAAAAGCAAGTACATCATTGGAAATGACAAGAGCCAGTGTTGTGGCCTTTCCAGCATCACTACTTTTAAAATATTCAAAGAGAGCACTTGGACAGAAATGTCCGCAGAAAGCCTACAGCATCTAAACACGGCATCTAGTATCCCAGCCAACACAATTGTGTTTCAAAATGGAAAATGGACTAAATGCATTCCTGAATCCTAAGATTAGCATGCAAGATGAATACTGCATGAACATCTCATCATAGCTAATGCATTTATGCAACTAAGTTATTCTAAATCAGATAAACAACAAACTACCATCTGTCATTGCAGTCAGCTTCAAATTGGGCTTCCAATTTCAAAATACCGCCCAAAGCAAGAATAATTCAGACCACTATTGTGCGTAACAATTCGACTGATAATTTTCTTAAGGCAATGCAATTTAATTTATTCACTTGTTTTGAGTATGACAACTATTCTGCAAGTTAGCACTATACATCAGTTTGCATTTCTCCCCAAAGTCAAAGGATATCAGATCTAGATTCAGATGTTCCTTCACTTTGAGGCTAGATTTGGAAACTGCATAAATAAAGTTTTAACTGCACACAATATATGCAAGAGCAGATTTTTTTAAAAAGCTGTTTTGTCACATGATGATCTTTACCTGTGGTACAATGCCAATGGCCTTCCGTAAGCTTTCCAAACTGACATCTTTAATATTCTGGCCAGCCACATATATGTTCCCTTTCTGAGGTTCATAGAAGCGGAACAGCAACCTCACTATTGTACTTTTTCTAATTCAAAGGATAAATATTGTACTGTTATTTAAAATGAATGCAAATGAGTCGACAGTACAAATGACTAATTACTGTATGAGAGAATTCTTTCCCATCATTTTCAGAACTATAAACTTGATTGTCTCACTAGTAAATAATTAGGTGGACAAGCATTCAAAGATTAAAAAATACAATGATAATTCAGATACAAATTATTAATAATAAATTTTGCGATAAGATACTGATCCAGACGAAGTATATTCACAAGTATTGAAACAAACCTGAAAAAACTAATATCAGTTTTCTATTTTTAAAAAAGTGGTCCAGAAGATTATAGGGCAGTCAGCTTAAAGTTGGTGTTAAGAAAACAGATGAACATTTTTGTGAGAATACAAATTACAAATAAAAAATAGAATATCAAAAACAGATAACCGTCTAGTCAGTCTTACCTAGAGGAAGCAGACTAGATCAGCCTTACTAGATTGTAGAAGAAAAAAACAGTACAGGATTAAGCAAGTTTATGTGAATCTTTCTGTAACATTCAGTGGGGTACCACTAAATGGTATAGAAAGATTCAGAAGACTCATGCAGAACTGAGGGTCAAGTAACAGAATTGGTTGCAAGTTGGATACAAATCAGTAAACAAATATAGCTACTAAGACGGCATTGAAATCTGGGTTGTGGAATTACATAGTGCTTAGAGGTGGAATACTTTAATTCACCTTTTCTATAATACAGGTAGTCCCCAAGTTACGAACGTCCAACTTACTGACAGCTCGTACTTACGAACCGAGGAAGGAGGACGCCGTCCGCCATTTTAAGTTTCTGCCGTTGACACTGTGTTGAGTGTTTAACTTTGTATTTGGCTTAAATTTTACATAGTAAGATTCACCCTGATCCCACACCCCTCCCCCCCTTGTTCCAGTCGGCTGGTGGTGCAAGGAGATCAGCACCAGGCTCGAGAACGGAGGTTCCTGAGTTCGATTTAGTGACAGACCGCTCCCGTGACAGGTTGATGTTGATCCAGTGACTCCCGTACCATCCGTGCTGGGTTGATGTCGAGCTCGCAACTTGACCTTGTAAAAAAAAACACTGCCACCTCCTGTTTAAAGTCCCATGCGGAATATTGTGGAGGATCAAATACTCACATCCAGCACAGCCCCCACTTGTCCCATTTAAACTGTCTCAGCGCGGTGGAGTTTAGGACCTGGGGAAATCAGTGCCGTGGTCCTTAGGACCCAGCGGACCTTGGGAGCCAGCGCAGGTCGGGACCTGTCACCTGCAGTGTTTCTGGTCCATTGACGGGAAGCGATCGCGATTGAAAATAAAGTGGAAATAATAAAGCGTTTGGAAAGAGGTGAAACGCCATCGGTTATTGGAAAAGCGTTAGGCTACAGTCGGTCAACAATTGGAACAATTTTAAAGGATAACAGATAAAGTTAGAATAATGGAGCATGTGAAAGGCCCTGCCCCGATGAAAGCTACAATTATTACTAAGCAACGCAGTGGTTTAATTATTGGAATACATACGTTTCTTAAGTGTTTTGTATGCATAGAAAGGTAAAATATATACTATATACTAAGACAAACGTTTGACTGACGCTAAATAATACCGGATGTACTTGTTCCGACTTATGTACAAATCCGACTTAAAGACCGACTCAGGAACGGAACTCGTACATAACCCGGGGACTGCCTGTACAGAGGTCTGGTGATGGGCGTCAGAAATAATTTTAAAACTGACAGTAAATTTAAAGATAAAGTTTGTCACATTTGTTTTATAAGACTGGACATGCAACGACAAATAATTTTTAATGTAGATTAGTGCACAACAGTGCATCCTGGTGAAAAAAGTCAGGAAATCACACGCTGCTCAGATAGAATCTAAATTTATAGAAACAAAGAGGAGTCTTAACGGGAACACTGAAAGTAGCAATAAGTTATCAGACGGCAAACAAAAAGGCACCGGAGTGCATTTTGAAGTTATTCTGTTGCACTTATACAGAAACTTCTGATATTATACATTATTATGAAGAAATCAGAATTAAGGCTAGACAGACCGGAAATATTTTCTCTAGAAAAGAGAACACAAAATGTTGTCCGATGGGTGAGTATTCAAGAATACATGTAGTGGGAAAAGCTTCCATTTTTGATGAAGTCCCAAAAGGGGAATCACAAATATAAAATAAATCTTTATTAAACCCAACAGAGTATGCAAGTAAACTCCTCTACTGAGGAGCTGCAAAACTGTAAAACGGGAGATCACAAAGAGAGGCTGAGGCAAACAGTGCAAATGCTTTACAAGGAAGCTAGACAGGCACAGAGGGAAGGGCAAAAGGAGATACTGATCTAGCTAATGAATGACACCAACATGGATGGGTTGAATAGCCATCTTTCATCCAATACTTCATTTAGTTTTTAGCATAATTATTATTTGCATTTTAAGAGACTCAGAATAATCCTGCATGTATCTTCCCTAACAGTCTTTTTTTTTTACAAAACAACAATAATTCTTTTGCTTCTATAATGTGAAACATGTTAGGAATAAGAATACTACTTTAAAAAAATACATCAAATTAAGTTGCTCAGCAACTGTACCAGGATATTAATTAACTTCCTTACTGTGAATGACTTTGGTCAAAAAGATGTTTTGAAAAACCAGGAAAGTTTGCAGATAGAAAGGCTGTTGAAAATTTAATTACCAAATGCCCCCACATAGTGATAGGCATAAGTAAGCTAGAGGTGAAGAAAGAAAAGAATTGAAGTACATTTCTGCAAAAAAAAAATTATCTGGTACAAGTTCTTGTCCATACCTATCCAAATGATACCAATGGTTCAACATAGCACTGAACCAGTGGGGAAGGTAATTGGTCACTCCCATATAAGAGTAGGAGAAAACATACAAAAAGCATGCAAAACATAGATATTTAAAAAAAGGGAAAAATCTAGAAAACATTTCTAAAGACTACCACTATACTTACCCTGAACCACTACCACCTACAATTGCCACCTTTTTCCCAGCAGAAACTTCAAATGATACTCCATCAAGGACCTTTTGGCCATCCAGATATTCAAAGTAAACATCATCAAAAGTGATGGTAGAATTTTCAGGAATAACTTGAAGTAGTGGAGCTGTTTGTGCCTCCTAGAAAAGCACAAAAAGAACCATTAAGTTGCATTACATCCAATGATATAACTACATCTAGTTTACAAAAATAAACCCATGGTGCCTCTTCAGATACAGTAATTGGAAATTACTGGATTATTTACTTTAAATATTCAATCAAAAATCTATTTAATTTTTACATGATCATATATAAATTTCAGTCTAAAAATTCAGAACTTAAAAGTTCAGCGCCTACATCACTAATTTTGTAAAACTGCACCATCTTACCTTAATCTTTGTGTCAATGCTTAGCAAAGTAAACAATGTGTTCATGTCTATCAGTGCCTGCCGTGTCTCTCTATACACAGTCCCCAGAAAGTTTAAGGGAAGAGACAATTGGAAAAGTAGTCCATTTACCATCACCAGATCTCCCACTGTCAGTGTACCTACAAAAGTGAATGGAACATTACAAGAAATTTCCATTCTGCTTTTCCATTTCAGCTCAAGCAAGACAAACAAAAAACTTATTATCTTAAATATTTTGGAATTAAATGTTTGCTTATCCAATTTATGGTGATGAGTTTACCTAACTCTTTATCCAGAATGACATATGATTATACTGTAAAAGACAATATTAATCATAATTAGAAATCTGGCATATTAAAGCATGTCCTGTTACACTCGCTTTTTCATTTCATTTGAATCAGATAGAAAGGAAGCTGGTGAGAAATAATAATCAAACAATTCAATGTTAAATAAAATGTCTGACAAGCACTTTATACACTGTTACTGAAATGCAGTCACAGCATTAGGTATGCTTACATGAGGAATTTTGGCATTGCAAGAAGTAGATCCTAAATTTTTCAGATTATTGCTTGTTTATTGGTCAATGAAATCCTAAGATTTTTTTTACCCCTGCATTTGACAATTAATAAAAGGATACCCAGCACATCAAAAAAAAGTTTCAATTATTTCCATTTCCGTAACAGATAAAGGGAGAGAGGTGTCAATACAGAACTAATTTGTCTAATCCCATATGTTTCACATACTTATTTGCTTCTTTCTTTTTCTGACCACTGGTATCATCTCCATTGCCAGCTGAATACTGCCAGCCTGTCAGATTGTCCACAGAAAAATCAACTTAATTGTGTATTTATCAATGTAATCAACATGTTCATTGAGAATTGTGAAACAGCATTCTCACCAGTACTTAAATCACACCTGTGATCTTACACACAGCCACAGCATAGGTGTTAATCAGCTACCTCCCGACACTAAACAATCCAAGTTCTCTAACAGGCCTTTTATGAGTTATAGAAACTGCACCTTAATGAAGAACGTGGGAGTTCTTCCCAAAAGAAAACAAGAAAGAAAAGTGCAGATTATCAAGCATAAAACACATTAATAAGTTTAACAGTACCTTCCAAGATTCTTTGACTTGCAAGTAACATGATACCAGTCAAACCAAGGCTGAAGATAAGATTCTGACCAAAGTTCAATACTGCAAGACTTGAGGTAGTCTTCAGAGACGCATCTTCATAAGATTTCAAGAATCCATCATACCTCTCTGCCTCATACTTCTCATTATTGAAATACTGCAATTGGAATTTTTATTTTAGCACTGTTGTCAATCAATAACTCACTTAGTTATTAAGGTCTATTAAATGTAGAGCGAATAAGTTACATAGTACGAAGCATAAATAAACATCTGAAGGATGTTGTTCAGAATGCAGTACATTTCTGACTTACTGCACAATTAAATTATTTTGATATTTTCTGAAATTATTTCCTGTTTCACTAGGAGCACCAATCTGTGCCCAGATCCTCCCATGGGCAGGACACTAGCTTCATGCTTGAGACTTTCCATGGAAATCCGAAGCATTTGTTTTTGGATCGGCCAAATACCCACTTTTCAGAGTATCTTGGATATAGACACAAATATTATCGCCAGATCATGTTTATTGCTATTCAGAAAATCAAAAGAGACTGATTCATGTTTTCTCTAACTGGATTGTATTCACAATCATAACATACAGCTCATGCTAGGGGGAATGGTCTCAACCTTTACATTTCTGTACTACATGAAATTTTGCAGAATGGTGCCAGAATTTTAAGTGTATATATATATATTCTTAGAACAAGGGAAAAGATTGTTTTAAAAAACTATTCAGAATCTAACAGAACTGAATTCAGAGCATTGTACCTTCACAGTTTCATAATTCAGTAGAGAATCTATTGCAGCATTGCCAGCATCATTGTCAGACTTATTCATTTTGATTCGGAACTGAGTTCTACAAATGAGAAATTATGCTGAAGTTACAAAGTTGCCACCAAAAGGACACTAGTGTGAATGAAGAAAAGTAAAAAGCAAATGTTAGTTCCACAGTACCTCCACTGAGTAATGCCAATGGTGAAAGCTGAATATGCACCCAAAGTCCCCAGGGTTATTAATGCAAATGACCCACCGCATTTAAAGTACTGCAAAAAAGAAGTGAAAACAGTATTTATTAATCAAAATGTAAGTGATTTGAACAAATTAAACCAAATATGAAAAATGCAGATTGATGTGAAGATAAATATGTATTTCAAAAATCTTTCTTGACTTAGTTTGCTCAATTTATTAGGTACTAGACTTTGGCCACTGGATATCAAGAGTTAATTATAGATAGGCAAGGGGAATGCCAATAAATTGCAAACTATAAACCTTAATAAAACTTATAGTAAATGTACTGGTTGAATACATCTGTGAAGGGTGTGATGAAGACTTGGGCTACGACAGTTTAAACCACTCTATCTAATGAAGTACTTTTTAATAAACTTAAGAATTTTGTTGTCGCATGATGATTCACTTGGGTAGCAAACAACAACTTATTCACTGAGACAATAATTCCTAAGTGATGATGGAAATGTTTAATACTTAATACAAACACATTGAATATTTTTTAAAATAGTCTCTATTATCTACTTTCTTAAAAAAGACATGCTTTCCATACATTCAGAAACTTGAATACGTGATCATATTCACATCTTAAATCACCACTTTCTTGACTATGGGGCCGGATTGTTGCCTTAACTTGCCATCCACCAACTAACATTCCTCCCCAACTGTAGAAGGCAAAATGAGCTGATGGTCCACGCCTAACTGGCATTCACTGAGGTGAAGCTGGCACCAAGAATGGACATTGGCCTTGTATACCAGAGCCTTGCTCTCAGAATAACATACATGGGGTCACTACTCATACATCAGTCCACCTTGGGTAAAGCAGAAGATTGGTGCAAATGTACCTGGGCACTCTTCACCAAGTCACTATTCCCACGGTGAACTCAATGGAATCTTGGACTTTAGGATGGGGGCTGGGGGAGGAGCTGTGTTCAGAAGTCCAGGACTTCCTGAGCAGAGATCTACTGTATTTGGTATCAACTCAAAACCTAAGCTGGCCATGGTCAAACAATCCACACCCTCCTCACTTTACCCTCTGACAACTGTAACTCCACTACTTAAAAAAAACAAAACAGGAAACTATAGACAAGTGGTAGGCCAAATGCTAAATATCTACTATTGAAACTTAGTTACTATAGACCATTTATTCAAAACAGGGGTCAATTAAGTTTGCGAATGTTAGGAGAATCAATAGCAGTTCTTATCTGGCCAACTCTACAACAAGAGATGATAGTTTAAACAGTATTGGTGCGTTGTGAATTGAGAGTATACATGTTTAGATTTCAATTTCCTGCACAATGAATTTCCAACATTTACCAAACAACCTCTCTCAGCTGAGCACAAGGAAATAAGCATGTTTACATGTTCTTTAGAATGTAAATGTGCACAGAGATCCAACGAAAAAGCACAGCTCCAGTGACCCAGGGTCAGTGTTGATCTCCAGTGCTATTTGTGTGGAATTTTTCCTCTTGGCCACACGGGTTTCCTCTGGGGGCTCGTTTCTTCCCATTTCATTGGCAGGTTAATTGGTCAATATAAATAGTAGTGGTAGAATCGGTGGTGGGGTGCTGGAATGGGAGAGGAGGGTTATCGACAGGGCGATTGGTGGGATGTGAGCGAATGTAGGGAAAATAAGATCAGTCTAAGATTACTGTAAATGGGTGATGATAAAAATGGATTCTGCAGGTTGGAGGGACTACTTCCAAGGTGTGTGGCTCTCCACGACTCAACAATTCTAAGTGTCCCTGTTGATACATTCTCTGTATAAATAGTCC